>NC_134702.1:247735090-248335090 GCF_043290135.1 Rhipicephalus microplus
CTTGGAAGGCGTCGTTGAAGGCAGTCAGCATCTGTTGGTCACCCGAAATATTTGCGTCTCAAGAGGAATTGCAGAGCTGCGGGCAGGCAAAGCAACGGTTATGCTCACGAATTTCAGCAATGAGTACAAACATGTTAACAAAGGAACAACGGTCGCATACATCGAAGAAATTGTCGAAGCCACCAGTGCTTTCGCCCTCGCCGATTCTGCGGAACCTGCTCAGAGGAACCAAGCCCCTCCCATAGCTTTCGACGTCAATCCCAGACTTCCGAACGATAAGCAAGAACAGCTCAAGGCCCTGCTCCTGCAATACGAAGATTGCTTTTCGTCGTCATCGAAAATTCGGCAGACCCCAATCACGAAACATCGAATCATAACCGAAGAAAATGCCAGACCACTCCGTCAGAGTCAGTACAGGGTTTTGACGCGAGAACGTGGGGCAATGAAGAGACAAGTTGATGAAATGCTGCGAGTAGACATTATCCAGCCGTGCAAGAGTCCGTGGGCATCCCCCGTGGTGTTAGTGAAGAAAAAGGATGGGACCCTACGTTTCTGCGTCGATTATCGCCGCCTGAACAAAATCACAAGAAAGGACGTGTATCCTCTCCCACGAATAGACGACGCACTTGATCGGCTCCATAACGCCAAGTACTTCTCGTCAATGGACCTCAAGACTGCCTATTGGCAAATCGAAGTAGACGAAAGAGACCGAGAGAAGACGGCGTTTATAACACCGGACGGCCTCTTCGAGTTTAAGGTGATGCCCTTCGGGCTTTGCTCAGCGCCTGCAACTTTTCAACGCGTTATAGATACAGTACTGGCAGGATTGAAGTGGCAGACTTGCCTTGTGTACTTGGACGACGTCGTCGTGTTTGCCTCGAGTTTCGACGAGCATCTTCGGCGCCTTGAAGCTGTACTTCAAGCCATCAAGACGTCCGGACTCACCCTGAAGCCAGAAAAGTGCAGATTTGCGTATGAGGAGCTCTTGTTTCTGGGGCACGTTATCAGCAAGTCTGGAGTTCGTCCCGATCCACGGAAAACAGCCGCCATCGCCGACTTCCCGCCGCCCACTGACAAGAAGGCCGTGCGCCGATTTCTGGGCCTGTGCGCCTATTATAGGCGGTTCGTGAAAAACTTCACCCCGCATCGCCGATCCTCTCACTAATCTTACCAAGGCCGACTCGGAGTTCAAGTGGGAAACGCCACAGGAACACGCTTTCCAGGAGCTTAAACATCGCCTCCAGACGCCTCCGTTACTCGCCCATTTCGACGAATTCGCCGAGACAGAAATACATACTGACGCAAGCAGCGTAGGTCTTGGCGCCGTTCTTGTGCAGAGGGCTGACGAACTTGAAAGGGTTATTAGTTACGCCAGCCGATCGCTATCCAAAGCAGAAGCAAATTATTCCACAACAGAAAAGGAGTGCCTCGCCATCATCTGGGCTACGTCGAAATTTCGCCCCTACCTCTACGGCAGGCCCTTCAAAGTTGTGAGCGACCACCACGCCTTGTGTTGGCTAGCCACCTTGAAGGACCCTTCAGGTCGCCTCGCACGATGGAGCCTGAGAATTCAAGAATATGACATTACTGTCATTTACAAGTCCGGCAAAAAACACTCCGACGCTGACTGTCTCTCTCGTGCGCCTGTCGACCAACCGCTACCCGACGACTCGGATGACGACTACTTCTTGGGAACGATAACTACCGACGACTTCGCTGAACGACAGCGGGCCGACCCGGAACTTAAAGCCCTAATAGAATACCTCGAAGGTAGGACCGCCGAAGTCCCGAAGGTATTCAAGCGCGCACTTGCGTCGTTCTTTCTACGAAACGGTCTTCTACAAAAGAAAAACTTTTCACCGCTTCGAGCTAAGTAACTCCTTGTGGTGCCTTCAGCTCTGCGACCAGAACTCCTGCAGGCCCTGCACGACGATCCGACGGTAGGGCACCTCGGTGTTTCCCGCACGCTCGCGAGGATACAAGAAAGGTACTACTGGCCACGTCTTACCACCGACGTCACTCGTTATGTGAGGACATGCCGGGACTGTCAGCGACGCAAGACACCGCCGACAAGGCCAGCGGGACTTCTGCAGCCAATTGATCCACCTTGCCGACCTTTCCAGCAGATTGGTATGGACCTACTGGGGCCGTTCCCGACGTCGGCTTTCGGAAACAAGTGGATCGTGGTAGCTACCGACTACCTCACCCGCTACGCCGAGACAAAAGCCCTGCCAAAAGGCAGTGCATCTGAGGTAGCTAAGTTCTTCGTTGAAAATATCGTCCTACGTCACGGCGCCCCGGAGGTCTTTATCACCGACAGAGGAACGGCATTCACTGCCGACTTAACTCAAGCGATCTTGGCATACAGCCAAACAAACCACCGCCGGACGACAGCGTACCACCCACAGACCAACGGCCTCACCGAGCGGCTTAACAAGACGATCGCCGACATGCTGTCAATGTACGTCGATGTCGAACACAAGACGTGGGACGCCATTCTTCCGTATGTGACCTTCGCATACAACACGGCGGTGCAGGAGACGACGCAGATATCTCCATACAAATTGGTCTACGGAAGGAGCCCGGCAACGACGCTTGATGCCATGTTACCCAACGTCACCGTCGAAGAAAACCTCGATGTGAGCGAGTACCTTCAACGCGCCGAAGAAGCCCGACAACTTGCGCGTCTCCGTATCAAGAATCAACAGACGACCGACAGCCAACGTTACAACCTTCGACGACGCTTCGTGTAATACCAGCCCGGTGAACGTGTTTGGGTGTGGACGCCGATACGCCGACGTGGACTAAGTGAAAAGCTTCTGCGACGGTACTTCGGACCGTACAAGGTGGTTCGACGTCTCGGCCCACTTGATTACGAGGTTGTCCCCGAAGGCATCACGAACTCTCAACGACGCCGATCGCGACCTGAAGTCGTCCATGTCGCGCGCCTCAAGCTGTTCCATGCACTTTAACAAACTGAAACAGTGTTTTTTGTATTATTGTTGTATTGTAATTTATTCATTGTACTTTCTTGCATTATTATTGTACCTTCATGTTTAGTTAAAGCATCTGGACGATGCCTTTTTTTCAGAGGGAGGCAATGCCACGTTCCATTTCACAAGTTTTTGTTATCGTTCCGAAACCCCACACAATTCTCGGCGCAAACCGCGCCTGCAGGTTTCGAGAAGGTTCCGGACTGTAGTAGATCATTTCGATAAGATCACGCCCACTGTGCGAACGGTACAGATTGTTCTGGAACCTACGCCACCGCCAGCGATAACGCTAGAACATTCGACGGCAAGGGTATAAATGCCGACGCGCTTTGCCGCTTGTCAGTTGTTGATCGAAGGCCGACGCTGCGTTCGCCGCTATCTGTCCGAGACTGCCATCTGTGCAAGACTGCTGCTGTAATTAGACTTTTCCTTTACCGGGCACAGGTTCGCCCAAATAAACAGTTAAATCCCAACACGAAGTTTCCTGTCTTTGGCCACGTCACGACCCCGTGACAATATATATATATATATATATATATATATATATATATATATATATATATATATATATATATATATATATATATATGTGTGTGTGTGTGTGATGGGACATGCGGCGTGTAATAGAAGTAATTTACAGAGACTTTTGCTGGGAATTTTGTCATCGTTCGCAGGGAAGAATGCCCAAAACAGGGAGTTTTCAAGTAAATTGGTATTCTTTGGTGTAGTTCAGACTATCGCTAATTGTGCGACACACAAGCAGCAACAAAAAGCAAACCAAAATGTCGGCATTGAAATATTTTGAGAAAAACTCATCCTTAAAGAAGTGTCTTGTAGCATGACGTTGAGCTCGTGCGGCTTCATGAACGGTTTAGCACGCTTGCTTGCAACAAATATACCGAAAGCGTGTCTTTTCTACATAGCCTTTAATAACTATGTGTCTTTATATTTTTTAGCCAGCCAAATGAATTCTAAGAATATGTGTGCTCACAAACATAAGGTGAATGAACACCTGGAAAATATTCTGACGTAATACTCGCACCCTACAATGAATTGAACCCTGTCGCAAGAAAGTGATATTCGAAGAAGTAGTGGTAGGCAATCTAATTCAGGCAGGCACATGAGTTAGGCACTTGACTGCACCATGTATTGGTTAACTATAGCGAATACTTTCTGCTAGGTTCGCTCGCTTACGGAAGAAGTGGCAGAATGAATTGAAAAAGAAAAGTCACCCACATATTTCCATGGCACAAACTCGAGTAAATGCGTCACAGAGTGGGGAAGGGAGTATATTGCGTGAACGTTGCGTAATTAGGTATGTTCTGAGAATTTGTAATTGTTTTTCGTCTATAATATTCCTATTTATTGACTGAAGGACGAGTGCTGCTTTCAACGTCAAGTGAAAGCCAAATAAAAACGCCTTTGACAAAATCCCGAGTGCGCAATCCAGTGCCTGTATATACGGCGCGGCTAGTAAACGATTGTGTGGCACGAGCAGTCAGTTTTATTACTAGCAGACGCTGCCTACATCGGTATTGCAAGGTGAGAGAGGAGCAGAAGAGCGACAGCTAGCATGAGACGCGAGCATGCGGCATGAGGCGCGAGTATGCGCAGTGGTGATGTGGATGGCGCCACCGACGCCGGCTCCGTAACCTCGTGCGATTCAGAAAGGTTCTGCATTAATTAGCAGTGGGAGATCGAGGCAAGCAAACTGTCGCACAGTTATCATGACTGCTCCGTTTGGCTGCTAGGAATGAGCTGAATGATGAATAGAATTCATGAGAAAGTGGGAAGATTTATTAGTCACATTTATTAACTTCTAAATAACCTGTCTTCGCTGGGAGTCTTTACTGCTTAACTTGCTTTTTGTTTGCGATTGCGATACTTGTGGGCGAATACTTACTTTGTATCAATGCTCTGGAGGAGTTTTATTGCATGTAGCCGTATATCGTGCAGAACATTATGAAGATCGATTTCACATTTTGATTGAATAGCTGTTCCTTTTTTTTCAGAAAATCAGAGCTACCCTCTGAGCTCCTTTGGCCACATCATGGGCAGAACTAAAGTGAGTTCACCTATGCTTTGTTGCAGTTGACGTACATGCATGAACAACTGAAAATGTCGTTCGAGCGTTTATTTCATAAGGATGGTGAGCTCGGTATGTCGAGGCTATGCTATGGCTGACATTACTATCAAAGAATCACTCAGCGAAGCTAGCTTGCTCATAGAGCTAAAGCTAGTTCCTGCAGCTGAACTTAAAACGAAGGGAAAAAAGATGGCGCAAAAGAACGTTTTTGTCGGCAGCCTCTTTCTTTTCCTTGTTTTAAGTTTTGTTGCTCTAACCAATGAAGCTTTAGGCATTCCACTGCTCGAGCAACCTGACAGCAAGATAGTGGCATGCTGCGAGCTTCTCATTCGTTTCTTCAGGTTTATCCCCCGTCGAAGCGACGACAGCTTCGCCAGCAGCGTCAATCGAAACGCCATATAGGCCAATTTCTCTACAATTTAATTTGTAAGACTTCACCTTGTTAGAAATAAAAAAAAACAGTTTCTGATGCAATTTCAGGCATTCAGAAGGACCGATAGTGCAAACGCGTAAAAAAAATGTGGCGCACTTCTGTCGACACATCATGCCCGAAAACAAACAGCCGCGCCACGCTGCTCGTGGAAGGCAGAAGGATATGTTTATATTCAATTACAGAATGTTTGCCGAATACTGTCAACGAAGTGTTGCGACATCTTGAGCTACAGGAGTGCAAGGGTGTTAGCTACAAACATATACATGGGCCAGTGAATATTTCATGCCGTACGATGAACATATCACTCAGCGCTGAACGGCTTCTGTTCTTCAGATGTCTACGTTAGGGCTATGCGTAGTGCGTACCTTATTGTACATGAACGCTGATATATGCACGTTGTTCACTGGTGTACGTGCTGAAACGTTACTTACGTGGTATAATCTTGATGTAAACTTCCATCGACTCACAGTGAAATAGTTTTCATGTAGCAGACGACACAGAGCAAACGAGACTGCTCTACCGTGATGAGGAATGATAATGATGAGACTGCCGTCTCCGCGGACCCGACGTTTCCCGAAAATTCGGCCCCTAGTGATAGTGACGCATGATTGACGCCCTAATCTTTCAGAAAGAAGGAATCTACGAAAACATTATTTTCTACGGTTTGGAATGGGTCCAGCCTGACCCGACCGCTGCCGAAACGTAGGCAATAATGAAAGTTTTTGTACACTTATCTGATGAGGCCGATGTTATGCAATCAAATCGATCAGCGTTCGTTTCTCTCGATCGGTTTGCAGCATCACTATAACAAAAGTGAGTATGTAAGATACATGTGGGCTTCTAGCAAGTAATTTACTGTAATTGTAAATCGTGGCAGCGATTGCGTAGTGGTTAGAGCATCCGCCTCGCATGCAAAATATCCGTGGCTCAAATCCTGGTGCCACGCAGTTCCCAACCGGATAAAAAAATCCGCGTGGTGATGGAACTGCATTAAGAGGCCTGGCGTGCGGCCTCACCGGTAACCACAGCTGGGAATGCAATCCCTCACCAGAGAAGGATTGGACACCCTAGTGCAGTATCTAGCCACTACCTTCACATGCATACGTCAAATAAATCACGGCCCTCAGTCCCCAGCAGCTGCGAAGCAAGTGACCACGGCGGTGGTCAGATCTGCAACGCAGCAGAGGGTGCTAAGAATCTCTAGATCTGGAGAGGCCGCCGTTGGAACCTGAACTTGGCAACATTTAACGATAGAACCTTATCTAGTGAGGGAAATCTAGCTGTACTATTCGAGGAGCTAGAGGGTGTTAAATGGGATATAATAGGGCTCAGTGAGGTTAGGAGGACAGATGAGGCCTGTACGGGTGCTACAGAATGGGCACGTCCTTTGCTATAGGAGCTTGGCTGACAGAAGAGAACAGGGAGTGGGGTTCCTAATTCACAGAAACATAGCTGGCAACATAGAGGAATACTATAGCATGAACGAAAGAGTGGTAAGTATCGTAATGAAACTGAATAAAAGATACAGATGAAAGTGGTACAGCCTTACGCACCTACATCTAGCCATGATGACGCTTCAGTTGAAAGCTTCTATAAAGACGTGGAATCGGCAATGAGTAAGGTAAAAACAAACTATACTATAGTGATGGGAGACTTTAATGCAAAGATAGGGAAGAAGCAGGCTGGAGACCAGGCAGTAGGAGATTATGGCATCGGTACTAGAAACGCCAGAAGAGAGCTACTAGTAGAATTCGCAGAACGCAATAATTTACGAATTATGAATACATTCTACCGAAAACAAGGAAACCGCAAGTGGACATGGAGGAGCCCTAATGGCGAAAATAAGAATGAAATATACTTTAAAATGAGTGCACACCCAGGCATCGTGCAGGATGTGGTAGTGGTTGGCAAGGTACGATGCAGTGACCATAGAATGATGCGGTCTCGACTTCGCCTAGACTTGAAGAAGGAACGACAGAAAGTGATACGCAAGAAGCCAATCAATGAGCTAGCACTGAGAAGGAAATTACAGGAATTCAGAGTCTCGCTTCAGAACAGGTACTCGGCTCTTAGAGAGGAAACCAACCTTAGTGTAGATACAATGAATGATAATCTGACGAGTATCATTACGGAGTGTGCAGTGGAAGTTGGAGGCAGGCTAGTTAGACAGGGCACTGGCAAGCTTTCCCAGGAAACGAAGAATCTCATTAAGAAGCGTCAAATTATGAAAGTCTCAAGTACAACAGACAAAATAGAACTGGCAGAGCTTTCAAAGTTGATAATTAGGCGTAAGGTGTGCGATGTAAGAAGGTATAACATGGAAAGAATTGCACACGCTCTGAAAAAAGAAGGAAGCGTCAAAGCATTGAAGAGGAAACTTGGGATAGGCAAAAATCGGATGTATGCACTAAGGAACAAAGATGGCAAATTAAATACCAATATGGATAGGTTAGATAAAATAGCGGAGGAGTTTTACAGATATCTGTACAGTAGCCGGGACAACCACGACCTTAATACTATAAGAACTAGAGGTAACCTAGATGACACCCCACCAGTAATGATAGAAGAAGTCAGAAAAACTTTAGAGAGCATGCAAAGAGGCAAAGCTGCTGGTGAGGATCAGGTAACATCAGATCTGCTGAAAGATGGAGGACAAATTATGTTAGAAAAACTAGCGGCCCTGTTTACGAGGTGTCTCCTGACGGGAAGAGTACCAGTCTTCGAAGAACGCTAACATCATCTTAATACATAAGAAAGGAGATGACAAGAACTTGAAGAACTACAGGCTTATCTACTTGCTATCTGTAGTATACAAGCTATTTACAAAGGTAATTGCTAACAGAGCAAAGAAAACATTAGAATTCAGTCAACCAAAGGAACAAGCAGGATTTCGAACAGGCTACTCATCAATCGACCACATTCATACTATTATTCAGGTAATAGAGAAATGCTCAGAATATAACCAAACCCTATACATAGCCTTCATAGATTACGAGAAGGCGTTTGATTCAGTAAAAATATCAGCCGTCATGCAGACACTGTGTAATCAGGGCGTCGATGAAGTATATGTAAACATCCTGGAAGAAATCTACAGGGGATTAAATGCTACCATAATGCTTCATAAAGAAAACAACAGAATACCAATTAAGAAGGGTGTAAGGCAGGGGTACACAATCTCCCCAATTCTATTTACCGCGTGCTTACAGGAGGTTTTTCATTAGCCTAGAATGGGAACAGTTAGAGATAAGAGTGAATGGAGAGTACCTTAGTAACCTGCTCTTTGCCGATGACATTGCATTGCTGAGTAACTCAGGGGACGAATTTAACTCATGATTACGGAGTTAGACAAGGAGAGCAGAAATGTGGGTCTTAAAATTAATCCGCAGAAAACGAAAGTAATGTACAACAACCTCGGAAGAGAGCAGCGCTTTGAGATAGGTAATAGTGCAGTTCAAGTTGTAGAAGACTATGTCTACTTAGGGCAGGTAATAGTGCAGAGCCGAACCACGAGATTGGAGTAACTATAGGAATAAAAATGAGGTAGAGCACAATTGGCAAGCACTCTCAAGTTATGACAGGTAGATTGCCACTATCCCTCAAGAGTAAGGTATAAAACAGCTGTATCTTGCCGGTACATAGCTACGAAAGATTGATTGATTTGTGGGCTTTAACGTCCCAAAACCACCATTTGATTATGAGAGACGCCGTAGTGGAGGGCTCCGGAAATTTTGACCACCTAAGGTTCTTTAACGTGCACCCAAATCTGAGTACACGGGCCTACAACATTTCCGCCTCCATCGGAAATGCAGCCGCCGCAGCCGGGAATCGAACCCGCGACCTGCGGGTCAGCAGCCGAGTACCTTAGCCACTAGACCACTGCGGCGGGGCATAGCTACGGAACAGAAACCTGGAGACTTACAAAGAGGGTTCGGCTTAAATTGAGGACGACGTAGTGAGCAATGGAAAGAAAAATGGTAGGTGTAACCTTAAGAGACAAGAAGAGAGCAGATTGGATTAGGGAACAAACGGCGTTAAGGATATCATAGCTGAAATCAAGAAGAAGAAATAGACATGGACGGGGATGTAGCGCGTAAACAGGATAACCGTTGGTCATTAAGGGTAACTAACTGGATTCCCAGAGAAGGCAAGCGGGTCGGGGGGAGACAGAAGGGTAGGTGGGTAGATGAGATTAAGAAAGTGCGGGTGTAAATTGGCAGCAGCAAGCACAGGACCGGGTTAACTGGCGGAACATGGGAGGTGCCTTTTTCCTGCAGTGGACGTAGTCAGGCTGATGATGATGATGATGCTGATAATAAAATCTTGGCAACACAAGAAATTAACAGTGGTGCTTGCTGCAGGGAGCAGGAGGCAGCATGAGGCCGAAGCAAACAGTGTGCTCTGATGAGCGCAATGCCAGTCATCATATGAAAGCGCTTTTGTGTTTGTGAAACCTGTCATTTCATACACGTATCTAAACTATACACAGAAGATCTTTTATTATTATTAGTTCTAAAGAGTAAATTTAGTGCAATAAAGAATAAAAGTGTTTTTTCAAATTTTCAGGTAAAAGCAATTAATAAATTTACAAACGTTTTACCACAGCCGTAAGATCCACACGGCGCTTTAATCGCGTCTAATTCTCAAATCAAATCAAGTTTACTTCAAGATTTCACGTCGTTTAGGGCCATGAAGAAAAAGCCAGCAAGGCTTGACGAGGGTCATGGCCCCAATTTTTCTGGCAGTAACAAACAACGAATGAGAACAACCCTTCAACACTGAAACAGAAATTATAAGCTGGTGACAAAACTAATACTATCCGTTATACAAACTATAAATACATACTGGAAAGCTCAAAAGTAATCAAAAAAAAATTCATTCCAGTGACAATACAAAAGCTTGCATTGGCTCTATGCGCATGCCTTTCTCTTGCTGACCCCAGCCCGAGGACCTCTTGCAAATAGGATATGATGCCAATAATGTGTCACTGTCACAAGTGGCCAAATGTTTAACCAAAGCGCCTGGAAGCCTGAGACGGCCACCACAGCATCATCATCATAATCACGGCTAGCGCAGTCGCATATGCTCTCTGTCGTTTGACACGTGGTCGGTCGGTAGACACGGCGGCATCGCCAGACGAGTTCTTTCTCTTGTGTTGCTAGAAGAAATCGAACAACTGCTATCCGCTTACGAGGCATTTAAAGAAGAAAGTCATGATCTGGAGCACCGCACCGCCAGTCTGTTATTGGCCCATCTATTGAGGTAGGGTCAGCACGATGTTCCGTTGTACATCGAGCCGGTTGTGCCAGCTTATGTGGACCTGTAGTTCAGGAAGATGTTTAGACTTTGCAGAAGCACAGCTGCGGCTCTTGTAAAAAAATAGCCTTATTTTCTGCACGAGGTCGGATGAACGACATTGTTCGAATACTTTCAGCTCATACCTTTATTGCACCTTGAGGATCCCGTGCCTGTCAATAAGTTGAGATGCCAAGGGAAAGCCAGTGTTTTGGAAGTGTGAATTCCAATCAATATATTTCTTTTGTAAAAGCTATTGACGTCCTCATATGCCAATCGCTGAAGCAGCATGCTCTTCATCGTTGAACCTCTGAGGACAATCACGCGCAAGCCGAGCGACGACGGGCGTGCTTTAGTGAAATAAGCGTTATTTGGTTTATCACTAGAAAGAATTGCTCGTGCAAAATCTTGGGGTTGAGCTGATCGGAATAGTATGGCTGAATCCATGCTGTCTTTATTTAAGGGCGCAATACACCGTCTCTATGAGCATATTGTGACATTTCATGATGTGGTTATGTTTAATAACGACAGCATCGCATTAACGCGAATCCATAATCATTAGAATGCAAGCCTGGCCAACATATTGCTGAATGAAGTTGACCACAATCGACAGTACACTGTGGATAGACCTGCACAACAGCTCTCAAAAAAAGCGAGACAAGCCTGCAGACAGGCTTGACAATCAGAAAATCACACTGAAACTATTTTTCAAGCTTGTAGGTAAATATAAATGTTTAATGGTGTTAGGGTCAAAAGATTTTCGGTTTAAGCTTTCTAAATTCAACTAAACTTTGCTTTTTTCACTTAACTGGCATTCCTTTAAACGCATTTCAGCATACATATTGTGGGGTTTCAGGCTGCGACTAGCGCTGAAGTCCTCAGAGGAGACACAAAGACAGACAAGCAGCCACCTGCACTACACCGATGCAAGGCCATGGGGTATCATGAGCGCACCGGCGATGACCCTGTTCTTTTACAGTTGGAGTGCTCGTAGGCGCTGAGCATTCATATATCAATTAATTATTTTATTTGCATTTGCCCTAAGTGAATACCGTACCATAATTGAAATGATGTACTGTAGTACTGGTGCTCTAAATTTTTAAAAATGCCAATGAACTCAAACCTCAGCTTGTAGTGATAGAACTTTCAAAAATTGTGATAGCCGTCGTACTTTATTGAATGTGGCTTATGTAAAAAGCGCTAAATTGAAAAGAAAATGATGGTTAGGCTTATAATGTTAAATATGGTGATTGGGATCTGTTATGCAGATACCTTTATTGCTTAGCGAAGAAGCAGTTCATTCCCATGATCAAAAACGCATGGGATGGTCTGTAGCCCTAAACAAAGTAATACATTCTCCTTAATTTTTTATTCTCTATTACGCACCATTTATAAAAACTACTGGTTTTGAAACATCGAAAACACGCAGCCTTCAGAAGTTTGTGTTTGAGAACAATGCTTGCGACTTAGAGCGCCTAGCTCGTTTGCTCACCTGACATTTTATGTCACCTGTAGACAATAATAGGTGCGTCAGCCAGTAGCCTATTGGAAGTTGTTGGTACATAATACATTAAGTAAATAATGTGTTTGACGCGGCGTCAGAGAAAGAGCTTTAGGGTAGATATGAGCTGTTGTGACCACTTGTCAACGCAGTGGATACTCGACATAAAAGGCGCTAATGCTTATTTGGGAGCTCACAACTGTCTAATTAATGCTTTCGCTTTCTGCTCATGTGGCAGCCACTCAAGTTTTATCTCACAAGTCGAGTTGCTTCTTGCAAAGGACACCGAGAATATGTCGCCATGTCAAAGCAGGGTTTGCGCGCTGGCGTAATTAACCATTCAGCTGTAAAAGTCATTACAATGTGCATTTTACATTTGAGGAGGTCAGGTGGTCTTGGCCTAAATGTACGACTGGAAGCTGTTCACATTTGTGGGGACGACTAATGCCCAATTATTCACACAGGCAACGTTGCGTGTTTCTAGAGCATAAAAGAGCAGACTGGACATTCGACTTTCTTTTTTTTTCACACCATTTTAGGGAGTTGTGAGGTTGAAAAGCAATATAACGTGTAGTGTGTAAGAAGACTCATGCGCTGCCTCATAAGCGCGTGTACCGTACGAGTGACTTTACACAGCCAGGAAGTGTTCGTATGGGGACGTATATTAAAAACGTGTGACTGCAGTACTTTGAGTCGAAAAAATACGATTACTATGGTGAGAGACTTTATCACTTTAATAATTATTTTCCTTGCAGAGTGGAATTACCTTCTTTCTTCGAGAAGTTGGCATTCATGGTCTGACAGAAAGGTACAAATTTCTTAAACATTCAGTAAAGCGTAGCTTTGGTGTACTGTCGATGTTACGATTAACATACATGCAACCTCTTCCAGAGCAGATTATAATCACTCTGAGGTGATAAAGCTTCCTGTGGGGGCTTCTAAAAGTGGTGCGTTCTGAATCTTTTGGAGCTTTTGACATATGAGGATTCGGGTAATTTTAATTAGCAGTGTAAGAAGTATTACAACGAAGACTGTCCGATCATGTTATTGTAGCCGACGGTAATCGAGAATATATGTTAGCGCAAAATTGCTCTTGGCAAACCAGGAGAGTTATAGGGTACACCAGCAGTGAGCACCAATCTTTTGCGCCGATAACCAGTGCCGTGAAGCTTCTGGCTCCGCGATTGGCTGCGCACAGCCGCTAGCTTTCGTAAAAGAAATGTTGTGATGCTGGTATTTGCAATAGCAAGTGTATGGCGCACCGTGTGCAGCTCGAGAATGTCGTTAAATTAACCGCAAATAAAATATTAGTGCACCAGGAGTTACAGCCTAAATTCTAGTTGGAAGCGATGGTGATATCAGGAGCCACAATTCCTGTAAATGGTTTGGGCTGTAATGTCCTTGTGACGGTTTTCTTGTGCAATTGCTTAACGGCGCGAGACGCCCATTTGTTGTTCAGTCTTACTTCTCTGATCATGTTCTGTTAGTTACATGATGATTCATTTGAATTGACCGTATAACGGCTTTTGGCTCAAGACCCATTAAAAGCCACTAAAAAGAGGAGTCAGAAGAGGTTCATGCTCAGTTAGCGGCGTAGCCTCCACAACTCTCAGACAGACCGCATCAGTCGATTGAAGATTGCAGAAGACCTCAGTTCCCAGATTTTATGAGAAACAACGGAGCCGATTCTCTGTAGATGGTTTCAAGATTGCGAATGTACACTCTAAAGAAAGAGCGAGTAAAAAGGATGACTTTTTTCTTCCACAACAATAATGGTCATCTATATTGCGTTCCATCTTTGCGCTATCGCCCCGTGCCCGGTACATTCCTGTCACGATCGGCAGGCCCATTATCAGGGTTACATTGCATTCTCGATAGGAAAGTGGCCAGCGGCGAATTTTCAAGAAAGGAAGCGCACGCAAGCTTGATGATGATTATTGTTGTGGGACAAAAAGACACCCTTTTTACTCGGTGTTTTTTTTTTCAGAGTGTAGAAGCAAGCGCTGTACAAAAAATAATGTTCGGTTACTTCATTTACCAGCTCCTGACGTCAAAACGTAAGCGTGTTTTATTTTTTTAGAGTAAAGAACGTCTCTCTTTAGTTTTTCAGATAAATGGAACGTGCATAAAGTTCAAGGGAATCTCTTAATGTTTTTTGTAGCTCGAACGAGCATTCATTTGAGTATATTCTGGCAAATAGGAGAAGGGAAGGGTAGAAAATGATTGCGCTATTTTAACGTGATAGCATTAGAGAGCTCGAGTCGCAGAAACACTGCCATCGGCGTCGGCATCGTTAGTTGTGAGCGAAAAATTGCCCGTGAGCAAAAAAGCTCGTCACAGAGATCGCCGCGGGAGGTCACTACCTTTCCATGCATGCGCGCGTGAACACACTGGAAAAGCCGCATATTTAAAAAAAAAAGTTCTCAAGGTAACGAGGTACGCGTGACATAGTTCCTTTGCCCTGCCACTTTTCCCTGCTTAGTTTCCAGCGCTTTCGTCGGGACGAGGGAAGAGGGAATGCAATCGCAGCATGCAACAAACTTTTGTAACTCCACTCGCACTAGACGGATTCTTAAACATTTTGCGGCGTAGAATTCGTGAGGCAGCAAGCTCTTCCATTTAATTCAATCGATTAATACTTGAAAAAGTGTTTCAGGGCTCCTTTAACGCATTTTGCTCGACAGGTGTCACAACGAAAAAGAGCCCAATCGGCGAATTGTAGGCGCAGTTGGGAGACCACAAATTACGTCAAAAAATTCCGAGATAGGGCAGTCATTGCCGCTAAAAACACATAGGAGCTTTCAAATAGCTCGAAAAATAGACATCTATGTCCATCTAACGGCAAATATAGCACGCCTTTTCAGAGGCCTTCATCAAGCAAACAAGAAACGCTAGATAATGTGCTGCCATCTGTGAGGCATCGTGAGACTTTTTATGGCCTCTGAGATGGCGAGCGCGTGCACATGGCGTGCATTTTGGCCACGTGACTCTTGCTTTAGATCGAAAACCTGTATATAACATTCGCGCGCACTCGCTGGTACAGTCTACTGTGTGCGTGTGTGTGTATATATAAACAACACATATCAATAAATTTGCACTTGCGGTTGAAGGGCGTACTAGGGGCCGGATTCCGCTATCGCGTTCAACTATTATAGGCGAAGCTTAAGGCTTCACCAATTTTTCTAGAGCTCTTGCTTACCGTTGCTATTAAAGCACATGAATGAACACAGCTGGATTTCTTTAGGGTTTGTGTTTGTAAGCAATGAAAAGGTTTATGAAAGCACACCTAGCTGGTTCCTGTAGCCTCTAGTTTTCCTCAGATGAGAGATTCTTTGAGTATTTGGTGTGTTATTTTGATGCACAAATTCACATTTCAGCGGTAGTGTGACGTTACCTTGAGAATATGCTTGAAAAGTTGGTTTTGCAGATGGTTACCCCTAGGGTTCCTTGATGCATGCGCTCCCTTGAAGAGTGGAATTATTCTGTCAATTTAAGGAGTGAATTTTTCCGGTCGGTGGCCGGCATTGGGAGTCTCGTCGCGGCTAGTTCGGTAAGGCTTGTGCACGGCGTTTTAACGCAATAGCGTTAAAGAGCTCGTGTCATAGAAATCTCTCCGCCGGCGTCGGCCCCGTTGGTTGTGAGCGATAAATCTTCTGTGCGTCTGTGACCGAAAAGTCAAGTTACCCAGATAGCCATGGGAGGCCACTTCTTCTCCACGCGTGCACGCGCAATCACAGTGCAAAACTTTACTTTTTTCTTCAAATGCGCGGCTTTTGCACTGTGTTTGCGTGCGTGCGCGTGCAATCACAGTGAAAAAGCCGCGCATTCGAAAAAAAAAGTTAAATGCTCAAGGTCACGAGGCGCGGTAGTTTCTTTGTTCTTCCATCTTTCCCTGCTTAGCTTCTAGCGCTTTCTTCGGGACGAGAGAAGAGATAATGCAACTGAAGCATGCGACAAATCCTTGTAACTCCACTCGCACTGGACGGATTCTTAAAATGTTTGCGGAATTGAATTTGTGAGGCAATAAGCTCTTCGAGTTAATTCATTCCAAGGTTACTTCAAAACGTGTTTCAGGGCTCCTTTAACGTATTTTTTGGTAGGTGTCACAACAAAAACGAGCCCATTCGGTGATAATAGTGCGCACTGGTTTGATCTACTATTTGCATGTTTGTATGCGTGCATGTGTATGTAACAAAACATATGAATAAGTATGCACTTAACGGTTGAAGGGTGCACCAGGGGCCGGATTTCACTATCGCGTTCAACTTTTAAACGCGAAGATCGATAGTCCCCCAATTTTTTTCTCGGGCAATATGCACGCGTATTGGGTGCTGCCGTACGCAAACCACTAGGTGTAAGACTATAAGTTATTAAGATTTCCGAAAGGTCCAAAAAGTCTACTCGTGCACACGAGTCTACTCGTGCACACGAGCCAAAGGATCCGCGGCAGTTTCAAGCGCTGAGGGTGCGAGTGCCAGTGCGCCTGCGCCTCGTGTAGAATCCGCCACTTTTAACCACCGGAGACGAGTGTTTCCCGAAGACGTGCGTCCTTGGAATTCCTGCGGTACAGAAGCAGTGGGTTTAGCAGGCGATACGACTGCCAGTCTGCTCCGAATTTATCGCCACAGTGCTAGAGTGCACTTTCTTCATGACTCAGAGAACTAAACTGCTAATATTCACTCAATTACACAAGGAAATCTTTCTGGTAAGCAAGCTTTACGGACCCAGTGATGTGAATTATTCGGGTTGATGAAAACACTCATCCATACCAATATTTCCACGAATATCAAAATTTATTCGTTACTTCTTAAGCATAAGTAAAACGGAATTTCGTTCGAGTAAATTTTTAACTGCATACCACACAAACGAGCGACTGAATGTTTATATATGACAAACAAATAAATATTGAAAATCTAAAAAAAATGTCTCAGCATTTCCATGGAGCGAATGAATTTTGGTGGGGCGAAGCGTTCGTCAGTACGTCCGCGCTATCGTCCACCCATTATTTCTTGCTTGCATCCGTACATGCGTCCGTCCGTGCGTTCATCTATGCGTCCATCCATCCATGTAACCATCGATGCATCCGTCCTTCTGTGCGTGTCTCCATGTGTCCATCAGCACGTCAGTTTTTCTGTCTGCCCGTCCGTGCGTCTGATCGTGCGGCCGTCAGTCTGTCTGTCTGTCTGTCTGTCCGTCCGTCTGTCTGTCTGTCTGTCTGTCTGTCTGTCCATCCGTTCCTTCGTGCGTCCGCCCCTCTGTCTCTCTGTACGTCCGTCAGTTCGTCCGTCTATCTATATGTTCATTCGTCCGTTCAACTAGTGAACACTCCGAGTACAGCCATCTCACATTTTCACCTTGCATTCATCATATACAAGTACCGCCAACCAGCGGACATTCAAAGGACTGCTTCCTCGGGTATGTGCCACCGGTGGCTACATACACCTTCGGAGGATGGACAGGCCCCCACCCTAAGGAGCATCGCTCTAAAACTAAGTGATTCACCCCAGAAGCGTTGTGTGTCTTTTATGAATTATTTACTCTCCAGAGAAAAAATCAATTAAGGGAAGACTGAAGAAATAAAGAAGGCGCTGAACGTGTTGGGCGCGGCCTTCCAGTGCGAGAAATCACAGCGAATGAAAGTGTTTTGGTGCTCGAACGTTGACCCGAAGGAAGCGGATACAAAGGGAGACTCAGCGGTCACGTTTCAATGGAGCGAAATTGCCAGAGGCCCTTGCATCATGCGATACACTAAACGGTCTATGTTTGTGGAACCCTCCTCTACAGCGTCTCTGCAGTATTTTTCCTAAAACCCTGTATTATTCTAAAAGTGATTCAGAAATTTTTCAGCATATATGTGTAGATAAAACTGTATAATATGACAAATTGCCTAGTTTGCGCATGTTATCTGCAAAATTGCTTCCGCAACTTTAATAGAGCAAAGAAACAGGATCTGAAAAAGATATTCTGACATTGGTGTGACATTGTATAACCTAATACTAGTACAGCTTCCTAAAATAATGTATAACCCCTCCCGAGCTCTCGTTTATTATTCAGATTTTTCAGGAGCGCGTGCTGCGTCAACGAGCAAGTCTGCCCTAAATTATTCATAATTTCAGCATATATACTCCAAATAACATCTCATACTTCCTATTGCTTCATAATGTGTTGGTTCTGATTACGTTTGAGTCTAACAGAGAAAAATGAGCCCTTGAGCTTCACATTCTTTCCACTATCTACTATCACTTCACTAAATATCTTATGCTGCGTCTACCGTGCCATAAAGCTGATGTGGAGTGAGACACGTCGGGATGAGGTATTTCATTATGGTGTTCTCTGTGGTGAGGAATCCTACCAACTTTTCAACTTAGCCGCTAAGCTACCACTGCCTATGTGTTTCACTGCTGACCCCAAGGTCACAGGCATATTCCAGCCGTGGAAGTCACATTTCGCCGGGGAGGGACGGCCGAGGCCCGTCTACTATGTGAAGTCCGTGACATTAAAGAAAACCAGGACAAAATTTCTGGAACCCTCGAAGATCACGTCTATGATATCATATCGTATAATTGCGGTTTTAAAGCCTCAATATATAATACCACTGTCTTTATTGTCATGTCCCGCTCAATAAAAATTTAATGCTTCATGTGTCTGAGACAATTTCTTCTTCTTGAAACACATTATCAGGTACCAGACGGGCCTAGTCGCCCTCCCCTCAACAGAAATTTCTCCCGTTACTGACTGCTGCCGACGGATACTGAAGGATGGCCTCGGCTTCAAGCAACACTTTATGCTCGAGTTCGGTAAGCAATTGGTACTATTGTTTCTTTATACAGTTTAAGCCAATATGCAGGGTACAGACTCTTCCATACTGGCTAATCACTAGAAATGAGGCACGCACGCGGATAACTTTGAAAACTTCGAGCTTATCACTACCACATTGCGGCGCGCACAAACCAGCGATGTTTTTATGGTTACTGTGTATACTTTCCTACCTGCCCATCGAGTGCATTGCACAAGAAGAACTTCGTTTTGAAAGTGCTCAGAAGCGTGTATATCTTTTAAACTTCAAAAATACCTCTTGCTTGAGCTCTAAAAGGACACTTCATAGAAGCATTAATTCGGTTTAGAGGTATATTTCTTGGAATGGAAACTGTAATGTTCTGATATTTCACCATGACATTTTCATTATTACCAAAGAAATTCAAGGCATAGGTCTCATGTTTCGCATAATGTGCGCGAAAACCTAGCTCATGATTTCATGGATATCAAAGTACCTTTCCGTATTAATTGACATTAACTGAACAAAATTTCTAAAAATTGGAATATTGCGTCTTTGCCACTCAAAGATAAAAGTGCCCACATTTTATCCACTGAGCTTAAGACTGCCTTGGTCTGGGCAAGTGGGAGGGACATTTTCGAAATAAATGGAGTAAAGACGTAGTCAAAGACCAAGTACAACAGATTAGTGCTGAACTAGCAACTGAGCTTTATTTCATAAAATCGCCTCTTTGGATTGTAACATGTCATCACTCCCACAAATCAACACGCGCAAAAAACAGTAATAGCAACAAATATGAGTGCTATTTCTAAACAAAACTGTACCTGCTCATAGCTGATTATACCCTCCCCCATGTCAATAGTCGAGTCACACTTAAAGACACAATGTCACAGTTTAACATGCTAGGGGGCACATCTAGCTTTGTTTCAAACATTCCATTGCGCATGCTCTCCAAACTCAGCACAGAAGAGCGAAACTGGAAAAACGAAGTTCATCAGCCACTCAAAAGATGATGAACAATTGAAATCCAGCTATATCCAACGAAAAACCTAAAATGTATACCCCACCTTCCAAGAACATCATTGTGTTAAAAATTGAGTGAATAATGCATGGCGAGCTTCGTTGGTAAGAAACGCTTGCATTATTTTTATCTCCAAGTTGTTGCTCGCTTTTTTTATTTGCTGTGAAGGACGTCGAAAGAGGACAGCATTTTGTCGGGAGTTGCTGCATGATATATAGCGCTATCTGGTAGTAATTTAAAGGAAACCAAGCTTCCTTAGAACGCAGAACCACTGGTAGGTGGCAATACCAGGTCGTTCTAGTTGAAGCCCCAGAATTTTTTTTGAAGCCTACGAAAATGCTGATATATTGTTCACAGCATTGCATTGTTAGTGCACTGTAATATTCACAAAACTGTTTTTATTACGTATCTATGAATTTTAAAACAAACCGACACACCGCCAAACACTTACGTATTTATGTGGCGCCTCAAACATGCAAAATTTCCCTTTAAATGCGAAACGTCTTCTAGCGAAATTGGTGACCTTGAGCGTATCTATCTATCTATCTATCAATCTATTAATCTATCAATCAATCAATCAATCTATCTATCTATCTATCTATCTATCTATCTAGCTATCTATCTAGCCGCCGAGGACTTTCAGCTCTCCTGGCCGTTAGATAATGGTATCGATATTAAAATTGGTGTGGCATACCATGACTGTATGACAATCATAAGTGAGTATTCATAACTTGAAATTCATAACATGTATGTCATGAATAATATCATTTGCATTTCATGGCGTTGCTGCTCTTACTGTGGTTTCGTTTGCATGACACAGTGCAAAACTTATACAGTATGACATGACTGCAAGGCCAACATTACTGACAGACTCTAACGTGAGAATCATGATATGCATTCCACGTAAATCATGATTGCAGGCCATACGCTCATGGTGTGCTCACGGTGCGCTTCAGATACACTAAATGTGGTATTACGTGACGTGAAATGATGACAAAGATATATGACGGCTGCAAACACGATAATAATGACATCCATGTCATGTATGAAGATGGCTACGTACCGCGCTCATAGCCCACTCGTGGCCGTTTCGCTAGCTCCACATATACAAAAATTTAGATTCACGTGCCATGAACAGACAATGAAGCTAAATGACACGTCGAAACAAGATAATCGTGGTATGAGTGTCATGTAAAGTATGACTGCACGCTACGTTTATACAGTGCTCGCAGCCATTTCGCTAGCTTCGCATGTACCAAATTTGGTGTTTCGTGACGCGGATGGTCGACGAAGATAAAGGAGACGTATAAATGTGACAATCATGACATGCGTGTCATGTAAATTATGACTGCAGGCTACGCTCACAGCCAGCTCACAGCCATTTTGCTAGCTCCACATATATCAAATTAGGTATCAGGTGACGTAAATAGACAATAGAAGTTGAATTACACGTCCGGAAAGGATAATTATGACTTGCGTGTCATGTAAAACATGACTACATGCTTTGCTCATAGCGTGCTCACGGCCGTTTCGTCAGCTCTACGTATACGAAATTCGGTATCACTTGATATGAATAGACGACGAGGGTGAATGAAACGTCCAAACATGATAATCGTGACATGGAAGTCATGTAAGGCATAGTTTACGTCCGCCCCGTGACGTTGTGCTGATTATAAAGTGACATATTAACCTTCATCTTTCGTGCTTCGCATATCACCGATTTCCACTGTACGTGCGATCTGCAAGTTTTTTGATGCATTTTAAACAAGTATAAACATTGCCACAAAATCAAGATGGCTGGTTGTTGAAGAAAAGGTAAACTTTCACCTGGTGACTCAAATGTTGGACAGGGTGACTAACCGACAGACGGGCAGATAGACAGGCTGAATCTATTTGCATTGATGTATCCTAAATAAAGACTATTGTCTTGAAAACTTTGCTATTATTTTTGGTGCATACCCACTTCTTCAGCAGTGGTCTGCCAGGTACCATTCCGAATCGTTATTCTGTTCTTTCGTACCCCAATATTGAAGCACTGGCCTGTTTGACTGACGTATATTCGCCCATGACTAAGCGGAACTTCACAAGCGAAATGAGCCGACAGTCAGTAAAATTGTTCTTGCGCTTCTTCTGATACAACTCGGCGCCTTCTCTACAAGAGTCAAAATTCTGACATCTTTGAGAAGCGCAAAACAATGAATCTATATCTTGACGATACTTTTCTATGTAGAGATACTTCTTGTAGGTTCGGAGGACGTACTCTCTCGTTTTACCTAATTATTTTTATTTTTATTCAGCGTTACTGTCGATCTCCGAAGAAGTTATTTGCAGGGAGCGCACACATAGTACGAGGGTACACATAATAAAGAAAGACAGGAAAAAACTATAATTATGTGCACAGAAACTGTGCAGCATGTGCACTTGCTTCTATTCTCTCTAGGAACACGGGTAAAGATGAGGCGTTAGTAACAGTAGGACTCAGTCGGTTCCACTTTCTTACGTGTGTGGGAAATATGCATATTTAAAACAATTAGAGCTTGAAGTGTATTCATTAGGTGTTTGCGAGTGCCTGTAATGTGTCAGTCTTGAACTACTGCAAGAGAGCAGTTTTTACGAGTAAATGTTTGTGTCCCCATTAGTTATTTGAAACAAAAAATTTAATGTTGCTATTTTCGCCCGACTTTGTAGTGTTAGTAGACCAGCTTTATTTAGTAACTCCGTAGGGGAATCTGTTAAGTTGTATTATTATATAGAACCCTTACTGCCTTCTTCTGCACCCCTTCAATTCTTGCAGTTAGTTCCTTTGTATAGGGAAATTACGCAATATTGGCGTACTTCAATGCGGCTCTAACAAGCATCTTGTATGCTAGCAGCTTTGTATTTGGGGGCGCTAGATGAAGGCGTCTTCGCAAAAAGAAAAGGCGCTTTAGAGCACTTGAGGTTATATTGTTGATGTGTGTTTCCCATTGAATATCCTGTGCTAAAGTGATGCCTAAATACATTTGCTCGAATACACGAGTGAGTTGTGTCATTATTATTGTAAGTGAAATCAGATATTTCTTTCTTTCTTGAGACAGTGAGCGTTACAGTTATTTTGGAATTTAAATTATCTGCCATTCCTCAGACCAGGAAAAAACAGATTCCAGTGCATTTAGTACATGATGATCATCAGTGGAATAATTCCTCCGTACAATATACAAGCATCAGCGAATAGCCGGATGTCAATATTTATTTTGGAAAATAAATCATTGATCTACATAAGGAACAAAACAGCACCCTGTACAGTGCCCTGAGGAACTCGCGATGAAACAGATGCTAAAAAATTTTGGTTATTGATCTGCCGAAAGTGCAAGCGGTTACTCAGGTGGTTCTCTACCCACTCGACGATAGAGCCTTCACCTATCGTACATTCAAGCTTCCGGTTTATTTTTTTGTGTGTGGCACACAAGTAAAAGCCTTGTAGTAGTCCAATAAAATCAAGTTTGTTTTCTAATTTCTATGCTTTGTGATATGTCGTGTGTCAATTCTAGTGTTTGTGTGACTGTAGAAAGACCACGACGGAAGCCATGTTGAAAGGGTGACAGAACAGATTCCTGTTCGAGGTATATGTTTGTAATTAGGCACTGCGTGCTCCAGAAGTTTGCATACTGTAGATATTAGGTATATGAGCTCGAAATCAGAAACCTTTGATGTTAAATCACATTTATGCACGGGGATAATCTTTGCAATTTTCCACTCAGTTGCAAGTGAGCACGTAATTATGATCTAATAAAGATATGGCACAAGTAGTTAGCATTCCAGTCTGCATATCTCGTAAGATACATATTCGCTATGTTATAGGTTCTAATCACTTTCTTTGTCGTCAATATTTAACAATAGGTACAACAGGCCTGTGTCAGTGACTTTAAGTGGCTTGATAGGTGTCCGTCACACGGGACTATATTTGGTTGTTTTCCATTATTGATGGTAAATACCGATTAAAATAACTGTTAAAAATCTATAGAGTTTTGTCACTATCACTGTTTGTGGCGGGGCTGTCATGATGTTTTAGATTCAGGAAATTCCAAAACTTCTGTGGTGCACTATTCAACAAATTAAGAAGAGCCTTAGAAAAATAGGTGCACTTAGCTGTTCTTATTTCTGATTTCTTATCTCTTATGAACATGTTAGGTGCGTGCGTGGCAAAGTGCATTGGCTTTAATTTAGGTGGTTTGTGTAGCCTTATTACTTTTCCTTCAGCGTGAATTATTCTCGCGTTTTCTTTGGGTTCGACTTCTTTGCTTTTCTAGACCTAACTGGCAAATAATTTTTAAGACTAAAAAATGCGATGTGTGTGTACTTTGTCCACAGAGGGTCTACATCTACAGAAATGTGCGTGGAAAGGTTTTCAAATTCGGTTTATTCAAAAAATAGGTGATCGATAATACTGACGTCATCAGCATGTGAAAAATCATAAAATGTGCTGCACTCTTAAAATATAGGGACAGGTGTTTGTGAACGACTGTGCAGTATATTATTTCATGATCTGATATACCTCGAAAAATTTGTAAATATATACTGTCAAGTGGAAAGTGATAACTGGGAAATGTCAGAATAAATATATTTGATGTAGTTCCCATAACACGCGTGGGCTGGGTGACAGCCTGAATGTTATTATTATGCAACATCATATCACTGATTATTTCGGAAGATACTGATAAAATGTGCATGGATTCCAATCAATATCAGGTAGCTTGTAATCACCAATCAAGATTAGCCGGCTACATGACACATGACGTTGTAGATATTCATATAGCGAACATGTGACGCTACAATCAGATGTCGGACAGCTGTAAACGCACCCCAAGCTGACAGGATGTTGGGCAAATAGTAGTTTGCAAAAGACAGCTTCAACATTTTCTACATCGGGAGGTCTGGAAAAAGAGATAGCTTCCTTTATAAATTGCAACGCCCCCGGCACGCCTCTGTCTGTCTTTTCACACTACGGAGTAATTTGGTGGGGTCAATTCAACGTCCATATTATTCTGTGTCAGCCATGTTTATGTTACAGCAACGAAATCAGGCTCAAGACTAAGTTTTACCAATTCTAGGAAATCTACCTTATTAACAACGCTGCGTGCATTTACATATATGAAACTCATTTCGCATTTTTTCGTGAGCACAGTGTCTTCGATTCAATTTGCTGTTTTTTTTCGAGCTAGGGATGCCCGAGTGCCTCTTTATCGGTACCACACTCCCATGGCCCCCTTCTTAGTAATACAGCTCACCGTTTATTGTCGTATGTTATTGTCATATGTTTATTGTCGTATGTTAAGTTGCCGTATGTTAAACAAACACATTCTTCAGCTCCCCTTTTTGCTTTGCCGAACCTCCGTAGTTTCTTAATTACGTCTCGATTGCGGACTGAGAAATCTTCACATATGGAATAGTTGGTTCCTTTCAGCATGCGGCAGTTTTTCAAATCCCCAGTTTTATCTGGAACTTCGGCAAGTTTCACAGTTATCGGTTGTATTTTTTGGCTGCTGGTTACCCGAGTCTGTAAATTATTCGCAGGCAACAGGTTTCATTTTCAGAATGTTTTTGACAATTGTCTCATATATAACCTCTTCAAGGGAGCCATCAATTTCTTTTTCACTCTCAGCCACACCATGATTGACGAGGTTTGACCTTCTTGAACGATTTTCCAGATCATTTTCATTTACCATAAGTTCAAGGGTACATTGGTATTCTGTAAACTATCCAGGTCACTAATACAAGCCGCTAATTTACTATGTAATAACGTAAGCAGTTCCAAGTTTTATTGAATTCCAAGTTATTGCTCTTGCTTAACTTCCTTCAGGTCTTCAGAAATCAGTGGGAGTTGTCTCGAGACAGTATTGATATCGGCACCCGGGATAGTTTCCTTGTCGCCACCTAATAATAATTTGATTCGGCTAAACGAACCTTCAACACATTCACACAGCAGCTCAAAAAGCAGCCTCGGCCATGGCAGGACAACCAAAAACACATTATTTGACCAAAAACACTTGTCAAATTTTTCCTTACCTTCATGAAAAAGGTGACCAGAATAGGCGTATGCATTTTGGTCTACCCGCCGTGCCCTTCCCGCGAGCAGCCTCCGTGTGCGCCTTTTATATGCCACGATGCCAACTTTGCCATCAGGAAGCCGTTCATTCCCGCTACGGTATTGACGGCCGCTAGCACAAAACACGCAGCGCAGGTGTTGTTGTTCTGTATCAGTGGCTTGAATGTCACGAGAAGTTTACCTTCGTCACGTATCTGCGTGTTGCTGCCATGAGTATCAGACGCTGGCTCGTTGTATCCCGTCTGCATAGTAGCAGAATAAACAAGAACTGCATAAAAAAGGTGAACGGATTAGGCATATGCAATTAGGTGGTCCCGCTGTGACCTTTGCGCGAGCAGCCTTCGTGTGCGTCTTTTATATGCACGATTCCAGCTTTGCCAATAGGGAACCATTGATTCCAGCTACGGTACTGGCTGCTGCTGTCACAAAACGCGCAGCGCAGCTGATGTTGTTCTGTATCAGTGGCTTGGATGGCACGAGGAATTTTAAATGCGGAAGCATCTTATACTCGCGCCTTCTAGTGCGCCGTCCGCGCCGTCCGCGCCGCTTCTCGAACATTCGACAGCTGACGCGCGCGCATGCGCCGTCGCGCCGTCGCCATCTGTGCCGCGTGCGCGCTTCTCCTTCGAGAACATTCAACAGCTGACAGTCCATGCGCCGTCGCGCTCTATATATACTCAAGGTCGGCGCTCGCTCGCTCAGTTGCCGCTCGTCGGTTGGTTTGTACGGCGCGTCAACGTCCAAGGTTGCGGTGAAATGAATTCCAACGAATCCACAAACACAATGATCGACGTCCCTTCGACCAGCGCCGTCCTTTCGCATACGTGTGTACGTGTTCACTCATTTAACACCCCCTCCTACAACCACGTTAACCAATTTAGCCATCGACCCAAGTAAGTCGCAATTTAACACCCCATTTCACAACCACGTTAACCAATTTAGCCATCGACCCAAGTAAGTCGCAATTTAACACCCCATTTCACAACCACGTTAACCAATTTAGCCATCGACCCAAGTAAGTCGCACTTTAACACCCCGTTAACCAATTATATGCTCCGCATCCTCCTCAGTGTTCCCCCGAGGGAAGCTGCGGGCAATTTTTTCTTCATCACGTATCTGTGTGATGCTGCCACGGGTAACGGATGCTGACTAGTTTTATACCGTCAGCTGTAGTAGCAGAAACACCAAGAACTGCATGAAAAAGGTGAAGAGATAAGGCTGATGCATTCTAATGGTCCCGCCATGCCCTTCTATGAGGGTGTTTTATTGCCTGCAGCAACTGCTTCCACACGAAAGCTATTTAAGTTCCGGATATCTTGAACACAACAAGCACGTTCAGGCTATTGTGTATAGCCCTTAGTTTTTTTAATTACATTGCTCTGGGTTTACTTCTTGATCATCTATTGTATGGCACATCATCATCCTCGTTGATTTCTTGCTCTGTGTTTGCCTATATTCTACCACGCTTTAGTAGGCATATTGTTCCGCATATTTGGACCTATTTGGGGAAAACATCCCCAGTGTCATGGTCTATTGAGGGCTCAAAGTGTTTACTAACTTGTTAATAACTATCACAATGGGTCTTTAGTGTAATTCGGCTACTGGCATACGCGTCTGGATCAACTAGGTGTCGATTTGGTTTGTCGAAAGGTATTATTCATGGTTGTTGCTATGACTGTTTTTTTTGTTCGTGAGGCCCCTTTACGGTGGGGCCAAATGACGTTATACCGAAGCACTATCATCTATTAAAGCCTAATTGGCAGTTCGTCACTCGTCCTATTATACTGTGTATTTCATACCGTATTTCATGTTCATTATATCAGTCATAGTGTGGTGCAATGCAAAAAAGACACTAAATGAGCGAGAGAACAAGGACACAGCATATTCTTCCATAAGTAGTTCATTAGATTGGGACACACGTATAAATTCACAGGCAAAGAGAAAAAGATTGATTATGATGGTATATGATTGTATATGATTGGCTATGATTGACTTGATCCAGCTCGGCCAATAAGCAACGTCGCTCCTTCCTAATTTCGCAATTACCCATCAGGAACGACGTAGGTTCTATCATACGTCATAGAAATTTATGACGTTATGTCTGATGGATTAAGGATTCGAAGATGACTTCAACACCCACTTTTTTACGCGTTTTTTCGCTTACCAAGCGTCTTATCATAGCAGGTGTGGTGATTTTGGCATCCTGAAATAGAAATTTACCAGTATAAAAAATCGGTTATCTCTTCAGCGTGCCGCTTTTAGTAAAATGTAGTTTTAGAATATGCTTTTAAAATGTTCGCAAATTTGATTCTGGGCCCCACGGGTACATCTTATGCCACAATTTTTATTACGTATGTCGTTTTTTTCGGAAATAACGAGCCGCTACTTAACAAGCACACAGCTTGCGTATTTAGTTTAAAACTGCTTAGTGTGAAGCTGCATTTTTATCGAAACTCTGGTCTCCTTGCTCATGAACCTCATAAGAAGCCACCGGGATCAATATCTCCGTTTCATGATCTCCGTTAATGAATACAATATATATTACGAGACTTTAAGTAGTATAAATTTGCCATGTCTGCGTAAAATGCTCACTTTTGGCATCGCATAGATAATCGAAAGCTATACGCATATTTTGGCTTCTCAATCATTCACCAGGTCCTGGCCTCAACCACCTTCAACTGGACGTGCATTCTGACAAGGAGCCACAGGATAAACAACTGTTGGAGACATGCTACCGTGGTCAGAACGCTGAAGTGGAACTCAGCTGGTTTCCGTGCATGGTCAACGAATACCCTGGCTGCTTGTTGCACTTATCGAGCCCGAGGTTAGCCATCAATATTTATTTTTATTTACTTTATTTGCACAAGCATTTGATTCTTCGTCACGTATCTTGTCAGTTTACTCAGTAAAGTACAGCTCTGCCCACGTTGCGTCAACGGTGATACAAAAGAAAGAAATAACGATGTAAGAACAAAAACGACAACATACAAAACATTGCATAGGAGAGGTGATGTGCTACCGCAATAGAAAACGAACAGAGAGATCGCATATACGAAGCCTGTCAGTGCCGAATACCATGACGCAAAGCGCACATATGTTACGCGATTTTTCCACCCTGGCAGCTTACTGCAAGACGTGGCAGCTCTGAGAAGTGAGCGCATAGTGGGCTTGTACGCGTAAACATGCCTCAAATTACACTCTGCCATCTAGTGGATAGAGTCTGCTGTTCTTCAATTTTTTTCATTCTGGGAGGTGCAATGCAGTGCATATTCATCGATAATGAGATGAATATTGTGTAGAGGATGACATCTATGAGACAGCCAGGTGCCTCATGATGTGAGAAATTTGAGCAGGACGCCCTGAAGTTCACTATGCAGGAGGCAGAGAAGAAAGCGAGTGTCAACCAACAATCTTATTCAGCAAGTTCTTCAGGCAATTGGAGAAAATCTCCCAGACGCAGTTTCTGTATAGAGTGATTATTTCCTTAAATTTTCGCGGTCATCTCTCAGACCATCGAGGCTGAGACACTTGGATACCGCTATGAGCCATATTTGTTCTCAAGGGTGGCGGATTCAAAAGGGGGCTGTAGGGCGGATTGCCCCTATCCCTAAGCCTGCGTCAGCCCCCTTCTCTTAGGTACTTGTCATCTACCTCTGATCCCCAATTAGAACAAATGAGTGAACTGCGAGCACACATGAACGGTATTTAAAGTATGGTGGAATTTTCGCGCTAGTGAAAAAAAAAAGTCAGGACTGCTCTCCCCCTCCTGTTGCTACTTCAAGTGACCCTTCCTAAAACTTATTCTCGGGATCCGCCCCTGTGCTGGCCAGCCATCACAAACGTAGCGCATAAGCACCGCTTTACTGACTCTCCAGCGCTGCCATTATGAAGTGGGCGTTCACGTTAGGTAGGTCACGCGGAAGAAGACCTTCTCAAGAGAGGAGACTTTGTTCTCTAGTTGAAATTTGGAAAACCTATCATGGACCATTACTGAAGCCTCGTGCTGCGTGATTATTCAAGGTACACTAAAGGCAGTTCAGAGCTACCGAAGATAAACGCAGTCACTAGGCTTTATTCTTCTTGATGACCACATGCGGCCACACAGTCCAGCTCCTGCAGTGCTTTCGGAAGGAAGCGTTTGGTCGCCGACATTACATATTCCACCACGTATAAAGAAATACTATCAACATAAAACTGCCATCAAAACGGGCATTCGGAACATTCAGATAACGTAACATTGAATAAAAAAGTGACAGCTTCACCGCAAGGCTGAATGTATTCTATAGCAAAAAGTTTGAATGTCACGTCAAGAAGGGCAATAAGATGGAATCCGCATTATTGGAAAGTAAAGATGGCAATGCACACATGACGCACAAAAACAACATACACATCACGACAGCCAACTAACAAAGTCCACAGCCCGACACTTGAAAAAATCCTCAAACAAGAAGCCGCCCGAAACTGGCTCGCAGGTACAGCCGAGTGCGAAATAGCAAGTGCCATACTTATTTCGCTGTCTCTTAAAAGGGCGCTCTTTGCGCAAGCAGTTACTCTTCTGCCAGAAAAGTGGGCTCCGCGTGCACTGTTCTTACAACGCAATCACTCCGGTGAAAGCCCACGACGTATAATTTTCCCCTGGTGTGGGACAAGCGCCCGCACGCACAGCCGTCTACGCTACACGGGACTCAATACTCGTGGGAGAGCACCGCTTGAACACGCGTCGCAATGAGCCGGGCGCTGAGTGCGCCCTTTGCCTCATCTGACAGAATAATGCTGAGAAGACGCTGATCTTTCCCCCGAGATTGGCGTAGCGCCTTGCGGGGAGCGCCGTATAACATAGTTCACCGCTTTAACGTAGACGGACAGGCCCTTAAATAGTCATCCTAAGTTTTTCGGGAAACCTGAATATTATCATGAGTATGGTTGACGAAAGGCACAATATTGTAAGGATTCTCCTCTTCGGTGACAGTAATTCTAATATTTATTGGACTATTAGGCTGTTAGCTACAGATAACTTGCAGGCTGCAGATTTTATGGACTTCTGCCTTAATCATAATCTTACCCGACTGAAAAAAAACCAACTCGTGTCGAGCAACTTGTGTCATTGTGCAGACATTTCGCAATTTGATCCTACAAACGCACGTTCAATACTTATCGTTAATTATTTTTCATACAAAATAAGTGATCATAAGGTAGTAGAGTACCAGAGTGTTGGAGGAATGCTAATATCATCCTAATACATATGAAAGGATATGGCAAGAACTTGAAGAATTACAGGCCGATCAGCTTGCTCTCCGTAATATACAAGCCATTACAAAGGTAATTGCTAACAGAGTTAAGAAAACACTATATTTCAATCAACCAAAGGAACAAGCAGGATTTCGAACAGGCTGCTCAACAATCGACCAAATTCATACTATCAATCAGCTAATAGAGAAATGCTCAGAATATAGACAACCACCATACATAGCCTTCATAGATTACGAGAAGGCGTTTAATTAAGTAGAAAATTACTGTCAGTCTCTCCCCTTTTTTATTTTCTCTCTCTTCCTTCTTTCCCATCTTTCTTGTCCGCTTTTCTAATCCCCCAGTGTAGGGTAGCCAACCGGATGTCTTTCTGGTTAACCTCCCTGCCTTCTCCCTTTTGGTGCTTCCTGTCCTCAGCAGTCATGCAAACACTGCGGAAGGAGGGTGTCGATGAAGCATATATAAACATCCTCGAAACGAGCTACAGGAGATCAACTGCTGCCACAGTGCGTGATAAAAAGCAACAGAATACCAATCAAGAAGTGATTAGGGCAAGGGGATACAATCTACGCAATGCTATTTACCACGGTCTTATAGGAGGTTTTCAGATGCATATAATGGGAACAGTTCGAATGTAGAGTACCTTAGAAAACTGCGCTTCGTCAATGACATTGCATTGCTGAGTAACTTGGGGTACGAATCGCAACTCATAATTACGGAGACAAAGAGCACACAGAGGTGGGTCTCAAAATTAATCCTTAGAAAACGAAAGTATTGTATAAAAACCTCGGAAGAGAACAGAGCTTCGAGATAGGTAAAGTGCACTTGGAGTTGTAAAAGACTATGTCTACTTAGGGCAGGTAATAACCGCGGAGCCGAACTACGAGATTGAAGTAACTAGAAGGATAAAAATAGGGTGGAGAACATTTGGCAAGCACTCTCAAACTAGAGACAAGTAGATTGCCACTATCCCTTAAGAGGAAGGTATATAACAGCTGTATCTTTCCGGTTCTTAGCTACGGAGCAGAAACATGGAGACTTGCAAAGAGGGTTCAGCTTAAATGGAGGATGACGCTGCGAGCAACGGAAAGAAAAATGGTAGTGTAGGGAACTATGCGAACGACGACGAAGCAGCATGAAACGGCAAGCCACAGCGTTGGCGCACGCGCGCGACCCGAGCTTGCGTTTGTTTTGTATTTTGGCCTGTTGGCGTTCCTCGCTCTTCTGGCGTTCCTCGGCCTTCCAGTAGGTCTGTACTTGAATAAACTGCGTGACATCTGATGGAGGTGTGTGGACTCCCGTACAAACCTGGAACTTCGCTCCCGTACGCTTCCCCCTCTACGTCACACGAACATGGCCACCGAGACGCCTCTCCAGGTGGGACCTTCGACCGTCCATGTCACTTGCGGTGCCGTGTATCCTCAACGAGACCCTCCTATCTTCACGGGCTCCACTGAGTCGGACGTCGAAGATTGGTTGGCGAGGTACGACAAAGTCGGCGCAAGTAACAAATGGGACGACCCAAGTAAGCTGGGCTACGTCACATTCTACCTTGCGGACACCGCGCAACTGTGGTTTAATAACCACGCAGCTGACATTACTACGTGGTCTGCATTCAAGGCGGCTATTACGGACGTCTTTGGACGACCTGCGGCACGCAAGCTTCAAGCCGAGATCCGTTTACGTCACCGTGCGCAGCAACCAGGTGAGACCTACACGGGCTACATTGAAGATGTGTTGCATCTATGCAACCGCATCAACTCTACCATGCCTGAGGAAGAAAAAATCCGCCACATATTGAAAGGCATTGACGACGGTGCCTTTCAGATGTTGCTCGCGAGAAATCCCCCCAATATTGCTGTCCTCGTTTCCCTCTGTCAAAGCTTCGATGAATTGCGTAGGCAGCGCGCGATCGCTCGTCAAGCCCTCACGACGCCAGACACGCTCGCAAGCTTGCACCTAGCTGCCCATCCTACCGACCAGCAGCCGCTGCTTTCGACAATCAAGGACTTCGTCCGCGAAGAGGTAGCGCGCCAGCTGTCACTGCTGCCACTGACACATGAGCCCACGCAAGCTTTGGCACCGGACCTCCAACACGTCATTCGGACCCAAGTCGCTGAAGCCCTTCCGCCGGTGCATCAGCAACCACCAGTCACTACGCCTCTCACGTACGCCGCCGTCGCTGCTCGTCCTACGCAACAGCGTATGCCATATGCTCAACCTGCCACGCCACCCTATGTCGTGCCTACAACCCCAATTGCTGCGCCGTATCCCTACGCGAGATCTTCAGCTCCATTTTACCGTCGCTCAGACGCGTGGATGACGCCGGATAATAGGCCCATCTGTTTCGCCTGTGGTATCGCTGGACACGTCGCCCGCCACTGTCGCCGAGATCCCCCTCCAGTCGACACTGTGGGCAGGCCAATGGCGTCGTCGTCTAGGACGCCATCAAGGTACACCACTGACGGTCCTTGACCCTACGTAAACCATCGGTCACCATCGCCTCGACGACGCTCCCTGTCACCTATGCGTCGCCGACCTGCTACGGAAGAGGGAAACTGATCGCTGCAGCTCCGGAGGCAACAGCTGCCAGCTGCATACAATTCGAACTGCTTAAGGCCTCCATCTTTTTCGCCGCAAAACGTTATTGACGTCAATGTTGAGGGGACCGCCGCACAAACGCTAATCGACACAGGGGCCGCCGTTTCCATAATCTGTGAGACCTTATGCCGCAAGTTGAAAAAGGTGACGACGCCTCTTTCGGGCCTGATGCTCCACACGGCCAACTCGCAGTGCATAGAACCTACAGCTGTGTGCACTGCACGTGTCATTATCCAAGGTGAACTTTATGCCATTGAATTTTTTGTGTTGGCATCATGCTCCCACGAAGTCATTCTTGGATGGTGTTTTCTTTCGCGTCATCGGGCCATCATAGATTGCTCACGTGCAGAAGTTGCCCTTACACCGCTGCCAACCTCTTGTTTGGTGGATTCTCTTCCTGAACCTTACAAACTTGTCGTTGTTGCAGACACGGAAATAGCACCGAGAACATCCACCCTTGTAGCCCTGACCTGTACGGCCGCTCCTGCCGGAACTGTTTTGTTCACCCCGTCTGACGTATTTACCCGCCGCCGTAGCCTACACCTGCCCTTTGCCGTACTCACCATGGAATGCGGTGCTACCACCATGCTCGTCGCGAACTCGCTATCGTCGCCAGTTACCTTACTTCGCGGAGAATGTTTGGGTAACATACAAGACGTTGACCTCTTGCGCCCTCTAGAGTTCGCCGAACACGCACCTCACCTCCAGCTCAATGATATGACGCCACCTGTGGCCACACTGCCCGCGCCAGACTCATTCCAGCCCTCTGTTGCCGCTGAGCTATCGCCGACACAAAGAAGGGAACTCTTGTCCCTTCTTCGAGAGTTCCGTTCTGCCTTCGATTGCGCTCAACCATCTTTGGGTCGCACGGCGAACATCACGCACCACATTGACACCGGCACTCATGCTCCCTTACGCCAACGACCATATCGAGTTTCAGCGGAAGAGCGCCGTATTATCAACGAACAAGTCGACGATATGCTCAAGCGTGGTGTCATCCAGCCATCGCAGAGCCCTTGGTCGTCCCCTGTTGTACTTGTGCGCAAAAAGGATGGGTCTATCCGATTCTGTGTCGACTACCGCCGGCTCAATAAGATAACTCGGAAGGATGTGTACCCGTTGCCACGCATCGACGACGCTCTCGATTGCTTGCAAGGGGCAAAATATTTCTCCTCTTTAGATTTACGCTCAGGATATTGGCAAGTTCCAATGGCTGATCCTGACCGATCGAAGACTGCATTTGTAACACCTGATGGGCTGTATGAGTTTAACGTCATGCCGTTTGGACTCTGCAACGCCCCAGCTACCTTCGAACGGATGATGGACACCATCCTTCGCGGCTACAAGTGGAACACGTGCCTTTGCTACCTAGACGGCATCGTCGTTTTTTCTCGCGACTTTTCAACTCACCTTGTTCGTCTTCGTGCTATTCTGACGTGTGTCACCTCTGCTGGCCTTCAACTTAACATCATGAAGTGCCATTTTGCCGCACGTCAGCTCACTATACTGGGTCACGTCGTCTGCAAAGAGGGTGTTCTCCCGGATCCGGCGAAACTCCGCGGCGTGGCCGACTATCCGAAGCCCAGTTCCATCAAGACGCTTTGAAGTTTTATCGGTCTGTGCTCATACTTTCGTCGATTTGTGCGCAACTTCTCGTCCATCATCGCGCCTCTTACCAACCTGTTGACAACTTCCAAAGGCATTTCTGCTTGGTCAAAAGAGTGCGACGAATCCTTCACCGCCCTTCAGCGGTTATTGCTATCGCCTCCAATACTACGTCATTTTGACCCTGATGCGCCTACGGAGGTCCACACCGACGCCAGTGGTGTAGGTCTTGGTGCTGTATTGGCTCAACGAAAACCAGAGTACCAAGAATACGTTGTCGCTTACGCGAGTCTAACCCTCAAGAAAGCCGAGTGTAATTATTCCGTTACGGAAAAAGAGTGCCTCGCAATTGTTTGGGCTTTGACGAAGTTCCGCCCATACCTTTATGGCCGCCCTTTCGAAGTCGTCACGGACCACCACGCTCTATGCTGGCTATCATCGCTCAAAGACCCGTCGGGGCGCCTTGGTCGTTGGGCGCTTCGCCTACAGGAATACGACATTCGTGTTGTATACCGATCCGGCCGCAAGCACTCCGACGCTGATGCACTATCCCGCTCGCCGCTACCGGTTGACCCAACCCCCTCGTCACCTTTTTCAGCTGTCATAACACCAATCGACTTCACAGACATGGCATCGGAACAACGCAAAGATGTGTGGATTTCCCAACTCCTCGCCTTTCTGACTGATCCATTAGCTAATTTGGTTTCAAGAACTATCCGCCGTCAAGCCACACATTTCGCTATTCGAGACGACCTACTCTATCGGCGGAATTACACGTCTGAAGGTCGGAAGTGGCTGTTAGTGATACCAAACCACATGCGCTCGGAAATCTGTAGTGCTTTCCACAACGACCCGCAAAGCGCTCACGCTGGCGCTCTCAAAACGCACAACCGTCTACGTCAGCGGTACTACTGGCGCGGCATGTACACATTTGTCCGCAAGTACGTACGTGCTTGTACTGCATGCCAGCGACGTGAAGTCCCACCTCAACGCCCTGCCGGTACACTTCAGCCTCTGCCTTGTCCAGCGCGTCCGTTTGACCGCGTCGCTATCGACTTATACAGACCACTTCCCACGTCGTCTTCTGGAAATAGGTGGATAATTGTCGGCGTGGACCACCTCACGCGTTACGCGGAGACGGCAGCACTACCCGCAGCAACCGCGAGGGAAGTTGCGTTTTTCATCCTGCGCAACTTTGTTCTTCGCCATGGTGCTCCCCGCGAACTTTTGAGCGACCGGGGGCGTGTTTTCTTGTCTGACGCCATTCAAGCGTTGCTCGCTCAGTGCAACATGATTCATCGCATGACGACAGCATATCACCCGCAGACGAATGGCCTCACAGAACGATTTAATCGCACTCTCGGTGATATGTTGACGATGTACACAGCTTCAGACCAGACCGATTGGGACACTGTCCTTCCATTCGTCACGTATGCGTATAACACCGCTACGCACGCGACAACACGGTTCTCCCCTTTCTTTCTGTTGTACGGACGCGAGCCATCGTGCACGCTGGACACTATCCTCCCATACACGCCCGACTCCTCTGAGTACACTGCAATTTCTGATGTTGCCCGGTACGCAGAAGATTGCAGACGATTGGCCCGTTCACTGACAACCGAGGACCAAGGCCACCAGAAGCTACGGCATGACACCGACCGACATCTCTCTACTTTCGCGACTGGTGCTCTCGTTTGGCTCTGGATTCCACCGAGCACTCCTGGCCTTTCGTCGAAATTACTGGCACGATACCACGGGCCCTACCGCATTCTCGCCCGTACGTCACCAGTCAATTATGAGATTGAGCCTTTGACACAGTCTCATGACTTACGCCGTCGTGGCCGAGAAATCGTGCATGTGAGTCGCCCGAAGCCGTATTACGACCCCGCTATAGTGACTACGTATGTAACTGCGCGGTAGTAAACACGGACGACAAGAAGATACAGGGACAAGCGCAGACTATCAACTGAAGGTTTATTCTTCACAAACCACATATATATGACTGAAACAGAAACAGAAAACACGAAAATCTACAAAAAATGATGACTTAGCACTTAACAATCGACAAAACGTGACCGTTTGACAAAAGCAGATTCAAGGACCATGTGCGCCACTTGCCAGATACCGTAGCTCTTTATCTAAAAGAGCTAACGACGGTTTGCTGACGCAGTGTTCTGGTTCCCGTGCCATTTTTTCCGCTTCGACAATCATACGGGTATGATCGTCTTTGTGCCTGAACATTACGACCGTGCTTTCGAACTGCGCAAGGCAGCCACACCTACTGACGTGCTGAGCTAAAAAACCCTCATTGCCAGTGCGCACATTGCGTGCGTGCTCGCGCAGGCGCTCATTTAGGCATCTCCCAGTCTGCCCGATGTAACACGCACCACAAGATAGTGGAATTCTATAAACTACATTCATGTCACATCTGACAAACTGGGTTTTATGCCTGACAGTGCAAGCTTGTTTGGGCCTATTGTTTACACATGTCATTTTGGCTAGCTGAGAGAGCTTGTAAGGTGCCGAAAAAACGACCTTTACGCCCATGCGCTGTCCGAGCTTTTTTATCTTGTGAGATAGCTGGTGCTTGTAAGGGATTACCGCGACTTTGTCACGTTTGCTTTTGTCTCTGTCATTAGTGCTCTCTCTGCTTCTGGGCTTTTTCTTCTTTTTTATTGTTTCTGCCACAGAAATGAGAAGCGAATCCGGGTAGCCAGCTTCTTTCAGACGCTCAACTTGATTTTGGAAGCTTGTTTCCATCATATGGAAACATGATCTGTCCAGGGCATTAGTGAAGCAGGAGTTCACTATGCCTCTCTTAACCAATTTGCTATGCGCTGATTTAAAAGGCAAAAGCGGTTTCATAGCTCGAGGCTCATACATCCAGCATGCGTGATTCACGCTGAACAAAAGTCTCATGTCTAGGAAGCGAATCGAGTTGTTCACTGGGAGTTCATGGGTCAGTACGAGTGGACTCAAGCAGTCACTAAAAACTTCAATGACATCAGATGACAACCCCATTACTCTAGCAGATTCACACTTAAAAACCACCAGGTAGTCGTCGACGAACCTGAAAATCCTCACAACTTCCTGGCAACACAGCCGCTCTTTCAAGTTCCTGTCGAACTTCGCAAGCAACAAATCACTCAGAATCGGTGCAATCGAAGATCCTATTGACACGCCATTATTTTGATAAACACCACCGTTCCATTCTACATAGGTAGAGGTCAGATAGGTAGCTAGCAGGTCAAGAAAACTGCTAACACTGACACCAGCTGCATTCTGGAACGTTACGTGGCCCATTAGATCAACACATTCTTCTATGCATGAATACAAAGCGTCACGAGGGAGAGAATAATATAAATCTTTGATATCTATGGAAAAAGCACTTAAAGTGTAGTTAGAATACTCTTTGAAGAATTCAGTGACCACCCTTGAATTCCTGACTAGAAAGGGATCATTAATCTCTAAAAGTTTCAACTTTTTCTGCAAAAACATCCCTAAGGCGTTTTGCCAAGAACCCTTCTCTGTAACGATGACACGAAATGGCACGTCGACTTTGTGTGTCTTTGCCGAAAAAAACATCTCTAGGGCCAACTTCTCACTTTTTTCTATCTTTCTTGCTATTGCGGCAGAGATGTTTTTTTCGGCAAAGACACACAAAGTCGACGTGCCATTTCGTGTCATCGTTACAGAGAAGGGTTCTTGGCAAAACGCCTTAGGGATGTTTTTGCAGAAAAAGTTGAAACTTTTAGAGATTAATGATCCCTTTCTAGTCAGGAATTCAAGGGTGGTCACTGAATTCTTCAAAGAGTATTCTAACTACACTTTAAAAGCTTTTTCCATAGATATCAAAGATTTATATTATTCTCTCCCTCGTGACGCTTTGTATTCATGCATAGAAGAATGTGTTGATCTAATGGGCCACGTAACGTTCCAGAATGCAGCTGGTGTCAGTGTTAGCAGTTTTCTTGACCTGCTAGCTACCTATCTGACCTCTACCTATGTAGAATGGAATGGTGGTGTTTATCAAAATAATGGCGTGTCAATAGGATCTTCGATTGCACCGATTCTGAGTGATTTGTTGCTTGCGAAGTTCGACAGGAACTTGAAAGAGCGGCTGTGTTGCCAGGAAGTTGTGAGGATTTTCAGGTTCGTCGACGACTACCTGGTGGTTTTTAAGTGTGAATCTGCTAGAGTAATGGGGTTGTCATCTGATGTCATTGAAGTTTTTAGTGACTGCTTGAGTCCACTCGTACTGACCCATGAACTCCCAGTGAACAACTTGATTCGCTTCCTAGACATGAGACTTTTGTTCAGCGTGAATCACGCATGCTGGATGTATGAGCCTCGAGCTATGAAACCGCTTTTGCCTTTTAAATCAGCGCATAGCAAATTGGTTAAGAGAGGCATAGTGAACTCCTGCTTCACTAATGCCCTGGACAGATCATGTTTCCATATGATGGAAACAAGCTTCCAAAATCAAGTTGAGCGTCTGAAAGAAGCTGGCTACCCGGATTCGCTTCTCATTTCTGTGGCAGAAACAATAAAAAAGAAGAAAAAGCCCAGAAGCAGAGAGAGCACTAATGACAGAGACAAAAGCAAACGTGACAAAGTCGCGGTAATCCCTTACAAGCACCAGCTATCTCACAAGATAAAAAAGCTCGGACAGCGCATGGGCGTAAAGGTCGTTTTTTCGGCACCTTACAAGCTCTCTCAGCTAGCCAAAATGACATGTGTAAACAATAGGCCCAAACAAGCTTGCACTGTCAGGCATAAAACCCAGTTTGTCAGATGTGACATGAATGTAGTTTATAGAATTCCACTATCTTGTGGTGCGTGTTACATCGGGCAGACTGGGAGATGCCTAAATGAGCGCCTGCGCGAGCACGCACGCAATGTGCGCACTGGCAATGAGGGTTTTTTAGCTCAGCACGTCAGTAGGTGTGGCTGCCTTGCGCAGTTCGAAAGCACGGTCGTAATGTTCAGGCACAAAGACGATCATACCCGTATGATTGTCGAAGCGGAAAAAATGGCACGGGAACCAGAACACTGCGTCAGCAAACCGTCGTTAGCTCTTTTAGATAAAGAGCTACGGTATCTGGCAAGTGGCGCACATGGTCCTTGAATCTGCTTTTGTCAAACGGTCACGTTTTGTCGATTGTTAAGTGCTAAGTCATCATTTTTTGTAGATTTTCGTGTTTTCTGTTTCTGTTTCAGTCATATATATGTGGTTTGTGAAGAATAAACCTTCAGTTGATAGTCTGCGCTTGTCCCTGTATCTTCTTGTCGTCCGTGTTTACTACCGCGCAGTTACATACGTTGATCATGAATCACCAACTCGCCCAATCGTCCACCTTGAATAGTGACTACGCCTCAAGTCGCCAGGTTGGCTACGCTATTCACCGGGGGCCAATGTAGGGAACTATGCGAACGACGACGAAGCAGCATGAAACGGCAAGCCACAGCGTTGGTGCACGCGCGCGACCCGAGCTTGCGTTTGTTTTTGTATTTTCAGCCTGTTGGCGTTCCTCGCTCTTCTGGCGTTCCTCGGCCTTCCAGTAGGTCTGTACTTAAATAAACTGCGTGACAGTAGGTGTAACCTTAAGAGACAAGAACAGAGTATTGTGGATTAAGTAACAAACGGGGGTTAAGAATAATATAGTTGAAATCAAAAAGAGGAAATGGACAAGGACTAGGCATGTAGCCCGTAGACAAGATAAGCGCTGGTTATTAAGGGTATATAACTGAATTCCTAGAGAAGGCAAGTGGGTTAAAGGGACCAAGGTTAAGTGGGCAGATGAGATTAAGAAATTCGCGGGTATAAAATTGCAGCAGCAAGAACACGACTGAGCTAGCCGGCGGACATGGGAGGGGTCTTTGTCCTGCAGTGGACGTAGTCAGGATGATGATGATGTTGATGTTGATGATGAAGGTAATCTATGTTAACTTTTCGCTGAAAGCACCCTTGTGCAATTAATCTTCAAAATAAATTTCCTGCTTCCTTGATAAATGTAACTACTCTGCTATTAACAATGAACTGCATGAATGTTTTCAGCCCTATGGGTTAGTATTTGATTGATATGTGGGGTTTAACGTCCCAAAACCACTATATGATTATGAGAGACGCCGTAGTGGAGGGCTCCGGAAATTTAGACCACCTGGGGTTCTTTAACGTGCACCCAAATCTGAGCACATGGGCCTACCACATTTCCGCCTCCATCGGAAATGCAGCCGCCGCAGCAGTATTTGAAAATCGTATGTGAGAAAACTCGTCATTACTTCAGGGCAGCATGAGTGAGTTGGCCAATAAGCATAATCCTGTCGTCACCATTCCTTCAAGCTGCAATAAACCTTGGTTTACAAAAATACAAAACAAAAAACACTCGAGAAAAAAACAACGACTTTTTCGCTCAGCGATGTGCAAATCATATGCAGTCTGATGGGACGGACGCCATCAAGCTGAACGCGTATATCTCACGGCAGATGGAGAACATCACCATTCTCTTTTAACTTCGACCACGATGCACCATGGCTTCGACCATCCGAGCATGAAAACTGACAACCCTCGTAAATTAGAGCCGACCTTGAACTGTCATTCTGACCACCCTATTTGTATTTACCATGACCACAGTGATATTTTTTCAGATCCTGGCCATGCTGATACATTCAATGCCAAATTTTCGTCCGTTTTATAAAGTGAAACAGCCACTCCTCTACCATACTGTTCTATGCCTACCGTATCAAAAAGCCGGATATAAACACATTGGCCGAGAGCGTCGCGTCACTGATTGATAAAATAAATATTTCTACTTACACAGTTGTTGATAACATCCCCTCTAAACTGTTAAAATTACTGGAAATATTTTTTCGGCACTCCTATTCTTGTTGTTGACGTAACCTTTGTCCACAGCACCCTACTAAACGAATGGCATGTGGGCAAAATCATTTCGGTTCACAAATCTGGTAAGAGAGCTTCACCAATAAAGTAGCGGCTGATCCATATTCCGTATACCATGCAAAATCATGGAACATATCATTTTAAACGTGTTCCTCACTAAAGGCGGAAACAGGCCAGCCCATCCTCCTCATTACCGTGGCATTGTCACACTATTTCTGTACCACAAAATTCACCACGGTTCACTGAATCAGACGCATTATCAATCCCTACCAGCTCGTATATAACCTCGTACAAGCCATTTCTTAAACGTTGCCCGCCCCTAACCTACACTCTCTCACCTTTATTTTCCCCCACACCACTGTACACTGTAATGGTCATCCCTATGTCATCATTGTCATCACCAACGCAGAATATTTCATTAAAGCTATGAGAGCTCATTTCTCATCCTGGTGCGTCCAGTGTCATGCAATCTCCTGGTTTCCTGCCCCCTATTCAATGCCCCGACATAGAGTCTTTACGGAAACAAAGTGAAAGTAAAAGTGAACACAATTGGTGAGCTTATGCTCTACGGTCCAAAGAGTGCCTCTTGCCCTTTCCTTGAGCATATCCAAAAACAGTTGAACTTCCTGTTGTATTCTGAGCAATCAGGAACGCTCTCCTGCAGCGGCCTGCAAATAAGCTACCGCAGCATGAATGACTGGCTTAAGCGCCTAAGCGACGGTGGATTCCAGAATCCCTTCAACTTTACCTTGACTGAAGTCTTGGTTCGAGAGATCAAAGGCTCCGAATAAATATTTCTACTTATACAGTTGTTGATAACATCCCCTCTAAACTGTTACAATTACTGGAAATATTTCTTCGGCACTCCTAATCTTGTTGTTGACGTAACCTTTGTCCACAGCACCCTACTAAACGAATGGCATGTGGGCAAAATCATTTCGGTTCACAAATCTGGTAAGAGAGCTTCACCAATAAAGTAGCGGCTGATCCATATTCCGTATACCATGCAAAATCATGGAACATATCATTTTAAACGTGTTCCTCACTAAAGGCGGAAACAGGCCAGCCCATCCTCCTCATTACCGTGGCATTGTCACACTATTTCTGTACCACAAAATTCACCACGGTTCACTGAATCAGACGCATTATCAATCCCTACCAGCTCGTATATAACCTCGTACAAGCCATTTCTTAAACGTTGCCCGCCCCTAACCTACACTCTCTCACCTTTATTTTCCCCCACACCACTGTACACTGTAATGGTCATCCCTATGTCATCATTGTCATCACCAACGCAGAATATTTCATTAAAGCTATGAGAGCTCATTTCTCATCCTGGTGCGTCCAGTGTCATGCAATCTCCTGGTTTCCTGCCCCCTATTCAATGCCCCGACATAGAGTCTTTACGGAAACAAAGTGAAAGTAAAAGTGAACACAATTGGTGAGCTTATGCTCTACGGTCCAAAGAGTGCCTCTTGCCCTTTCCTTGAGCATATCCAAAAACAGTTGAACTTCCTGTTGTATTCTGAGCAATCAGGAACGCTCTCCTGCAGCGGCCTGCAAATAAGCTACCGCAGCATGAATGACTGGCTTAAGCGCCTAAGCGACGGTGGATTCCAGAATCCCTTCAACTTTACCTTGACTGAAGTCTTGGTTCGAGAGATCAAAGGCTCCGAAAGAAAGCAACAGCTTCAGCTCAACAGTTCAAAGTCAGTTGTCATTCCTTAGGTTGATGCAGCATCGCATAGGATCAAGAAAACCGCTAGCAGAGCAGGTGTGGGGGTGGCGTTTTGTGCTCATAATAAAAAAATATTTGTGCCAAAGTGCTCTAGGGAACTTCTGCTGACATCAAATCCTGGAGGAAGAACCACGCTCCGCCATATATGCGCTACAAAAAGAAAAGAGATCGTTTGTGAAATTATGACGACGTGTGAGAGATCACACAGATCCAAGTAGGGAGTCGCTCATGAGAACATGCCAACAACGTCAAAACAAGCATGATATCGTTATAGCTATCCGTCGCGCTTGATTGTGGCTGGTCTTCATTGTTGAACAAAGCAAGTGTTTAGCATATAATGGACACTGTGGCGCGAGAAATATTTGTAACGTACACGATGAAGTGCAATGGTGCCGAATGTGTCATTGCTCATTCGCTCAGCCTGACAAATATTTCGATATCTCAGACAATGTGTGGGAGCACCAAATTCTAATTTTCTCGTCACACCGATGCACACAAGCCTCCTTTCCTTTGTCACCCTCCCTTATTTTATCGCCCCCTTTATAAACCAGCTGTTGGCCTTCAGTGCATGTTCTCGTTTTTTTCTTATGCGTTTTTGTGCACACAAGCACGGGGTATTCGAAAGTACAAACAGCTAAGTGCGCGCGCACGCGCAACCATACTCAGAAGCAACGATACACGTGTCAGTCTCGTCGTCTCACTAGCAATGGTGAAATCATGCTGCAGTTTATGAGCTCTGAGGGCCGTGTATATAATTTATATTAGAAATCATATATACAATTTATATTGTGTATATAAATATCTTGTTTTAGAAAGCTTGACAATGTGTGCCTGTGTTGTTAGGCGGTTTCGCGTCAATGCGGAGCTAGACGTAGGCTACAGAGGTTCGACGCCTGGTGATGGATATACTTCTTCTAGTTTTTCTCTGTATTTACAGTCAATAGTTTGCCACGTTATATCCACGACAGTAATACATGAGTGTAGTCATGGTAGGCTCTGGTATAACACGCTTTTGTCTTAAGAGAAAAACGTATATCTCAATAACAAAAGGAATAACCAATCTCAGCGACTTGACGTATTATCAGCGAATTAGGCACCTTCATAGCTAAATACCTAAGACTATAGCTATTGTGGGTGTGGTGTGGAGCTCAAGTTAGACCTCAGATTTTTTCAAGTGCTTTGTCAAATAACTCACTCTTTTTTACTTCCACAACATGCTTTTCTTTCTAGACAAACTTCAAGTCGGTGCTTTAAGCGAGAGAAGAAGCTTGTGGCATCACTTTTTCCCACGCTTCAAGATATAGACAATCCTAGTGAGTATTTCTGATCTACTATTTTAGGTTACATTACATCTTATAGGATTATAAACTTCAACCGTTTATGACAGCCGAGTCAGTTTTGTGTACATTAATTTCAGCGATGAAGGTTTTTTGCAAAATAATGCGCTCTTTTCAAACTTTCTACTCGCAAAACTTTTCGAAACATTGTTTTCGAATAGCCCCACTGCTGTGGTCTAGTTGATAGCCTACACAACTGCTGAACCACAGGTCACGGGATTGAATCCCGGCTGCAGCGGCTGCGATATCGATGAAGACAGAAATGCTATAGGTCTTCGTGCATGGAATTGGGTGCACGTTAAACAACCCTAAGCGATCAAAATTGCCGAAGCCCTCCACTATTGCGTCTGCTGTAATAATGTGGTGGTTTAGGGACGTTATACCCAACATATCAGTCAAAGGTTTAGAATAATTTGAGTGAACCTACTTCGAGTTTCAAAAAAAAACTACTGATGATGTCGAGCACGTGGTTCACACGACATGCTGACACATACAAAATTCAAAAGATGAGTGTTTCAATTCTCCAAACAACATGAGTGCTTCAGAGTTTGCAATGCTTTGTTGCACAAAAAAAACTATTGCTTAATGTCGATCTTGATCCGTCCAGCAAGCCTTCGTATCTTTCTGTTTTTCATCAAGACACAGAAGCTCCCGAGAATGTCTCACACTGCTTTTGATTAGTATTCTTCCAAACTCTCCGACGCAAAATGTAGGTGTTTCCCCCAATCGTTGCCTGACTGACAAAAAACTCTGAAAATTCAGGCGCTATATAGAAAAAACGCAGGCTACACCCAGTATAATAACCATTGTCAGTTCCGTTAGCACTGATGCGTTGATTACAACGTATAAGTTATCATACAGTTTGGCCGCATATTTTCTTCTCCGCAGCATGAATTGCTACATGCAAGCTTCCTTTAGTAATGTCTTCAGAGTTCATAACATATGGGGGTACATTTTTGCTGCCTAACCTGAAAGCCATACTTCCTCAGCTGGTTCAGAAACTGCTCCAAACACTTTCTTGCTTAGGTATGTTGAACCTGTGGCGCACGTTTTTTTTCTTGTCTCTACTTGAAAACTTCTTCAAAACTAGTGATTGGCGCATGGTAGGCATTGTACCGTTATTTAAGAAAACAGATTATGTAAACATTGCAAAATACAGACCTATTTTTTTAACGCGTACGTGACGTAAGTTACAAGACTGTATTACCTCACTACATTTTTTTAAGAAAGCAGCTTGCTGTCGCCATTACAGCAAAAATTTGGAACAACAACATTCACCACAACGACACTAGTCAGGACAATTACCAAGTTCACGTCCTCGCATCATACGAGGAGTCAAATTGATGCAATGTTCTAGATTTTACTGAAGCCTTTAATCTTGTCGCGCACAGCAAACTCTTTTTTTGAATTTCATAACCTGCGTCCTCGTACAACGTTATTGACTGGATCTGTTTTACCTGCAAAATTTCAAGCAGTGTGTTAAACCATTTGAGCATATGTCTGGTATTTCAACTAGATATAATGTTTTTTGCAGACGACTGCATATCTTTGAAATCTATTACTGTCGAAACGACCAGAAATGCCTGCAGTCTAACCAATGAATCATCTATCAGTGTTGTGAAAAGCAGTGTATAAAATTATAGAGTGATAAATGAGTTGTCATGCAACAACCAATACGAAAAACTGTTTTGAATAAATGTAGCTCCTAATAACTGCCGTTTCACTGAGGTTAACAAATATGAATATTTAGCAGGTACAATTACAAAGCGCCTATGATGATCAATCCAAAAAACAAAAAAAAATGCTGGAAGAGAAAGATGGAAAGTTCTCTTTAAATATCCGTAAACAGGTGTTGAGCTGACGTTTCAACAAGTGGACTTCTCTTCCTCAAGGCTACAACAGCACTGATGTTTTCAGCACTATCGTATCTACGCTTAATACCCTCTCCTCCCTCATAACAAAGGGAGCGGTGCACACAACATTCGATATGCGGGTGTTAAAAGCGGGGGGTGAGTGCTGTGACAAATTCTATTAGTGAAGAGTGGACAGGCTTTCCGTTAATAAAAATAAATTGAGAAAATGGTGCGCAGGTGAGGATGTACTGGTTTTTCTGAATCACGGTTTTCAGCAGTTAACAATGGTAGTTTTGAAATTTCTAGATGGAGGACTTTTATTCGCTTTGTTTTTTTGTGTGTGCTACACCATACCGAGTGAATCGAAGAGCCCTTTTAAAAACTTTTATACCAGCTGGCTGGAGTGTTTCTAACTTGAGGCAAAGGTACAACATTGTATGTTTACTCTTTCCTGCACATAGGAAGTTTGGAGGTAGTATTTAGAGTCTCAGATCGTTGAATTTGTGTCCTGCTACGTTAAAATGCTGTGCCACTGCTTTCCGTAACCTATGTGTCGCGTGTGCGAGCCAATACTTTCATCTAACGTTAACAGTCTATCCTGTTTCGCAAATGTACCTTTCATGACATATTCGATCACATAGATAACGTATGCACTAGTGCAGGTAAAACTAGACTTGTATAGATATAACCACTGTCAGTGCTCTTAAGAATAATGTTGTCTTGAAGGTGTTTAAAAGTTTTGCGTCTTGGATGCGAGCAATAATAACCACTGCTGGTGCTTTAAATAATCATGTCATCTTGAAACTGTTTGCAAGTCTTGCGTCATGGATGAGAGCGAATTCTAATTGAGCAGTAGAATGCAGGTTTACTTTTAAACGTACTAAAATTTACATGACCTTTGGTACTCGGGAAAACATTTTTTAAGCCACTCTTTGCTTGCCAGATTTGGACAGCACTTCTGAAGGATATTATTTGTGTTTTTCAGTGTGTTTGAGTGTTTGATTATAAATTCTCTCAGCTGGTTGAGTTGTGCTGCGGGAGATCTGTTAGCTAGTATTCTTTTTCCTATCTAGTTTACACGCTTCACTGTGGCCCTTTTTAGAGGGCTTGCGGGTAATTTCTTTCACACATAGTTTTTTAGGTTGTTTGAATGGTGAACGTAATCTGCGTCACGGCTACAGATCCCTCTCATACGTCTCGCTTGTCCGACAAAAATGGTTTTTTTACAGAGTCGTGGGTGATGACCAATAAAATCTAGGCATTAATTATTGTATGTTGGTTTTCTATAAAGCGTCCGTCAAGGTGCTAGTTTTGAATAGACACATGAATATGAGACGTTCTAGAACCAACTCAAGCTCTTACTCACGTCGCAGCCTGTTCTCTAGCCCTTTGATCCTTCTGTGCCGAGCGAGGTTCATACTAACGCCAGTGGCAATGGCATAGGTGCACTTCTAGTACAACGCTGCAACGAAAAGGAACATGTCATTGCATATGCCAGTAGAACTTCAAGCAAACCGAAACAGAATTGCAAAGTTACTGAGCAAGAATGTTTGACACTCGTCTTCGCTGTACAGTGATCCTTTTCATACCTGTATGGTCGTCCCTTCCAAGTGGTCACAGACCATCATTCTTTCTGCTGGGTTGAAAGCCTTCAAGACCCAACTTGCCGCCTTGCAAGCTGGGTGCTCCACTTGCAAGAGTATGACTTCACGGTATTGTATAAAGGCGGCAGGAAGCACGCTGACGCTGAATGCTTTTCGCGGTTGCCGTTTACTACAAAACTTTGCGATGCCGACAATTTCGATAACATAATTGCGTTAGTGACTGCAATAATCTCGGACAAGAACACCTTTGAAAATGAGCAGCGGAATAATGCAAGCTTGGAGTTGTTATTTAATGACGACCGAGTATTTACTGTGGCAGTTGCACGCGTTCCTGAGCTTTGGCGTTCTCTTCTGGCGTGTTATGTACGCCAAAACGCCCGTGAAATCCGCGACATTATCACGATCGCTCCCATTCCACGAAATGTACACCCCGAATACCACAGAGGCAGGCGCCTTGCGCGGGCGACTTCCATTCTCAAGCGCATAGACATGGAAGCGAACAACGTCTACTTCGTGGACGCTGCTGCCTATCTCAACAACCGAACCTTCGCCGCGGTCACCGTATCATCCGCGCAGCAGACTCTTAACTCTGTCACAATCCTCACCCGAACCCCGAAGTAGGGGAGCAAGTAGCTATAGCTACAGCTATGCTCGACAGCAAACGGGAATTCATCTAAAGCGACTCCAGGCCGGTCATCAAAGCCTTCGAACGCGGAGTCATCTCCGACCAGGCGTTACGTATCCTGCGCAAAGTGGACACGATTGCCCTGAAGCACAACACTGTCATCTGGTTCCCCGCCCATCTCGGCCAGGTGACGGGTGCCCTACCCCACCTCAACGAGATCGCCCATGATGCAGCGCACGCACTTACCGACCGCACCGCCACAGGGCAACCCCATCTTTCTGAGTTAGATACCAATCGGGATGCACCCGTTACGTACAATGACATAACAAGGCACTTTTACCCGGAACGCCGCATTTTCCACCCCCCCCCCCCCATGCGAAACTTAACAGACCGCAGGCATTAACCCTACGCCTATTACAGACACACACGTACCCAAACCTCGCTGCGCTTCACGTTTATTATTCTCATGCATACCCCAGCGACACATGCTCATCATGTGGCCACACAGCGACAATCGCACGCATGCTCTGGGAGTGCAGAACAACTTCTCCTGACTCTACCTCAAGCAAGTGAAAGAGGTCCCCCAGGAGCTCACTTCTCGCCGACCAGCAATGGGCCGTCCAGCAGGCCCACAAAGCGGCCACCAGGTACTCCCTGTCAGTTCCTACGTGGGAGACGCCCGCTACGCGCTAAGCACGTCCTGCAGGACTGAAATAAAGTTTTTGTCATTCCATTCCACTTACTGTGGCAGGACGCTTATGTGTTTGTCAAGCATTACTTTAAGAAAAGAACTTTTTGGCCATGTGTTCCCACTTCTTGCTGGTGGTCCCGGACACACTACAGTCCTCAGTACTGCATACCATGCATGACGACGCAACTTCAGGTCACCTAGAAATGACGCAAACACTAATTTGTACACAGGAGTGATTTTACTGGCCACGCATGCTCCTGTCAGTTGAGCAGTACATAGCCAATTGTACTTCTTGCGAGACACAAAATCAGTCACGACTGCTCCGGCCGGACTTCTACAGCTTGTGACGCCTCCCAGCACTCTATTTGAGCTATTTGGCATTTGCCTCGTGGGTCTTTTTCGGCGCTTGGCAAAATGCACCCGGTGGATTGTAGTATGTGCCGATTATCTTACCCGCTGCTGCGAGATAGCCGTCCTGCCATCTGCGACTGCTGGCCAAGTATCCTCCTTTTTTCTGCACTCTATTACAATGCGTCACGGGCCTCCTCGCGTCCTAACAAGTGACTGTGGCCGCCAGTTTACGGCAGACGTTCTCGAGAAAATGCTGCGTATGTGTGGCTCGAAACTTCGACATTCGACACCTTACCATCCACAGACAAATGGCCTGATTGAACGTACAAACTGGACACTGGTGAATACGCTTTCAATGTACCCGGCGTATAATCACAAAACTGAGACGAGATCTTACCGTTCATAACGTATGCCTTCAACAGTGCCCTACACGAGACCACCAGCTACAGCCCTTTCTTTTTATTTATGTTCAACCCCTTCGTTATACTCGGGACACTATCTTTTCGTTTTATGGCAATGACGATCTTTCTTCAGCGGGGACACTTTGTATTGCAGAAGAAACTCGCCAGCTACACGAGACCACAGTTCTCGCTTACCGCTGGCCGTGCTTACATACGAAGGACACACAGACAGGAAATCAGCCGCAGACTTTTTGCAAGAGTTACACGATTATCCCGATGCGTAAGCCCTCGCAATTAAGACTCTTATGCGACGCGTTCTGCTCGTCACCCTGTGTGGCTCTGCCGCACGTTGGCGGTGTCGCCAGTCCTTCGACAGTTGGTCCCACTTTGAGCAGCTATTCTGTGCCAAATTTCTTCCCCCAGACTACGTCATTCGCATGAAAGACGAACTTTGCAGGCGTACACAGGGTGAGGAGGAATGCCCCTAGGAATACATACGGTCATTTTATGACCTTTACTACCACGCAGACCCTTCGGCATCTGAAGCAGAAACAGTGACTTGGACAGTTAGGTAGTCGCATCCGTGTTTCCAGGCGTACTTAGAATAGTTCGTTCCTTCACTCGGCGTTCTCGCTAGAGCAGCGGGTGATATTCAGGCCGCGATGTTGGCGAATCTCGTATACCAACCACCGCACCACCCGAATCTATTCTCAAGCCATCCTGTGTGTGGAATGTTTGGTCTAACCCGATGGTCTCACTGACGGCCCCACTAAGGGCTCTAGACCCATTCATTCACCACAATTGGTCGGCTCCTTCACATCAGCGACCCAGGAACGCTGGATACCCACACCAGGCACCTCGACCCAAGGTCAGCCCGTGGCGGCCGCCACCCATTCTAGCGCAGTAGGCACAAGCTCGAACCCTCTGGTATGCTTCTAGTGTGGAGGTCGGGGTCACTACAGAAGCAAATGCCCAAGCAGACCAAGCCGTGGCCGCCGGGGAAAAGGCCGAGGCCGGCAATGCTGGGTGCATGCCGATCGCCGGCCAACATTCTACCACTCCCCGGGGTCCTATCATATTACGCAGGCCCTGGAAAAGCTACTGCGGCCCATACGTAGGCTAGAGATCGTATTCAAGAGCAGCCAGGCGCGTCGCAGAGGTCTCGACACTGGGTGTTTTGGTCTTCGCATCATCCAGTCGCCAGGAAGTATGGCCGTGGGAAACCTTCGGCAAAGCAGCACATGCCCAAGGAGATAAAGCCACATCCTTTCTCGCTCGGACAACTACCAGAGAACCAAGAAACCAACGCTCCTACAGAGTGCCTTCCGCCCAACCAGCCACGGCCTACTCTAGAATACGGTGAGCGATCTGCCGTCTCTTCTTACTCACGCTGATAAGGCACCAATCGTGATAGTTTTATGGCAGGAGTAACAAACCCGGCTCTCTTAGATAATGGATCAGCTGTTTCTGAATTCGGAAATCACACCAAAAATGCCTGCGAGGTCAAAGGCTTAGCTTTGTGAAGGGTTAACACTAATCTGCGTGTCACTTCTGCTCAGGACGTACCTTCTACACTTGCAGCTCGTTTAGCAGTTACACTCGACGCGCGAAAATTTTGTCAATGTTTCCTACATTTACCCGGACTTTCGTAGCCAGCGATTTTGGGACGCAATTTTATAGCACAGTCGGGAATCGTGCTTAGTATCTGTACGGACACTTACAGCTACGGCATCGATGCACAACCACTCACATTTTTGTCTGCTTCGCTAGAACCACCATATAATCTGCTTGAAACAAATGCGCATCCGTTCTTGGAGACCAAGCTGACTTCTTGCCTGTTATCGAAGGCTTCAAAGAGCCATCACAGCTGAAAGCTAATATCAAAATATCCCTGAAGCCTTTTGTGGCGATGTTCATGGAGGCTCCTGGCAAGGTCAATATATTGTAAGACAGGATAGACACAGCTGACGCCCACCCTATCCGTTTCTATCCGCGCCCTCTGAGCGTGCACAAGCGTGTACTTCTGGATACTGCCCTAATAAAATGCTCGCCACTGGTGCCGTAAGAGCATACAACAGTCCATGGGCATCTTCACTTGTTTTAGCTCCAAAAAAGGATGGCTCCGCGTAGTTGTGCGTCGACTACCGGCGATCAAACGCCGTCATGGTTCGAGACTCGTACCCGTTCCCATGGATCGACTCAGTTATGTGCTCCCTTGTGGCCGCCAAATTCTTCACTACCATTGACTGCAGGAGAGGCTTCTTGCACATCCCGTTAGCAGAGTGCGATGTTGAGAAAACGGCATTTCCTTGTCATAGGGTATTGTTGGAGTTTACGAGGTTACCTTTTATATTGTGCAATTCACCCACCACATTTCAGCGCGTCATAGACGTTCTGCTTTGAGACGCCAAACTAAACTATGCAATGGCCTACATGGACGACGTGGTAGTTTTTTCGCAAACCTTCGACGAGCACCTGATCGACCTGACCACAGTATTGCCAAGAATGCAGAAAGCAGGCATCACCATCAACCCGCCAAAAATTCAGTTGGTGTCAAACAAAATAACCCCGTAGGTTTCATTGTCGAGGAAGGCGCAGTATGACCAGATGAACATAAACTTCAGGTAATCCTGCATAATCTACCACCAACGGGTGTCAAAAGCTTGTAATAGTTTTAGGCAGGGTAGGCTCATACAGCCACTTTATTCCTCACTGTGCTCATCTGACCAGACCACTTCACTAGCTCTTGTGCAAGAGGGTCCATTGGGTCTTTGACTAACGTGGAGCATGCAGCCTTCCAGGCTCTTTTGAAGACTATCGCTGATGCATCACTGTCTGACCTGAAATTGCCCTTCACTGTGCAGACCGATCGTAGTGAATATGGCCTTGGAGCAGTTTTGCTCCAGGAATGTCAAGGAATGCTTTACTTATTAGCATTTGCGAGCCACACGCTCTCAGGCGCAGAAAAGAACTATACCGTAACAGAAAAAGAGTGCCTCGCAATTGTATTCACGCTGAATAAATTTGACATGTACCTGTATGGAGCCTCATTTACGTGCCAAACCGGACCCCAGGTGCTGTCATGGCTGTCGAAGATGCAAACCTCATCCGGTCGTCTGGCCCGGTGGGCTCTTTCTCTTCAGAAATATAATACAGAGTTGAGTACAAGAAAGGCACGGGCAACAAAGTTGCTTACGCACTTTCCAGAGTGCCACTGTCCGGAGATGGTGAACCCACCGGCGAGGTTCTGGCTGTGTCAATGCCTGAAGATGCATGTGAACACTGGCCTCACGACAGCAGCTTCTTGACACTCAGACAAACGACGCCCAGTGCAAGCATATATGCAGCGGCCTGGCCACTGTCAGTGCCACCGGGAACACGCGGTCCACAAACACCTATGGCAGTTACATGCAAGTCGATGACGGCCTGCTCCTGCGTTACGTACCCTCACTTGATACGCATGATGACGAGCCTCATTTACACGTTTTCATTTCTGCGACTCTAGGCAAAATTTCTTGGCGTTATTTCATGACACACGCCTCACTGGTCACAGTGATTGCAAAGGAACTTTTGAAAAGTAGTGTCGCATCGGTACATGGCCGCACATAGAGACGACGTCACATCATACGTTAACACTTGCCTTACCTGCCAGACTGTAAAGCCAAGGGGCGGCAAACCACCAAGCCTCATACAATCTGTACAAAGCAGGTACCCATGGCAAATTGTCTCTTCTCAGTCCGGTACATACACGTTGTAATACTTCCCCCTTCGAAGGCGAAGCGCACCGAGCGATTCATGCATCGCCCAGCTGTCTGTAAGTCTTGAGATGAACCACATGGGTAACCTCACTCTTACTGGATCGTCTTTCACTAGATGTCATCCGTGTTCTTTTATATTCTACTGCACTGAGGCGCTCAAGGACAACAAATGCGCCAGTGAAGTGGGCGAGAAGTTTTGTGGACAAGCCACGCTTGCGCAATGGCTTCCACAGCAGAACAATTGATTGATTGATTTGTAGGGTTTAACGTCCCAAAACCACCATATGATTATGAGAGACGCCGTAGTGGAGGACTCCGGAAATCTTAACCACCTGGGGTTCTTTAACGTGCACCTAAATCTGAGTACACGGGCCTACAACATTTCCGCCTCCATCGGAAATGCAGCCGCCACAGCCGGGATTTGTTCCCGCGACCTGCGGTGAGCAGCCGAGTACCTTAGCCACTAGACCACCGTGGTGGGGCCACAGCAGAACAAGGTCTCCCGGTTTATATGTAACGTTGTGGTGTTTGTTGTCGTGACGGAGCTTTGAGCGCTCTTGCGATGCTAGCACGCAGGCGGGAAAAACTAGACTAGGGCATAATACTAGACTTTGGGTACGTTGGGTTATAATCTTCATGAACAAAAATTTTACGGGATCGCAATGACATTAGAATACGTGCAAAACATATCGCGTTTGGGTTGAACAGACTGGATGGGTGCCTTATGAGTGTGGTTCTCAAGATGCGAAAGCGAATTCCAATGAAAAGAAAGAGAACTGCTTGAGAAAACCACATTGGAAGGAACGAAAAGAAGGTCAACCATATGCCACGTCGGGTGCCAAATAAAGGCCCTGCCTCCTCTCAGGGTGGTCAGTCAGCAAAAATTCGCAGAACACGTGCCAGCAACGCTGAGAACAAGAGCCACCTTTAATTTACGACTCAGAAGAAACACAAACGGCCTTCCGGACTGGTACAACACAGCACTAGCGCACACAGGAGAACCAAAAACCCGGAACAAACAATCCCCACAGACTGGTTGTCAATAGAACATACGCAGCGAAAGAAAGTCAGAAAAGACACCGCGAAACATAACAGAAAAGGCTAATTCACACCGAAGGTGGCGCAGCAAAGTGGCGTGAAAGATTTTCCGAAGCAGCGAGGCGGCGAGTGTGTGAACCTGTTCAGACCGCATGCCTCCTTCGCCTGGCCACGTGGCAGAAAGAGGTGGGCATCTCGCGATTTTGCGCACGTGTCGCTATGACGTGTCAGTGCTTCTTCCAAATATACACCCGCGCCACCACCGCACATCTGCTGCGTGGTTTTTAATTGGCTGCGGCAAAGCGGCGAGCCTCGGTAGGCGGCAAAAAATTGGTCCGAGAGCGATCGTTCTTGCCGCTTGGTTTTTCTCCCGCTTTTGCAGCCTGGAGGGGAGGTTTTTTGCGCTTCCCGCGTTCCCACCTCGCCGCTTTGACCGCCCCGCCCCGCCTTCGGTGTGAACGAGCCTGAACGTAAACTCGCACGTAACACGCCATATAATACGGGCCATCGACTCGCCTTATAGCCGACGCCTTCTAAACCGGTGAGGCCTCATCTATGTAGCACGCATGAAGGAAACACCCCTTGCGCCAAGCGTGACCGACGCCACATCACATCGCTCACCTACCACCGAAAAACCTCCTGGGCTCGTCTTATCTGGTGGCTACTTTTCCGCCCCTGTCGCTTTTTTAGAAGCTGACGTTCATCCCACGCATGTGCATTATGCCTGTGCTCTTCGAAAGTTTCGTCAACCGCCTGCTCTTTGTCAGGCATGAGAGTACATTCTGTGCGCACTCACATTTATTTTCATAAAAAAAGTGGAAACCAAACATTTCTCCCGAATGCCATTGTTACGACTCCTATATAGGAGGTACACCGGCATTTTTTACCGCGATAGTAATTATATGGAGACTCACGGCTGGATATTGCTGCCGGCGTCAGCGTGGACGTCAGCGTAAATGCCATGCACAATATACGTATACGTATCTGTATACATTTAAACACAAGAAAGAAAAAATCCATAAAATAGCACTCTGGCGCGCCGAATCGAACATGGGACCTCGGCGTCCTTAAGGCGAGGCGTTCACCACTGAGCCACCTCAGTGAACATTCTCCACCTATCAAATGGCAAGCCATTTATATCTACCGCTTACCGCTGCTGTATTTTCGGCATTACCAGAAACATGACAAGATAAGCGCACGTCACCACATCGCGCATTGGCGTCTGCTTGAATCTCCTACGCGAACTTTGTCCGGCTTAGAGTAGAGGAGCGACGCTCCCTCACGCTCCCTAATCTCGCGGTGGTAAGGCGGGGAGGATTGTACGATTTTGCTGGCGTTGCGCTTTACGTGGAATGATTCTGCTGTAGTACCGGGCGCACAAATGTCACTTCAAATATTGGAGCCCCCGTTTGTGAAAAGTGCGCGCTTTTCAGGCACAGCAAAGTAACGAATAAGACGCTTATAGGCCTTTTTCATAAATACGCAACCTGACGATGAGCTTTTCGTCAGTTTCCCTTCGCAAAGGAGCGTGAGATAGTTAGCGCCATCATGAGGTCATGGAAAGTGAGCCATCAAATGCGTGAGTGCTGTGATGTTTGTGTTCGTGGCTAGTTCTTCGTATCATCCGCAGCAATTCAATCGCTTTCTAGCTTGAACGAACTCCTAGTGCTCTGCGATAAACTTTCTGAGCGGCTTCTGCGGCACAATGAGAAATATTTTGTACCCTTCAATAGGTTGGACGAGCAGTTTGGCTTGTTATGACTGGCAATGCATGGATCCGGCCTGCAAGTGACCTGCATTGGCGTGCCCTTTCGACGCAGTTCGCGTCCAGCAGGAATGCAAGAAGTATCTGTGTGCGCTGCAAGAAACGCGCACCAGCGTTGCTGGGACACACAGCCCACATCGTCTGCTGCGGCCCCCTCACAATGGCGACAGACTGTAGTTCGCGTCCGTGGTGCTAGGGGTGCCCTTTTTCGAAAAGGGTCTATTCGCGTGCATCCGTACGTGGGAGTACGTTTCGTGCGTAATTTGTGCTCGAGATACGAGGGGCACCTTTCAATATGCTTTTTATGCTGCGCGTGACTTTTTAAATTCTTGCGATCGTGTTTATTGCTTCGCATTTGCGCCAAACCTGTGACTTTTTTTGTTTGGACTGGCAGCAAGGGTGAACTGCTATGCTTTATCGATCCTTAAAATACTGTGCATTCAAACATACACTTCGGAAGAACCTACTCACACGTGACCGTACATTTTCTTGGTGTTATTATAACAATGGAAGATTACAAACATTCCGCAACCCTCTACCGCACACCACGGATCAACAACATTACCTCCATTACCAAAGTGATTATTCATGCCATTGTAAAAACAGCATTTCATACTACCAAGCCCACCAGTTTAGGTGAATTTGCTCAAAAGACACTAATTTTCAAGAGAGCTCGCAAAGACTAAAACTGATGCTCGATAAAGAGAATAATCCTCCGCATGTAATTGAAGACGCTATTCAAAAAGCTGTAAAACTGAAATGTGATGACCTTTTTCTGAAGCGTCCACCACAACACAACCTACAACAGACAAACCTGCGCTTAACCTATAGTACCAGCTGTCTCAAAGTTTGCGAAATCCTTAAACGAAATTACAACATACTGGAACAAAGCTAACGACTGAAAAGCGATTCCCATCAGCTGCTAGCGTCGTTTAGTAACGAACATGTAACGATAAAGACGCATCTGTAAACTCTAAACCGATTCTTCCACTTCCAACATTTCATGCCGACCTTGTCAAAAGCCTTAATGCCTTGTATGCAAAGGGATACGAGGGACAAGCAAGGCAACCTGCACCAAATCAAAGTTTTCTATAAACATATGAGGAAATATAATATGTGTTTACATGTGGTATATCTACTTAAATGCAACGTGTGCGGCGTGCAATACAGCCAACGGAAACACCCTTTAGTATTGTACCCCAATTAGTGACAATATTTATACCATTTGCTTTGTATTCCTTGTTTTGTTATTGTTGTGCATTCCCTTCCCCTCTGAACTGTACTGTGTTTTCTGTGGGTAAAATAAATAAATAAAGTATTCGTTTCAATAATCACAGAGCCCACGCAAAATCAGCCCCAGATCCACCTCTATCTAAACACCTTGACTTTCCCGGCCACTCACTCGACAAATTGTGAGTCGCGCATTTAAAAACAGGATTTAAATCAAACCGGGAACGGGAACAACATGAGTCATACATCGTACACCACTTTAAAAGCCTCGCGAAAGGCATAAACAAAAATCATATATATATATATATATATATATATATATATATATATATATATATATATATATATATATATATATATATATATATACATATATATATATATGGTATGATGACTGGGACAAATGGCCTGGCGCATACTCCATGTTTATTCCATTCTCACTTCTTCCTCATCTACTTCTACCAACCGTCACTACCTTCTTACGTCACATGATTCCCCCTCCCCCCGGAAGAAGTCGCGTCAGACACTTAACAAAACAACAAAAAAATGCAGAGCTTTAAAGCGAAAAATGTCAAAATGCACCGTGGTTCCGTTTCAGAAGGCAGTTTCTTAGCTTGCGCAAAAAATCCACAGCAGAGGGAAGCAGTCCGGCCATAACTAAGAGAACTCTAGTGGACGAGGCTGGCTGTTGCGTCCTGGATGGCATAACCACACCCTGGGGATCTGCACTGATGATGACATGAGTTGAGTTCTTGTGAGGAACGGACAATGTTGGGAGTCCTTGTATCATTTAAAGTTCGGATGTCGAAAGCGTGGAATTGTGTGTCGTGGCGGGAACAGACGGTGTGCTTCCAGCTTGCATGTGCGATGGTTGCAGCTGACGGAATGGTGTCTTGTTCTCTGCGTTGCACAGATGGTGCCTTTTTGTCTCTTCCGTCGTTTTCTGAAGTTGCGGAGCTGTAATCGTAGACGCTGAATTATTCTCTTGTGCCAAATGCGTTTGTGGCGCTGATACTTTATGCGTATATGCCTCGCGTATTCAGTTTGCTTTAAGAAGTTCGTTTTGCGTCGTCGTCCTTGTTGGTGTATCGGTCGAAGTGTCTAGAATATTTCGACTTGCTTTTGCTGGCGTTGCTGCTATTGCATCAGAACGTGCTGAGGTGGGAGCGCTTCTTGAACATCATGCCCGTTTTCTTGATAACTTGATTTGGTGTCCAGTCGGCAGCTGGTAGTCTGTGGGCTGTTGTCATTCTGTTCGGGATGTGGTGATCAGTCGGCAGCTGGTAGTCTGTGGGCTGTTGTCATTCTGCTCGGGCAGTGAAGATAATGCTTCAGAGTTGACTGGCAGTTCATCAGGGGCCTTTTCTTCGCTGCTCACTATGAGTGGTTCTTGCGCCTGGTAGCATGCGATGTTCGATGCGTCTGAGCCGATGCGTCTGAGTGTTTGGAGTCTCAGCTGGCTGCGCACTGGACGGCAACACCGCAACAGGCGTGGTTCGGTCAGGTTTGAGTTGCGAATGACCATCTTTCTTTGCAAAATAGCCATGTGAGCTGTTCTGGCGCATGAATCTGGGTGGTAACTCCATGGCTTGGCGTAGTAACGTACGAGCTTCGCAGCTCTATTCCGACCGTTGTGAGCGTGCTAGATGTGAGATGGGCGTTGTAAGTCACAAAAGAGCCAAGCGATGGAAAACCAGGAGGTGGGCGAAGTGCGCGAGATGGGGAGTAAACTGCTGCAATGCGTGAAGACTGATTTTCACTGTTCGAGTCGTCTAAGCGTTGTTTGGACTTTTCGCCATGCGTCAGCTGCTCTACCAGGAACAAGGCGTCCTTATGACATGAATGGTGAGTGCTAGGAGCATCTGAAGAGCTGCGTGATAGAAAACTAGGTGGTGGATTATGTATGTGAGGCGAAGCATCAAGGGCATCACTGGGGTCGGAGCGACGTTTCGTGCCTTATGTTGATGCGAGGACTTTGAAAAGGACGACTTTCGTGCATAAGGGAGGCGCACTCAATGGTTGTGTTTTTCCCAAAATACGCATTGTCGTCTGCCACGGAACCCGTGTGCCACTTCATCTTGTGCCAGTGGTCGAATCTTGTTGTGCGTTCAAACGGTCGAATACTGCCTGTGAAATTGATGACTGAGTGCAATTGCCTGGGGATGGTGGGTTAAAATCGAGTCTTTGTAGTATTGGTCACTGTATTCTTTAAATCGATTGATCATTTATTTTTTTATCTTTTTACATGACTCGTCGTTTTAAAATATGTGGAAGAGGTAGAATTTGAAGGCTTCACCGGAGACGTAGTCGGTAAAGTTGATGATCATCTCCCGTTCCGAACATGATGCAGCGGTAGCGTGGAGCTCGAACAGGTCCAACAGGTCCTGCACCTGTCCATCGTCCGCTGCTCCGGTGTACTTGGGGCTGGGAAGGACAGTCGATGATTCTGGCATGCTGCTGGTCGCTGTGTGTGGCCAGGAGATGATTCCGTAGTCGACGTATGGTCAGGGCGTCTTGTGCAGAACTGCGTCAATGATGAGACACTGGTGAAGTGGCTGGGAGGTGTTCATCCTGTCAACTCGTCTGACGCTATGCTGAATGGGCGACGTGGCCTGGCGCACACCCCATGTTTATTCCATTCTCACTTCTTCCTCATCTACTTCTACTAACCATCACTGTCTTCTCACGTCACACACACACACACACACGCACACACACACACACACTCTCTCTCTCTCTTTAAGGTATAAGTAAAAAGCGGGAAAATATGACATCAAACGCACTTCCACTGTCTTATCGATATAGCTAACAAGACACCCGAAAAGTTTGGTTAAGAAGATTGCTATTCAGAAAAGCTTCTAAAGACATATATTTCATGCTATTCGGCCACAAAATTGCCTTTCCGAGAGCATGCAGTTTTTGTTCCTAAGGTTTTTCCAAAGGAGTGTCAAGACCCGAAAGTCATGCACCTGAACCAAAGGCTGTGCTTTACTTAACAACACTACTCCTGCGTCTGTGAGCAGCCGCAGTGGCCTATTTCATTGTTTTCCATATTACACCTTCATTTCTCACACCTGTAGCGTGTAGACTGAGCACGAATTCGTCTAGTTAGCCTCTCCGCTTTTCCTATTCTTCCAAATAATCTAAAACCCAATGACTGACGCTAATCTCACACGTAGGGTGCCGTTTTTCAGATAAAACAGAGTCTCATTAGCACTGACCGGTGAATTTTCTCACCTTTTGAAATAGTCCAGGAAAATGTGAATTCAACTGCCAAATAAACTTGTTTCACTTGTTACCAAAGCAGTGATTGACAAATTGGCCGGTTGAAAAAGTATATTGCATGCCTCAAGTCAGCACTATTCGTGATTACACACTGAAAGCAACAAAAAAGTGCTTAAAACTCTCTTTGAGACAATAAACGCTTGTCGCCAGTTTTACTCTGTACAAGAGTGCTGGGAACTCTTTGCTGCAGAGAGCAGGCACGTTCTCTCGATAGGGTGCTGGTATTTTGGCTGAACGAGATTGAAGAAGCTCCTTTGCCAGAGTAGGGTCACGCTTGTGTAGTGATTGCACGCACTCTTTGCGGGAGTTTCACTACTCTGGCACAAATTTTGCAATCTTTCGAGCTAGAGCGCATAACCTTTCTCCAACAGTAGAATCACGCGCACTGCCTGCCTGCCTGCCTGCCTGCCTGTATGTCCGTCATCGAAGTAGGTGGTCATGGACAAGCTAGGAGGAACAGACCCACAGATTTAGGAGCTTCGCGCCTAAAAAAATGCGTGTACAATCCCCGTTTGTCTAATAAAATAAAAATGTTCCGAGGTGACTGGTTCAACTTGGGCACGGCTATAGGATTGCAACGCACGTGCTTGACTCGTAAACATGGGCTATCAGCTAAGGTAAACAATTGGCTGGCTGCGGCTCGAATTACCGGGCTGTATTTCGCGCCCGCACAAGAAACGCTTCAATATGTCGACGTGGAAGTTGAAATTGACAACGTACCTAGTGGTGTTGTGTAAAGGACAATAAAAATTATTGTGAGGAGTTTTAATTATCATCGGCTCGTTCCTGCACGTGGACTACAGCAGATTTCCCAGATAAAGTGCGTTCTGCCCATTTATTTATGTGAACGGCAGAAAGGTGGCGCTCCATCTATGTGCCTTTCTGGGTGAGCCAAATGAAAAGAAACCAAACGCTATACTATAGATAACCAGATGAGCCAGCCCATCTGAGATGTAGAGAGCACAAGATTTGTACTGGCCGTCCACATTGTCCGCACTTCCACTTCGTTTGACTCTGGTAGTGCTTGCGCTTTGCTCTGCAGCTATGCGTTTCATGGCAGCAAAGTATAGTTCTGAGCGAGATCATTAGACACACTACCATTCAAAGCACAATCTCATTGGAAAAAACAAAATTTTCGCTGTGTTTGACACCTATATATCACACCTTGATGTCGCAGTGCCTCAAAGAAATCAATACGTAAAACACCTATTTCCAATCACTCACTGCCTTGCTCATCACTGATGATTTGCAGTGGTGAGACAAACGTACTCAGTATGGTATTATGCCAAATTGAAAAGCCGTACGCAGTCACAAATGTCATACAATCTCCAAACCTACACGGTGTGCTCGGCCTTGTGCAAGGGCGTCATTTCAGGGGCTCTATTACCCCAGAACAAGCAGGACTGTGCGCACATCCTTGCCCGTTTGTTGGGCTCTCGTGGCCGCTCTTGTAACCCAACCCATTTCAAATTGGTTTCCCTAGGACAGCCTACAGCTAATTCAGTGCTGCTCACCTTCTAATAACTTGAATATAGGCCTGCATCCCTACACTTTGCCGTTAGGAAGCCTGATCTACAAGGGCCTATTCTTGCGCAAGGGCCTCATGCGACAAGCTGTGAGTGCAAGTGAAATCACATTGTGCAACACGCTTTCTTGATTGTAAAATGTGTGTGCAAGGAAGTCTGGGCGCAGAGTGTATATAAAAATGTGAAAAATGTTTTATTGGTCGTAATTTTTAATGGCATGTTGTTTTGTTGAAGTTAGTAAAATTGAAGTCTACGATATATTTATTGAAACTATGAATGCTATGGGCTTTGGCAGATTTAAAAATAAGCATGCTGAGAAAGCAATGCAAAATTTAAACGGCACTGTCGTTCGCTCTTTATGAAAAAAAAGACCTGCTAACAAAGCAATAAAACGTTTTCCTAGCATAAAATGAATTCTTTATTAATATCCACACTACCCCGAGAAGCAAGAATTATTTGAGCGCATGCAACAGTATGCACATAATTAGCTAAGTCAATTCACGTTATGGAACTTTCACATATATTGTGTAATTTATCGCTTAAGATGTTTAATTTATCGCTATGTGCTTTCGTTGACCACATGAACACGGAAGCACATATACCACTCTTTGTAAACTAGCTACGAAATGTTCGCGATGGTTCTTGGAATACCTGACAGCTGGCCTGCAGTGTGTCGGTCAAGGAACTTATCTTGTAAAGCTCTTGTGGTGCTGAGAACTCTACTTTGATGCCTACCTGACTAGCTGTTTTCTTCAGATTATGAGACGTTTTGTGCAGAAAGGCACTATTGCCACTCTGCTCCTACTTCTCGCCCGTTGAGTGGCTGCTTCCCAAAGGCAACTATCCCAATGGCATCTCTTAAGCGAACCCATGATCAGCGACACCTGTACCGACTCTGGGAAACGTGCAGCGGATATCCTCTCAGACTGACTCATAGGACTTTTTTGAATTTATGGTTGCAGCATCTCAGCAAAGCGTTTCCAAAACACAGATTAGCATTGGTTCTTGTTAGTAGCTTCGAGGAAGCAGATAGATGTATATATATGTATATATATATATATATATATATATATATATATATATATATATATATATATATATATATATATATATATATATATACGTGACGCCGAAGAGCCTGATAAAGAGTGTGCCACACTCGCCACCATGGCTAGAGGTGGCGCTGACTGACACGCTCACTTTAAAATTCACATATAAACCCAATGAAGTGGCTGGGGGATAGCCGCCGTGATAGCTCAGTGGTAGAGCATGGAACGTGCTATTCGAAGGTCACAGGTTCGGTTCCTCCTCATGGTGAGTAAGGTTTTCACCCACTTTTCTTTCTTCTTATTTACATTCGATTGGTTCTAATAACTTCCCCTATACATTCCTTAGCATTACTGTCTGTTAGATCTCATTATTATTGTGTCAAAACACGGAAAAACGAGCCCTCAGGTATACACTTTTTTCCCTCATTCATTAACGATGGTCTTGTACTGGCAGACTTGGTGTCATTAGGTTGTATACAAGGAACTATCGATCAGCTGCCCGCTCGTAATAAGTTCACGTGCTACGTGACGCCAAACATGCGCACAAAAGAGTGTTTCACACTCGTCGCTTGGCTTACAGGTGGCGCTGACTGACACTCCTACTTCTAAATTCACATATAAACCCAAAAACGTGGATGCGCATAAGTTGTTAGAGCATTGAACGAGTTATTCGAAGGTCGTAGGTTCGACTCCTGCTCACGGCTGGTTATTTTTTCACCCACATTTCTTTCTTTCTATTTACATTCCATTGGTTCTAATAAATTCCACTATACATTCCTTGGCATTACTGTCTGTTAGATCACACACACACACACACACATATATATCTATATATATATAAATATATATATATATATATATATATATATATATATACATACATATATATACATATATATATATATATATAAGTCTTGTTATTCAAAGTTCCCGCCCACGGCAAGTTATTTTTTCACCCACTGTTCTTTTTTCATTATTACCTTACAATTTGGTCTAATAAAATCTCCTGTACTTTTCTTGGCACCATTGCCGTTAGATTTTAAAATTATTGTGTAAATACACGGAAAAACGAGCCTTTAAGTATCCACTTCTTTTCCTCATTCATTAACGAGGGTATCGTACTGGCAGACTTGGGGCCTTAGGTTGTATACAAGAGAATATTGGTCAGCTGCCAGCTTGTAATAAGTTCTCGTGCTACGTGACGCCACACAGGCTCATAAAAGGGTGTGCCACACTCGCCGCCATGGGTACAAATGGCACTGACTAACACTCCAACGTTTTAATTCCCATATATACCCAATAACGTGACAGGGAGGATAGCCACCGTGGTAGCTCAGTGGTAGAGCACCGAACGCGTTATGCGAAGGTCGCAGGTTCGGTACCTGGCCACAGCAAGTTATCTTTTCACACAGTTTTCTTTCTTCCCTTATACATTACAATTTGGTCTAATAACCTCCCCAATACCTTTCTTGGCAATATTGTCCGTTATATTTTAATATTATTGTGTCAAAACACGGAACAATGAGCCCTTCAGTATCTACTTCTTTTCTATATATATATATATATATATATATATATATATATATATATATATATATATATATATATATATATATATATATACCTGCAGCGGATATCCTCTCAGACTGACTCATAGGACGTTTTGACTTTATGGTTGCAGCATCTGAGCAAAGCGTTTCCAAAACACAGATTAGCAATGCTTCTTGTTAGTAGCTTCGAGAAAGCAGATAGATGTATATATATATAAATATATATATATATATATATATATATATATATATATATATATTGTAACAGACTAGAAAAGGGTAGAGAAGAGAAGCAGAGGAAGACGAAGAGTCTTGGCACGATCGCAGTGTGCTGCCGCAAACGACCATCGTTCACCTCCTGTAAATAAAACCATCTTATTACAGCTCGCTGTTACAGTTGTGGTGGACGTGCTGGGTAATCGACACCCGAAGACGGAAGGTGAACCGCAAGTTCTTCGACGGAGCCGTCGCATTGCTGGACTTCCACCGAATCCATCTGGGCTGGACATGTCCCACAACGCAAATGAACACCGACCCCTCTCGACTTCTGCGCCGACCAGTTCGGCTCCACAACTGAGAGATGCTCGTCCCTTTGCCGGCAGACCAGATGAAGACGTCGACGCTTGGCTTATCCATTACAAACGGGTGAGCGCCGCTAACAAATGGGATGCCGCTTCTCAGCTTTTGTACGTCGTGTTCTTTCTGACCGATACTGCATTAATGTGGTACGAGAATCGGGAGGATACGCTAACGACGTGGGACAGATTTGTTTCTGAAATCAAAGAGCGTTTCGGCGACCCAACAACAATAAAGAAAAGAGCAGAACAGACGCTAATGCAACGCGCTCAAATGCCAGGTGAAACTTGAAGGACCTACATTCAGGAAGTCATAAAGCTATGTAGGACCATTGACTCCGGAATGTCTGAGGAAGACAAAGTCGGGCACATTCTAAAAGGAACGGCCGAGGATGTTTACAGTTTCCTCATCGCGAAAGACACCTTGACATCTGTCACCAATGTCATTCGTCATTGCCGCAATTTTGAGCAACTAAAGATGAGGCGCATCACGCCAAAGTTCGGCAGGCTGCCCAATGTGACGACCATCGCGAGCATAGACAGCAACCAGGCGCTTGATCTTGCAACAACAATCCGGCAGATCGTACGTGAAGAACTCGGCCTGTACGCGCAAGTGGCAAACCGCCCAAGCACTCATCCTCCCTATCAGCCACCAGAGTTCGAGCGAAACGTTGCTTTATTCTCCTCGCACCGAGTGGCGGAGGGCTTTGAGGATTCTGATGCCACACCTCAGTATCAGCCACGTCTATACGATAGAAGCCCTGCCTATGACGCGCGATCACCACGAGCACAGCCACATTCTTATACTCAGGGTTCTCAGCCGGACTACGTCCCGCTGCGGCAAGGACAGTACCGACCCTACTACCAAGATGCGACTTACGACGAATACAATGGATTCCAGAGAATGGCAGAAACCCGTTCTTCGCCTGATAACGAACTTCCTCGCCAACAGCAGCGGCCCAGGATTCGTTCCGATGAATACAGTATAAACCGTGACCCTCCCGTGTGCTACAACTGTGGTTTCACTGGGCATATTGCTCGGTATTGCCGCCAACAACACCGCCAATCACGAAGGACACCAGCCATGTCTTCGCCACTAAGACCCGGTGCTTCATATGACCTGCGGACAACCGACTTATTTCCAAGGGACCGTTTTTTGCACGAGACCAGACGCAGTGATTCGCCAGCATCCGAGCGGAGTTTGACACCACCATCCAACCGTTCTCGTCGCCCGCCATCTCCTCTGCGTCGTTCTTCTCGGCCGCCGGGAAACTAGCATCCGCGGCCAATGGAGGTGAGGTCGCCGGACGGTCTTTTCAAGATATGCCTCTGCCTATTGTGATGATCAAGAACAAAGTGAATGTGTTGATTGATTGAATACCGACGATGGCGTTAGTTGACACTGGGGCGACTTTGTCTGTGATGAGCCTCGCCTTCAGAAACCGCTTAGGTCGCAAAGTTATGTTTTCATGGGACGATACAATCACCTTTCGTGGTGTAGGCGGCGAGTGGCTTAATCCTCTTGGTGTATGTGCTGTCAGTGTTTCATTGGCTGGAAAAGTATTTGTATCGGAATTTCTCGTTCTATCTCGTTGTTCGCACGATGTAATTCTTGGTATCGATTTCCTGGAGCAATGCGGTGCTTCAGTTGACTGTGGTAGCGGGGAAATATCACTAAACAATTTGTTTTTACCGTCGCTTTCCGAAGAAGACGGGAACACACTTAGTGTGGGTGATAAAGTGATAGCACCATCTTGGTGCCTGACACCCGTTCGAGTCTCTTCCACAGCGGTTGATGATGCTTGTGTTGACCTCGTAGTGGGGCCTCTGCGCAAGAACTGTTTTAAGAAGGACATACTTCTGCCTTGTTCTATCGTGTGCATGACGAAAGGAGTAGCAACATTGTGGGCGCTGAACTGTTCTGCCACGCCGGTTGTGCTTCCTCGCGGGATGAAGCTCTCTTTGATGAAGCCTCATGCAACTCAATAGCAGCAATAGCTACGGACCTCCCCCCCCCCTCTTCCTCTGCTAGTGATATTCGCCATAATGAAGATCTAATGCTCGCTATGATCAGCAAGACTCTCAGTACGACGGAACGGCAAGCGCTGGTGCAGGTCCTTTCCCGGCATGTTGCTGCTTTCGACTTCAAACATAGAGATGCACCCCTTCAGTTACCCTCGTCCCGCGCTCGTCACAGAATAGACACTGGCTCTGCACACCCCATCCGCCAAAAGCCCTACCGAGTGTCATCCTCTGAGCGCAAAGTTATCGCCGAACAAGTAAAGGACATGCTGAACAAAGGGGTCGTGCAAGAGTCGTCCAGCCCATGGGCAGCCCCGGTGATTCTTGTCAGGAAAAAGGATGGTTCCTGGAGATTCTGCGTAGATTACAGGCGTCTAAACACTGTGACGAAGAAAGATGTATATTCTTTACCACGGATTGATGACGTCATAGATTGCTTGCATGCCGCTTCCTATTTTTCAACGCTTGATTTGCGGTCAGGTTATTGGCAAATACCTATGGAACCCGGCGACAAAGAAAAGACTGCTTTCATAACTCCGGATGGCTTATTTGAATTTAATGTCATGCCTTTTGGCCTTTGTAATGCTCCAGCCACCTTTGAAAGATTTATGGACACAGTATTACGTGGTCTAAAATGGGAGATATGCATGTGCTACCTTGACGACGTTGTGATCTTTGGCCGTACGTTTGAGGAACATAACAACCGTCTCAGTCTTGTTCTTAACTGCAATGAAAAAGCCGGGCTGGTTCTGAATTCTAAAAAATGTCGCTTTGGCGAACGTCAAACTCTCGTGCTGGGGCACTTGGTCGACAAGGATGACGTCAGACCCGATCCTCGCAAGATAGAAGCAGTGAGCTCTTTTAAATCACCGCAGCCCGCACGAGAACTTCGCTCATTTGTCGGCCTATGCTCATATTTTCGTCGTTTTGTTCCACGATTTGCGGAGATCGTGTATCCGCTGACAAACGTCTTGCGACAGGATGCAACCTTCAACTGGACACCAGAGTGTGACGCCGCATTCTCACAACTTAAGTTTGTACTAACGTCAGCACCACTGTTGCGTCACTTCGATCCATCTTGCCCGACTGAGGTCCACACGGACGCTAGTGGTATCGGTGTAGGCGCGGTGCTTGTACAACGTCACAATGGCGCAGAGCATGTCGTGGCATATGCCAGCCGTTGCCTGAGCAAATCAGAACGCAATTACACAGTTACGAAACAGGAATGTCTGGCAGCTCTTTCGCTGTACAGAAAATTCGTTGTTATCTTTACGGGAGGCCATTTAAGATAATTACCGATCACCATTCGTTATACTGGCTGGTCGGTTTGCGTGACCCCTCTGGCCGCCTCGCACGTTGGGCGCTGCGACTTCAGGAATACGACTTTACGGTGTCGTACAAGAGCGGCCGTCGTCACGCTGACGCAGACTGCCTCTCCCGGATTCCTCTTGCGACTACTGACTGCGATGCTGAGAATTTTGACGACTGCCTTGCTGCTGTTACAAGCACGTTCCCCAACGCGGCTGATTTCCAGAGAGAACAACGCAACGATCTCAACTTGGATCCTCTTTTTGCCACCGCACGTGCCTCCCAATACAGCGGTCGCTATACGGTCCGAGACAAGTTGCTCTATAAAACTAACTACTCCAGACCTGGAGCACGCTTTCTTCTAGTTGTCCCCGAGAGCCTTCGCTCCGAAGTTTTACGTGCCATGCATGACGATGCGACGTTCAGTCACTTCGGCTTCATTAGGACGCTGAACCGCACGCAGGAACGCTTTTACTGGCCCAAGATGTACGAAACGACGAAGCGTTACGTCGCTAGCTGCGAGACGTGCCAACGTCACAAGCGCCCGGCAACCGCTACACCAGGTCCCCTTCAGCCGTTAACACCACCCAGCACACCTTTTGAAGAAGTAGGAATTGACATTATGGGTCCATTTTCCTTATCTAACAATAAGAAGCGCTGGATAATCGTCTGCGTAGATCATCTTACGCGGTACGCCGAAACCACAGCTATTCCCTCTTCTACCGCTGCATCCGTGGCGGACTTCTTGCTTCACTCTGTGGTCCTTCGCTATGGCCCACCGCGTGTTATTATCAGCGACCGTTGCCGCCAGTTCACTGCCGATGCCGTTGAAGAATTACTACGCATGTGCACGACACAGTTCCGTCATTCCACACCGTATCATCCACGGACGAATGGCCTCGTTGAACGGACAAACAGAACGCTGACCAACATGCTTGCCATGTACGTTTCTTCCAATCATAAGAACTGGGATGAAGTGCTGCCTTTTATCACGTACGCGTACAACACGGCAAAACATGAAACAACGAACTTCAGCCCATTTTATTTGTTGTACGCAAGGTTGCCACTAAGCCCTCTAGACACTTGCTTACCCTTCATTCTACACAATGAAGACTCTGTATCAAACACCCTGTGCCTCGCGGAAGAAGCCCGTCGAATCGCTCGTCTTCGTACTCTGGCCTCTCAACGTCGTTCGAATGAACGATACGACGACCGTCACGAACCAGTTTTATTCGAAAAAGGTGACTTGGTATTACTTTGGACACCGCAACGCAAGCGTGGATTGTGTCAAAAGCTTCTGTCACGATATTCAGGCCCATTTGTTATTTTGGAGCGTCTAAGCCAGCTCACTTACGTAATAGCTCGTCTTTTGTCCAATGGTCGACGATCGAGCAGAACGCAGCTCACTCACGTGGCTCGCCTGAAAGCTTTCCACCCTCCTTGTGCATCATAACTCGCCCTACGGGCTTCGTCTGCTTGCGGGGGAATGTAACAGACTAGAAAAGGGTAGAGAGGAGAAGCAGAGGAAGACGAAGAGTCTTATCACGATCGCAGTGTGCTGCCGCAAACGACCATTGTTCACCTCCTGTAAATAAAACCATCTTATTACAGCTCGCTGTTACAATATATATATATATATATATATATTTATATATATATATATATATATATATATATATATATATATATATATATATATATATATATATATATATATATATATATATGACGCTGACTGTCACTCCTACTTCTAAATTCACAGATAAACCCAAAAAAGTGGATGGAGGGAGGGCCGCTGTGATAGCTCAGTGGTTAGAGCATCGAACGCGTAATTCGAAGGTCGTAGGTTCGATTCCTGTTCACAGTTGGTAATTTTTTCATCCACTTTTCTTTCTTCTTATTTACATTCCATTGGTTTTAATAACTTCCCCTGTACATTCCTTGGCATTACTGTCTGTTATATCTCATTTATTATTGTGTTAAAACACGGAAAAACGAGCCCTTAGGTATACACTTCTTTCCCTTATTTTCATTGAACGAGGGTCTCGTACTGGCAGACTTGGTGTGTTTAGGTTGTATAAGAGGGACAATTAATCAGCTGCCCGCTCATAATAAGTTCACGTGCTACGTGACGCCAAACATGCGCATAAGGGTGTTTTCACACTCGTTGTTTGGCTTATAGATGGCGCTGACTGTCACTCCTACTTCTAAATTCACAGATAAACCCAAAAAAGTGGATGGAGGGAGGGCCGCTGTGATAGCTCAGTGGTTAGAGCATCGAACGCGTAATTCGAAGGTCGTAGGTTCAATTCCTGTTCACAGTTAGTAATTTTTTCATCCACTTTTCTTTCTTCTTATTTACATTCCATTGGTTTTAATAACTTCCCCTGTACATTCCTTGGCGTTACTGTCTGTTATATCTCATTTATTATTGTGTTAAAACACGGAAAAACGAGCCCTTAGGTATACACTTCTTTCCCTTATTTTCATTGAACGAGGGTCTCGTACTGGCAGACTTGGTGTGTTTAGGTTGTATAAGAGGGACAATTAATCAGCTGCCCGCTCATAATAAGTTCACGTGCTACGTGACGCCAAACATGCGCATAAGGGTGTTTTCACACTCGTTGTTTGGCTTATAGATGGCGCTGACTGTCACTCCTACTTCTAAATTCACAGATAAACCCAAAAAAGTGGATGGAGGGAGGGCCGCTGTGATAGCTCAGTGGTTAGAGCATCGAACGCGTAATTCGAAGGTCGTAGGTTCGATTCCTGTTCACAGTTGGTAATTTTTTCATCCACTTTTCTTTCTTCTTATTTACATTCCATTGGTTTTAATAACTTCCCCTGTACATTCCTTGGCATTACTGTCTGTTATATCTCATTTATTATTGTGTTAAAACACGGAAAAACGAGCCCTTAGGTATACACTTCTTTCCCTTATTTTCATTGAACGAGGGTCTCGTACTGGCAGACTTGGTGTGTTTAGGTTGTATAAGAGGGACAATTAATCAGCTGCCCGCTCATAATAAGTTCACGTGCTACGTGACGCCAAACATGCGCATAAGGGTGTTTTCACACTCGTTGTTTGGCTTATAGATGGCGCTGACTGTCACTCCTACTTCTAAATTCACAGATAAACCCAAAAAAGTGGATGGAGGGAGGGCCGCTGTGATAGCTCAGTGGTTAGAGCATCGAACGCGTAATTCGAAGGTCGTAGGTTCAATTCCTGTTCACAGTTAGTAATTTTTTCATCCACTTTTCTTTCTTCTTATTTACATTCCATTGGTTTTAATAACTTCCCCTGTACATTCCTTGGCGTTACTGTCTGTTATATCTCATTTATTATTGTGTTAAAACACGGAAAAACGAGCCCTTAGGTATACACTTCTTTCCCTTATTTTCATTGAACGAGGGTCTCGTACTGACAGACTTGGTGTGTTTAGGTTGTATAAGAGGGACAATTAATCAGCTGCCCGCTCATAATAAGTTCACGTGCTACGTGACGCCAAACATGCGCATAAGGGTGTTTTCACACTCGTTGTTTGGCTTATAGATGGCGCTGACTGTCACTCCTACTTCTAAATTCACAGATAAACCCAAAAAAGTGGATGGAGAGAGGGCCGCTGTGATAGCTCAGTGGTTAGAGCATCGAACGCGTAATTCGAAGGTCGTAGGTTCGATTCCTGTTCACAGTTGGTAATTTTTTCATCCACTTTTCTTTCTTCTTATTTACATTCCATTGGTTTTAATAACTTCCCCTGTACATTCCTTGGCATTACTGTCTGTTATATCTCATTTGTTATTGTGTTAAAACACGGAAAAACGAGCCCTTAGGTATACACTTCTTTCCCTTATTTTCATTGAACGAGGGTCTCGTACTGGCAGACTTGGTGTGTTTAGGTTGTATAAAAGGGACAATTAATCAGCTGCCCGCTCATAATAAGTTCACGTGCTACGTGACGCCAAACATGCGCATAAGGGTGTTTTCACACTCGTTGTTTGGCTTATAGATGGCGCTGACTGTCACTCCTACTTCTAAATTCACAGATAAACCCAAAAAAGTGGATGGAGGGAGGGCCGCTGTGATAGCTCAGTGGTTAGAGCATCGAACGCGTAATTCGAAGGTCGTAGGTTCGATTCCTGCTCACAGTTGGTAATTTTTTCATTCACTTTTCTTTCTTCTTATTTACATTCCATTGGTTTTAATAACTTCCCCTGTACATTCCTTGGCATTACTGTCTGTTATATCTCATTTGATATTGTGTTAAAACACGGAAAAACGAGCCCTTAGGTTACACTTCTTTCCCTTATATATATATATATATATATATATATATATATATATATATATATATATATATATAGGTGACGCCGAAGAGCCTGATAAAGAGTGTGCCACACTCACCGCCATGGCTAGAGGTGGCGCTGACTGACACTCTCACTTTAAAATTCACATATAAACCCAATGAAGTGGCTGGGGGGATAGCCACCGTGATAGCTCAGTGGTAGAGCATGGAACGTGCTATTCGAAGGTCACAGGTTCGGTTCCTCCTCATGGTGAGTTAGTTTTCACCCACTTTTTTTGTTCTTATTTACATTCGATTGGTTCTAATAACTTCCCCTATACATTCCTTAGCATTACTCTCTGTTAGATCTCATTATTATTGTGTCAGAACACGGAAAAATGAGCCCTTATGTATACACTTCTTTTCCTTATTCATTGACGAGGGTATCGTACTGGCAGACAGGTGTCATTAGGTTGTATACATGGGACTATTGATCAGCTGCCCGCTCGTATTAAGTTCACGTGCTACGTGACGCCAAACATGCTCATAAAAGAGTGTTTCACATTCGTCGCTTGGCTTATAGATGGCGCTGACTGACACTCGTATACTTCTAAATTCACATATAAACCCAGAAAAGTGGATGCGCATAAAAACATGCGCTAAAAAGAGTGTTTCACACTCGTCGCTAGGCCTTAGATGGCGCTGTGGATGGAGGGAAGGCCGCTGTGATATCTCAGTTGTTAGAGCATTGAACGCGTTATTCGAAGGTCGTAGGTGGGACTCCTGCTCACGGCTGGTTATTTTTTCACCTACTTTTCTTTCTTCCTATTTACATTCCATTGGTTCTAATAACTTCCCCTATACATTCCTTGGCAATACTGTCTGTTAGATCACACACACACACACACACACACACACACACACACACACACACACACACACACACACATATATATATATATATATATATATATATATATATATATATATATATATATATATATATATATATCCTGTAATTCAAAGTTCCTGCCCACGGCAAGTTATTTTTTCACCCACTGTTCTTTCTTCACCATTACCTTACAATTTGGTCTAATAACATCTCCTATACTTTTCTTGGCATTATTGCCCGTTAGATTTGAAAATTATTGTGTAAATACACGGAAAAACGAGCCTTTAAGTATCCACTTCTTTTCCTCATTCATTAACGAGGGTATCGTACTGGCAGACTTGGTGCCTTAGGTTGTATACAAGGGAATATTGGTCAGCTGCCAGCTTGTAATGAGTTCTCGTGCTACGTGACGCCACACAGGCTCATAAAAGAGTGTGCCACACTCGCCGCCATGGGTACAAATGGCACTGACTAGCACTCCAACGTTTCAATTCCCATATATACCCAATAACGTGACAGGGAGGATAGCCACCATGGTAGCTCAGTGGTAGAGCACCGAACGCGTTATGCGAAAGTCGCAGGTTCGGTTCCTGGCCACGGCAAGTTATCTTTTCACACACTTTTCTTTCTTCCCCATTACATTACAATTTGGTCCTATAACCTCCCCAATACTTTTCTTGTCAATATTGTCTGTTATATTTTAATATTATTGTGTCAAAACACGGGAAAATGAGCCCTTAAGTATCTACTTCTTTTCTATATATATATATATATATATATATATATATATATATATATATATATATATATATATATGAAATACATGAGGAAATAGTGAAATTTCACTTAGATTCACCGAAGAAGGCTGGTCCACCAGCCGAAACTGTTAGGAATAAATAAATATTTTATTGTTTTGTTTCCTATGCTGCACTATTCTCAAAGTTTATATATATATATATATATATATATATATATATATATATGTATACGTGCATATAGCGAAACAGCCGTGAGCACGCTATGAGCGTGGTATGTTTTCATGTTCTTATAAGACACGCGTGTGAGGATTATCTTGTTTGCACCGGTCATATACTTTATCATCCTCTGACGTCAAGCAACAGCAAATATGGTATATGCGGAGCTAGCAAAACAGCCGCGAGCGCATCATGAAGTGACCAATAGACTCCAATGTAGCGTTGACGGGTGCGCACGCTGGGCACAGCGACGCGACGTTAGTAAAACGCGAGTACTGTATAGTCTGCCGCCAGGCGCGACTGGCGTCCTTCAGTGGGGCCCGACGGTAACCGTTTACCCAGGAAAAACTGCGTCGTCTCCCTCTTTTCGTGACGGAGGGACACCGGACGCGCTGAATTGCGCATGCGTCAAAGCAACGCAGCGTGGCGCACGCCAGCGAGTATATGGCAGGACCGGCACCTGGCGTGGCAACGCCGGCGTGACGCGACGAAATGAACGCCGGTGAGCACGCGCACCGCGTTACGTCAAAATGTTTTGGCGCCTCGACTGTGGCATGAAGTCATGTTCTCACATGACACGCATCTCATCATTATCATGTTTGCACCAGTCACATGCCTTCGTCATCCATTGGCCTCACGTATTCCCAAATGTGGCATATGTGAAGCTTGCAAAACGGCCACGAGAGCATCATGAGCGTGGCATGTAGTCATGTTGTCACATGACTCGCATGTTGTGAATATCAGGTTAGGAATCGTCATTTACCTAAGCCGTCCGTTCGCATTGCGTAATAGCAAGTTTGGTACATGCAAAGCTAGCGGAACGGCCGCGAGTGCACCATGAGTACAGCATGTAGTCATGTTGTTACATGACACGCATCCCATGGTCATCCTGTTTGCACTAGTATCATTCATACCTTAGCATTCGATTGACGTCCTGTAAAACCCAAATCATTATAAGTGAAGCTAGCGAGACGGCCGCCAGCGCATCATGATGGTGCATTCAGTCATGTTGTTACATCACACGCATCTCATGATTGTCATGTTTGCACCAGTAACGTACCTTCGTCATCCATTCACGTACTGTAATACCAAATTTGGTATATGTGACTCCAGCGGAACGGCCACCAGTGCCTCATGAGCACGGCATGTAGTCAAGTTTTTACATGACACACATGTCATGATTTTCATTTTAGAATGTTTTGCTTGTGTTCGCCATGCAATCATGCCATACCATACCAGATTTGTGACTTGCCATGTGAAGGAAACCACCGCAAGAGCGGCATGGCCATGAAATGTAGATCATGACATTCATGAGATACAAGTCACGGTTTTCATGCTATGACTATTAAAATGAGTCCTTGATACAGTCCTGTTGTGCCATGTCAAATTTGGTATCGATACTATTATCGAAAAGGTCAGGAGAGCTGAAAGTTCTGGGTGGCTAGATAGATAGATAGATAGATAGATAGATAGATAGATAGATAGATAGATAGATAGATAGATAGATAGATAGATAGATAGATAGATAGATAGATACGGTCAAAGTTACGGAAGTTCGCTAAAAAATGCTTCGCATTTAAATAAGATAGTGCTTCTGTGACAGGCCAGCCCTAGCCTTAGCCTGCCACCGTCTACACTAAAAAGATCGCCACCAAACTACAATTACCGCAATGCTTCTAAAAAATACACAACTGCGATGCCACTCGCATAGCGAAGCGCTCCAGCTTTTTCATATTTTTTTCTGGTTCTTTTAAACTTTTTTGTATTACCCAATCTTTCCCTCACATTTTTCGCTCAAAATATTAAAATGTGAGTGCGATCAGACTGTACCCTCAATCCTGACGAAGGCCAGACTCTGGCCTACAAGCAAGCGAAACGGTCATAGCATATATATTTAAAGAAATGCGCCTCCAAAACAACCTTGCCTCTGCCGAATAACCAAAGGCCACCTGCTGTCACCACTTCCGCAGCACCCAGATGCACGGACACGCTGTCGCTTGATGATGACGCTTGCCGCAACTCCTCTTTGGCCGGGGGCAAGGGTGCTTCTCTCGCATCTCTCAGGCTGCTCGCCAAGCAGGGAACGAAGGTACGTACGCCAATCACGCATTTGTCAAAAGCTCGCCCATGCAGAGTAAGCGACTCACTTAAGGCAGCTTGACGGGTTAGTAGGAGAAATGAGTGCTTTTCCATAACAAAGTCGTGATTTTGTCGCAAAAAGGGTCTAGTGTGCTTATTTGTTCAACCAACTCTTGGTGGTGTTCCGCAAAGACATTTCTCTCTCGGTTTGCATTTCGTGTTTTCTGCTAACCGTATTTTGCTATTTCCTTTTCACCCCATCTACCAAAATTATGCGTCGTGTCAGTGTATCCTACCTCTAAATTCAGCTGACCCCTAGTCTTATTTTTCTGAAGAACGCTGCAAGACGCAAAGGAGGCGTTTCGTTACACGAGGAGAAAAAACCGATTTCTTACGAAGCATAGCTACATAAAAGGAAGGAAATAAACACTACAGTGTGGTGTCATTCAAAGTATTTTCTTGCCTTAACGCACTGTCATTTCAGGCATATTCACTGATGCACGGCTTTTCAGCTCATAGGCCGTAATTTGGTTTCTTCGTATTCTGAATTTAGTTTTGCTAGAAACCTTGGGGGTGTCTTTGCGAGTTTATTTCTCATACCCGCATATTTGACAATGATTGCAGATTTCTATTCGTAAATCTCCAACACCCCGAAAATCCGCATCTTAAATTTTTTGCATTATTCTAAAAACCCCATCTAAACTGAATAACAGTTTAGCATATAAACATTAAAATACACTAGGCGTGTTTTATTTAGCTGGAAGTTTCGAACGCAAAACACATGTACGCATAATAGTACACGTATTTCAATGCAAAACACCTAATCTTGTTGTAATAGGTAGACGCGTACTTCAAAATGTGTACGTATACATTCAAGCTCGTCTGGGGCCCCCAGACGGACAGCGAATGAAGGTGCTGTCCCACAAGCCCAATATAAATAGACCTGCCTCACTGCGTGCGTGACAAGACAGTCGTTAAAGATGTGACTCGGTGTGGTCTATTCGCAACTTCATATAACGCTTCGTGTGCTGGCGACACTGATCTGAAAAAACGAAAATGGCTATGCCTAACGCAGTCAAAGCGGCACTTTCGCTTGGCGTTGTGCTGAATTTTCTTGGTTGCAGCGTCGGATAACACTGCTTCGTCGAAGACGAAAGTGGGTTCTCCTCAGACTTCTTGTCAGAATAAAAGATATCATTGGCGAAGCAGTGGAAACAATCCTGCTGCGCGCGCATTAATCGAGCCACTTCGGCAAATCCCTTCACATTTACTTAAAGTTGAAGAACCTGTCCAGTGTATTACAAGTTTAAGAAGTAAAGTGCTTGTGTGTATAAAGGGCCTGTCCGAGAGGTACGAGCACTTATACGCTGAGTTGCTGCACTGCTATACAGGTAACTATTCAAGGTTACTCTGCGCCGTGACTCGTGCTGTCAATTCCATGTACCCCATCGAATTAAGTTGTGTTGCCAAAAGCTGAATAAGCAAGCATTTCCCTTGATTACTACATGAAGCTATGCCTGGATCGTGTATGTTGAGATAAGGCAACTCCTACTTTCGAATGTTGTAGAAGCGCTTTTTTCATTTTCGCTTTTTATTCATTTTACTATGTTTTTGGTAAATAAGGACATGTAAGACATGTAAGAACTAAAGCTCGCTTACTCGTGTTGGCACGAATTAATATGCAAAACAAATATATGCCCGCACAGGGCACATGTTACACACGCACAAACATAATACCGTATATACACGCACATAAAAACACGTGACACACGCATGCTACGCGCGTGCGGACATAGGTAAAGGGGGTTGAACCCCACTTCGCCCCCCCCCCAAATATTCAGCCATACGGCCATGAAGAAAGTAACAATAAACATAACAAACCCATAACTAATCAAGGTATTCAGGTTTTAGGAGACCTTGTTAGGTGTCCTGAAATTACCACTCAGTTATTCAGTGGAATAGTGATAAGTCCATCACTCGGAAACAATCCTGTTTCCACAAGAATTGCTTTCGCTGCACTGCCCGCCAATCGAACACTCAGAAAGCTGCAACAACTGCTTTTCGAAGTTTCTCTCAAGTTTCTTGCGAGCGGAAAAATCTAACTTTCAGTGCGCCGCAATTAATGAGAACACAGCACCCTCTGTAGACACCACAGAGCAAACGAATGCATAAACATCGTACGTAAGTCATGTGAGGTTTCACTACTGCAGTTTACGTAAAAGGAGCATGCGTAAGTTACAGGGGCGTAGAAAGCATTTTTTTTTTCGGTGAGGTAAACCCATGTTTTATGTACGACGCACATGGGCTTCTGCACGTGTATATACTCACGTGCGAAAGTGAAAATGCTCTATGGAAGCATCCCAGCAGCTGAATTTGAAAGTGGCAAGCACTATGACTTGTGCAGAAAACAAGCATACGTACCAAATACACTTGCACACATAACGCGACAAAGTTTCTAAAGCACTTGCTTATGTAAATGAAACCATACTTCATACTTAGAAAAGCCCAAGTGTTGCCAGAATCAGCTCAGCGCTAATTAACGCTGTAAACATCAGAGAGAAAAAGTTGTCGCGAGCCTTTTGATCGTAACAACGCTCATAGTAATTGACATCTTCTTTCTAATGCGTAAGATTTTGATCAAAGCGTTTCAGCACTGCCATCTTACCGATTGTGATAGAACAATACGTTGCTATGGCCAAAATAAAGGTGTATGCGGCTGGTTCTGAATGCGCGGAACAACGTGATATATCTCTTTTGAAGGCCCACCCTGTCGGCACCCTTTCAAGGCGCCGCAGAGAGACGGCGAGTGCTCAGTTGCACTCACAGAAGGGGGTGTAGTACTGCAAGAGCCAAGCAACTTTATTATTCTCTCCAAACGTTTTAGGGCCGAAACTCTTTAAAACGGCACCCGTTCGTCTCTCGTAGTAGTGCATAGCATGTCTTACGCTTTGACCTGCAAGGTAGTGCCGGTGGGAGATTTCTCCTGTGCGTTGTTTTACAATAGGAAATTCTAAGCGTGCGCGTTAACTAAAAGGCGAATTCTCCTTTCTCTCATTTCCCATTAGCAGCCATTGGCATGTACATTGAGCATTCTCTGACAAGAAAGGGTTGGTACGTTATACTCGCGTGGCATAACCTCCTTGGTTTTAGAAAGGTTTAGCGAGGGTTGGGCCGGAGTGCCATGCATACAGTGAACTGGTATGTATACCATAAACTCGAGGTGGTTAAAGGTGGGAAGTAGACACGAAGCGCAAGCCGTAAGAAAGTGCCCGTGTGCCACCTCTCGATGGAATGTGCGCTGGATGGCGGTGCCCCTATATGTGGAATATATGGTGAAAAGATGCACGAAGGTGGTACTTCTAGTGTTGACGAGATGGACGAACGGACACTCAGACAGATACATGGACGGACGCACGGATAGCTGCATAGACTGATGAACGCATGGATGGATGCAGGGGTGGATTCATGAACGAACGCAGGGAAGGACGCACGTATGGACGTGTGGACGCACGATAAGACGCACGGACGGTCACACAGACGGACGCTTGGACGGAGGCAAGGAAGAATGGACGAAGAAAGGTTTAGCGAGCCTGACGATAGTTAAAGCGCGAGAACAGAACGACGACCTAGAGACAAGAAGTGTGTCGTCGTTCTGTTCTCGCGCTATAACTATCGTGATGCCATACCAACTAGCCCAAGCTGCCACACTTGTAAGTTTAGCGAGCGTTGGGCATCAATGTCAAGAATACAGTGAACTAGTACATATATTATACTCGAGGTGGTTAAAGGTGGAATGTAGACACGAAGCGCAAGCCATAAGAAAGTGTGTGTGTGCCACCTCTCGTTTACTCCTTGTAATAACCGCTGGATTGCAGTGCTTCTATATGCGGAATATAAGATGAAAAGATGCGAAATGGTGGTACTTCGTGTGTTGGCTAGATGGACGAACGGACACACAGACAGAAGCATGGACGGACGCATAGATTGCTGCATGGCGGACGGACACATGGACGGACGCAGGGGCAGATGCATGAACGAACGCAGGGATAGACGCACGAATGGACGTGCGGACGCACAAACAGATGCACGCACGGACGGGGGGTGGACGCACGGACGGTCACACAGACTGACGCATGGATGTACGGAAGCAAGAACGAATGGACGCACGAATGCTTCGCCCCACTCTCCATCATTCATCCAGTGGATATGCTGCCATTTTTTTAGCTCTTTGGGGCGTGTTGCAGAGTTAGCCATAGAACGTACTCTTTTTTGAAGAGAATACAAAAAATGCAGCTTTGCCGCAAACGCATAGCAATGAACCCGATATCAACAAATGGGAAGGTCATGCGCAGAATAGCAAGCAGATCGATATGTGCCCCGGGCTCCTCACGCACAAATAATGCGTGAAACGTACTCACAGACAGAGATGAACGCGAATAATCATTTCAGTTGTTACATCACTGTGTCTGAAAACCGTGATTTTTACGCAAATGGAGGCTGCAACGAGTGCAGTGACCTTTGTGTGTCCGGTAACTACAACAGAATCATTCCGGTGAAAGATACAAGCCAGCCAAGATGCACGATCCTTCCCTACGAGAGATAAGGGCGTCCACCTTCTCTTCTGTGCGAGCATCCACCTTCTCTTCTGTGCGAGGCAAAGTACGCGTAGGAGATGAGAGCGCGTGCCGCCACGCGCTCATTACGCCATCTGGCTGGTAATGCTGAAAACACGACAGCCCTCCCCCCTCCCCCGCCTCAGTATGGCAATCTCCAGCGGTAAGTGGTAGATATAAATAGCTTGCCTCTCCGGATCTCAGTACTTAGTGCCTCGAATTCACGATTCTGGGGCTCCACGTTCAAATCCACGCACCAGAGTCTTTTTCAGGATTTTTCTGTGATGCGTTTTTATATATTTAGATACGAATACATGCACGATGACAGACGGTGACACCCACGTCGACGCTGAAAACAGCGGCGAAATCCAGGCGAGAGGTTCCATATTGCTGTTGCATTAAAAGAGGCCGCGACCGCTCTGATTATCAGGTGCAGTTCCCGATCTATGCATCTCTCGTGCCAAAGTGACGTGAACGGGGTTCACACTTCGTACTTAGTGGACGGCGTACAAGCTAGCGTCTACATTTGAGCACCGACACCATAAAGCAACGAATGAATGAATAAACTTTGTTTAAAGTCTGGCAGTTTTAACGGGCGAGGTGGGGGAAGAGGGGTCAACCCCTGTTCCTCCCTGCTCTCCGTCGATTATGATGGTGTTGCCTCAGGTGATCGCTCGACGTCCTTGCACCCGGGTGACGTCTTTACCTTGCTGGATGGCCCAAAGCTCGTCGGCCAGCTCATCACTGATGTGTGCCGCCTCCCAGTGGCAGTGCAGCTGATGCCGCTGATCTGAGACAGTGATCGCAGCCGCGGCGGAGGCCAGCCCCTGCTCTCGCGCGGTAGTAGCAGCATCAATTGAACGCGGAGTTCGTCCCTGCCTAACATTCGTCGCGAAGGGAACGGTGGAAGAGCAGTAAAATTTTTTGTAGCCGGGTGCCTGTGACCATGGACGCCACAGATGTAAGTTTAATGCATCAATTTTTTAGAATAACTTTCAGAGACAACAACAGCATGGCTCATAGTGAATTCTATGGAGCAACGTACGTGTATTCGTCCTAACACTGCCCCATACAAGTCGCTATTCACCAACTAGACCACCTTTCCGTTATTCTGCAACCGCATGGCTCTGGGATCCTCAACATTTCATTCCCGAAACGCCAAAACAACACTTTTGAAACAAAGAATAGATGAAACATCAAACGAGTCACGAAAAATCAGTTCGCCGCACAACGTTATGGCCACTACAGTATGGTTGAGGCTTGAGACGTTGCTGAAAGAAAGAAAGAAACTGCTTCACACACACAAAAAAATAAAATTCCTTATACAGAATTCGAACTCTGCGTTAGAGCACTGCACATTCCCGGGCAGGCCTGAAAGCCCGGGAATGGCCCAAACAAGAGTTTGGACCGCGGCGACTAAGGCATTGTTGAATCTGGGCCGGAGCTGGCTTCCGTTGGGCACGGTCGTGAATGAAGCCCGTATAAGGGCTGGGTCTCATAGATAATGGTATAATTGCGTGCGTACGCTTGTAGGCTATGTTTATTCAACTGAATCCGTCACTTGTTTTGTTGACTGAAAAGATGACAACGTCTGAAATGAAGCCTACTCAAGCAATAAAAAATGCCTGATCCATCTAAAATGACCTTCAACACGGTCACTATAGCCTTGTTGAAAGTTCGCTTCTTCTTTACCTTCCATGTTTTCTCCCCCCTCTCTCGCCATAGTCACCGATTTTTATTTCTTGCACACATCTCCTGTTTCCCCGCTGTCGCCGTCGCGAGTGGCAAGCCTTCAACCACAACCCAGAGCTACCAACAGCTGAACTGCATTCCCATAGTTGCATCGAGGCCATCGGCCATTGGTGACTAGGCAACCCATGTCTTGTGTTTTCTGTCTCTGCGTCACATAGAAGCTCGCACCGGAGACGAGTTTCTCGTCTCCATCCTGTTCCAGCGCTGTCTCTTCTATCAGATACCGCTTTGCACACCTGACGTACCCTGTTAGATGGAAAACGCTAAAAAAGCCGCCGACTGGTTCGCTTCCGCACTCTAATATAGAGTTGTTTTAGAAGCCCCTCGACTGCTCTTCCTTTGCAACATAACTTTTTAAATGCATAGCATTTCTTAGCAAATTTCAGCGAATTTCAGCGTATCTATCTATCTATCTATCTATCTATCTATCTCTCTATCTATCTATCTATCTATCTATCTATCTATCTATCTATCTATCTATCTATCTATCTATCTATCTATCTATCTATCTATCTATCTATCTATCTATCTGACTTCGAGCTCTCCTGGCCGTTTCGATAATGGTGTCGATAACAAAACTGCTGTGACATAGCATGACTGTCTCAAGAGCTTAATTGACTAATCATACCACGAAAATTATAACGTGTATTTGAAGAATGTCTTGATTTACATTTCAGGGTTTCACTGCTTTTGCAGTGGATTCGTACACATGAAATTTTGCAAAACGGGTATGGAATGACATGACTGCATGGCAGACATAAGTGACAGACCTTAACATGAAAATCATAACATGCATGTCATAATTTTCATGTTATGACTAGTCGTGACTACACGCCTCGCTTATGGTGCGCTCGCGGTCGTTTGACTAGCTTCACACAAACAAAATTTGGTGTTACTAGACGTGAATTAATGGTGGGGTATATGACTAGTGCAAACGCAATAATCATGGCATACGTGTCATGTAAAAACACTGCTACATGCCACGCTCATGATGCGCTGGTGGCCCTCTCGCTAGGCTCACATAAACCCCATTTGGTATGACGTGACGTGAACAGACGACGAAGGTAAATAACACAACCACACATGAAAGTCGTCAATTGCGTGTCCTGTAAAGCATTACCAAACGATACGCTCATAACGTTCTCGCCGCCATTTTGCTTGCTCCACATTTTAATTGCTCCACATATACGAGTCTTGGTATTACGGGGATTGAACGGACGAAGAACGTATATTAGACGTCCAAACATAGTAATCTTGAAATGCGTGTCATGTAAAACATGACTACATGCTACTCTCATAGCGTGGTCGCGGGCGTTTCGCCAGCTCCACCTAGGCCTGTGATACTACATTTAGCACCACGTGACACTAATAGACGACTAAAATAAATGACACATCCAAACATATTGATCATGGTATAGAAGTCATGTAAGGCGAAATTTACGTTCCCCGGGGAACGTTGTGCTGATTTTAAAGTGATAAATCAACCTTCCTCCTTCGTATTTAGCATATAATCGATTCGCACAGTACGAGGGATCTGCCAATTTTTATGACATAACATGATTGTATGACGAACATAAGTGGCCACTCATACCATGAAAATCATGACATTTATGTCATGAATGTCACAATTTACAAGCCATGGTTTTGCTGCTCTCGCGGTGGTTTCGTTCACATGGCACATTGCAAAACTGGTATGGTAAGACATGACTGCATGGCAAAAATAAGTGGGAGGTCCTATCGTGGAAATCATGATATGCATGTCATGTAAATAAGCACTACACGCCATGCACTAATGGTGCGCTCGCGGTCGTTTCACTAGCTTAACATCTACCAAACTTGGTGTTACTTGACTTGAATGAATGGTAGAGGTATATGACTGGTGCAAACGCAATAATCGTGGAATACGTGTCATGTAAGAACATCAAAACATGCCGCGCTCATGATGCGCTCGCGGTCGTTCCGCTAGCTTCACATATACCAAGTTTGGAACTGGGTGACGTGAAAGAATGGCGAAGGTAAATGACTGGTGGAAACATGATAATTGTGACATGCGTATCACATAAGAACCTGACTACATACAACGCTCATTACGCCCTTGCAAGTGATTCACTAGATTCACATATACCAAATTGATTATGAAGTGACGTGGATAAACGATGAAGCAAACGACGCCCTATTATGATGATGACGACATGCGTGTCATGTCAAACATGACTACATGCAACGCTCATAATGCGCGTGCGGTCGTTTCGGCAGCTCACATATACCGTGTTTGGTTTTATGTGACGTTAATGGACGATGAATGTAAATGTCTGGTGCAAACTAATAATTATGACCTGCGTATCATGTAAGAACATGACTACATGACACGCTGATTATGTGCTCACGGTCGTTCCCTAGGTTTATAAATAAAAATGCTTGATATAACGTGATGCGAATAGACGACGAAGGAAATGACAAGTCTTGAAGTGATAATTATGACATGCGTGCCATGTAAATTGTGACTACACGATACGCTCATTTCGCACTCGTGACCGTGTCGCTAACTTCAGATATACCAAATTTGGTATTGCGTGACGTGAATGGACGGTGAACGCAAATGCCGAAGACAACCATGGTAATCATGACATGGAAATCATGTACGGCATAATTTACATGCTAACCACTGCTGTACCTGGTACTGCAAACGTTAGTGGGGCCGTCGTTGTGCGATTATAAACAACATACTTGCATCTTGTCCAGATACCTGAGTGCGCATAACATTTCCACTTGTCTTTTACACAACAGCTTTCGCTCGTGTGTAATTTATATAGACTCAATTTATAAATTTCTGTCATCTTCTTTTCACGTTGAGGCGGTATAACACTTTAAAGTCGTTCATCTACATACCAAAATAAGACTGCGTGGTTAGCACTAAGTAGGTGATACAGCCATCTGTGTCTGGGTAATTTCAGTAAAGATGAACGAAGCATGGCCGGTCGACCTGCGAAATTTATTTCAAATTAAATATATTGTTACCAGTTTAGTTAAAAAAAGACATCCACAATTCGAAAAAAGTTTTTCAAAGCACAGTAATTCAATAATGACGATTTGGTTAAGTGGGTGCTTACGTGCCGTGCCTTTTTTGGACTTTGGAGATAAAAAATACACAATTAATGTGAAAGTAACGTAACGTTAATTAACTTAGCTAAATATCCGGATACTGTTGCATGCGCTCAAATAGTTCTTGCTTCTCAGGGTAGTGTGGATATATTATAAAGAATTCATTTTATGCCAGGAAAACGTTTTACTGCTTTGTTAGCATGTCTTTTTTTTTTCATAAATTGCGAACGACAGTGCGGCTTAAATTTCGCATTACTTTCTCAGCATGCTTAATTTTAAATCTGCCAAAGCCCATAGCATTCATAGTTTCAATAAATATATCGTGTACTTCAATCTCACGAACTTCAACAAAACAACATGCCATTAAAAATTACGACCAATAAAACATTTTTACACTTTTATATATACTTTGCGCATACACTTTCTTGCACACACATTTTACAATCAAGAAAGCCTGTTGCACAATGTGATTTCACTTGCACTCACAGCTTGTCGAATAAGGCCCTTGCGCAAGAATAGGCCCTTGTAGATCGGGCTTCCTAACGGCGAAGTGTAAGAAATGCAGGCCTATATTCAAGTTATTAGAAGGTGAGCAGCACTAAATTAGCTGTAGGCTGTCATAAGGAAACCAATTTGAAATGGGTTGGGTTACAAGAGCGGCCATGAGAGTCAAACAAACGGGCAAGGAAGTGCGCACAGTCCGGCTTGTTCTGGGGTAAAGAGAGCCCCTGAAATAACGCCCTTGCACAAGGCCGAGCACACCATGTAGGTTTGGATATTGTATGACCTTTGTGATTGCGTACGGCTTTTCAATTTGGCATAATACCGTATTGAGTACGTTTGTCTCACCGCTACAAATCATCAGTGATGAGCACGGCAGTCAATGATTAGAAATAGGTGTTGTACGTATTGATTTCTTTGAGGCACTGCGACATCAAGGTGTGATATATAAGTGTGAAACTCTGCAAAAATTTAGTTTTTCCAATGAGATTGTGCTTTGAATGGTAGTGTGCCTAATGATCTCGCTCAGAACTATACTTTGCTGCCATGAAACACATAGCAGCAGAGCAAAGCGCAAGCACTACCGGAGTCAAACAACGTGGAAGCGCAGACCATGTGGATGGCCAGTACAAATCGTGTGCTGCCTACATCTCAAATGGGCTGGCTCATCTGGTTATATATAGTATAGCGTTTGGTTTCTTTTCATTTGGCTCACCCAGAAAGACACATAGATGGAGCGCCACCTTTCTGCCTTTCACATAGATAAATGGGCAGAACGCACTTTACGGGAAAATCTGCTTTAGTCCACGTGCAGGAACGAGCCGTTGATAATTACAACTCCTCACAATAATTTTTATTGTCCTTTACACAACATCACTAGGTACGTTGTCAATTTCAACTTACACGTCGATATATTGAAGCGTTTCTTGTGCGGGCGCGAAATGCAGCCCGGTAACTTGAGCCGCAGCCAGCCATTTGTTTACCTTAGCTGATAGCCCATGTTTACGAGTCAACCACGTGCGTTGCGATCCTGTAGCCATGCCCAAGTTGAACCAGTCACCTCGGAACATTTTTATTTTATTAGACAAGCGGGCAATGGACACGCGTTTTTTTTTTTTTAGGGGCGAAGCTCCTAAATCTGTGCGTCTGTTCCTCCTAGCTTGTCCACAACCACCTACTTCGATGACAGACATACAGGCAGGCAGGCAGGCACGCAGGCAGTGGGCGGGCAGGCGGGCGGGTGGGCGGGCGGATGGATGGATGGATAATTCACCGTTCACCGATGAAACCCTCCGAAGCTTAGCCCTACTCATCGTCATTCACTCAGCGGATTTGCTGCGACTTTATGATTTTGTTTGCGTTTACTTTGAAAACATAAAACCTCAACCTCTGCACTTTTGTCTTCACCTTGTGAACAGCGCGTGGCTGCGACGCGAGAAAAGGGCGCAATAAATGAGCGATACTCCAATGCACTAGCGTTGGAGTTGCACCCATATTTTTCGCAATCTGTCTGAGTAGGCGACTACTTACCCCCTATGCACCGAGACAAGCCAGATAGAGAGATGCCAAAAGCACTTGCGGTACGCACTAATTGTTTCGCATATAATCTAACTTGTAAGACTCCTCGCGAATGTTGATGGGGGCGAAGAGGCTTGAGGTGTGTGTGCTTAGATATAGGGCACTTTAAAGAACACCAGGTGGTCAATATTTCTTTCAGCCATCGACTACGGCGTCTCACACAATCATAAGATAGTTGGGGGACGTTAAACCCCAGATAATATTATTGTAATATTAATAATATGTTGTTATATATTATTATTATTATTATTATTATTATTATTATTATTATTATTAATGTTATTATTAATATTACCAGAAGTGCGCGTGATTCTACTGTTGGAGGAAGTTTATGCGCTCTAGCCCGAAAGATTGCAAAATTTGTGCCAGAGTAGTGAAACTCCCGCAGAGATTGCATGCACTCATTACAGAAGCGTGACCCTACTCTGGCAAAAGAGGCTTCTTCAATCTCGTTCAGCGAAAGTACCAGCACCCTATCGAGAGAGTGTGCCTGCTCTCTGCAGCAAAGAGTTCCTAGCACTCCTGTACAGAGTAAAACTTGCAACAAGCATTTATTGTCGCAATGAGAGTTTTAAGCACTTTTTTGTTGCTTTCAGTGTGTAATCGCGAATAGTGCTGACTTGAGGCAAACAATATACCTTTTGAACCGGTCAATTTGTCAATCACTGCCATTGTTAACAAGTGAAACAAGTTTATTTGGCAGTTGAATTCACAGTTTTTCGAACTATTACAAAAGGTGGGAAATTTCACCGGTCAGTGCTAATGAGACTCTGTGTTTTATCTGAAACAAATGGCACCCTACGTGTGAGTTTAACGTCAGACATTTGGTTTTAGATTATTTGGAAGAATAGGAAAAGCGGAGAGGCTAACCAGACGAATTTGTGCTTAGTCTACACGCTAAATGAGGGTGTAATATTGAAAACAATGAAATAGGCCACTGCTGCTGCTCACAGACGCTGGAGTAGTGTTGTTAAGTAAAGCACAGCCTTTGCTTGAGGTGCATGACTTTCGGGTCTTGACATTCCTTTGGAAAAAACCTTAGGAACAAAAAACTGCATGCTCTCGGAAAGGCAATTTTGCGGCCGAATAGCATGAAATATATGTCTTTAAGAGCTTTTCTGAAGAGCAATCTTCTTAACCAAACTTTTCGGGTGTCATGTTAGCTATATCAGTATGACAGTGGAGGTGCGTTTGATGTCATATTTTGACGCTTTTTACTTATACTTAAAAGAGAGAGAGAGTGTGTGTGTGTGTGTGTGTGTGTGTGTGTGTGTGTCTGTGAGTGAGTGTGTGTGTGTGTGTGTGTGTGTGTGCAGCGTCCACACACGCACCTGTTAGCTGCAAACTAACTGTGCTGTATCTAGTTTCAGTGATAGCATGGGTGTGTACGTGTCTGCTTGTTGGCTTCTGTACCTGACCGTGCGTGTTGACTGCCGTCCAGAATGAACTCTTAAGCTGCATTGAACCAGGTGGGGGACTATACTGAATGAAACATTTTGGGCTATATTTTACAGGACATGTTTGAACTGTTTCGTGGGCTCAAAATACAGCTCAGAGGTTTTATGCATTTCCATGTGACTCTTCGCACCCGTAACAGTATTTAACAATGCCAGACTGCTCTTATTTATCCCACTAAATTTTAAAAATGATCTTTTGACTTTAGTGCAAATTTTAAGGCGATGTAAAATTCTAGTCATACTTTCAGTGTTATTCATAGATTTTGTGACATTCTTTTGTCTCCATCGGCATACTTAGTAACATACAGTACACCTTTGTATTCTAACCATCACAGATCAGTGTTCCTGAGGGTTTCGTCGTCACTACGGCGGCATATGAAAAATTCTCCAGGCATCCTGACGTCCAGTCAGCTGTGCACAGTCTCTCAAGAATCAAAAGGTAAGAAATAGAAAAGTGGCAGCCATATTTCTGACGAAAAAAAAAATAACGCTAGGCCTGCGCAGAACGCGCAGCACTGTCACAGCGAAAGCTGGAAGAGCAGCCTTACAGAGCCTTTTTCTAAACACTCATTGGGTAACTGCTACAGGCACACTTTTTGAACACCCACCACGCCATAATTTTTTACAATTTTTGTGTAGTAGGCCAGCATTCCCTATGCTATCCTTCGTCATTGTTCGGATAAGCTTGGTATCTGCTACACATTTCAAGCAATTTTGTTCAAACTTTTTTGCGCAGCGGATGACGACGATGATGAATTCTGTCTGAAGTGGGTATGCGGCACAGTTTATAGATCAGGAACAAGCTTTTGTAATGGGTTGGGGCATTGTACTGAAGTGGGTATGCGGCACAGTTTATAGATCAGGAACAAGCTTTTGTAATGGGTTGGGGCATTGGACAACCCACTCGTTGCGCGATTAGCATTGTGTGACGCCTGGTCATTCGTTTGCTTTCTCAAAACGCTCTGTTACTCATACGATTACGATTACTTTACTGAAATCAAGCCTACCTAAGGAAAGCTTGCAACAGGGTTTAAGGTATCTGCACGGCTTTCCAGTAGAATGCTGGGCTCGAACGCAAAAATGCCAGGTTCGAATCGTGGTCCTTAGTGTTTTCATTTAGTAAGATGTTTTTCTTATTTTACACGATAATCGCTACGGACAAGGCTGGCGGACAACTAAGGCACTGTACGCGACCATTGTTGTGATCTCATAACAGCTTTCGTTCTAAAAGCATGACTCCCAAGGCAGGAAACTAAATAGCATAAGATGCGAAATTCGTAAACATTAGGCGTACCTTGAGCAAACGTTTGCTCTAGTGGACTTTTGTTCTTCAGGGCTGCCACTGCCTACCCTATCGCAAGAGTACACGCGTGTTTCTTGCGATATCCCTCAACACGGGAAAAGAGGAGTGAAGGCTAGCGTGCCAGCGGGGGTGAGAGAGGAGATGGAGTCAGCTGGCCGAATAAAGCGAATCAAAAGGAACCCAGAAAGTGTTCATAAAGAAAAAAACCCTGAGTGGAGAGCGATTCGCGTCGGATAGGTAGAAAGGTTAGAGTTCAATATATGCCCACACTTGTTATGACTTACCTGGTACAATTCTATTTCCTCTTGTTCTTATTCTAGTTTTGTTGTATACTTGATCATTTGGAATAAAAAGCACAAATAATTATGCACACAAACGTTGCCAGTTATTTTCTAGTACCCCCGTTTTCTGGCTTTTTCACAAAGTACGGCCGTAGTTCCTATATTATTTGCGTATAGTTAAAGTATAACAGGAATATTTTAACCTACCATCACGAGAACATATACTATTGAAACTACCCTGCTATCGCATTAGCCTATATAATGACCATGATGTTAAACGTACAATTGCTCCTCCCATGTATAGGGTACATTCAAATGATTGATTGGCTTGATACTTTACACAAGCTTATAGATACATTATTTTGTAACCAATCTTCGCTTGAATTTTATCAAATAAACAAGCAATGATTATTACTGAAACAGGCACTGTTTCCTTTCTCACTGTTGATGTAAATCACTAACCATCATTCAGGGTGTTTTCCAACAGATACTTTGCACCACTTTGATAACCAATATAGGCAGGCGGCGAAAGAAGATACGCCTTAGCCATTTGGCTCATTTCTTGCTGCTTTCTTGTTACCTCAATTCGAATAATAAAATTTCAGCCATCCGCGCCAATGGCGTTCTGCATGCGGTACCACCACATGGTGACGGTAGCATGTTTTGATCGATTAAAATTGAATATGGTGCTCGCATTACACAACGGAAAGGACTTGTGGCTACGTGGCCGAGAATCGAAAATGGAGACTGGGAATGATTGCTCTATAGGGTCCCATTTTAGAGGCCACCTGAACGCGACTGTAAACTGTATTTGACCGTAAACAAAATGTGCTGAGAAAGTGCTACAGAAAGTGCCACAGAGAGTGCACGCATCCGGAAAGGCTCTGCACAATTCTACGTTCGAAATCGGATCTCTGTCAAATTAGTTTTTTTTAAACGTGTATGAAGACTGCGACCAAAAAATATCACCTGATCAGATTCAGACATCGCGGGAAATACGTTAGTGAAAGTAACTTCTCACTTGCTTCAATCAAGTGACTCTGCTTTTCAGCGCACGCGTGTATTTTTATTGTCGCCATAAGCCGGGTTTTTCAAGTCCTTTTGAGAAAAGAGGAGCTAGTCACAGGCAGAAAGTGTCATTACTGCTAGAGCGTAAATTAATTTGTAATCCTGTACAGAATCATTTTTAATGTCAGTAATTTAAGCAATACTTTTTGCAGACTAGTTGGTTCATACTTGAAAAATTGATTTGCTGCACAAACTTGAAGGAAACAGGGGAGACAGGAAAGAGCGCAGACTACCAACTGTTTATTGTCGTTTTCTTGAAGCCAATATATATGCATGCTACGCTGCGCTTCCACGATGCGTACAAAACCAAAGATGCCGCAAATAAAGCCGTCCCAAAATAAGTCAATTCAAAAGTGACGGCCACCGCAATGACAAAAGCTAAAAAAGGCAAGTTACAAAAGTGATACCCACCACAATCTAAACTGCGTATTCCCAAGATGTGCGCTCTTATTTATTCCAAAACTTATCTTTTATGATTTTTAGTATTTTTATTGCACTAAGCATCAACGAACTCGGAAAGTATGAGAACGTACTCTAGAGACTTTTGTTTAAAAACACCTAAAAAGCACTTAGCACCGAAAAAAAAAACTTTAAAGTAACAAATTTATAGTCACTGCAAGCAGCCCCAAGTGAGCAAACCCGAATAAGTAGTACGCCGAGAGAGTAAAAAATATAATAACAAACATATAACCTTTCAAAACATTACGTACTGTCGCACGGGAAATAAAACAGAAACACTCATGAACAAAACAAAAGAAGAGAAATGGAGGAGAACAGAATGCAAGGCGTTACCCACAGCATTGATTGATATGTGGGGTTTAACGTCCCAAAACCACCATAGGATTATGAGAGACGCCGTAGTGGAGGGCTCCGCAAATTTCCATCACTTGGGGTTCTTTAACGTGCACCCAAATCTGAGCACACGGGCCTACAACATTTCCGCCTCCATCGAAAATGCAGCCGCCGCAGCCGGGATTTCAACCCGCGACCTGCGGGTCAGCAGCCGAGTACCTTAGCCACTAGACCACCGCGGCGGGGTTTCCCCACAACATTACACATGACCATGTAGAAAGACCATTTCCCTGTCCGAAAGTGAAATTGAAGGCATGCTTATGCACTCTTCATTAAATTGCCTGATATAGTACGTTTCGATAATCTCCCTTTCGGTCTTTTAACGTGCCTTAGCCATGACTGACGCATTCTTAAACCGAGGGGTGCAACCGCATGTCCCACGGAGGAAATTTAAATGATCACTATTTTTTTTCTTTTATGGCCAGACTGTGTTCGCGCAAGCGTTCGTTGAGGCAACGCCCCGTCTGCCCTATGTACACCCTCCCATGCGACAAAGGAATCTGATATACAACAGCAAATACACACCTAATGAACACGTTCACATGCATTTTAGTGAATTTTGCCTTCTCCTGTCTAATCATTAACGAACAGATCTGACCTAACTTTGTAGGTGCTGAAAACAGAAAATTAGCACCGTACCTATTAGCCAGTAGTACTTTATGCGTCAACTCTATATTATTGCTTTTAAAGAGTTTTTGTTCAAGAAAGTTACGTGTTTACAAAAATGTGTTCTGTTTGTACCCAAATGCAACTTACTTTTATTTCTTAGTGTGAACGCATCTTGAGTGTTTCGAGTAATTTTCAAAGGTGTCTCTAAGTTTTTCTCTCGACCACACATATTTCCGTCCCGCACGTTTCTGTTATTCTGTCGGGTTGGTGGTGTCTGTCAAGGTACACCTATTGCAGCTTTTACTTGGCTGTCTTTACCACGGAGGGTGTTTTTGCCCTTCTTGTTCTTCATCCTTGTTATAATTGTATCAATTATGCTGAGCTAAACGAAAGCTGAAATTTTAAACATCAAGTTTTTCAATTCACATAACCTAAATGCCCTGGCCGGGCGTTACACTGAGGGGGGGGCTGTTACAGTAAACGGGGTGACGGCGTGGTCTCATTGGAACAAATATAGAGTTGGTAACCCCAGCATAAGAGAGCAAAAAACAACTACAAGTACTACAAGAACACGGAAGCCCTGTCTTCAGTAACGAAAAAGGTCGTTGAACATAGCCAGGCAGCGAATCACTGTTTGAGATGTATGTGTTGCGTGAGGAAGCGTCCTATGCACACGTGATATGTACACACACCAACACCCGTAGCAAACAAGCAGTAGTATACAGTTAAGTTAGCAGCCAGTGACAATGGTAATAGGCGAGATTAAATACGTCACACACACACTTACCTGCACAAGGTTAACAGCCACTATTAAACTCCAGTAGTCGGCCGCAAATCCCGCAAACGCGTCGTCGTCGCAGTTACTTGTAACCTGGACTACGTGGTGCCACACTTGTCGATTACGTTAACAGCGCAGTACACAGCGGAGAACGCATGGGAGAGTTTTTCACATGACAGGCTTCAGTTATTGCTGCACATGATCCGCTGTTTGCTAGCAATCAGGAGAACTGGTGCTGCATGCACATATCAATTGTCTTTCAACGATAGCTGGGCTCGGCATTGCACAGCAGTTTTGTGATCCACCTACACAATGTAAAAATCTACCGTTAACCCCAAGTACTCGGCCCCGACCCCCCCCCCCAAATACCTGTAAAACAGTTGCTAACACACGCGTGTGTGTACGTTTACTACATATACTGCCCATTGCATGAATTGACTACATATTTGATTAATTTTCTCACAGTCAGGGATCTTTTTATCTCTCGTTCTGAACTCACGTCATTCAGCACACTGACGACTGCTTGTCTCTAACTTTTATTTACGGATATGTCCTTTCTTTATTTTTTGCTTTGCTTGAAAAAGAGGGGAACACACAATTACAAACTCTGAGAATAACAGCTGCAGACATGAAGGACACAAGTCAGCGTCCCCATACATCGGCTCCAGCACATCCACTGTTTACGAATTTTTCTTTTCTTCAATCATGCTGGTTTGTCTAAGGGCAACAGATTATTTATGAAGGCAAAAACCTTTTCATAGCTTCGAATGACTTACACTGTACGCTCAGCACCACCCTTGCTTCGTAACTGAAACAACAGCACAGAAAACGCTATGACCATTAAACGCTGCTTTTTCACTCCCTATAAACCACACTAGTGAAATGCCTAGGCACTGGTTCCTTCCAAGATGATCAGACAGACAGCTGAGCAAGCACTTTCGTGATGTCAGTTGCAGCATACTGCAACCTATTGTTCTGGAGCATATCATACGTGAACTAGAGTGTGTGTCGTGTTTCTGAAACACCTTCATTACGTGAGCCATCGCGTCTCTCAGTAGTCGCCCATATAACGAACAGCCTCGTATGCTAGACCAGGTGTGAATGGCCCATTTGACTCCGCCAAGAAATATTGTGCTCAGAATGGCCGTCACGCAAGAACCAATAGACACGCCAAATCTCTGAGCGAAAACTTTCCCCTTCTGTGTAATGAACATCGTATCCGAGAGTGGGGCTAAGTGCTGCGCAGATCGCACTTATTTCATCGTGTTAGCGAATGTTTGTGTGTGTGGCAAGTGAAACTGTCACTGTTACTCTCCTGATCATTTGGAAAACAGAGTCCTGATTCATTCAGGCAACTAAAGCCACGCAGTTCCTACAATGTGCAATGTTCAGCATAAAATCGACACAAACTCCCGCGAATTTCGCCGCGCTGGCACAACTATACTGCATGCTGGACAGCCACTGCAGTTATTCAGTTCTGATGATTTTAATGGTCACCCTCTCTATGTCGACCAAGATAGCATGCCGTGTCAGGGAACATTCGAGTTGATGTGAAAAGTAACTTTTTTTATGAGACCATTGTGGCTTTTATAAACTCAAACATGCACAGCATAGTTGCCAAACTTATGGGACCCTGGTTTCCAGGCCCCATGTCTATCACATCCTCCGATAACAAAAACAAACGCGACATTACGTAGTGCTGGTCAATCAAGCCATTTGCTGAAAGTTCTGGTCTAGTGCAGGATGAGTGGACGGTTTCCTTAACTGAGTGCTACAGGGAAAGCCAGAGTCACATGGTTCAGCGTTCGCGTTGGCCCGAGAACTTTCTTTCCCTGGTGTAGGCTACCCTTGAGTTGTTTGAACAGAAGGGGCTTGACCTTCGACGTGAAACTACCGTCGTTTTACGGCACTGTCACGCCACCTTGAAGATTAGTTATTATGCTGAAAAGTGCAATGTAGGACGCAACTGACGCAACCGGCGTCCATTGGCACACCCTGGTGGGCACCTGGTCCCGTCGTATTGATTTAATAAATATTTAGAAATTGTGCAAGGCGTATCGCTCCATCATCAGTATTCGTGTCGTGGATCAGCCGCCAAATATTTGCTGTGTACTATATTTCAAACCTTTATGTTTGCAATAAGAAACACGTCTACAGAAAACTGTATTCTGATACGTGGTTTACCTGCCTGACGTTAGGTTTCTTCCAAATCTATGTATGTCTTTTCCGTTTATTTCAAGTTCAGTGACTTTTTTGCACAAGAGTAGGAGGTGCTTTTGCATGTGGACATTACTAAACATTGCTAAACATTGCTAAACATGTGGAAATTACTAAACTTTAATTACCTCCAAATTTTTCTCTTCACAGCTTCGCAGAATCAGATTCTATCGAGGCCTGCAACAAGTAAGTGAAGATAGAGCCGTTGAGTGTGTCCGTGCTTGACATGTCTCGTGCATTTAATAGGGTAGTCCGAGTGCTCGAGTCTGCTCCAATACCGGAAGAAGTACAGGCTGCCATCAGAAGGTCTTATGTGATGGTCTTTGGCAGGGCATCGCCTGACCTTCGCGTCGCCGTGAGGTCATCGGCTGTTGGTAAGTCTAGTGGCATTGTGCGATCGTCTGACCGCAGCAAGCATGACTGCTACAACTAGCTCTTATTAACTGAGACACATTGGCTAGTATGGTTACAGGATGAAATGAGTTCACAGTTGGCGTTTTTTCCGTTATTTCGTTGCGTCCTTCTTGAATTACCTATTTCACTTTACAATTCATCTCTCTGCCAACTATCCCAACATCGCACACTATGGGATGATTGGCAGCGTCGCTTCCGCTAGAGTACGAGTCTGACGTCTTCATCGCATTGTGTATTAGGCGCGGGTAGCTAATGTTTCCGGTGAGGCACTTTGTCTGATAGCCGACGTGATAGTGGCTACGGAGCTCGCCTGATACCCGAAGGGTGTCAATTCGATGCTGGCCCTGGCAGTCTGAATCTTTTGACGATATTCAGGAGATAATCTCAAAAGTCTGCGTACTTAGAGTTATTTGCACGGTAATGAGCCTCACTTGAATTGAATCGAATTGGTCTAACTTTGTTAGAACCCGGGGAATGTGGTCGGATCATGGACCCGCCATAAAATAATGATTCTAGGAGAGCTGAAACATGCAAGTTCAGTCTATGCTGTTGTTTTGCCTGAGCTTTTTATATCCTATCTAGATACATTCAAAGTTTTCGTAATCGAAAGTTTTCTTCTCGAAAAGCACAACCAGCGTTCCACAAAAATGTTTGACGGTCGTTGTGCGGGGATCCTGTTTTACGCACTGAATGTTTTTGCAGTTCATGGGCAAATTTATCTTGAACTATAAATGTAGTGTGAAACATATTTCTCGCTGAATCGATTACGCGTTACTGTGAAAAGTATGAAGGCGTTCTTTGCAGTGTCCTCGAAATAGAGAAAAATGCTGAAAATTTTCAATCTTGGCCCAAATGAAGAAGATTCCGAAATTTTATAAACATTAGAGTGCGTTCTATTGCACGCAGACGCTTGAAAACGCTGTTAAATATACCAAAATTAGTTTTCAACATTTCTCTGAAAAAGTGTTTGCTTAGAAAACAAGTTTAAGAACGACAAAAAACCTTAAAAAGCATGTTTTTAAAAAAAAGTCATTTTGAAAAAAGGATACGAAAAAAAAACTCCGTTCTTAATTTCGACAGAAGCTTTTGTGTAAGAGCACTTGTCTCAGTCAAAACACTGTTTAAATATCACACGTGCTCATTTTTGTTATCCATGATATATAAGGATTTATAAGAGTTTCAATTATGCATGTCATCAGCGTGTTTTTTTGCGTAAACCTACAGTTTCAATTATTTTGCTGTAGCAAAAGTTTGCACCAGTCACTTACCTAGAGAGAAAATGTGTTAGGGGATTTCATTTGTGTCTTGCGTGTGCGGGGCCGGGCAGTCTGAGTTCTCGGGAGGGCTAACACGTACGCAGTTTGCAGTCTACAGCCTCGCACACAAGCCCCAGTTCAAGATATTGACACGTGCGGTTCTTTTGGTTTACGAAGAAAGCCGCTATCACTTTCTGTTAAGCGCAACGCAGGCCGCGTTTATCTTGTATGCCACTCTGGAACGCGTTATGACGCGTGTATAAAAGACTGACCAGTGGCGCACTGCGCCGCACGTGTCAATATCAATCTCTTCTTCCTGACGAAATACCTGGTCTCCCTCATCACGGCTCTCACAGATAAAGAGAGCAGTTTATCTCTTTCTTGGGGCACGCAAAACAGGGCTAGTCGATACCGTCGTTTCAAGGACATTGTTGGCCTGTGGCAGCAGCTTCCACAGGCCTTCAAATGATGTTTTGAAGAAATGGTGCCAGTGTTTTTTTTTCTATACTTGACAGCATTTTAAAGTCCCTGTGTGAAATAATGCATAGGCCAGGGCAGATCAAAATTGGCAAACTCTTTTTTTAAGTTTACTGGGTTGAAGTTTGTTTCCCATTTTTTTCCTCATGAGAACACCACAAAAAACTTTATTCACAGCACCGGGAGAAAAAAATGTTCGCAAAAAAAGCGCAAAAACAGTATGGCCGTGCTGCCATCTTCAAAAAGTTTGTCCTCGCACACGTATAATAATTGCTGAAAATAAGTTATTCAGATTGGTTCACATTCAGTGTGTTCACAATTACTGAAAAAAACAGACAAAAGCAAATTATAGAGCGCACATGCATGTCCGATCTCTCGTAAAATCACCCAAGAGCCCCAGATGACTGAAATTTTCCGGGCCGCCCAATACTACATCTCTCATAATAGTTGGTTATTTTTTTTTCTTACGTAGAACACTTGGTGATCTAGGTATTCATGAGAGTCGTACTACTATAGTTTCAGGCCGGGCGAACCACCCGGTATCGTTTGCCGTTGCCTGCGCACGTGTGGCGGCCTGCTTCGTAGCGCTAAGAAGGCAAAAGCATCGACTGCCGCACGGCGAATCACGCAGTAAAGAAAAATTATTGATGACGTAGAGAATCGCACAGCGCAAAATACAGGTCACAACACTTGAATAGGCGCACGCGGACAGCGCTGAATCTGAAGTGAGGTTTGTTGCTTATGACACAGGCACAAAAATAATTATGAGCCTAGAAAAGGAAAACAAGAAGTATCTCAGTTTCTGTATACCGCTTAAGCGACACGTGTAGGAATTGAAGTTGTTTGTCACTTAAGGTTACAGACGATTGACTGCTACACTTGCCTCCACAATTGTTTATTGAATGCGTCTTCAGGACGACTTGTTCATGTTTCTCTGCCAGTATGGCATTCCTTGTTTTTAAATAGTGGCTTCCACTGATGCTGTGTGCAATGAGCAATTCAGCTTAATAATCAGTCATTTGGTAATCAAACATTGCGTAAAAATAGTGTTTTATTCAACAGCCCGCACGAATACTATATTGCCTTTGCCTTCACCCTAATACAAAGCACAACATACACTCCTCAAACGCAGCAAAGCAAAAGAAGTGCCACACGCAGTCGGTATACAGAAAGGGACGCATACACGTTGCCGCTGGCATTGCGCGCTGTGGCACACTGCTCACGAAATGAGCCGTGACGGCTATGCCCCGAACTATCGTTGACCATGGGCCCTAGTTGTGAGAACGTGGTGGCCTCTGGGTAGTAGAACCGCACGTGATCACCAGACACCGCTCAGTTTTTTAGCGTACGCAACCAGAGCTATCGCAAAGGTACGAGCAGCATCAAATGAAACACAAACCTCGGAGCGCGCGCTAAACCCATTACAGACGGTCTAGCGTGTGCCCTCCTGTCATCACTATAAACAAGTCCACTCCGCACATCCGCTCCTCGCAGCACTGTGCCTACCGTCTGATATTTTCCCCACTAATATTGCAAACAAGGAAAACAAAAAAACAAAAGAAAATAAATGTGAAATGTTCAAAAACACTCCTCATGCCTCTGCTGGCCCCTGTTGTCGCCGTATATAGCTAGAACACAAGAAAAATATTGCTTTTTGGGAGGATTGCGCAGTACAATCAAAGCGGACGTCCACACCTTTCATCGTTCATGACCGGACAAAGCGCACTATACATTGAAAATGCTTGGTCCACACACTCTGCGATTCACGTTTGAGTTCACACCGATAGTACATGCGTGTCTCGAGGGTGCCAAATCCACGCAGAAAGGCTGCAGACCTGCTATTCGCAAAGGGGTTGTCGGGCACGTGCGGAAACACATGATAGCCGTGTGCCACTCGAGGTTCAAGAGAGTCATCCCGACGCACGCGCTTTTCAGATCACGCCGAATCTCGCGGCGCCGATTCCGCGCATAGCGCCGCCACGAGAACAGGCGAATCGCGAATGCTGTCACAACTCGTCGTCACAGGTGAACTGATAAGGTTAGGGATCACAAGAAAAGGCGAAACACTCACGGAAACTAGATCGCGCGCACCTTGGATCCCCACAAGCCTGGAAAAATATAATGGTAACATCGATTGATTTGTGGTGTTTAACGTCCCAAAACCACCATATGATTATGAGAGACGCCGTAGTGGAGGGCTCCGGAAATTTTGACCACCTGGGGTTCTTTAACGAGCACCAAAATCTGAATACACGGAACTACAATATTTCCGCCTCCATCGGAAATGCAGGCGCCACAGCCGGGATTTGATCCCGCGACGTACAGGTCAGCAGCTGTGTACCTTAGCCACTAGACCACCGTGGCGGGGCAAACATCATTGTCCTTGCTGTGTCTTTTTTTTACAAAGTTGAATTACCCATAAAATGGTGGTGATTTTTCTGCAAAATAAAAAGTCCTGAAATAAAAGCTGTGAACAGACTTTTTCTTTCATTTCTAGAAAGAAAAATGTATGTATGTATGATAGAAAGATAAATGATAGGAATGATAAAAAGATAAATGCATGTATGTGTAACTTTATACGCGCTAAATTTTTAAAACTGAAGTTACTAAGCAAAGCGAAACCATCAAGATTTACCTGAATAATACATCAGTGTTTGAGAAAGCGCACTATACTAGTGGGAGCACAATTGACCCTTTTAGGCAATTAAAAAACAGGCATAATCAAGGCATCTCAACGACATGACTCCAATCGACCACGCGGTTTCAAGTGACCAGATTACTGAGTTGTAGCTTGTGTTGCCACTTTGTTGAGTGTAATAGCAGTGTTTACGTGTAACAGTAAGGCATATGCCGAAAAAATAAGCCGTGTTGAAGCACTTCGCACACTTAGCTGCTTTTGTTGCGGCATTTCTACGTAACTTCTTCTATGGCGCCAAATCGTAGGAGAGGACTCCGAGGACATGTCATCCGCTGGTCAAATGGACACGTTTCTTGCCATCACTGGCGTGGACGAGGTGAGTGACGCTCCGACCTTCAGGTTTGTTTTTATATTTTAGATGCTAATGGCCGCGATTACAATTATTCTTTCATCTTTGAGGTTGTTTACTGATGTTACACGAAGACGTGTACAGTTATTTGGTGCTCATATACTATGAGTTATTCTATATCTACGAGGCTTCGATGTTTTGTTTTAGGACATTACGAAAGTTATCATCCTTCTAATTACGTCGATAAGGCCAAACAAAACATTTTCTGTATGTTTGAGTAAGTTGTGCAAGGCTGGTGATCCGTAAAGCCGGTGGGCACCTATAGCTGATTCTGACTTGACCATCCTCTCATCTTCCGGCCCCCTGCCTTGATGTGCTAAACAAGACTATTAGGGGCCAGTACCCGCTTCGGGATCTCTTGTAAACCAGTTATGCAAAGTGTCTAGCCCGTGATTGAGCACGTAATGGTTCATGGTGATGCTATTGTTTATCTGCGACACAGCTGGACGTAACGAGTCTGTCGTTAAATTTCAATATTGGGTGACGATCGACCAGTTTCTGCAGGGAAGCTGAATTGTTCCTTTAACAGACACTCTCACGATGCATGTATATCTAATATATTGATCCAAAGGTAAGCATACGGCTTAACAAGTAGTACAAAATGAATACAAATATTTGTAGTGTGCAGCCAGTAATTTTGTTAAGCTGAATGAATATTGCCACGTTCCATTTCCCAAGTTTTTGTTATCGTCCGAAAACACCGCACGATTCTCAGCGCAAACCGCGCCTGCAGTTTTCTAGAAGGTTCCGGACTGTAGTAGATCATTTCGATAAGATCACGCCCACTGTGCGAACGGTACAGATTGTTCTGGAAGCTACGCCACCGCCAGCGATAACGCTAGAACATTCGACGGCAAGAGTATAAATGCCGACGCGCTTCGCCACTTGTCAGTTGTTGATCGAAGGCCGACGCTCCGTTCGCCGCTATCAGTCCGAGACTGCTATCTGTGCGAGACTGCTGCTGTAATTGGACTTTCAGTTTACCGGCACAGGTTCGCCCAAATAAACAGTTAAATCCTAACACGAAGTCTCCTGTCTTCGGCCACGTCACGACCCTGTGACATCTGGTGGAGGTGCTGCTTCGTTCATGTACCGGACGCCCCCGTCAAGCCGTGAACCCAGCCCCCGTCGCGGAGAAGACACCGACACCAACCAGGAGCAGCGAACAAGCCGCCGACAGCAAGGGCTACCACCGGAGTACGGGCTTCTACCAGACAAAGCGCGGAAGACGAAGGCCATGACCGCGACTGCAGCGACAATGACAACCGCAGCGTCCCAGCCCACGATGGTCATGCATCAACCCAGGGAACCACCAATTTTCCATGGGTCATCGTTCGAAGACCCGGAGTCCTGGCTGGAGACATACGACCGAGTGGCCGCCCTCAACCACTGGGACCATGACGAAAAGCTGCGTCGTGTGTTCTTCTATTTGGAAGACACCGCAAGGACTTGGCTTGAAAATCGGGAGTCCACGCTCCGAACGTGGGATGTTTTCTGCGGCGCATTCCTTCAAACGTTCGCGAGCGTCGCTCGCAAAGAGAGGGCCGCTGCTTTATTGGAGACTCGGGTTCAGCTACCAAATGAAAATGTCGCCATTTTCACAGAAGAAATGACCCGACTATTCCGTCCCGCTGATCCAGACATGCCTGAGGAGAAAAAAGTTCGTTTCCTCATGCGAGGGGTCAAACAGGAGCTCTTCGCGGGACTGATGAGAAACCCACCGATAACCGTCCAAGAATTTGTAGCAGAAGCGACCACTATCGAAAAGACCCTGGACATGCGCACCAGACAGTATAATCGTCGCCTGACTGCAGACTGCGCTGCTGCTCAAGCCAGTAACTCCGGAGACCTGCGTGAAACGATCCGAGCGATCGTGCGGGAAGAGCTGCGCAAGCTGTTGCCTTCGGCCCAGCCTCAAGTCGATTCAATTGCCGACATTGTGCGAGAAGAAGTTCGGGAATCGCTTCAAATTCCCCACGCACCGCTGCCCGAGCCGGAAGCTATGAGCTACGCCGCTGCACTGCGCCACAACGCTCCTCCCCGTCCACAGCCAAAACGCCGCCCCATCGCACTTCCGTCGACAGACGCCACCGCCGCCACCACCCCCACCGACGTCATACCGTTCGCCAGCGGCCCAGCGCAGTGCACCGAGGAAGACTGACGTCTGGCGCACCCCTGACCATCGCCCGCTCTGCTACCACTGCGGCGAGGCCGGACACACATACCGCCGTTGCCAGTACCGACAGATGGGACTGCGTGGCTTCGCCGTCAATGCACCGCGTCCACAGCCAGGAGAACGACCACGTGACATTGCCGACTACCTGACAAGAACTCGGTGGACACCACGAAGCCCTTCGCGTTCGCCGTCGCCCAGCCGCCGCACGTCACCGCACCACCGGCAGTACTCTGGCCCAACGCGGGGCCGGTCTCCTAGCCCGTATCCGGGAAACTAAGGGCAGCAACCGGTGGAGGTGCGGTTGCTGTGCGACAAACTACCGAAGATCCTCCGACGACGACGACGCCGCGACGGAGCTTTCCGAACACAACGCCAGCCAGGCAAAGCCCTGACGGCGAAAGCTCATTTACCGAAGGTGGCCTGACGACGCAGCATGGAAGCAGCGGAACAAGCCGACGCAGCCGTGACCCGACGCCACGCCCTAACTGTAATGCGAGACGGCGAACTAGCGACCTCGACGTTCTTATCGACGGCCACAGTGTGACTGCTCTCGTCGATACTGGAGCCGACTATTCTGTCATCAGTGGGTCGTTCGCCGCGAAGTTAAAGAAAGTTAGGACAGCTTGGAAAGGCCCTGAAATCCGCACAGCCGGAGGTCATCTCGTAACGCCTGCAGGAATCTGCACAGTGAGAGTCACCATTAACGGCCGTATTTATCCTACAGACTTCGTAGTCCTACAGCGTTGCTCGAGAGATGTCATCCTTGGCATGGACTTCTTATGCCTCCATGGTGCTGTCATCAACCTAAAAACAAATTTGATAACGTTATCCACAGAAGAAGCACTACCGCCGCGCACGCTGTCAGGACACCATGCCTTGAATGTGCTGGAAGAACAAGTCACCATTCCGCCTCGCTCAAGCGTCATTATTTCAGTCGGCGCTCCTAAATCACCTGACTTGGAAGGCGTCGTTGAAGGCAGTCAGCATCTGTTGGTCACCCGAAATATTTGCGTCGCAAGAGGAATTGCAGAGCTGCGGGGAGGCAAAGCAACGGTTTTGCTCACGAATTTCAGCAATGAGTACAAACATGTGAACAAAGGAACAACGGTCGCATACATCGAAGAAATTGTCGAAGCCACCAGTGCTTTCGCCCTCGCCGATTCTGCGGAACCTGCTCAGAGGAACCAAGCCCCTCCCATAGCTTTCAAAGTCAATCCCAGACTTCCGAACGATAAGCAAGAACAGCTCAAGGCCCTGCTCCTGCAATACGAAGATTGCTTTTCGTCGTCATCGAAAATTCGGCAGACCCCAATCACAAAACATCGCATCATAACCGAAGAAAATGCCAGACCACTCCGTCAGAGTCCGTACAGGGTTTCGACGCGAGAACGTGAGGCCATGAAGAGACAAGTTGATGAAATGCTGCGGGATGACATTATCCAGCCGTCCAAGAGCCCATGGGCATCCCCCGTGGTGTTAGTTATGAAAAAGGATGGGACCCTACGTTTCTGCGTCGATTATCGCCGCCTGAACAAAATCACAAGAAAGGACGTGTATCCCCTCCCACGAATAGACGACACACTTGATCGGCTCCATAACGCCAAGTACTTTTCGTCAATGGACCATAAGACTGGCTATTGGCAAATCGAAGTCGACGAAAGAGACCGAGAGAAGACGGCGTTCATAACACCGGACGGCCTCTTCGAGTTTAAGGTGATGCCCTTCGGCCTTTGCTCAGCGCCTGCAACGTTTCAACGCGTTATGGATACAGTACTGGCAGGATTGAAGTGGCAGACTTGCCTTGTGTACTTGGACGACGTCGTCGTGTTTTCCTCGAGTTTTGACGAGCATCTTCGGCGCCTTGAAGCTGTACTTCAAGCCATCAAGACTTCCGGACTCACACTGAAGCCAGAAAAGTGCAGATTTGCGTATGAGGAGCTCTTGTTTCTTGGGCACGTTATCAGCAAGTCTGGAGTTCGTCCCGATCCACGGAAAACAGCCGCCATCGCCGACTTCCCGCCGCCCACTGACAAGAAAGCCGTGCGCCGATTTCTGGGCCTGTGTGCCTATTATAGGCGGTTCGTGAAAAACTTCGCCCGCATCGCCGATCCTCTCACTAACCTTACCAAGGCCGACGTGGAGTTTAAGTGGGAAACGCCGCAGGAACACGCTTTCCAGGAGCTTAAACATCGCCTCCAGACGCCTCCGTTACTTGCCCATTTCGACGAATTCGCCGAGACAGAAATACATACTGACGCAAGCAGCGTAGGTCTTGGCGCCGTTCTTGTGCAGAGGGCTGACGGACTTGAAAGGGTTATTAGTTACGCCAGCCGATCGCTATCCAAAGCAGAAGCAAATTATTCCACAACAGAAAAGGAGTGCCTCGCCATCATCTGGGCTACGTCGAAATTTCGCCCCTACCTCTACGGCAGGCCCTTCAAAGTTGTGAGCGACCACCACGCATTGTGTTGGCTAGCCACCTTGAAGGACCCCTCAGGTCGCCTCGCACGATGGAGCCTGAGACTTCAAGAATATGACATTACTGTCATTTACAAGTCCGGCAAAAAACACTCCGACGCCGACTTTCTCTCTCGTGCGCCTGTCGACCAACCGCTACCCGACGACCCGGATGACGACTACTTCTTAGGAACGATAACTACCGACGACTTCGCTGAACGACAGAGGGCCGACCCGGAACTTAAGGCCCTAATAGAATACCTCGAAGGCAGGACCGCCGAAGTCCCGAAGATATTCAAGCGCGCACTTGCGTCGTTCTTTCTACGAAACGGTCTTCTACAAAAGAAAAACTTTTCACCGCTTCGAGCTAAGTACCTTCTTGTGGTGCCTTCAGCTCTGCGACCAGAACTCCTGCAGGCCCTTCACGACGATCCGACGGCAGGGCACCTCGGTGTTTCTCGCACGCTCGCGAGGATACAAGAAAGGTACTACTGGCGACGTCTTACCACCGACGTCACTCGTTATGTGAGAACATGCCGGGACTGTCAGCGACGCAAGACACCGCCGACAAGGCCAGCGGGACTTCTGCAGCCAATTAATCCACCTTGCCGACCTTTCCAGCAGATTGGTATGGACCTACTGGGGCCGTTCCCGACGTCGGCTTTCGGAAACAAGTGGATCGTGGTAGCTACCGACTACCTCACCCGCTACGCCGAGACAAAAGCCCTGCCAAAAGGCAGTGCATCCGAAGTAGCTAAATTCTTCGTCGAAAATACCGTCCTACGTCATGGCGCCCCAGAGGTCCTTATCACCGACAGAGGAACGGCATTCACTGCCGACTTAACTCAAGCAATCTTGGCATACAGCGAAACAAACCACCGCCGGACGACAGCGTACCACCCACAGACCAACGGCCTCACCGAGCGGCTTAACAAGACGATCGCCGACATGCTGTCAATGTACGTCGATGTCGAACACAAGACGTGGGACGCCATTCTTCCGTATGTGACCTTCGCATACAACACGGCGGTGCAGGAGACGACGCAGATATCGCCATACAAATTGGTCTACGGAAGGAGCCCGGCCACGACGCTCGATGCCATGTTACCCAACGTCACCGACGAAGAAAACCTCGATGTGAGCGAGTACCTTCAATGCGCCGAAGAAGCCCGACAACTTGCGCGTCTCCGTATCAAGAATCAACAGACGACCGACAGCCACCGTTACAACCTACGACGACGCTTCGTGGAATACCAGCCCGGTGAACGTGTTTGGGTGTGGACGCCGATACGCCGACGTGGACTAAGTGAAAAGCTTCTGCGACGGTACTTCGGACCGTACAGGGTGGTTCGACGGCTCGGCCCACTTGATTACGAGGTTGTCCCCGACGGCATCACGAACTCTCAACGACGCCGATCGCGACCTGAAGTCGTCCATGTCGCGCGCCTCAAGCCGTTTCATGCGCGTTAACAAACTGAACTAGTGTTTTTTTGTATTATTGTTGTATCGTATTTATTCATTGTACTTTCTTGCATTATTATTGTACTTTCATCTTTAGTTAAAGCATCGGGACGATGCCTTTTTTCAGAGGGGGGCAATGCCACGTTCCATTTCCCAAGTTTTTGTTATCGTCCGAAAACACCGCACGATTCTCAGCGCAAACCGCGCCTGCAGTTTTCTAGAAGGTTCCGGACGGTAGTAGATCATTTCGATAAGATCACGCCCACTGTGCGAACGGTACAGATTGTTCTGGAAGCTACGCCACCGCCAGCGATAACGCTAGAACATTCGACGGCAAGAGTATAAATGCCGACGCGCTTCGCCACTTGTCAGTTGTTGATCGAAGGCCGACGCTCCGTTCGCCGCTATCAGTCCGAAACTGCTATCTGTGCGAGACTGCTGCTGTAATTGGACTTTCAGTTTACCGGCACAGGTTCGCCCAAATAAACAGTTAAATCCTAACACGAAGTCTCCTGTCTTCGGCCACGTCACGACCCTGTGACAATATGTTACTACTCTAAGTCCGTTAGAACAACATGGGAATGTAGGACGAGTGGTAATCTTGAAAAATACCTAGCCAACTAGTCACTTCATGGCTTGGTCATGCTGCCTCTGTAAGGTTTGAAAATATGTGGAGAAATTCAAGAAGAACTTCTTGTTGGGCAAGTTAGTGCATGTCTGTGGTATGTAATGTTGCGCTCTTTTTAGGTTTGCACTCTTTCCGTTTACGCCTTTTTACTTCCTGTGTTCATCCGACTGTATGCACAACGTTACGCACCACAGACATGTGGAGAAATACTTCACATTTCTTTATTATAACCCCGTCGATCTACAGAGGGCAAGACGAGCTTTATTGTGGTGGTTCAAGCATTTTTTATCTTTCTTGCGTTTTTGCGTGCCCTTCATGTTGATTTAGTTCGACTCTTATTTAGGAGGCAATTCGGAGAAGAAGTTGTCTGGCTGTATAACTTATAATTACTTTTGTTAGATTCTGTTATCCCATTTGCATGATCAAAGGCATAGCGATCTTTGAGTTGCCGCTACCCAATACCACTGTTTTTAGTGAAAAAAAAATGCGTTCATCAGGACCTTCTCCACGGCTGATAAAGTAGCCATCGTTTTATTTTAAATATTTCTTGCAGGTTATAAAGACAGTAGCCAAGTGCTGGTCTTCGCAGTTCACCCACATTGCATGTGGTTACAAACGGTCAGTCACCCTGTTTTGTTCTTTGTTTTACTTCATCTCAAATTGTTTGTTCACCAAGTGTCCACGGGTTGAAATGAAATGACATATTAAGAAAAAAAAAAGCTTGGTAGAAATTCATGGAAACGCAGGTGGTGAATATGAAGCGGAACTTCTAGCGGCGATATCCCACATTTGAAAAAATGAAACCAGAGAGATTATTTTAAAGGACAGCGGACGGGTGAGGAAGACGTGTGAAAATGGTGAAATCGCCTTTCTACAGCATATGTTCTGTAAGAAAAATACGTGCATATGAGGTGAGTAGCTTTATCACGCGTGCTATGGCGCTGTATGAGCGCACGGCAACTGTATGACCATGACCTTTATCGCTTCACGCTGGTTGAAGCTTGTGCACTCGAGGGAAGGCAGTTTTCCTCCACATGGACGGTGCAACCATATTGATACGACGCTCAGGCCAGTAGAGCGAAACGATAACAAAGGTAGCCCCGTTCATTTCAAACAGCTCCCATTTCGAATCTCTTAGGGAAGGGACATATACCCCAAAGAACACTTCATAGGTGAGCAAGAAGTTTACAATGAGAGATATAGATGCTGGAACATTGCTGATGAAGATAAGAAGGTCAGCAAGTATATATACCTAATGTTTTGGTTTGTCTTAGGGTAGGTTTGCAAGTAGACACAGAGAGTCCACTAAAAACTGGCGAGAGTGAACTTTTAGTCCTCATAGAAGAGTAAGCGTATTCAATTAAACTTGCAACTTGCTCTTAGAAGGTGTTGCCTACAAAAAACATTACCTGGTAATTAACACCAAACCTATATAAAGTAAACTGATTAAGAACGTTGAAGAAAGCGTCACAGAAATAATGAAACGCAGAGCTGAATACATTTACAGAACGCAACAGGCATGCCTGTTGTTATAACGCAATCCTTGAGGGGCATTCCACAAAAGCAAATGCACACTCAAGCTTCAACCTTACGGGCGCTTGATAGTGTAATGTGGTCGTGACGTTAAAAAAGGCAAGAATGTGCGATGAACAAATAAGCTTTTTATTCCCCAAGGCGAACTTGTTGTGGGACACTGAAAGTCCGATTACAGCGACACACACTGGCAACGATAACGGCGACAGAGGAATAACCATCGATATTTTGATCCGTGGCCTAGTGCACGGGCATTCACGCATTTGAGCATTAGCACTGGTGGCCGTGATTGTTCTGGGATCAACTCAGCTGTTCGCGTTTACACGCACAAACCTAGCGTATGATGCCAAGATAATAGGCAATGCTTTCAAAAGAATTATCAGACAACGATGCCAAGAGAAGTAGAGAGCATGCTATTAAAAATATTTGTATTCGAATGCAGAAGAAATAAAAGTGGACGACAGATAACTCGGCACCGGCAGAAATTGAACCAGTGACCTTCTGCCGTTGCAAGTTATTTGCAGGGCGCAGGAGAGGATCCTGTCAGTGGAAACTTATGTTGCAGCTCAGTTTTATTTTTAGGGGCGAAGCTCCTTAGGGCGTGGGCTGTGCGTCCCCTGTAGCCTGTATGTAGCCACCTCTAGTTTAGTTCTTGCAGTGTTCACTAGATGGCGGTACCGTCCCCTGTATGTAGCCACCTCTAGTTTAGTTCTTGCAGTGTTCACTAGATGGCGGTACCGTCTCCTGTATGTAGCCACCTCTCGTTTAGTTCTTGTAGTGTTTACTAGATGGTGGTACTTGTGCCTGATGATGAAAAGATGCAAGATGTTATAAACTAGAAAGCGGTACTTGTAGTTGATGAAAGACGCGAGATCTTATAAAATAGGAATGATGTCACATATGGCGCGTGTCATTGGTTGAAGGCAATCGTTCGATTTAGTGCGGCGACGTACGCTAGGGGGAGCGATGTAATAAAATCGAGTGGGCAAAATGTACAGAGGATTCATGGTTTACCAGGTTTACCTCCGGAGCTTCGCCCACTCATCATCATTCACTTCGTGGATATGGCGGAATTTTTTTCCCATTAACAGAACAACTGCTTTAATAAAATCTTCAATATACTTTTTTGGCATCATTTTCTTTTAGTTCGATATATTACTGTGTTTACTTAAGCAAAACGAACCCTTAAATTCAAAGTTACTACCTTACTTCCTAGCCAGAAATGTTTTCAGACAAACTGGGACTATATCCGCAAGGAAGTATCTACACGGTCTATTGACCATCTTCAAATGAACTGCCTCATGAAGAGGCTGTACTGAACTTTTATAGATATGCTGCCATCGTACGCGTCGAAAGATCATCATGACCGGGAAATTGCTCTTCTTTACGTAACAGTCGCAAAAACTTCTTCTCCACAAGCCACTGCCACATTTTTACCATTTCATCAGCAGTACAGTCGTGAGCCCACTCTTCCAATTGGTAATATTCCGCCACTGATTTCGACCCGAACTAATGAAACCGGTTGCCACCCGAAGAAAAAACAACGAATTTGAAGTGGGAAGGAAAATTTCGATTACACATTTTTCTTCTATCGCTATGACTGTAATTATCAGCGTATGTTGCAGGTAATTGCATGTTGATATAATGTTTATTAGGCGGAGCGATATTGCTTTTGCTATATTTAAAAATATATATGAAGTACTTTTAGTAGAGTTGTCGCTATTACTGATATACATAGGTTAATAATTTGAACGTTTATTTTGTCAAGAGGGCTTTTTATATTTAAAACTGAGGCGTAGAAAATGCCCCCAAAAAGCAAGTGAGGATAGGCAATAAAACTGTTTCTGAATACCTAACGGCTATTCATTCAGCCTTAAAAATTATTGAACTAGATAGCAAGTGAAGGGACCCTAGCTTCCATGTACAAGACCACGTACAAGACTTCGGTTGCCACAAAGTGCGGAAACATGATCTCAAAGCTTGTTCGCGAGGAATACAGGAGCATGAAGCTTACAAGCAGGAGCTCTAGCATGTAATATGCAACCGAATCGAAGCACTGGGCGAAGATACATACAATGCGAGTCCCTTATACTTACAACTCGACTCTGCTTAGCTTTTTGTTGGATTTCATAATAATATTATTAATAATAATAATAATAATATTAATAATAATAATAATTTCAACCAATCTGGTCGCTGAAAACGCCTCCGATATTAGTGTGCTCGAGGGCGCAGGCTTAGCGAAAATACGACCTGTTTGTGAATCGTCCAATGACAATGGTCACAGGTCCTTCATTCTGTGGCATCACCCATACATGATAGATTTCCTGGATCCACTGTAAGAAAAAGCAAACGTCTACAAAGGCGCTAGTATACACATGTGATGTCTAGCGCATCGCATTGAAAGATTTTTGCCGAGATCATACAGACGCGTTATTCTTGGTTGATACAGCGCACTCGAGACGACCATGAAGGAGGTGCGCTATGGTAAGCAGGCTTGGAGGCCAGTACGATTCTTATTCTTCGTCCTCTTTTGGTGTGCGCGGTATCAACCAAGATGAATGCATATTAAGTCGGTCAAACTTTCATTTTAATACCGTGTTCGTCAAGCAATGAGTTATGGTTTGCAAAGCACCTATAAAAATGCCGATTATTCAATAAAAAGGTCACACAGAAAGAAATTATTCGAATCAAGCATAATTTGATTACCGATTATTTAGGTAAGATTTGTATCCTACCATTCATATGCCTTTTCACTGTATTACGATTCCACTTGCCTGCAGACTCTTCTCTGCGCCTCTTAATCTGAACGAATAAACTTTATTTGAAGTCTGGCAGTATTCATCCTGTATAATGGTGGAAGAGGGCATTAAGCCTATTTTTTCCTACCCTCCATAGATTAGGAATATTATCAACATTGTCTTCTTTTGTGTCAAACAGTAATCAGCTGTCACATTTTTTTTATAATGTACAGCTGAAATTATGTTCAAATGTAACTTCTGAAACAGACTATACGTTCTTGTATTACACGTACACAAACATACTAGAGGCTTTATCGCTTATCGCTGAAAAGACACTACCCTAAGTATCTACTAACCTGCACTTTGAGGAGATTGTAGTGTATCTACACACCCCGATTATCATGGCCTACGAACTTTGCGATAGCGGTGGAGCTACATATATATATATATATATATAAAAGGGAATGAAGCGTATACTTAAGGGCTCGTTTTTGCTTGTTTCACCGGCTTGCTAGCCTCTGTGGCAATACGCGGCGCCTATCTTTTTACGACGAGATGTAGACGGGGCACTGAGTAGTTAAAAACTTAAACTTCTTAAAAAAGCTCTTTTTTCCTCCACACCGAACCGCCAAAGCCAGAAGGCGCCATCTGGTCGGGAGCAATGCGTTAGTGAAAGGAAGTATACACAGACCGCAGACATCCTAAAGGTAAAAAAGAGAAAAGAGAGAGGGATAACTGGGGAAGGGGAAGGAAGAGTGAAAGGGGCGCCCGGGGGAGTACACCTTATATTATACTTTCAAATACGAAAGTCTTTCTTGGGGACCTTCCACACAAAATTTTAGGTCTGTCTTTCTGTCTGTACATTCGTCTGTTTGTCCACTCTTAACGGCACTGGGTACTTGAAACGGCTGGCCCCATCCGCAGCGCCCAATGTTGCTCAAGGGTTGGCCTTCTTAATTGAGCAATTGTCAATTAATAAGCAAATATTGCACAAGTCTGGGGCACCATAACAACACGTACATATTCTGCATGTGCATCTATTACTATAATATTGATCGATAAGTAATTCGAAGGACCGTAGCGGTTATCACGCTGCACTGACAATGAAACGTTTGCACGAAAAGGCGAGTGTTTCCGACAATTTTCTAAGACTCGACGGTGGTGGCACCTACCCGTCGCCTTGCGTTCTACACCTTATCACCTCTGAGACGGGCGTGCACACCCGTCTCAAAGCCACGCGCATCGTTTTCTAAGATAACTGCCAGATGGCGTTCATGTCTCACGTGTCACGTGACTTGATGCCCTCTTTCGCCTCCGCTGCACGCTCGAGGCCCTCTAACGCAGCACCTCCAGAATACCATTCAACGATTTTCTTGCCCAGAACACCAAATCAACGTTTTGCTTGCTCTCTCCACACGCAAGACTATCGTCTTTCGATGACATTTGCAGATTAACATGCAGATACCGGGCCATTTTTCTTTTTTTCTTTTCCTTTTCTCCTTTTTTCTTTTTTTCGCTTTCTCTTTCTTTCCCTCTCTGATTTAAGATTGTAAATCTGAGCCCAACAAACTGTACCCTCAATCCTGATGAAGGCCATACTCTAGGTCGAAACGTCGAAATAAACCACGTTGTGACCGCTCACGGAAGATATACTTGAATACTTGCAACGCTACGGCCACTCAACCACCGTGCTTGCATGGTGGTTGAGTGGCCGTATACATACATACATACATACATACATACATACATATATATATATATATATATATATATATATATATATATATATATATATATATATGTGTGTGTGTGTGTGTGTGTGTGTGTGTGTATATATAATCAGTAGAGAGAACTTCATCGATGCGCTCGCACTTTGAGGCGAATTTGCGTTCACAGAGGTGACACGACGCACACTCTATAGATACCACGAAGTTCAGTCCTTCTTTAACAGGCTGAGGAATGGTACTCTAAGCACAACTTCCGCGTCCGATATGCGATGCTCATTTCGTTATCATGCTTCTTTTTCTGGTTGTGCTTTGGCAGTTAACATTTAAATGAGCCACAATAGTTTCTTTATTAAATTTATCATGAATGTGAGTCGTCGGAATGGAGATGTACACATTGTAAACGAGGATATATCCACGTTGAACAGGGCTATAGGTTCTGAACACCAGAACTTACATTTGCCGAACCCTCCTTTATCAATGTACACTAAACATTTATCCCTGTAAATGCTCGTTTTACTTTCGTGTTATCTGCTGATTCCTCTCACGGAGGGGTCAGCCATATTTTTCCAACGAATAATTGCTCTTATATTTCTTTCATATAAGTATTACACTTTCTTGCATATATTCAGACATGTACATATTATAATATGCCCTATTTGCTAAATAATTGAACACCTTATCGGGAGCGTGCATAATATTGCTCTTGTTACAATACTGTTACTACCTTTTCGTCACCTTCGCAACAATTTTCTTTAAAAGAGTATATTTTGTGGTGTTGGGGATGTAATATATTGTTTACACTCATTTTATTTGCATAAAAATTTTTAACGGCCATCCAGGCACCTGTATTATAGATACGCCAATACAAACGGCGTAGGCACTTGTCTTCTTTGTAAGAATTATTTATGGGCAATTAAAACGGAAAAATATTCTTCGTTTATCCTTCCGAAATGTTCTTTAGCCGTATATGATTGGTGTAAGCAGTCTTGTTTATGCACGCAGCACTAGCTTGTTACGTGAGGCAACAAATGACGCAAAAGTGACTCATCGTGTAATGACCAGTTATGCATTACCTTGTGAAAAATGAAAAGACTTGACTATTTTCAATACGGCATATTTTGTGCCATTGAAAGTTGGGCATATAAAATTTTGTGTGTGCCACAAAATTACCTGCTTGTTACATGACGTCACGAAGCTCGAGAGCACCTTCTTCTAACTGTAATTGAAATTTAGCAGCGATTACATAAGCAGCGGCTATATATAGCAGCTAGCGAGATGGATTATGATTTTAAGGAAACATTTCTACTTGCAGCACAACGGTGTTCAGTAATTTGTGCGCGTATACACATCTCTGGGAGCTCATACTTGCTGAGACAAAGAGAAATAGAGAGAAATAAGCAGAGCTGCAGGTGTGTGTGCTTCTTCGCTGTCCGAGATGTATTACGAACTCTACAGGAAAATTCAAGTTGAATAAAAATATAACTAGCCTGACTCCTAACTAAGCCTCCATAGTGCCAAAAATCGCGGTATTTCACTTTATCCCTGATCTGGCAGCTCAAGTTGTGAGGCAAACTTAAAAGCTGTGCTTCCTACTGAGTTCAACTCGACTGCTTTATTCATGGCCACTTTGCAAGCTTCTATTATGGCTCCAAGTTACCATAAGCAAGGTTGATAATACTTGTCATAGACTAAAGCAGAAACAATTTACGGCATACTAGTTCGGAAAACCTAAACATTAAAAACAATTGGTCACGCACATCGGCTTGCAATAGCTTCGACGGAGCAGCGGTCATGATGTATTCTTTTCGAAGAAAATTATTTTCCCGAAGCAGCAAATGTTTTCACGTGTTCATAAAAACTTCACACGCTCCTATCCGTAACTGCATAAGCAAGTCACAGCAGAATAAAAGCATGAACAATTGATGTAATAATATAGGGCCCCCTTCAGCGCTTGCCTGCTCTGCAATACTACAGCACAAGACGTGAAGTAGTCGCAAAGGCGACCCGCACCGCAAAGAGGCTACAAGGAAAATCATCACAGCGGAATGGTTGGTGAAATTTCGCTATGTTGTAACACTGCCTCGTAACATCTCCATTCTCTCATAACAATATATTTGAATGATTACTGTTGTGACGGAAAACTTTGCATTCTTTGTTCGTTTCCCCAGAGTGCAGCCAAGAGTGGCCACTGTCGAAAGTAGGGGGGCTCAGCCTTCCCCAACATTTCTCAGTGGTGGGGAGGGGGGGTGCTCGCACTCCCTTGACCTCGCGGCTGATACGTTTATGCCGGCATCATAGTGAGCTTGGCTAGTCGGTAATAGATTGTTATGTTACCGCACGACAAAAATAATAAATGAAGAGTAACGTAGACACAGCTCTAACAACAAAATATTTTTATTAGAAAACGTGTTTTTGTGTAGCGAAGACCAACCTTCAGCACACAGTAACCGCTACATACCTGCACTCCCATCAGCTTAGGTCGCACACCCACAACCTTCGTTCAAGGGCGTCACTAGCAGGTAATTTCACTTTGTCCTTGCTGAAAAGTGTGTCGCGGCTCTTACTTCGGCCTTAAGGGTCAAAAATTGTAATACTTATGACGCGATTGCCTGCGCCCCAAATATGCCCACACATGTGGAGGTTATATCCGCCCTGATGTGCCGTGCAGGCGCTATGGTCAGCCCCTGGACTCCCCGATGGCCGTGGTTGTGCAGGCGATGGCGCCAGCAGAGGTGGCAGGCGTCCTCTTCACCTGTGACAGCCGAACGGGCGACTCCAGAAGCATCCTCATCACGGCCAACCATGGGCTCGGAGACGTAGGTGCCTCACCTTTATCTGCATGCGTCATTACTCCCCTGCTGCTTTGTACTTTCAAGTCGATTCACAACCCACATCACTTGAAAGCATTTCAAGAGCACTCTGGCCGATTGCTCCGTATAGCAGAAGAAGATCAATAACGAGTATATATATATATATATATATATATATATATATATATATATATATCGTGAGATGTGTTTATTTACTATCTTTTCAAGTAACTAAGATGGATAAAAAATTAAAATCTCAACCAGAAAGCTGTAACGTACGTTTAGACAGTCTCGATACTTGCATCTGGTAATTATTAGAGCTTTTTTGCTAACTGCATATGCCCGCGGAATACAAAAAATGCCACGAGACAAACCCACTGGCGCGCCTACGCACGCAGTGATTCCAGTGCTCTCTAACGTTCTGCGTACGAACGATGCGCTTCCCTCGCACCGGTTATTAACAGCGATAAGCAGTCACATAACTTATCGCGTTTGTGGCCGATAGCAAAAAGTGTTCATCGCAAAGACAACACCATCAGGTCGCAGGATTAAATCGCGACGGCGGCGGCTGCATTTACGATGGAGGCGGACATGCTGTAGGCCCGTGTGCTGAGATCTGGGTGCACGTTAAAGAACCCAAGGCGGTGGAAATTTCCGGAGCCCCCCACTACGGTGTCTCTCATATTCATATCGTGAATCTGGGACGTTGAACACCACATATCAATTATTCAAAACTGATTTGCCTGCATAATAATGAATTTCGTTTTCCACATACTTGTCCCAGTTCTCTTTCATTACCCATTTCATAACCGATTTAACAAGCTCGACGTTATAGGAAGAACGATTGTTTCTTAAGGTACGGTGGATGTTTCAACCGGACATCGTCTTTGCTTCCGTGCTGTGATATCATGCCAGGTAAATCATAACAATATATATACATAATCAAGCATAAGACGCACGGTCTACCTATTCCAAAACATGCTATGAAAAGATTTGTGAAGCACTTATTCAGCTCAAATAATATTTCATCGTACTATCCTGTTAAAAAAATCTGTTGCAGTAGAGGGCAGTCCCCGTATTTGAGATACACACCATTTCTATTTGCAAGTGACCAGTTGCAGATGCGCCGTAGAACGCTGTGCCTGACTCGTGCCTTTCTCTTACCTTTTACGCCACGCCATTTCTTATAGGTTAGTCTGCTTGAAATAAGCTTGCCTGTTTGGTGGTGAACGCCTGTCTGTTCACTGTAGTGCGGCCTGGCTGCCCACGTTTCCAAGGCATACTTCGAAACACGAGAAGCAACACAAAAGCCGCCCACATTTTCCCACATGAGGAGCTAGAGTAAATGCGTCACGGGGTGGTGAGGGTATCGGGTAACTGTTGCGTAGTTGAGTAAGGTTTGGAAATTCCTAATTGTTATTTCGCCTTTAATATTCTTATTTATTGAATGAAGCAGAAGCATTATCTTCACCGAGTGGTTGGACGCTGACGGGTATGTTGTACACCACTACTGATTGAAGGTACTGCTCCTTCCATCGCATCGCATCTACTCATGTCAAGAAACGGTGAAGTCAAGCGAAAGATATATATATATATATATATATATATATATATATATATATATATATATATATATATATATATATATATATATATATATAATATAGATGGCCTTTACTGAATTAGAAACGCGCGATTCAGTGCCTACATACACGGGTTGGCCGGTGAACAGCTGTGTAGCACGAGGAGTCAGTTTTACAACAGCAGACGATGCCTGCGGTGGCCTTCACATTATTACTCTCTCAACGACGTTATTTTGATATGCATGGTTCGAGAATGCTTGCGTGGGTGTCAGGCATGATTACGTCACGCGAGTCACTAGTGATCAGATCACTACGTGGCGTAACAACGTTCAAGTTATTACCCTAGTTATTACCCTCGCAAAGACATTTCGTTTTGATATGCATAAAGACAAGGTAGACATTGCGTGCTTCAGCGATATGCATGACGACGTCACCTGTGTCCCCAGTGATCACGTTACTAGGCCGGGTGACGGCGTTCAATTTACTATCCTCTCAACGACGTGTCGATTGATATGCATGAAGGCACGTTAGAAAGTGTTTGCGTGAGTGTTAGGCGTTGTGACGTCACGCGAGTCACAAGTGATCACGTCCATAGGCCGAGTGACAGCATTCAAGGTATTACTGTCTCAAAGGCGTTTCATTTGATATGTATGAAGACAGGCCTGTACTGCACGAGTGTGGCTCAAATGCGTGCGGACGTCACTTGAGTCACTAGTGATCACGTCACTAAGCCAAGTGGCAACGTTTAAATTATTACCCTCTAGAGACATTTCGTTTGATATGCATGAATGCAGGTTAGAGAATGCTTGCGTGGGAGTCAGACGTGATGACGTCACACGAGTCACTAGTGATCAGGTCACTAGGCCAAGTGACCGGGTTCAAGTTATTACTCTCTCAAAAACGTTTCATTTGATATGTACGAAGACAGGTTTGTACTGCTCGTGCGTGGTTCAATTGCGTGAGGACGTCACGTGAGTCAGTAGTGATCATGTCACTAAGCCGAGTGGCAACGTTTAATTTATTACCCTCTCGGAGACGTTTCATTTGATATGCATGAAGGCAGGTGAGAGAGTGCTTGTGTGGGCGTTAGGCGTGATGGCGTCACGCGACGAGCCGTTAGTGATCACATCACTAGGCCGACTTTCAGGGTTCAAGTGAGTACTCACTCAAAGACGTTTCATTTGATATGCATGACGAAAGCTTAAGACAGCACGTGCGTGGGCGATATGCGCAATCACGTCACCTGAGTCACACGTGATCAGATCATTCGCCTGGGCAACATGTATAAAGTTATTACTGCGTAAACAGCGTTTCCTTTGATATCTATGTCGAAGGTTTGATTAGTGCGTACGTGGGTGATTGACGTGATAAAGTCGCGCGAGTCACATTGTGTCACTAGTCACTCATTCATTGCTTATTCTACGCATCTTGATGATATATCCTCCATAATTGATTATGAAGCTATTCACTCCAAGCGTTCCTGAAAAGTCTGGGTCGCTTTGAAGTCACGATGTCATCAGGATCGAAATCGCTGGCGTCTGGATTAAATTGGCTGGTGGTTGGAATAATTTCACTGGCACTTTGATTAAAATGAATTGCACATGGACTAATTTGAGCGGCGGCAGGAGTAAATTGACTCGCACAAAGATTAATTTGGCAGGCGCTTGAATTAAATTGAGCCGCAAAACCTATAGATCGGTGATCTCGAGAAGTTATTCTCAGGCTTGACTTCCTTCAAGCGAACAAAACCATCATCGACCTTGACGCAGGGTCAGCATCGCAGCTGACAACGCTTTTAACAAAGATCCGAATGCTCTCATCTGCATCTCACTGGCAATCCTCGATGACCAGGTTACACTTCCACCGTTTTCAAGTGTTCTAGATCTTGTGGGCAACACCGATTCTACGACCTTTATGGCATGGTCGAGGCTCACCATGGCTTGCTGCTCAATCAAGATATTTCTGTGCAAGAGGTGTGACTCGCACATCCGGCGGGAAATGCAACGCCCTAATGACAAACTTCGGGCCCGAATACCGGCATCTCAATCAAGGCACCTTCGTAGCCACATTTTCAGACTGTTCCAGACATCGCAGATGTCATCACGCTGGAAGTGCAGAAATCTCGAACAGCAAATATGTGGTTCGATGTAAATCCTTGGCTACCCCAAGATAAATGTGAACGCCTTTGATCTCTGCTCATCACCTACCAAGATTATTTTCCTCGTCGTAAAAGGTGCGTCAAGCAGCACGTTCAAAACATCGCATCATTACTGACGAAACAGTACGACCCATACGGCAATCCCCATATCGTGTGTTCATGAAAGAGCGCGGCGCTAACAGCAGAGAGGCAAAAGAAATGCTCACGGATGACATCGTTGAGCCGTCTGAAAGTCCGTGGTCTTCTCGCGTCGTGCTAGTGCAGATAAAAATGGGAGCCTACAATTCTGCGTGGACCATTGCAACAAAATAACGGAGGGGACGTCTACCCTCTTCCGCGAATATACGACGCATTGGATCGGCTGTGCCATGCAAAGTACTTTTCATGTATGGATCTAAAGACTGGCTACTGTCAGATTGAGGTGGATGAAAAGGACCGAGAGAAGACTGCATTCTTCACGCTCGACGGCTCGTACCAATTCAAGGATACGACATTTGGCCTTTGCATTTGGCCTTTGACCCACCACACTCCAGCGTGTCATGGATACAGTGATAGCTGGGCTAAAGTGGTAAACTTGCTTGGTGTCGCTTCACGACGTTATAGTTTTTGCGCCTAACTTCGAGGAGCATCTTTAGTGACTCCCCTAGGGGCGTTTGCGTAAGCAGGCATTTGGTGTGTAGCGACACCACGGACCCGAGCTAACGGGGGAAGGGGGGGGGGGGGTCGACGTTTCTTTGCCGTGTCCGGAGAAAAGGGGACTCTGGGGGTTGAGCCGACGCCGGGTGATTGGACGTCAAGTACCTCCGGCCGAGGCAATACACCCTCTTGGCCCTGGCTTCACGCAGACGGCACCCCTAGGCTGACCCACCCAGAGGAAATCGGCAGTCGCCTTTTCCTATCCCCCTCTACGATCCTTTTTTTCTGTTCTTTTTATCATCTGTCCTGTCTCCTAATCCCTTCTGTTACTTCGCCATTTTCATAGGCGGCTTGGGTTAACTTTGCGCATCTAGTCAACATTGGCCTACGCGCATTAGGTTATCGTAGAGGTGCACGGCTGGCGTCTGCATGTTTCTCATTTCACGAGCCTTGCAGCGTCGTCTCGTTTAGCTCTATGGTGGGCGGCCGCCATCGTTACTGAATTATATTCCACTCTCATGCATAGAACTTTCCCACTCCGTAGTGATCATGCCGCTTCAAAGCACGTACGCACCGAAGAATTTTCCTTTTTCATCCGAACCAAGGAAGTATCCCCCGCTATCATGTCGTACTCAAAGAGAAGTCTAACAAAACAGCCAGAGCAGTATTCCCGTTTATAGTATTGTGGTCACTGCCAGCCACGTTAGGTGATAGCTATAAACCTACAAAAAATTGTCAGATTCCACGTACAGTGGGAAACGATGATATGCAAAGCATGAATGAGAAATGTTCATATATCACTTTAAATTCAAAACTACGTTACGAGGTGGAGGTAACTGATGTCGTACATGGCTTCCATCTCATGATTATCACACTTGGATGTGTCGTTTACCTTCGTCCTCTCTGCACGTCACGTGATACCAAATTTAGTATATGTGGAACTAGCAAAACGGGTGCCAGCACGCCTTCAGCGTGGTTGAGCGTGTCTTACATGACACGAGTGCAGCGTTATCACGTTTGCACCAGTCATATATTTTGTCATTCATTGACGTCACGTAACACCAAATTCGGTATATGTGGAGCTAGCAAGACGGCCTTCAGCACATCATGACGGGCCCAATCCACTCCAATGTAACGTTGACGCGCGCGGATGCTGGGCACAGCGACGCTACGATAGCAAAACGCGAGCACTCTGTAGTCTCATGCCAGGCGCGACCATCGTCCGTCGGCGCGGCCCGACGGCAACCGGCGGGGAATGCAACTTGTTGCATATCGTGCCGATGCCATAAAAAACACTATTGTATGCAGATGCGTTACCAGAAAACGCCGCGTCTCCATCTTTTCGTGATGGATGGACACGGGACGCGCTGAAAAGCGCATGCGTCAAAGCGACGCAGTGCTGCGTGCGCCTGCGAGTGCTTGGCAGGACCATAGCCTGGCGTGGCAACGCCGGCGTGACGCGACGAAATGAACGCCGGCGAGCACGCGCACCGCGTCATGTCGAAAAGTATTGGCGCCTTGACGGTGGCATGTAGTCGTGTTCTCACATGACATCATCATCATCATCATCATCAGCAGCAGCAGCAGCCTGACTACGTCCACTGCAGGACAAAAGCCTCTCCCATGTTCCGCCAGTTAACCCGGTCCTGTGCTTGCTGCAGCCAATTTATACCCGCAAACTTCTTAATCTCATCTGCCCACCTAACCTTCTGTCTCCCCCTAACCCGTTTCCGTTCTCTGGGACATCATCTCATCACATGACATCATCTCATTATAATTATGTTTTCACCAGTCACATACCATCGTCATTCATTGGCGTCACGTGAAGCTGGTGAAGCGGCCGCAAGCGCATCATGATTGTGGCATGTAGTCGTGTTGTTACATGACACGAATGTCGTGGTTGTCATGTTCGGATCTGTCATTGACCTTAGGCGTCTGATCGCGTCACGTAATACTGAGTTTCGTACATGTGAAGCTAGCGAAACGGCTGCGAGTGCATCATGTGCGTAGTATGTAGTTATGTTGTTACATGACACGCATCTCATGTTTATCATGTTTGCACCAGTGTTATACCTTCGTCATGCATTCACGTACCGTAATACCGAACTTTGTATATGTGACGCTAGCGGAAAGGCTTCGAGAGCCTCATTAGCGTAGTATGTAGTCATGTTGACACAAGACACGCATGTCATGATTTCCCTGTTAGGGTCTGTCGCTCGTGTTCACCATGCAATTATGTCGCACTATACCAGTTTTTCAACATTCTATATGAACGAAACTACCGCAAACACTTGGCACTGACCTTTGCCACCAGTGATCTACCACAAACAATCAAAACTGGCTAGACTAAGATACTGATAAGACGCCTCGCCGATGTTACCACTGTCAAAGGTTCGGCCATGGCTTGCAGAGCTGTCGTGGTTGACATGCTTGTACAAAATGTGCTGTCTTTGACAAAAGTAATGAAACCCCACGTTGTATAAACTGTGACGAAACACGCGGGATATTCATGTTATTGTCCACTGTAGAAAAAAAAGACATTGTTACACCAAAAATGCGCGAAAACATCTTCAAAGAAGCACGCCGATGGTGCTCGGCTTTTCATGGCGCAACGTTCGCTGAGGCGGCACGTCAAGGGGCAGCGTCGCATCAACCTCCGCCACTACCTAGGCCCATGCAAAGCGAGCCGTCGAGTGTGCCGGCCGCCTCCGTGGTGGAAGCAGCAAAGCCTGCTCCACCTAACAAGCCAGAGAATCAGGCGACTCCAGGGTCGTCGGGTCTAACAAATACGTCTCACCAGACGAGGTCCCAAATACGCAACAGCAGCTCGCGTACACGAGCATCTAGTGCCTTACATGAGGCAGTAGACAAAAACACGGTACTTCAGGTGCCGGAAGTGCAGCGTGGCTCGCTGTAGCACCCTAAGAAAACAAAAAAAACAATAACAGGGCCTGATGACGGTCCTGCTACTCAACATACAACTTTCCACCAGACGTAGAAGACGAGCCTCTGCTTTGCTGCTGTTACTGTTCGTCTGCGGTTTTTGTTCAAATTCTTGGTAGTGTCACCTCCATGGCGGGTGTGATGGCGCCAGCAAGGACGGACGCTCCACCCCCTCTTCCGCCAAGACTAGGATGTGACCTGCAAGCGTAAAATAGGACTGGTGCGCTTGATCATCTGAACATGGCGCTACCGAGGTCATCGAGCTGCTCTGATGGGTTGACACGGAATCTGACGGTGGATATGCTGAGGCCACGAACCGCCACTTGAAGTGGAAGCTTGGCGGGACTTCAAGCGTGAGTGCCCTCAATCATAATGTATCGTCGTCTCCGCAGACGTGCACGATTGCTTACGTCGCTATCACTGCTACAGGGAACCCGATTTCCCCGAATAGACAAGCTCTCACGGCGTGTCTTGGAACGATAGCTCCAGGACAAATAAAAGAGGTCCACATTACTCCCAAATGGAAAATACGAGCGAACCTCAATGCATTGAAGGCTGTGACTCAGATGGGCAATATACCTGTGTGCTCTTTTATTATAAATGGAGGCTGCACCGTTGCTAGTGTGAATTCTGATGTGGATAAGACGATCTTAGCAGTGATTTGTTAACGCTGATATCCTCGACCGTCTATATCCCAGACGTACACCGTTTTAGACAGTCGAAATGTGTGAAGATAGTTTTTGAGGAGGACAGATTGCCATCGCATGTGAAAATGGGCTATGTGAAGCATCCCGTCCACCAGTAAGTACCTAGGCCATTACAGCGCCGCAAATGTCAAAAACTTGGGCATGTTAGCGCTGTGTGCGTGAACAGGTTGACTTGTCCCCGAAGCAGCGGATATCATGAAGAGTCGACATGCGGGATATCTACCTTGAAGTGCTCTAACTGCAACGGCCCGCTTGACTCGAGGTCGAGAGATTGCCCAAAAATAAAGACTGAAATGACCGTGCTTAGGAAGATGGTACAAGACCATTCTACGCATTGAGAAGCGGCTTCTAAGGTGCACCATCGATAGAGGCGCCCTCGTAACCGCAGAAGGAGACCAGCATTGACAAGTGTACGAAAGTACGAAAACTTGTATTGCCTGATGAGTCAGCGAGATATCCTCTTATATCTGAAGCTCCCCGCCTTGGTGGTCAGTGGCTAAGGTATTCGGCTGCTGACCCACAGGTTGTGGGTTCGAATCCCGGCTGCGGAAACTGCATTTCCGATGGAGGCGGAAATGTTGTAGGCCCGTGTGCTCAGATTTGGGTACACGTTAAAGAACCCAAGGTGGTCGAAATTTACGGAGCCCTCCACTAGAGCGTCTCTCATAATCATATGGTGGTTTTCGGACGTTAAACTCCACATATCAATCCATAAACATATATCTGAAGCGGTATCTCAACTTCGAGTCACACCTTCTTTGAAGAACGTGACGAATAATACCTCACGACTTTTTCTGCCACCTCGGAGTGCTGAAGTGCAAGGACCAGAAAACCGGCATGAATATGAGTCTTCGTTATCGGATGTGCAAATCAAAGCAATGCTTACGCAGTTGATCCGTGCTTTGCGAATGCTGCTTTTTGGTGCCAAGACGTCCGTTGCCAAGGCTGCTGTGCAAATTCTAGACGGACAAGAACCGGTGCTTCGTGATGTCTAAAACCAACAAATATCATGGCGTCAGCAGCCTCATCGTCATCACTGAGTGAAAGAATTAGTCGTTGTGTTATATTTCAATGAAACGCTCGTGGGCTAAGTGGTCACCTTGGAGATTTTAAACAGAGACTGCTGAAATATCGATGCCCTGTTGCTATGTTATGCAAGCCGAATATGACTTTACCATTCAGATTGTCTGGATATGAACAATTCACTTCCCTGAGCAGTGGAAACCCTAGCAAAGTTATACTATTCGTGCTCTGTGACCTCACGTATTCCCATAACCAAATACCTATGCATATCAGCAATGAGTACGTTTCCATCATGTTGGATCTAAAAAGACGTACGGTATCGATCAGTGGTGGTTACATTTCACCAAGCGGGAGATTTGAAGCTGAAAACCCAAAACCTGTCATCGACTCGAGTCAAGGACTTCACGTCATCGTAGGAGACTTCAATGCACATCACTAATTTTGGGGCAGTAGCGTCATGAGTATTCGGGAAGACAACTCCTAGACTTCACAATCAGCAATGGTCTTCATATTCTAAACGACGGATCACCGTAATATCTCCGTGGCTCAACGTAAACAGCTGTCGGGACTTAGCTATCGCTTCTCGGTGCCTTTCAACATCCGCCGCCTGGTGCGCAGGCGTTGAAACATTGTAGTGAACACATTCTTACTTACATACAACTATACAACTACGCTGGCATACCAGCGTTGCAAGCATTCGAAGGCAATGCGCAGATTGGGAGGCTTTTTAAGAAGAGCTAGAAAAGTTTTCTAGCTCTACAGCTTCTCCGAGAGAAATTGAAGAAAGAATTGCCACAGCCATACAGACCATTACACGTGTTGTCGCAACATCTGATTCCAGGAAGCCGGTTGATATGAAATACAAACAACTGGGGACAGTTCGTCGCCGAGCTGAACGCAAATACCGGCGAAGAAAATTGATCACAGACCTGAGGACCTCTCGTAACGTGCAAAAATGAGAGGTACTTAGAAAAACTTGGTCGCCAAAACTAGAGTCATTTTGCACCGCCTTAGACCCGCGAAAACCACTGTCTAAGATATGGCACGTCGTACGAGTTCTACCATCTTCCCCTCAGCAACGGCGTCCTTTCCGTGCATTGGACATCATAAGAGCATGCAGCAAGGAACAGATCTCAGAAGAACTTTGCATGCACCTCTCCGGCTCTGCAACAATGAATGTCTCACTGCTTGGGTGCGCACCCCCTACGGCAGACGTTCGTCTCGATCATCCTTTCACGCTACAAGAGCTCCGTGCGGATATGTCCACTTTCCAACGTTCTAGTGCACCCGTGCCTGATGGAATCAACTCTGCTACCCTGCGCTACATTGGTCCTCAGTTAACCGAAGAACGGTTGTTTTTGTACAACCTTTCTTGGGCACCTGGAACTGTACCGGCACACTGGAAAACTAGCGAGATTGTGGCATTGCTGAAACCTGGCATGTCTCCCCGTGATATGCTATCCTACAGACCTGTGGCGCTAGCACGTTCTGTAGGAAAACTCGTAGATTGAATGGTTCTGATGCGCTTAAAGTGGTTCCTAGAGAAGCAAAGAGTATATCTAGACACCATGACTGGCTTTTGGAAGAGAATGACATCAATTGAAAGCTTGATTGATCTGGTAACAACCGTTGAAAATCAGAAACGGCGCCGCCGATTAACGGCTGCACTATTTCTTGATATCAAAAGTGCATTCGACAATGTTCTGCATGACGTCATTCTAAATGCTCTTGAAGACTATGGCATTGGTGGCCGCATGCATCAATAGATAGCCAGCTATCTTCAAGAACAAACTATATTCATGTCTACTGCTGACGGTGACACAAATAAGCATCCCGTCTACCATGGCGTGCCTCAAGGAGAAGTCCTGAGCCAAACATTATTTAATATCGCAGTCTTTGGCCTCGTTGAAAAGCTCGTTAAACTAAGAGGCAAAATCTTGGTGTCTGTTTACGTAGATGACATTTGCATTTAGACCACAAGTCTAACACGTTTGCAAGTACAAAAGTAACTAGAACCTGCCTTCGCTACAGTGCTGCTGTTCTCTCCCGTGCTCGCACATCCACTGTACGTACACTTGAGGGACCTCAGGCACGTGCCCTAAGAATTAGCCTAGGAGTACCTCGATGCACTTCTACATGGGACACTACTGCAGAAGCACGCGCTTGTCCAGTTCGTGTTTATTTTCAACACGAACCATTACGAGTACATCTAAGGCAAGTGACAAAGCATCGAGACCATCCACTGCCAGACACATTTAACACACGACCTAATGATGCATACACAGAAGCTGTTATATCGCACCGAGATCTGCTGCCTTCAAATTATGCACCACATGTGATCTCCGACATACCACTCTGGATGATGTCTTTGCTTATCGTGCGACTTTCGATCCGAGCGTTAACAAAGAAGTAAAAAATACCAACTCGTGGACTTAAGCATTTCGCTTTGTCGTATATTGCCTATATGCACGGATATACAGTGCACATTCTTGTAGATGGCTCTTTCACGCAGACATTCTCAGCAGTAGCTTTCACAGTGCCTCAAATGGGAATCACTCAACGTTTCAAAATAACACACCGGATATCACCTACTGCCACCGAGCTGACCGGCATCCGACAAGCTGTGTGCTACATTTTACAGCAGAGTCCAGCGGAGTGGACGTCACTTTGCAACTCCAATCCGGCATTTCAGCTCATTAAAAACTACATGAAAAAAGACTTTGCATACAGTTATTTGGTGTGTGATATAATTATTATGTTGATGAGGCGTTTAAATCTGGACCTACCGTTTAATTGCAACGGATTCCTAGTTATTGTGGCATAGCTTGGAATAAACAAGCTGATGCAGAAGCGAAAATGGCACACACTAATGGCGAAGTTATGTTAATTAACTTTTCCCGATATGACATCAACGCCTTGCTGTCTAAAGGTATGAAGGCATCTATGCAAGGACTATGAATTGATTTGGGTAATTGCCACAAGCGCATTTACAGGCTAGATTCTTGTCGTGTTTTTCGCCTCCCGTTCCGACTAAGGAGAGGCCAAGAGACGCTACTACATAGACTGCTGCTGGGTGTTGCATACATGCGACGATAGTTACGCATGATTGGACAACAGCAAAATCCTAACTTCAACTTGTGTAACACGCCAAAAACTATGTGTGTGCCCTTTATACGCAGTTGAAAAACAATCTCTTAAGTATCTCACAGATGGACTAGACTGCCAACCCTTTTCAGAAGTGAAACTTTTGGGTGCTTGGAAACGTGTGGATTACGCCCAACACAGTTTAAAGGGCCTGCTCGCATTTCTAAGCAAGACAGGTTTATATTGCGGTCTATAGAGAATCTGCTAATGTAGACACTTTTGTGTTTGTACTACACCGAACAAGACATTGTGTGCAGTGACAGATTGTGCTATACCACAATCACCCCTCATCATACCCTCCTCTTTCTTTCTCATTAACCCTTACTCCCGGGAGGAGTAGCAGGCCAGAAACCCTCTTTGTTTGTATGTTTGTTTGTATCCTCTAATCCATGGCTCGTACCCACTCTGGGGGATTGGCCAAGAGAACATATAGTCTCTTACGGACGATAACTGCATTATTGCTTACAACGAAAAAAAAGGGGGGGGGGGCGGGAGTTGTATAGAGAATTGTTAAAAAAAAGAAACCAAAGATTTAGATTGTGAGAAAAAAGAATCAACAACAAAGTAGGCACTAACAGCTACAACTTGATTTTTGGAGCCGACCAGACAACTGGTTTTGCCAAACACGATTAATTTGGTATGTCACGAATTTATCCAGAATTGAAAATTACTTTTCCACCCATTTTTTGAGTATCTGGTAACGTGGGCTTTATGTTGAAAACCGTTTAGAGTCTTGAATAAAATTACACACCGCATCGAATGCATCTCTGTGGCAATTTCCCAAAAGAGAGGCACCAAAACTTAGAACATTTTCTGTGGTTACATTTAATCCTAGCTTCACAAATTGAATATCTAAAAGTCGTTTCCTAATTATTGCATAGTTATGACATGAGCCAAAATAATGTTCAATAGTTTCTGATTTTTCGCAGAACGGACAAAGGGGGGAAAGTGTCAGACCAGCTCTGTGTAAATAAAAATTTAATGGGGGGACGCGGCACCGGACTCTGGAGATTATAATTTTAAGTTTTTTTGGCGGACTCCAGAAACCCTCTTTCAAAGCCGACTTCTTCTTCTTCTTTTTCTTCTTGTTGTTGTTTGTTTATTTGTAGCCTAGAATCCGTGGCTCATACCCACACTGGGGGATTGACTAAGAGAACATATAGTCTCATATGAACGATAACTGCATTATTGCTTAAAACGAAAAAAAGGGGGGAGTTGTATAGTGAAGACAGTATGTTAAAACAAAAGAAAGAAACCAAAGATTTAGATAGAGAGAAAAAAGAATCAACAAGAAAGTAGACACTAATAAATATAACTTGATCTTGGGAGCCGACCAACCAGCTGGTTTTGCCAAACCCGATTAATTTGGTATGTCACAGATTTATCCAGATTTAAAAATTAATTTTCGACCCGGTTTTTTTTCGAGTACATTTTAACGTGGGCTTTATGTTGAAAAGCGTTTAGAGTCTTGAATAAAATTACACACCGCATTGAGGGCATCTCTGTGGCGATTTCCCAAAACAGAGGCACTAAAATATTGAACAATTTCTGTGGTTAAATTTAAACCTAGCTTCAAAAATGGAATATCTAAAAGTCGCTTCCTAATTAATGCATAGTTACGACATGAGCCAAAATAATGTTCAATATTTTCTGATTTTTGCAAAACGGACAAAAGGGGTAAAGTATCAAACCAGCTCTGTGTAAATAAAAATTTAATGGGGGGACACGGCACCGGAATCTGGAGATTATAATTTCAAGTTTTTTTGACAAACTCCACTGGGCTTTCCATGGAAATTTGAGGTGCTGATAATCTGTCGATTGTGTTATATTTTCTAAACTATCTGTAAAAATAGCAACTTTTCTATATCTAACCCCTGATAAGTATTGTAACTCGGGAAGTACTGAAATTACTCGTCCATCGAGTGATGCTCGTGCCAAAGCATCTGCCAATTCATTTAATTGTAATCCGCAGTGACCTGGGACCCACACTAATTTGAGGAGTTTTAAATGCGGCGGTGCTAATGTGTGGAACGCTGCTAGGGCACGAGATTGTTCGGAGGTTGTCAGAGCTGCACGCACCGAAAGTGAGTCTGTTTGGACGATTGCTTCTTCTTCTTCTTCTTCTTCTTCTTCTTCTTCTTCTTCTTCTTCTTCTTCTTCTTCTTCTTCTTCTTCTTCTTCTTCTTCTTCTTCTTCTTCTTCTTCTTCTTCTTCTTCTTCTTCTTCTTCTTTTTCTTCTTCTTCTTCTTCTTCTTCCACCTGAATAGCTACCTCATTTTCGTACACACAACCCTATACTTTCCATCCAATATGAAAACACGGATTATACAATGGAAAGTCAGAGGTATCTTACAAACCTCGACGGTGTCCAAGAACTTCTACACAAACACCCACCAAAAGTACTCTGGGTACAGGAAACACACTTCAAATCTAAACACATGAAATTCCTACGCAGGTACTATATTTTCCAAAAGAACCGCCGTGATGCCGTGGCATCGTCTGGAGGTGTAGCTGCTATAGTTAAGCAAGAAATAGCATGTAAACACTTGGAATTCCAAACGTCTCTTGAGGCAGTGGCTGTTCGAGTGGTGCTTCTATGAAAACTCGTCACTATTTGATCTATATACATACCTCAACATCATCATCTGCACAAACATGAATTCCAGTCTTTGATAGATAAACTTCTCGAACCCTATCTTGTTCTAGGCGACTTAAGTGCACATAGTAGTCTACGGGGTGACTCTCGTTGTGACGCGGGAGTTCGCCTAATTGAGCAGTTCCTTTTCTCTTTTGGCGCTTGTCTTCTGAATCGGAAAGAGCCTACATATTACAACCTCGCGAACAATACTTTTTCGTCTATAGCCCCGCCGCGGTGGTGTAGTGGCTAAGGTACTCGGCTGCTGACCCGTAGGTTGCGGGATCGAATCCCGGCTGCGGTGGCTGCATTTTCGATGGAAGCGGAAATGTTGTAGGCCCGTGTGCTCAGATTAGGGTGCACGTTGAAGAACTTCAGTTGGTCAAAATTTCCGGAACCCTCCACTACGGCATCTCTCATAATTTTATGGTGGTTTTGGGACGTTGAACCCCACATATCAATCAGTCAATACCTACTCCTCCATAGACATATGCATTAAATCTCCATTGCCCCTACCTTTATTCACATGAAAAATGTAAAATAATCCCTACGGAAGTGACTATTTCCCAGTTAACTTGAGTACACTAATATTATATGAATTTCCTTCACAGAATCCTCAATGGCTCACCGAAAAAGCCGATTGGGAACAGTTTCGAAAAGATACCGCCTTAACCTGCAATGACTTATGCGCGTTAGGCATAGAGGCCGCTGTGGACTACTTCGCAGCTTTTTTAATTGACGTTGCCACCATATGTGTTCCTAAAAAAATGGACTACCTGGCAAACGGTGTGTCCCTTTATAAAACAATGACTGTCGACGCGCGCGTAGAAAACAAAACAAAGCGGGGAGATTGCTTCGAGAATCAGTGACGGCTGCGAATATAAGAAATTTTAAGAACGTAAAAACCCAGGCTAGGAGGACGCGCAGATAGGCAAGAAGAGAAAACTGGAAAAAATATTGATCTGACATCACATTATATACACATGAGGGTAAGGTCTAGAACAGGGTGAAAAGAGTGGAAGGAAAACAAGCATATGCGCTAGCTCTGGTGGACGCACAAGGCGATAGCTTGGAAGATCAGACGAATCACCTAGGAGCACACATTGAGCAAGTTTCCAGCTCATTACACTTCTCTCAAAAGTCCAAACGGTATAAGACAAGAGTGGAGAATCAGATAGTAGATACCATATGTACAAAATACGAGGCATACAACCAACCTTTTTCCCTAGCTGAACTATAGGCATCTCTAAAGTGCTGCAGCACTTCTGCTCCGCTGTCTGACCGTGTGGTCTATAAAACGTTAAAGAGCCTATTTTTAGAAACGCGGAAAACCTCACTTTACCTCTACAATGTCACCTGGAATTCCGGCAACACCTTCTCGAGCTGGAAAGAAGCCACTCTTATTCCTATTTTGGAAGCAAGCAAGTGCCTATCCTCCGTTACGAGTTACAGGCCCATAGCACCGACAAGCTGCCTATGCAAACTTTTTGAAAAGATTGTAAATTGGCGACTCGTACACTTCCTTGAAACTAATAATTTACTTGATCCGTACCGGTGTGGGTTTCACGTAGGCAGATCCACTATTTACCACCTCGTACGTATCGAGGCACAGATACGGGATGCTTTCCTCCATAAGCAATTTTTCCTATCTGTCTTTCTCGATATGGAAAAATCTCATGACACCACATTGCGCTTTGTAATATTGCGAGATCTCTCACACTTAGGCATCCGAGGTAATATGGTGAACATAACTGAGAGTTATCTGTCCGTTCACACTTTACGTGTGGGAGTGGAGAATATTTTGTGTCGAATTTTCGTAAAAGAGACGGGAGTGCCGGAAGGTGGTTTGCTGAGCTGCACACTTTTTATTATTAAAAAAGGCCAGGTCTGCCCGGTAGGCACACCATAGTCACAAGCGAAAGCTAGAAGAGCGGCCTTTCAGGGGGGGGGGGGGGGGGGGAGGGGAAGTTTAAGCGGAAAGGCAGGGAGGTTATCCAGTTCATAGACCTGCTGGCTACCCTGTGCTGGGGAAAGGGGTGAGGGGAATGAAAGATGGTAAGAAGAAATGTTGCGAAGAGAGAGAGAAATTACAAAAAAAAAATTGCGACAGAGGAAAGGTAACATCAAAGAGTTTAAGACACTAAAGTCTGTCTCTGAGGCCAGTTGTCCGCAAATAGCGCAGCAAAGCTTTCAACGCCTTCTGGGCTGAGGATGCGCTCGGCCAATGATCCAGAATCCTTTGTTCCGAAAGAGGCCGATCGTCTAGTCTATCCAGAGCTGCAGTGAGTTCTTGTCTTTGCGCGTCAAAATGGGTGCACTCACACAGAAGGTGTGCGATGGTTTCTTCACAACTGCAGTAAGTGCATGTAGGAGAGCTGGCCATACCAATGAGATAAGAGTATGCGTTGGCAGTGGAGTATGCAGTGGCTGACGACAATGAGGAATTATGGCTGAAGTAGGTATGCGCCACAGTTAATACGGAAACAAGAACAAGCTTGTGTAATAGGTTGGAGCATTGAACGGCCCACTCGTTCCACTAACCGCATTTTGCGACGACTGGTTGTTCTTCCGCTATTGTGAAACGCTTTATAAGTCGTATTAACGCGATTGCTTTCTCGACATCAAGCCTGCCTAGGGCAAGTTTGAGAAGTTACAAGCACCGGAGTAGCTCAGTGGTAGAATACCGGGCTGGCACCCAGTAGACCCACGCTCGAGCTCCACTGTGCCATTGGTAGGCTAGGTCATGCCTGCCTAAGGCAAGTTTGACAACAAGGTACAAACACCGGCGCAACTCAGTGGTAAAATAATGGGCTGGGACCCAGTGGATCCACGTTCAAGCCCCACTGTGTCATTGGTGCAAGGTTTTATTTTAAATTTCTCGCGATGTGGTTACAGACACCTGTGGCGGCGGCGGCAATGGCAGACAACATGCAACAGCGCGTGACCCGTGTTGTGATCTCATAAGAAATTTCGCTGTAAGATGAATACCTTGCTTACCTGTATTATACTAAACATGTTATATGGCACATACGTCACCAAAGTTCAGATAGGTTACAAATCATGCAACCTCACAATGTGCGAGCGTCCGGCATTACTTGGCTTGAATTAGGTAACCAAGTGGGCAGACGAGGATGAATTCTTCATTAACTCACAAAAGAGCACCTGCGTTTTATTTACAAGGAAGTCTCCATTCAGATCCGGACATTGATCTGCATGGTCGGAGGCTACCCGTGAAATCCGAGCAAAAATATTTAGGCATCAATTTTGAAGAAAAAGTAACATTCATTCCTTACATTAGGCATCTCAAAATAAGTGCCTGAAAGCAATTATCGTGCTTAATGTTTTATCATGAACATCATAGGGCAGGGATAGAAAATGCCTAATGAATCTTTTTAAAACCCTTATATGCACACGCCTCGATTACCGGATAATCATTTATCAGGCTGCAGCACCTAGTGCCCTGGAAATGCTTGACCCTCTCCACCATTTGGGCATCCACATTTCTACGGGTGCTTTTCGCACCAGCCCGGTAGAAAGTCAAGTCAAATGAGTGTCTCTTCATATCCTTTTACATTTACTTAAACTTAAAACAGACAAAAAGCGCCTCTCATACTCCAATAATAATGATTTGGCGAGCAGCAATCTCTTTCAAAATAGGCCTTCGATGAGGCAGCATAGCTCAGTTTGCCTGAAGGGTCTAGCTGAGTAAACTGGTGTGTCACTTGAACAGAGTTTAATGGCTCCTGCAGCATAGCCACCACCATGGCAGTGGCAGACTATAGATTGCGATGTGCCTTTCCTAAAAGTTACAAAACACGCATGTATTGCACTTATCCGAACGTGCTTCCTGGATCTTCAACACAAATACACACGTCCTGAGTTCTTTACGGATACCTCTATGTCCAACTCCTCTGTCCTACGCTGCTGTCGGCTCATCCTTTTTCGATGCTGGCCATCTACATACAGACACAAGTGTCTTCAATGCGGAAGCTTACGCGATACTTGTGGCCGCTAAACACATAAAAAATTAGAACTAAATAACAGTAATGTATACAGACTCCTTCAGTGTGGTAAAAACTCTGCACACTCTTAAAAACAAAAAAAACTCTGCTCTCGCCTCACTTTAGTCTATTTTATGCACCCTCTACACACTCAAACAACATGCGTAGTGCGTTGGTGCCAGGGCAACATGAGATCCAAGGCAACGTGATGGCAAGTCAGCGTGCTGCATCCGTCCACGAAAGCCCTGCCACTACACCCATATCAATCCCGGCTCTTGTCCTTCAACCGTCTCCCAAACGAAAGATCAGGGACTACTGGCCGAGCTAGTGGGACAGACACGCACAAAACAAACTACACGTTATCAAGCAAAACTTTGGTCATTTGCCGCCAGTATCAAAATCACGTCGCACAAAGGTAACACTCACAAGTTTAGGATAGGACACACATACACGACACACTCATATCTTTTGTCTGGTGGGGATCCACCATTGTGTGACAGATGTGGTGAATCACAAACAGTTCTTCACATTTTAGTGCAGTGTGAAGATTTAGACACTCTAAGAAGACAAATTTTTTTCATTACCCTACTGACAACACATACCATCACACCCTGCAATATTCGTCGGTAGGGAACCATTTCTCGATCATAAATGTGTGCCAGCTTTTTAAAAAAGTGTCAGCTTTGATTGTGTAATATACCCAGGCATAGCGTAGTGCTACCTCTCAAGAGAGGTTGCTGCTGCAGTGGCTTCATTGAAAAGCACTTGCCTCACGGCCCTTGAACACAATGGTGCTGATGAGGCACTTGTGCTATTGCGATATATCTTCACACACGCTTTTATTATCAGAACTTTTCGCCACCCATTTTTCGCCACCCATACACTTCAGGTCACTCTCATTATTTTATTACTTGTATGTTTTACCCGCTTTAACGCGAGAAGTTTTAAGGCTCTTATACAGTCACCCAACATATTCATTGTTCACATCTTGTCTGATGACCTGGTGCTCTATCACCATCAAATGGCTCTTGCACCACAAAACAACACATCATCATCATCATCATCATCATCATCATCATCATCATCATCATCATCATCATCATCATCATTTTCGGTGACTGGTGGCAGTATTCAGCGCTATTAGGCTTTCTAGACTGACAATAATGGAGGAAAGTGCCGATTCACCTACCGAGAGCACCCGTTTCATGGCCATGTAATCAGAGACGCATGAATTCCAACAGACCCGGACAAGACGGGCGCTATTCGCAAATTCCCGCAGCCCCACGTCAAAAAACAAATTGGCACATCCGACGTACAATGGAAATCGATGATATGCGAAGCACGAATGAGAAACGTTGATTTAAAATCAACACAACGTTAAGAGGTTTAGGTAAATGATGCCGTACATCACTTCCGTGTCACGATTATCATGTTTAGATGTGTCGTTTACCTTCGTCATCTATTCACGTCACGTGATACCAAATTTAGTATATGTGGAGCGAGCGAAATGGTCGCGAGCACGCTATGATCATGACATGTTGTCATGTTCTTACATGACATGCAAGTCAGGATTATCACGTTTGCACCCTTCATATGTTTCGTCATTCATTGATGTCCCGGAACACTAAATTTGGTATATGTGGACCTAGCAAATAGGCCGCTAGCGCATCATGAAGGGCCCATTATACTCTAACGTAACACTGACGCGCGCGCACGCTGGGCACAGTGACGCAACGTTAGCAAAACGCGAGCACTCTATGGTTTGACGCAAGGTGCGACTGGCGCGACCAGCGTCCGTCAGCGCAGCCCGAAGGCAACCCGTGCGAAATGTGACATGCTGCATTTCACACCGATGCGTTACCCACGCAACACTGCGACTCCATCTTTTCGCGAAGGAGGGACGCCACACGCACTTAAAGGCACATGCGGCAAAGCAACGCAGCGCGGAGCGCGGCTGCGAATATAAGGCTGGGCCAGCGGTTGGCGTGGCAACGCCGGCGTTACGCGACAAAGTGAACGCCGGCGAGCACGCGCACCGCGTCACGTCGAAATGCATTCGCGCCTTCACTGTGGCACGTAGTCATGTTCTCACATGACACGAATCTCATGACTATCATGTTTGCACTAGTCACATACATTTTTCGTTCATTGGCGTCGCGTAATACCGAGTTTGGTACATCTGAAGCTAGCGAAACGGCCACGAGCGCATCATGAGCGTAGCAAGTAGTCATGTGGTTACATTGCACGCACCTCATGTTTATCTTGTTTCCACCAGTATTATACCTTTGTCATCCATTCACGTCCCGTACTACCAAATTTAGTATAAATGAAGCTAGCGAAAAGGCCACCAGCGCATCATGAGCGTGGCATGGAGTCATGTTACATGAGACGCATCTCATGATTATCATGTTTGAACCAGTCATATACCTTCCCACTCATTCATGTATCGTAGTAACAAATGACGCTAGCGAAACGGCCAGGAGTGCATCATGAGCGTGGCATGTAGTAATGTTGTTACATGGCAGGCATGTTATGATTTTCGTGTTATGGTCGGTCGCTTGTGTTTGCCATGCAATTATGTCATACCATAGCATTTTTGCAACATTCCATGTAAACGAAACCACCGCAAAAGCTGCAGAACCATGAAACGTAAGTCATGACATTTATGACGTACATTTTATGATCTTAATGTCATTACTAGTAAAACATGTTCTTCATACAGTCATGTTATGCCATACCAAGTTTGGTATTGATTTCATTATAAAAACGACCAGGAGAGCTAAAAGTCGTGGGCGGCCAGGTAGATGAATAGATAGATAGATAGATAGATAGATAGATAGATAGATAGAAAGATATATATATATATATATATATATATATATATATATATATATATATATATATATATATATATATATATATATAGATAGATAGATAGATAGATAGATAGATAGATAGATAGATAGATAGATAGATAGATAGATAGATAGAGACTCTCAAATTCGCCAAAGTGTGCCAAAAATGCTTCGCATTTAAAAGCGTTAGAAGTTTCTTGGGACTGTGCGCATACTTTAAATGTTACGTTAAATGTATCGGTCAAATTGCTGAGCCGCTCGCTCGCCCTACAAAAGATGATATCCCGTTTTTGTGGCAAGAATCACTCCAGCAAGCTTTCCACGAGCTGCAACGTCGCCAAAAGAAACACCTTGTCTTGCGCACTTCCATGATAACGCTAAAGCCGAGAATCCCACTGATGTCGCAAGTATTGGGCTGGGCGCTCTCCTCGTGCAAAAACAGAACAGCCAAGAACGATAGGTCACTTAATCCAGGAACTCCTTGGCGAAAACAGAAGTAAAGTATTCCACAACCGAGAGGGAATGTCTTACAATAGTGTGGGCCACATACCAAATTCCGACCATACATTTACGGCAGACCATTCAACGTCGTTACGAATCACCACTAACTATGCTGGTTAACAAACATCAAAGACCTGGCAGGACGTCTAGCTAGAAGCAGTTTACGCCTACAAGAGTTTGACACGACCGTTGTACACAAGAATGGTTCTAAAAATTCCGACGCGGACTGTTTGTCACGTGCAGCCCCAGAGCACCCTTCGCCCTAAGACGAGGACTGTAATTTTCTCGGCGCAGTAACAAGCTCAAGCCTCGACATAGAACAGCGTAATGATCCCGCACTACTGGGCATCATCGAGTAACTTGAAAGAAGCAAAGAAGATATTCCAAGACTTTTTAGGCGCAATGCTTCTGTTACAAATTGTGTAGAAGACGAGGAGTGACATTATCATCATCGGGGAATCAGATCACTGTTCGGAATAAAGAGGTCGACGGGTGGACTTCGCCGATCACCCCGTTGTAGTTTAGGAGCCGGAGCCCGAGGAGAAGGATTTCCTGTCGTTCCTTGCCGGTTATCTACGACGAACCCTGTCTGAGAAGGAAGCGGGGCCTCAGTCAGGAAGGAATGAGGGAGAAGAAGACTGAACGAGGACGCACCGCTCGTTCCCTGGTCACAGCTGTCCGGGCCGTTCACGTTGGGTCGTCGCTCTGTTTCTTCAGGCCTTTTCGAGTTCCTGTTCAGCTGTCTTCGGCGTCTGTCTTTCGGGGTGTACGGCCATTGCGGGCGATGCTGACTTGAGCTCAGCTGACTGATGTCTGTCGCGTTTCCCGGCCAAGCAAAGTCTGCCTGGTCGGCATTCCTCACTAATGATAATTTACCCATTGATATTTTCTTGCACAGTGGTCTCAGCAGCATTTCGGTGGCTCTGGTCCCAAAAATTTGGGCTTCTATTCACATGAAAAACCCCAAAAGCATCTAGAAGGAGCTACGGAAGGTGACCGAACACTTCCAAGTTTTCACCGAGGTGCAACAGCTTGGTCGTGGAGGTATTCTGTGCTGTTCCCTAGATCAGGCCTGCGTATCAGATCTGCTGAAATGCACATCGTTTGCCTCTCTCCCAATAAGCCCTTTTGTTCCTCCTCACTAAGCCTGTGTGAAAAGTTTGGTTCGTGGGGTAGACTTGAGCCTGTCTCCGCCCGAAATTCTAGAGATGTTTTCTGCTGCAGGCGCGGTGGCAGTTTTTCGCTGTTCACATAGCGCTGACAGAAATAAGATCCCGACAGAGTCGGTGATAGTTACCCTTGCTGGAACTACTGGATTAACAGAGATCAAAGCGTGACCACTGATATATTGGGTCGAAGTGCTATCTCCTCGTCCACTGCAGTGCCATAGATGCTGGCATTTCGGGCATAGCATAAAGGGTTGCCGATCAAAAAAGTGGTGCTTAATGTGTGCAGGACAACACAACTCTCAAGAATGCACAGCTCAGGAAAGGTCTTGCTAAGTCTGTGGTGGCCCTCACCTATGTGTTGATGGCACATGCCCTGCGAGAGCTCAGGAGGTTGATGTAAGGAAATAATTGAGAAAAAACGTTTTTCAAGACGCGAAGCTCGAATCGCCATCGCAGTGCGCTCTCGTGGGTAGGTAGTTGCTGCGATCTGTAATAACCATGTCATGGACTCGTCGCTCTCAGGCGTGATAGCCACGACCGCTGAGAAAACAATGACAAAGCTATTGGAGAACCTTTTTGTGACGCTGACGGAGTCCTTTGCTCAAATAGTAAATGCACAAATCGCTCAATTCCTCATGAAAGTTATTCATCCACATGCAGCCTCTATGCTTTCTGCAGCTAATAAGGTGAATGCGTGATCTGTAGAAACAGGGTCTTCTAAACGCAGCTACCCGATAACAACACCTGTTGAAGAGGTATTTTCATCAAGAGCTCGCTCGTCAAACAACAGCCGTAAAATAATCCCCATTGAACATCTGGATTCGAGCTCTGATTCAGGTTCGCAGGACTCACAAATGGAATTTGACACACAAAAAAATGAAATGGCGGGCGTCGCCGCGAAAAAAATGGATCTTCAGTGAGTCCAAAAGGGAAAAGTAAAAAATAACACAAAGCAATAGCATCAAAAGGAGATTTTTTTGAAAGATAACTTATTGCAGAAGGCAGTGAATGCGGCCGGCATATCCTCAAAATAGGTGGATTAGGAATGTTGCAGAGAAATTCTCGGCTAATTTTTTCCGCAACTACTGATTTATTTTGCCTTTGTAATCAGCGTTCCCCAGATGTTATAGTGTTGCAAGAAACTTGGCTTTCTAAAGAAAAAACCTTTCATCTTAAAAACTACCAAACATTTCGCTTAGACCACCCCTCTCAAGAAAGTGGTTTAGCAGTGTTTATATCTTCGAAAATTGCACATCGGGTGAAAGTTACAGGTGAAATAGTGAATTTAAAAAGTGAAATTTTAACATTACATATCGCTTTTCCGAGACACCTTCCCTTTTTGTTAATAAACGCTTATTTTCCGTCAGGTGTTCAAAATTCTAGTGTTTTAGATACCGTAATTTAGTCTTGCAGAAAAGAGATAACAATTATAGGAGACTTCAATGCTCATCACACTTCGTGGGGATTCAGAACAGATATTAGTGGAAAGCACTTGTGGGATATTTTTGGTAAAAGTAATTTAACACGGATTAACCAGCGAACCCCCACGTTTGTATGCAATCAGTCTCATTCTGCGATTGATCGGACTTTCTGTAGTCCTAGCCTCTGAATTTCTACATGGTCTACTTTAAACTTGGGTGTAAATAGCGATCATTTTCCTATATTGTTTGAGCTTGTATGTCCCGTGACTTTAATAATCAGGCAGCCCACTTCTCACATCAATTTTAATACATTTGAACAGACACTACGTGTAGCTTCGTCAAAACGAACCGAAGTAAATAAACAGCGAAACGTTGTCAGCTTTAACAATGTTAGAAAACAATCTTTAAATAAAGCTAATTTCACAGATCAGGTCTCTAAATTACGTCATTTTAATCGTTGCTGTAACTCTGATTGTTCACGTCATTACAGGCTAAGAAAAGCAGCGTGGCGAACACTGCTCTATAATCAGTGCCCTAGATACTGGAGTGATTACAAATACGCGGCTGCAATTTTTAAGCGAACGGTTGCCGCTGCGAAGGATAACTATGATAACCAACGTTCCGAGTTCCTTTCAAAGCCTGGCCACAGGAAATCACTTTTCAACTTCCTCAAAGCCCAAAAAGTAATCCCACCATCAACAAACCTCGACTCGATAGTTTAAACGCCACGCGAGTTGCCTACTTTTCTGGAAAATATTGCTCGAGGGCTGGATAGCCGCTTCACGGCTGCTAACTTTACCACTCGCCGTGCCCTGTTAACAGCGATGACTTTGGAGAGGTTACAGCGTAGTAGTAACCTCTTCAAAGCTTAGTAGCGAAAACATTGCCTAATTCTGCTCCAGATTCCGATGCAATAACTGCATCGGTAATAAAAATAATCCATAAAGTATCACCTCAAGATTTACTTGCAATAGTTAACCACTCCATTAGACATTCGCGGATTCCGCCTCAGTGGAGAATCGCGAAAATAATTCCTTTAATAAAGAAACATGAAGCTGGGTTTACTTTGGACTACATTAGGCCTATTTCACTCACATATAATGTGGTAAAACTAATCTAAAGACTTTTACACATTAGGATAGACAACTGGTTGGACAAAAATGCAACTTTAAGCCCATGCCAAATTGGATTCAGGCATGCCTGCTCCATTTGGTGTGCCCATGTTGATCAGGAAAGCAGGATACAACAAGCTCATTCTAAGAAACCGGTTTCCGCCTTAGTAGCTTTAGATATTGCAAAACCTTATGACAGTAGGGAACACATTAAACTAATAAACTCGCTAACGCACACCGGGTTACCAAATTACTTCGTGGCATGGGTTCACTCCTTTTTAGAAGATAGGGGATTCTATTGCTCTCAATCTGGCATGTCGTCTTCAAAGTATAAACAAACTAGAGGTCTCCACCGAGATTTGGTACTTTCACCATTATTACTTAATATTTTATTGTGCACAATTCCAGTACACCATGATGTGGAGGGGTCATGGTGTACTGGAATTGTGCACCACGAGAGATCGACACGGGCCCAAAGGTTGATATTTTAGATTTCATTAAGTATTTTATATTTTGTGCACCTTTCACCAGGTAGCCCGAAAGTCAACTTCGTTTTATTATTAACGGCATAGCATACGATAAATAAATATCAAACTTCACCAACACGGAGGCATAAATTCGTCACCTGTCATTTTCGAAAACTGCAGATGCTATAAAGCGACAAATATTTTTTTCAAGGAAGATAATTTTTACCTGAAATGCATGTCTAATGAAGACTGAATTCATACGGTTTCAAGTTTGTAGACCTTAAAAAATAGCTTATAAATATGTCTAATATTGCGACAGTTTAAAATGACTTACGTATTCCCCTTTTTTGTCTCCAAAAGTAATGCAAGCAGCGTTTTCAAATTTGACACGTTTTAAGAATATCGTGTGTACATTAGGTACTTAAAGTATTGCTGCCGTAGGGCAAACTTAAATTTTTATATATTGCCTCAAAATTCTCATATTGGCAAAAGTGCACTCCACTCAAATTTGAATATTAAAAAAACCATCTTTGATTTTTCTTAAAATCTCGCAAATAGACGACCGAAAGCCTTCATACAGTAATATATAAAAACATGTTGCATTATTTTGTTTCTAGGGACAATAATCGTGGTACAAATCAGAGCTTTTCGAGAATGCACTGATAAGTTGAGAAATCTAGAAATCGGAATGGAAAAGCGGCAATGAGCTTCAAAGGCGAGTAAACGTGACCGCATTTGATGAAGAGAGGCTGTTTTAGCAGATAAAAGTAACAATTTTGAACACGATATACTACAGTATCTGAATTCACTCTTATACGTAGAGCACTGAAACTTTTAATACGTGGTGCCTCTCCATTACTGACACACAGATGGAGCTGCTGTGACGGTCGTGTGTTTGCAACACGTTGGGTAAGAGAATTGAATGTTGAATGAGTTCATAAACAATTCATAACACAATTTTATTATTTGGTGCACGAAGACTGCCGCATTAGACTGGAGAACACGCTTTAGGGCAAGTTGTCATCCGTCGTCTGCTCTACAGACGAATTGCTGTGCGCCGCATCTCGGAGGCAATGCTTTAGATCATAAGGTTCAAAGTAGGGACAAAGATTACGTCTCCCGTAATTTTATTTTAACGTAGTATACTTCAGTTTTGCATTCGCACTGCGGATACTTGCGCACGATGTTTTACGTCTGCTCTCAATAAAGGTGACAGACATTGGAACAGACGGCAGATAGATCACTTTCGTGCTGCTGCTTTCACGCATAGTTGCATTGCCAGTTGCTTTGTCAGTAATTTGAGCCTCAAGGAGCGTGCCTATGGCTGACTACTTCAGCCGGGATAGAGTTTTTTGTTCAGATTACCTGATGTTGCATAAAAAGTAAATACATCATCAAAGAAACTTCAGCAAGGTCGAAGACAACGGCCTGCTTGCCCTCCAGGCGCTTTTGCCGAAAGCTGCCCGCCATGCACATAACAACGACCTCGTCTGCCAGAACTGCTTCAGACGTCTCAGAGATATGCTGTCTTCGTCTAATGGCTTCTCAGCTGAAACAGCTGGTGAGTTTTTGCCGCAAGAAGAAAAGGGCAGAAGTCAAGAGCAGTGCGTAAACATGCCTGAAGCATTGTTACATATGCGACTTGCGAAGCTGCATGCGCAAAATAGCAAAGAATATGCAGAGCCAAGACAACTTAGCAGCAATTCTACAGTAACCGTGAAATGCCATCGTAACGTGTGTAACCACCACTTTCAACCATCACATATAAAATGCAGTGTGTTTGCCCATTGGTTCAAGTACTTCAAGCAAGCCTATGAAGCGTGTTCTTCGTATCAAGAGCGCATGCGTTTGTTGACACTGTTGCCGAGCGATATAGAGCACCGAAAACTCCAAGCGCTTATACCAAACTTGTCAGCTTACATGATATACAGATCTCGACGCTCGTGCGCAAAACACGGGATATGGTTAGCACCAAATGCGGTAAAAAGGACACGCCTGAACCCAATGGACGTCCAGGCAGCTATGAATGACTACTCCAAAGATGAGTATAGCTGCTCTCGGAAGAGTCCCAACAAAAAAGATGTAGTATCTGTTATCATTGACGGAAAAAAGGAGCTTGTTTCGAAAAGGTTTATGACCCGTTCGGTGCGAGAGACTTACCGTCTCTTTAGAGAAGCTAATTCGAACACGTCTATTGGGCTCTCAAAGTTTTATTCACTGAGGCCGAAGTGGGTTCTTCTTGCACCACACCAAGTAGTGTGCCTTTATATGTACTGTGCCGATGCCACGGAGCGTGTTTCTGCCCTACAAGACGTCGCCGATGGTGCCTACACGGCGGACTTCTTGAAAGAACTATGTCTTTGCAGCTCCTCTACATGTCATGGTTCTTCAGGCCATTGTGACTATTGTGCTAAGGAGGACGCTCTCACAGCCACATGTTTAGGAATCCCTGAAGATATTGAGGTAGCCTATGCAGTATGGGAAAATGTCGATCTAGTAAAAAAAAAACAGCCCAAGCAAGTGCTTTTCCGCGAGAGCTAAGTCTATGGTTCATGAAGTGAATTACCCATGATTACATAAGATACAATCAAGTATCAGCAATACGCCAGGCGAAAGGCATTCAAGAAAAAGAATCTGGCATTTTTCACTTTGATTTCGCTGAAAATTGGACAGCCATTTTACCGAATGAGGTACAGTAGTATTACTGGCACAAAAGACAGGTGTCTATATTCACGTGTGTCGTCACAAGAAGCAATCAATTCAAAGTGTTGCCGTCATCAGTGATGACACATGATATGATGCTGCTCATGCCTGTTTTGCTCCCCACATAATTCACAACTATATGAATGAACAACTTAAGCCTGACACGCATGTTACGTATGTGTCTGATGGTGCATGCCGTCACTTCAAAAACAAGTACCAGTTGTTCGAGTTATGTCAGAAAGATCATATATCAACAAAGTGGATTTTTTCGGCCACAGCACATAACAAGATCTCTTGTGATGGCGTTGGTGGCCTACTAAAGCATCAGGCTAAGCTCTACAACCTCAGAGCGGCAAGCTCCGCTGTGATTATGTCAGCATCCCAAATGGTGGCGCAAATCAGCACGAAGCTCAAGAATGTCAAGCTGCTGTGTGCAATTGCAGACGAGCTAGAAACATTCCATCAGTTTGAGAAGAGCCAGTGGAAATTGTTGCCACGTGTTCCAGGCATACCTTCTTGGCATGTTTGGCTAAGCACATCTGAGGGCACTGGTCGTGGTCGTGTTTTGTTAGCGTCATGTACTCCTAAATGTGATCTGAAAAAGATGCAGCCATTTTGAGCGCATCTCTTGTTTCTCGCAGTCACCACCAAAATACCGGTGAGGGTACTTCAAGCGCATATGCTTTTTTCTAGCGAGACCCAACACTTGCGTTGGAACATTTTAATGTTTAAGTTTATCTGCAAATATAGACAGATGTTTTGCAACTGAGTTACAGTGTCGAAGATTTCCTCCATTAGAGCTGTGTTATCAGGAGCATAAATACGCCTTATGGGTACATATTTGTCACAGTGCTAAAACAGCCTTTCTTCACCAAATGCGGTCACGTTTACTCGCGTTTGAATTTTATTGCCGCTTTTCCGTTCCGATTTCTAGACTTCTCAACTTATCAGCGCATTATCGAAAAGCTCTGATTTGTACCACGAATATTGTCGCTGAAAAGAAATTAATGCAATAATTTTTTCCCATATTACTGTATGATGGCCTTCGGTTGTCTATTTACGAGGTTTTAGGAAACATCGAAGATGAGGTTTTTTTATTATTCAAATTTCAGTGGAGTACACTTTTGCCAATATGAGAATCATGAGGCAATATATAAAAGTGTACATTTGCCCTACGGCAGAAATAATTTTCCGCCTAATGAACACACTATTTCCTTAAAACGTGTCAAGTATGAAAACGCTGCTTCTATTACTTTCGAAAAAAAAATAGGCAATACGTAACTTATTCTAAACTGTCACAAAATTGAATATTTTTAAAAAAGCTATTTCCTTAAGCTCTACAAAAACTTGAAACCGCATGAATCCATTCTTTATTACACATACATTTCAGGTAAAAAATATGTTCCTTGAAACAAAAATACTTGTCTTTTTATATCATCTGCAATTTTCGAAAATGGCAGGTGATGAAATTGGTGCCTCCGAGTTGGTGAAGTTTGATAATATTTTCTCGTAAGTTATGCCGTTAATTATAAAACGAAGTGGACTTTCGGGCTACCTAGTGAGAGGTGCACGAATTATAAAATAGTCAATGAAATCTAAAATATCAACTTTTGGACCCGTGACGATCTTTCGTGGAATCATCCAGAGGTGTTTGGATATGCTGATGACATCGCATTTTTTGCTACAGCTACAGATATACATACATTATATCAGATGATACAGTTTTATATGAACGCTCTGGACACTTGGTTAGACGACAATAATCTGTCGTTAAACATCAGGAAAAGTGCAGTCGTAGTTTTTTCTATAAGTGTTTCAGTGCAGATTTTCGTACTTTACAGACAGGACTTTATCCCACAGGTAAAATCTTTAAACACTCAGGAGTGACTTATACTGAAAACCTAAATTGGAGTCCGCATACAGAAAATATGGCAGCTAAAGGAGCACAGGCGCTTGGGATGCTTCGTAGGCACAGCAATAAACATTGTGATTTACGTCGTAATGTGCTAGTAATGATATATTGTATGTACGTTCGCCCAATATTGGAGTTTGGCTGTGTCTTGATTTATGGAGCACCCGTCTACAAAATTAGACCAGTGGTACTACTAGAATGCGAAGCGTTACGTTTGTGTCTTGGGCTCCCTAAATTTGTCGCAATTAATATTGCCACAACCCGTGCCAATATTTTATATAAAGAAGCGCGCCTGCCTTCATTTCGTGCGAGGTTCCAAATAATTGCAGTCCGCACCTTCCTAAAAATATACGCATCCCTACATAGGAGGTCACAATATGTTTTCATTAAGGAGCCGACGTCCTTATTTAAGAAGCAGTGGCGTCCACAAGTCATCGTTAAAGCGTCCACAAGTCATCGTCGTACAGAAGCTCTTGAAAACATTACAAGTTAACCTTCATGAAGTACGGGTACTAAGAACACCTATTCGAACAATGAAAATAGAATTTGACAATATTTTTTTCTAATAATTGCAAAACTCTTCCTAGTAGATATGTAAATGTCATTTTGAAAGATCACCTGGCAAGAATAGACATAAAGATTGTAATTCTTATCAAAATTATTATTAATATTATCTCATTGTTATCCCTGTTAAGACTTGTATAATAATTGACATTTAGTTCATGTTATTGTTTGTATGAAAATTGTAATAATTCATCTATGTATTCCTTTTATGCTCCCCTTACACAATGCCCTGTTGGGTCTGTAAGGTATTTTGAATAAATAAATAAATAATAGGAACTGATGCTTCAGTTCGCGAAGAAAAGGCAGAAGTCGGAATTGCATCTTTATTTATTTATTTATTTATTAGAATACCCTCAGGGCCCGTAGGGCATTACAGAGGGGGTGGGTACAACATATATAACACACAAGAAAAAAAGACAAAATAAAGAAACAAGTATCATATGCGCAAATCAGGAAGGCAACATAAGTCAACTAAAAATGTATAAGAATTCAAGCACATACAAGACAAAGATAGATAATGGAAACTGCGTATAGTTACAAGCATTGCTGAGAAATTGCAGTCTTGAATAACAAAGGGTCTGTTATTGATACAACGGAAGAGGGAAGGTGGTTCCAATCGGCGGCTGTTTTCGGTAAGAAGGCTGCTGAAAAGAATTTGGTGCGGCAAAACGGAATGGCAATCTTCAGTGTTGGATTGGTCTTTCTCGATTCGTTTACCCCATTTTACACCTATTTATTAAGCGGAGTTACTGGCGATTCTCTAAGCGTTACGGAAATTACCTCAATCAATAACAGATGCTATTATTCTTTCTGACTGCATGTCTGTGTGTAGTTCATTAACTGCGCCTAATATGACCAATGCGTTAAAAGTATTTTACGTCCTTGCCACAAGACATTTACGACTCATTCGCTTGGTGTGGATACCAGGGCACAAAGGTTTAACCCTCAATGAATATACACATGCATCGGAGTGACCTCACATAATTATTCCATAACGTCTATACTGCCGACGCTAGCATTTATCGCCGTGGCACGCTTTGAAAAAATATGTCATGTCAGGTCAGTTCAAAAATCTCGCTTGGCAACATCGGATTTTTCCCATCTTAAGTACCCTTGGAAAAATCAATGGTGCTCCTCTAGAACGGCAGAGATATCAATTACGAGAATAAAATGGCGAGTCCCCCCCCCCCTGAACTTTTATCTACACAGGTCTGGTCTGGCACAGTCTCCCCTATTCCACTACTGGAACGAGAGTGAATCCCTTCACAATTTTTTCTTAACAGGAAGGTTATACACAAACCAAAGGAAGAGACTGTTAGAAGAACCTCTCCGTAGGTCAGCTCTAAATTTATTCATTCCAGCGGTCCTCTCCTTTGGAGCAACTGAAAAGAGATTTAGACACAGGAATGTTTGCGAGGCCGTATGCGATTTTCTAAATTCAACAAAACAATTTGAATGGTAAGCTAAGGCAAAAATTCACTTTACTTCAAACCATATTAGCCTGTTCGTTCTTTGTATTACCTCTATTTTATTTTTAATATATCGTTTACCAATTGGTTCTTTGTTTAAACATCGTTATCTAAATATTCAGGGTGGTAAAGCAACTCCACATCACAAATGAGGCACTGTGCGTTTCATGGCCGATCACCCGTAGTGGGCTGCGCCAGGATTCTGCGGAACAACTAACCAACCAACCAACGGCGGCTCGTCCTTTCCTCAACATTTTGGTGCCGTGAAACCCGGGAGGAAGGACCTTTGGAGGTGAGGCGGAGCAGCATTCACGAATTTCAACCGCAGTCGCAACCTCGAGGACTTTTGTGAAGCCGCCGTTGGTTGAAGCCTAGGTGCGAGGCCAAACCATGCCCGTGACCCAGACCACGGAGTGTGACATGTCTTCGACAATGCGCGGAGCTTCATCATGCGATGCTTTGTGATGGGTAGGGTGGAGATGCCTACTTCGCCTCGGTGCGTGGCCGGCCAATGATTTTCTACGTTTCCCGATACTTGGCCGGATCATGGAGGGCCTAATCGAAAGGCATAGTCAAGTGCAAGAGACCGTCACGAAAGCCATCGCCAGCATCTAAAGTCTCCTGCATCTAGAACGCGCCCAAATAAGTGAGTTGCGGAATGTTCACCACGTTTTGACCGACCAGTTTGAAATCTCAAAGGAATTGATAAACAGATAGAAAACATTGTGGATATCGGCCAATTAGAAGCCGAAATGAAGGAAACCGATGTTTATGTGCGTAACATTATTCTGTCAAAAGTCAAAGCTGAATATATAATTGAAGATGCGCTAAAGGCTCGACAGGCTCACTTGGAAAGGATAAAGCAAAGGATCAGAACAAAGCTGCAAGTGGAAGTGCTCTCTTCGCCTATAGCGCAACCATCTAGTCAATGCATTACCGATTGCGATATTGCCACACAGAAGGTTAATGGCTCCACCACACGACATACAGAAGATTGTGTTGAAAGAAGAGAATGGAATGGAATAAAAAAAATTATTTCAGTCCTGCAGGACGCGCTTACCGCATAGCGGGCGTCTCCCACGTAGGGATAGACAGGAAATACCTTGCGGCCGCTTCGTGGGCCTGCTGGACGGCCCATTGCTGGTCGGTGTGAAGTGAGCTCCTGATTGGAAGAAGAGAAAGCAACGTTTTCACTACAAAAATACAACACGGAGGACATCCAACGAAGAACACTATGAACTTTTAGAGACCTATTCGATGCCTTCAGAGCCCTCGTCAACGTTCAATTCCCGTCAACTTAACATGAAAGCGGCTGCTCGGGTGTGTGTGGGCGAAGAGACTTCTACGATCGAATTACATGATGCCTTTGGAAAATTCAGAAGACATTGCAGAAGATTCCAATAATAATTACTCACTGAGATTGGCAATGTACACTGTGAGGCAGTCCTCAATGCCGTGCTTACATGTTATCAGAGGAATCGAATCACAGCCACAGCAACAAGCGGGAGAAAATAGAAGACGAAATGAAAAAGCCGTGAGGAAAGAGAAGCCTACTGCCTGTAAAGATTATAAGTGTAACTCTTCGAGAAAACTGCCGACACTGAGGAAGAGAAAAAAGTGGGTTGTGCGGGCTGCATCACTGGAAATGCCCAAAGCCAAGACGGAACACAGCTGTGAATGAGGCAACCCATGCCGAGGTGGAGGAAGAAGGCAGGTGCTCACAAGGTAAATTCATCCAAGCCGAGAAAGCCATGGAAGAAGTTCCCCAGGAGAGAAAGCTTATGATCTTCATGTAACAGCCTTCTTTGGGAATTTATATACGAAGGAAACCTTCTCAGTGGCAACAGAGGTGCATCGATGTCAACGCACTTAACAGCACGAACTTGGAACAAGCGCCAAAAACACCACTGGAAAATCTTGTGCAGGAGAAGACCCGGATAACGCTACTAGGACTGACGTGGAACTCTTGCTAACTGACGAACATTTTGTACTCGGAACTCATGTGAGTGTTCAGTTTTATTTGTCGTCAGGCGCCACTGTGGGGGCGCGGAGGATGTTACAAATTGTGTAGAAGACGAGGAACGACGTTATCATCACCGGGGAATTAGATCACTGTTCGGAATAAAGAAGATGTCGATGGGTGGGGTCGCCATGGGCATGTCGTCTCGTCCTTTCCTCAACCACTTCAACGTTCTGTTTACACAATGGAAATTTGGTGAAGAAGAACTTCGAATCCACCAGTGCAACGTACCTTCTCATGGTCGCAGTCTCCTTGCGGTCGGAAACTTTATGAGCCTGTTTTGACGAGCATGTAACCGGACACCTCAGCGTCACGCGGACCCTGTCACGGATTCGGGCAAAATACTACTGGCCTCGACTAGCAGCAAGCGTTCCCCACTACTTGTGAACGTGTCGGGATTGCTAACGTCGGAAAACACGCCCCAGCAAACCCGCCGGGCTCCTAAAACCAATCGAACCTGCTTCAAGACTCTTTCAACAGATTGGAATGGATTTTCTTGGGCTATTTGCGATGCCGTAAACATGAAATAGGTGGATGTTAGAGGCAACAGATTATTTGACGTGCTACGCAGAAACACAAGCACTTTCAAGAGCCAACGCTCAAGAAGCGGCCAGATTTCTCATTAATATCGTTGTTCTGCGTCATGGTGCGCCAGAGGTGATCATTACTGAATGAGTAACAGCCTTCTGCAAGAGATAATGCAGTAGAGCCAAACTACTCACCGTGGAACGACCACATACCATCCACAGAATAATGGCCTTAAAGAGCGGCTAAACAAGACAATGGACGACATGCTGTCACATGCTGTTAGTGTACGTAGACGTTGAGCACAGGACATGGGACTAAGTGCTACCCTACGCAACCTTTGCCTACAACAAGGCGTTGCAGAAGACCACAGGAATGAGCCCATTTACCTTGTGTATGGGCGAACACCTAGAGCAACACTTGATGCCATGCTGCCTCATGTCAACGAGGGTGACGTGAGTGTTGACGTAGCGCAATAATATGTCGTGTCGAAGAGGCTTACCAACTCGCTCGCCTACTGTTAAAGAGGCAGCAAGAAATAGATGCCCAACACTACAACCTTGGACGATGGCAGCAAGAGTACACTCCCGGTGAGCTTGTGTAGGTGTGGATGCTTCTTCGCTGGCGCGGACGGAGCGAGAAGCTCTTATTACGTTAGTTTGGCCCATACAAGTTTCTACATTGTCTCAGTGAGGTGAACTATGAGATCGTCCTCAAAGGTGCGATGCAGCACCAGCGGCAGCGGTGCTGTGGGCGACCTGAGGTAGTTGATGTTGTACGACTAAAGCCTTTCCACGAACGGTAGACAACCCATTTGTGTGCGAAATTTCTGTGATGAACTTTATGTGCGTGTTCACAAGCACTTGTGTGAATTCATTGCTTTACTGCATTTCTTTTTGTACTGTCTGTTTATTTTTTTTCTACGACTGTGCTTTATAACCCACTTGCATCGAGGCGATGCTGATTTTTTCAGAGGGGGTTAGTGCCACGTGTGTATTGTTTGACGGATTATGAATCGATAAGGACTATCTCTTTTCCTTACCTTATTCATGGTCACTCGGGGTAGTTGCCGTTAATTAGGACGCGCACATTTTTCGCGATAGACGGTAGGTGGACGGAAACTATTCCCCCGCGACTCGTTTTAAAATTAAGATGCGGGCAGTGAATAGATTAGATTTTGCATTTGGGTGGACAGGTGCTGTCTACGCTTGCCGTGGAGCAATATCACTGCATTTCATTTTCGTATTTGCACTGTACTTCTTTTCGGGACCAGAGAATACAGAATGCTATTGCAGCAAGCCACCAACCTTTGTAACTCCAATCGAACAGGACGGACTTTTGCAAGCTTTGCAGCATTGAATTCGTGAGGCAATAAGCCCTTCCAGTGAATTAATTTGATCATTACTTGAAAAGGTGTTTCAGGGTCCCTTTAAAATATTCATTTAGGAAAATTGGCAGTATTTTATGGCATGAAAAGAAATACTTTATGAAATTCTTATTGGTGGTGACAACTAAAGGAGGCGGGGTGAGATAGCAAACCATTTAAAATTTTTTTCATTCTCTATTTCGCTTCTTAGACCCTACAGTGAGTATGCGAGAATCCTTACGAATTGTTCCAACTGATTATTGGAAACACTTGACAGAACGGGAGAAGGGGTGTTTCAACAGTTGCCTCAATTAGGCATAAACATTTGAGCGGTCCGAATGATAACCAATTGCGAAGTGATAGGCAGGATGAACGTCGCCTATCTGACTGTCATCTTTCAAAAATCTTACACAATGCCCGCATTTCTATAAGACTGGTGCACCGTATTCTAATTTGCTGTAACTAAAAGAGGCAACACAAAACCGGCAACAAATTACTGACGAGTGTCACTTACTTCAGCTAGTTGCAAGGTGTGCCAACACGAATTATAAAACATTTACTAACGTTACTGCAAAATAACGCTTTCCTGTTCCCTTATCAACGCGGCTTTAGAACCGTGTTATGAACCGTGACACAGTTAACAGAAACAACTTAAAATTTAGGGGCTGCAGAAGATACAAATCAACGCGGTGATATGATTTGGGTGAATTTTTCGAAAATGTTTGAGTACGTCAAGTCCAATGAATCTAACTACATTATTTAGGAATAAATGAACTTGTTATAGAACACACTGAAGCATATTCAACAAACTGGACGCAGGTAGGTAAGCAGGGTTACCACGTATCAGATATTTTCGTTTCATATTTAGGACGCCTTTGAACCAGTATTGTGACCACTTTTGTTTCTTCTCTATATGAATGATATCAGTGGCAGAAAAAAAGGCTGGGTTATTGTTAAACTATGCGCAGACGACCGTCTATTCTACACCACAATGAATCATTTGACAACTAACTAAAACACAGAAATGTGTGTTAACATGAGATTATTGGTGTCGCATTAGAAAAATAAAGATCAACTGTTCACATACATATTCCAACCAATTCAAAAATTCACCTACATATACAAACCTCAGCAAGAGGGAAGCTATCTATCTATTTTTTATAACACTGGTAAAAACGTCATTAGGGAATGTGCGTCAGCTGAAGTACCTCGTGGTAATTGTGCAAAAAGAGTAATACAAAAAAAATTATAGATAACGTCAGACGAAAAGCTATTCGAAAAGTATAAAACTGAACAAAAGCCTACAAAATGCATTGTGTGATGTACAACATATAAAAAAATTGATTTATATGTGGGTTTTAACGTCCCAAAACCACCACATGATTATGAGAGACGCTGTAGTGGAGATACATTTCGATTTCTTTTCTTCCCGGAGGTCATAGAAATGTGGAAGAAAATGCCGACACTGTTGTTGTACTAAAATGTATCACCTATCTTGAAGAACATTGTCAAGGCGCATTTGGCAGATAGCTCAAGTTCATTTTTTTATCAAGTGATGTCAGCGACTTCATGTTTATTGCACATATCTCGAAAATTATCAGTAAGTTTTGTGTTGCTGGCAACAGTATATAAAGGAAATGTCTGATATCATAGCGGTGTGCCGATTGTACCGCTACTGATAGACCTTGCGCACTTTCGATATATGTAATAGTACTGTCCTCTCTTTTATGACGATCGACGATGGTGCACAGTAATAACACATAATAATAAATAATAAAGTTCTGTGATTCGCCAGGGTGGCAGAGTAGCTATGGCACTCGGCTGCTAACCTACAGGTCGCGCGATTGAATCCCAGTAGCGGAAAGTGCACTTACAACGAAGGAAAAAATGCTTGAGGATGTGTACTTACATTTAAGTGCGCGTAAAGAAGGCCACGTGGTCGAAACTACCAGATCCCTCCGCTACGGCGTCCCTCATATTTATATAGTGGTTTTGGGACGTTAATTCCACAAAATTATTATTATTGGCCTGTTGCCAATTTTTCCGCGTTATCATTTGAGAATATAATTGCCATCGCTCTTTATGCAAGACGTAATTGTTTAGGTGATATGGTAATGGGTCCAAGGGAAGAAACTCCAAAATCTAGTATACTATGGGTGAACTAGTGCCCGGGAAATTATGTGCAAAAAATAGAAGAGTCCGCTAGAGCGTTTCAAAACAAGAACTGTTCATCCGCCAACGTGTCTTCTTGTTCTTCGCAGCTCCAACCCACACTAACTTGTGCCCGTGAACAAGAGGCATGAGTCGTGCGGCCACAAGCAGGAGTGCGCAAAAGACTGTGAACGCTGATTCTTCATAATATTGGATAGTGTAATTAGTCTTTATGGCAGTACTTGAGCAGCCAGATAAGCTTTTGATGTGGAAGCATACAGGTCATAAGAAACTAGGTTTTCGTCTGTCATTTTTCATTTTCGATGGATGCAAAAATGCTCTGCGCTCGTGTGCTCAGATTTGGGTACATGTTGAACAATCCCAGGTGGTAAAAATTTCCGCGGCCCTCCACTACGGCGTCTCTCTTATCCTTTCGATGGTTTTGGGACGTTAAACTGTGCACATCAATCAGCTGTCATATTTTTCATTTGAGTTTTTTTAAAGCACAGAGGCGAGGGAAAATTATGGTTGAACTACGATAAAACTAGCAAAATGACCGAAACATGTTTGGAAGTATTACAATTTTCCTAAAGTGTCCGTGCAGAACCATTATAAATATCTGCATTGTTCGTGCAAACCTGAAGTTTTACTAAATTTGTTTTTGTCCTTTTCAAGTCTGTTGTCTCTGGCAAGACTGATCCAGATACGGTGATATTAGAGCGCTGCACGAAGAGTGGAGACATAAAAGTGGCAGAGATCTGCGTCGGCGCAAAACAGCACCAGACAATTGTGCTCGGTGAGCTACAAGTGTTTTTACTTGTGCTTTTTTATGCTCGAGGTTGTATTGTTTTGCGATATCACATAGGGCTCACACACGGCTTTTTGTACTGCGCTTAAGATCTTTAAAAGTTTGCGACTAACACAATTTCTGTATTGCATGAATATTTCTATAACTGGGCAGCACACAAAAGGAAACACACAAGAGAAGGAAACAGGAATCTAGTGTGTTTCCTTTGTGTGATGCCCAATTATGGATAAGTTCCTACTTGCCTGCCTTTCAGTTCTACTACAATAGATATTTCACATTGCCTGTACTGAAAGACTTATGAAACACATAAGTTACACGACTAAGTTCTAGTTGCTTTAAGAAACTGACTTGGAATAAAAGTACACAAAATATGCCTACTTTTATTGTTTTAGTTTTCGGTCGAACAAACTCGTCTACACTGTAAAGTTAGGAGCTTTTTAAAGACATTGCATGAGACATGGCGCTGCATCTTTGTAGCAGTAGACAGTTTGAGCCTCTGGAGTTTCTCCCAGTAAAAATATGCCTGCTTTGCAGAGGGTGGGGGCACAGAGCTTCAGCCAGTGAAGCCCGCGAATGAACCAAAGTGCTGCTTGTCTGAGGAGCAGATCAGACGGCTGGGGAAGCTCGCAGAAGAGGTAAGCGTCATTTTTTGCTGTTTGCTCACTTGGTTATTCATTGAATAATTGGCTGAGGTGTTAGCTACTAGAAGAAGAGCGTCCCGTTGACACAACTGTTTCAAGAATGTGTGCCGAAAACAAATACACATACTCTTTTTTCGGCTTGGCGCACGTAATGAGATGCCACCGCTCGAAAGCCACCATGCAGTGTCCGCCGCAGAACGGCAGTCATCGAGACACTGCCGGTTTCTTTCAATATTGAAGCTTCCTATTGCACCGTCTCAAATCACTATCCATAAAAAACGTGCACGAGCCAAGCATCACGGAGCGCAGTATGGCCATGCAGAGTAATCTAGAACGAAAATGTAAGTGGGGCTGAGGGGAAATAATAAAGCAAGGGAGAAAGTAAAACAGCTCCTCGCATGACAGGGCGATCAACACCGACTAAATTTCAAGGCCGCAGTGCTGCCGCAGTGACGTCAGAGGGTGGGTGCCCAGTTACGCCGCGAATGCGGCGGAAAGCCAGTGTTTCCTCCACGTTGGCTGAATAAATATGTGGTAAAAAATCTTACTGAGCATGCTCAGTAAGATTTTTTCCCACATTTATTATTTGGCCCAATCCAGCCGCAGCAGCTGCGACAGCGGGAGCGTTGGTTCTCCTAAAACGTGTACGAAACTTTGGCTTTCCGCCGTATTCGCGGCGTAACTGGGCCCCCACCCTTTGACGTCACTGTGGCAGCCCTGCGGCCTTGAAATTTAGTCGGTGTTGGTGTGATACGTCCTATAGTATACCAGGTGTGTGGAAAACATAAGCTAGAGTGAGAAAAAGCGCTATGAAGGTGATAAGTTAACAAAAAAGAGGGAAGAATGTAAAAACACAGAGTTGACACCAGAGACTATAGATGGAAAGCTGGGCCGATAGAACAATAGCCACCGATGTGGTGACATCTTGAAACGTTGCCATTACAATACTTTGGAGAGATGCTGAGTATAGCAACCTAAAACTTTGAAATGCTTGCAGTATAAGTTACGAACATATTTACGTACTTATAAAAACGGACGGGAATCGCGTGATCTCTCTATCAAATGTTCGCAGAAAAGCAGCGCGGAAAACGGCCAAAAACAGTGCCACTGTCTGTCTCATTCGTTTTTGTGTGTGCTTCGTTTACGGCGCTGCTTTTATGTGAATAATGTCGTAGCAACTCACCCGAACAAATATTTTAGCTATATCAACTAATTTTAGGAAATATACATTGGCGATTTATGCTATTTACTGTGCATGCCAATATTAACGATGCGGGCAAAACCTTGCATGAGCTTCTGTGCTATATTGATGTTAACGCCAGTATGTAAAGCTTTATTGATAAAATTTTGACTTGACGCCACCAGTGATTCAGGCGCAAAGAAAGTAACACAGATGAAGCGTCTTCTTGTCATTTCTAGGTACACAGAGTGGCTCATAAGTTGGAGAGCGTGACCTATTGTTTTAGGGTCCCTGTTGTATTCTCGGCACCTCAGAGGCTTTCGCGTACTTGTGCTTGCTGGTGTCGCTCACGAAGTGCTGATTGTGTAAAAAAGTGCTAAAAAGTTTTTGAATTCTTCGGTAGACGTTGTATACATGATCCTGCTTTGTTATAGCAAGATGTACATTGGCCAGTCGGGCTGATATGTAACTGAGCGCCTATGAAAGGATGCGCTGTCAGTGAGAAGTGGCATGGTTTCGCGTTTGCCGTATCACTGTAAAGATTGCTCGTGTGAACCGTTACTGAACAGCACGAAAATATAGCGAAGAAGCAGACAAGGTGGCATTAGGCGATTTGGGGCACAATGTATCAGTGTCCCGTCCCTGCCATTTTTTGATAACTATTTTTAATCTGATAAGTTGTGACAATGGTTGTTTGGGTTTTTTATGTGGTTGCACGCATGCCTGAGGGTTTCAAAAGATAAGTTTCGGTTCATTGTCACATGGTCACCATATCAAGGTTACCTGGTACGTATGTTGAAAGCCATCCAGAATAGGACAGCGAGATTCGTCTCTGGAAACTACGACTATCATTCAAGCATTACCCTAATAAAACAAGACCTTGCATATCAGTCACAGGAAATACGCCGGAACACTGCCCATTTATGTCTCTTTCATAGGTACATTTATAGTAACGGAATTGACTGTTTGCCACTTTATTTTCCTGCGCGCACTTCCCGGGGCATTCACAATGCACGTAGCTTCATGCGCTTTTATGGTCCCACGCAGGCATTTAACTTATCATCACTACCTCGAGCCATTGCATATTGGAACGATCTTTCGGATCATGTTGTTACCATTTCTAACCGTGAAACGTTTCGTGATAACCTGATTTCTTTGCACTCTAATATTGTGTAATGCTGTTGTACCTTGACTTGTGAAATCTTTTTATATATATATTTTCGTCTGCTTTTCTTCTTCATTGTAATTTCGTTTGTATACTGGTGCCCCCCTTACTCAATGCCCTTCAGTGAGCCTGTAAGATATCTTGAATGAATAAATAAATAAATAGATAAATATAGTCAGTTGCGAGTGCGCGCTTTTTTGTGTCTCGTCTTTCAAGTTTGCGCCAACAGTGTTTTACAGCGTTATACACCAACTAGCCCAACAGCATAGTGCGGCCTATGGCGTTGCTGCATGAGCCACCGACATTGTTAGCGCCACTGGCGTCATTTTCCCTCCTCGGCTGGCCACATACTGATTCAATAAATGTTTTTTTCTTAAGAAAGTTTCTAACTGGGTAGTTGGTTTAGCATATTTGAGGTTTAACAGCGTGAAAAAATACATGGCGGACACAAAAAGGACAGAACAAGCGCTGATTCCAAACTAAATTTTTATTGACAAGAAGGTTGTTGATATACCCGAGTGAACAAAAAAACTAAAAAATGACAGATGTAAAGATACGAAATATCATCAACAATCAGTAAGCCAGATACACCGACCCTCAACCCCCCAAAACATATCTCTCTTTCCAACAGAGCAACTGATGGCTTCCTTACGAAAGCACTCCTTTAGAGCCATCTGAGCGGCCTCAGTGACTATACGCTCGTGCTCTTCTTTAATCTTACTGACAAAAATTGTCTTTTTATCTTTGCCATTATGAACATCAATGGCGTTACCAGAGTTATAGCACCAGAACAGAACGCCGACAAAGGGACAAGAAAGAGACGAGCGCTCCTTCTTGTCGTCTCCTTTTTGTCCCTTTGTCGTCGTTCTGTTCTCGCGCTATAAAAATCGTCACATCAGACCAACTAGACCAAACAGCCACACTTTTAAATTATTGGCAAATTCGTAATGGCAAAGATGGCTGCCTGGTGCAACACATGAGAACGTGTGGTGAACTCCGCCGATTGATGAGATTAAGTTCTCAGTACGATTAAAAAAGAACATGAGCGTATAATCTTTGAGGCTGCTCAGATGGCGCTTGAAAAGAGCGCAAGCTTAAGCAAGCCATCAGTTGCTCTGTTAGTAAGAGAGCTATGGTTTCTGTGGTACGAGGGTAGGTGTGGCAGGCTCAGTGATTTTTGATGACACTTTTTATTTTTAAATTTGTCAGTCTTAAGTGTTTTAATAACTTGAGTTATCAACAGCGTTCTTGTAAATATAAATTTACTTAGAAGTCGGCGCTCGTCCCATCCTTTTCCTGTCCACTGTGCATTTTTTCGCGCTGTTCAACTTTACATTATTTTGATGTCAGCCATCAGCGCACCCTGTTTTCTGCGCACTGGCTTGTACAGAGTCTCACATAGTGTGAGAAGTCCCGACGCAGCTGGCCCAACACTGTCTGCCTAACTATAAGCTTCCGATGGACTCAAGCACTCGTGCAGCCTTGCCATGGCTGCAGGAACTGTTACGTCCTTGCTCTTAGCAACGAAGTTCCTGGATACGACGCAAGATATTTGGGTAGCGGGGAAATTTGAGAAAAACAACTACAAGTTCTACACCACTGCGACTGAACTCTTCGGTAAGCCGAAATAAGTTCACGCGGGAACATTTGTCGTGTTGAGAACGACGGACCGATCCCATCGCTGCCACCACTGTTGCGAAGCCACCTCCAAAATCCCGCCGCTGACCTCCACTGTTGCGAACGACGGACCGATCCCGCCGAAGCCACCACTGTTGCGAAAGACGGCGACGCCAACACGGCCCCGGAGGCGCCACTGCTTTCAACTCCGCCGGGAAGGTCACCAGCCGTTTGGTAGCGTATGTTTATCAGCTCGCGACTGCTTCTGCGCAGAGCTGATAAGACGAGCGGACGAGACGACGGTGAGTTAAACAAGGTTTATGTACAGCATATTTACAGAGGCGTTACAATTTCGGCACTGGGGCCGACAGAGACTCGAAGAGCCGAACTCTCCTCTCTAACACATAGGTCAGCCTTTCGCCTAAGACCGCTGACTCACACACATGTCGGCACTCCGACACGGGGACGCCTCTCACATAGGACCGCCGATCGCGACGCGCCGCAGGGCTTGTTTTATTTACACCGGGTCCAACCAAAATGTCCAATCAGAAGCGCCGCTGGTCGTCCGGGCAGATTCCGCCAATGGGGCCGCCGCGCCATGCGTCAGACCACCTGACACGAGGACGCCGGCTCGCTGTCACGTGCGCAACTGACTCACTGCACGTGGGCCAGAGGAGCGCCGCGCGTGTTCACGCCGTCGAGGTGATCGCGCCAGGCAGACTGCGGGCTGGCCTTGACCCAGATTGCCTTTTTCAGAGGCACGGTCGTTTGACGAGGACTCGCTGGCATAACAGCACCCCCGCCGCCAGACAATGCACCGGAAAGACGAGCTGCTTCCACGGGGCTCGGATGTCAGGTGCGCTCGTTCGCCAGGTCCCTCCAGGTTCGCCTCCAGGGCCATGGGGAGAATACAGCTCCAAACTGTTCCGGGAACACATCCCATTTTTGACGACGGACCCCAGCTCCACTGGCTTGTCGCCACAACTTGTCGACCAGCTTCACTCGTCTCTTCTGACCATCTTCGGTTTCAGCACTTGTCGATGGTTCTGCGACTTGCTAAGAACGGTTCGACAACAGACAACAGACGACACAAGCAAGTGCCCTCGGTCACCCGACAGAACACCAGACAAAGTATAGTACAACATATACCTATCTACGTGTTTATCGGAATTTTGTTCCCTCTACATCAAGAGGCACATGTGGGACACAAGACTCTTAAAGTAAGAACTTGAATTTTTCACAATTACAACAACGCAACGAATTAGAATACCACCTAAAGTTGGCCCCTTGAGATCACTCTGAACGAGAGCGCTCAGGCCAGGTCGTGATGAGGTCAAAATTTTGCCCCGAATCGCCAGCCAGAAACCGAAAGGTTGAGAAGGTACTAACTAAACGCACTGCTCAATGCACCTGCATTAACGTTTACCTTTCCCCTTTTTTTTAGCGAACGTCAAAGTTGCGCTGTGGAGCAACATGCTCCACCTCAGTAACCGGCCACTTTTAGGCGACGATACCTATGCGGCACCAAGAGCGGCTCACACTTTCGACGTTGCACAGGGGAACAACGATACGGCTTGCTACGGATTGGCTCCTCACCGCTTAGCTCGATATCGTGTTCGATCACCCTCGTGTTTCCGGGGCGGTCCGAAAACACGTCTTCAAACACCAAAACAATATTTCTCGGGTCTTCCTTTTGGACTTCACTTAACCTAGGCTCTAGGTTCAACTCCTCCCAGATTGCTTTCGATCCCCCCCTCGATTACCTCACAAGAACTCCAAATTTCTGCTCCCTCTTCCTCTGAAGCCTTCAACAGCTGATTTACGACCGCTTTGAAATTGTAAATTTTGTCCGGCCACCTTCCTAATTTCACTTCATAATTTGTATCGCAAGGCTTCGATAATACTTTGGCGGGCCCTTCCCAATCAACCTCAAGCCTGTTCTTTTTGAACGGCTGCAGCAGCATTGCCTGACTCCCTACTTCAAAAGCACGCTTCTTCACCGATTCCTCGTAGTGCTCCTTCGACAGCACTTTTACCGCGTTTTTCTGGCTTTCCACTCGCGCTTCAATTTGGCTTTCCACTAGCGCTTCAATCTGGCTTTCCACTAGCGTTTCAACGTGGCTTTCCACTAGCGCTTCAATCGAGAGATCCTCACGCTGCTCCCGAATGAGCGTCTCTCGATCAACTCTCGGCAGCTCGCTCCAACTTTCCGCTACAGGCGAGAGCGTTGCAGCCCTCTCCCTCTGATCCAATGGCGCCATGTCGTCTCCCCTTTCCACGGGAACCGCGCTGGTCGGTCCGGCGACGGGCCGCTCGCGCGACTGCTCACATGACTCACGCGGAAAGTTTCCTCTCTGAGGTTCCGTCGACCCGCCGACAAGGTCACTTGAGAGTTCACCGCTTTGAACAAGGTCAAGCTCTTGCGAGAGCTTCCGCGCTTGCGATCGCGTGAGGGCCATGTACGCTAAGTTGGGGAAGAACGATTTACCCTGCTCTTTGAGAAGCTGCTCCGAGTTGTTGGAGAAAAGATAAGGAAAACGATCATTTAGCGCGGCAGACACAGCCGCTTCGGTGCGAAGCTTACCAAACGGGCCTTTAATGACAACCGTGGCGATTGGTAAGCGAACACTCTGCTCCTCGGCGACCTGCCTGATCCACGCGCATTCTCCTGTGAAGTCATCCGGAGACACCAACGAAGGATGGACAACGTCCATGGTTGCCGCTGAGTCTCTAAGTGCTCGGCACGTTTTCTCATTCACCCTAATTTCTTGGAGATACGGCTCCAACAACCGAATGTTTTTTCTGATTCTCGGATCGTTGCGAAAGCAAACTTTTCCTGACAGTTTCTCGCGATGTGCCCTTCCTTTTTGCAGTTGTAGCAGATTAGCGGCTTCCGTTTGTTTTCCGGTTCTAATGCCTGTGTGGTAGAAACCTCACTCAATTTCTCCGCTTCTGCTTGCCCTTCCCCTACACGGTCCTTCGTAAGAGACGGGTCCTTTTTGAAATTACGGTGCGGAACGGGTTTCCGTTGATCAGGTTTCCTTGAAAAGCCCTCTTTTCTCTCATCTTTTTCAACGCGCACTGCCCTGCTGTGCAACTTTCGGCGAGTATAATACTCCTCAGCTAACTCTGCTGCCTTGTTTAGCTGTACTTCACTAAGTCTGTCCTGCAGCCAAAGTCTGACATTATCCTCGATGCAGCGGTAGAATTGCTCCAATGCAACGCATTCCACCACTTTATCGCGATCATCATAAACACCTTCGCCCTTGAGCCATTCAATTAAATCGGCTTTAAGACGAAACGCGAAGTCAACGTGTGACTCATTCCCCTTTTCAGCATACCGGAACCTTTGCCTGAAAGCCTCGGGCGACAACTTATAACGTCTCAAGAGCACTTCCTTAACCTCGTCATAGCTCTCAAACGCTTCCCTAGACAAGCAAGTTAATGCGTCGGACACTTCGCCGGGAAGAAGAGCTAACAGGTTCCGCGCCCAAAGAGACTGCTCCAAAGCATTTCGCTCACAGACGTGTTCAAACTTGACGAGATACTTCGCCATGTCCTCGCCTACTACGAACGGTGGCAGTTGATCCCGAATTCTAATACCGCTGACCTGAATCGTCGGAGAAGCTACGCTAGGCGCCTGCGAACACTGTAGGATTGCCAATTCTAGTCGTTTCAACTCTAGGCGCTCTTGTCTCTCGGCCTCCTCGCGACGTTCGCGCCTTTCAGCTTCTTCGCGAGCTTCGCGCCTTTCAGCTTCTTCGCGAGCTTCGCGCCTTTCAGCCTCTTCGCGGCGTGCTTTAATATCCGCCCAGGCCTCATCGACTTCCTCAGCCGACACTCCCTCATCCTTCATGATCTCAAGGATCGCTTGCTTTCGTTTCGCACGGCCCAAAGTAATGCCGAGTTCCTCATAAATTTCGATGAGTTCCTTCACTTTAAGGTTCTCCATCGTTCACACTAGCCTCTTGCTGTTTGCCCCTGTTAACAATTTACTTGCCGTACCCACTATAAGTCAACTAGCAAGACGCGCAAGCAACTTTTCACTCTCCCGTGTTTACCCCCTCCGCATTAACTTTGGTTTCAAAGCACTTCGACTTTGCTTGAAACGATCAAAGCTCACTCTAATGCTTCACACAGCCCTTCTCTAAACTACTACAACCTGAGCTAGAGCAGTCTGGTGAACTGAGGGGAAAACATCAGGCACTCACCGCATCGATGTCGCTGACGCCGGCCGATCCCACCGCTGCCACCACTGTTGAGAACGACGGACCGATCCCATCGCTGCCACCACTGTTGCGAAGCCACCTCCAAAATCCCGCCGCTGACCTCCACTGTTGCGAACGACGGACCGATCCCGCCGAAGCCACCACTGTTGCGAAAGACGGCGACGCCAACACGGCCCCGGAGGCGCCACTGCTTTCAACTCCGCCGGGAAGGTCACCAGCCGTTTGGTAGCGTATGTTTATCAGCTCGCGACTGCTTCTGCGCAGAGCTGATAAGACGAGCGGACGAGACGACGGTGAGTTAAACAAGGTTTATGTACAGCATATTTACAGAGGCGTTACAATTTCGGCACTGGGGCCGACAGAGACTCGAAGAGCCGAACTCTCCTCTCTAACACATAGGTCAGCCTTTCGCCTAAGACCGCTGACTCACACACATGTCGGCACTCCGACACGGGGACGCCTCTCACATAGGACCGCCGATCGCGACGCGCCGCAGGGCTTGTTTTATTTACACCGGGTCCAACCAAAATGTCCAATCAGAAGCGCCGCTGGTCGTCCGGGCAGATTCCGCCAATGGGGCCGCCGCGCCATGCGTCAGACCACCTGACACGAGGACGCCGGCTCGCTGTCACGTGCGCAACTGACTCACTGCACGTGGGCCAGAGGAGCGCCGCGCGTGTTCACGCCGTCGAGGTGATCGCGCCAGGCAGACTGCGGGCTGGCCTTGACCCAGATTGCCTTTTTCAGAGGCACGGTCGTTTGACGAGGACTCGCTGGCATAACAGTCGTCATAATTTGTGAAGAGGGATCAAGTCAACGGGCCATGTTTTCTGACTCAAGACCACATTGCAGTGCCTGCGGTCAGTTCTCCGACGCGGATGGCACAACCAATTGACCCACCAAACCATGAAACTTCAACACCTCATAATACCAAAAGGCCATCACGTCGTCTTTCAATGGTCACGTGGGCGTTGTGGTATAGGCGATAATGATTCTGCAGATCATGGTGCTCGCACGTCACACGAAAAATAAAACAGTGTTACAACTCATTTTCAACAGCGTACGTGGCGAGGCAGATTTGTCAATTGGCCCGCAGTCTCACACTGACTGAGTGGAACACACCAAGCTTACGACGTACAAGACAACATGAACTTGATTCTTCACTACAGCTCCGGCCTCCGCCTGGCTTACACTGACGTGAAACTTCGCTTTTCTATCGTCTTTGGGTGGAAGTTGTTTCACGAAAGCTTATACCACGTTAATCGGAATGACTTACAGTGCAGCATGCGATGTTTGCTTCACCAGTGAAAGCCTCGCCGCGGTGGTATCGTGGCTAAGGTACTCAGCTGCTGACTTGCAGGTCGCGGGATCGAATCCCTGCTTTGGCGACTGCATTTTTGATCGAGACGAAAATGGTGTACGCCCGCGTGCTCAGATTTGGGCGCACGTTAAAGAACCCCAGGTGGTCAGAATTTCCCTAGCTTTCTCAACGGCGTTTCTCATAATCATATGGTCGTTTACGGACGTTAAACCCCCCATATCCATCAATCACCGATGAAATTGTCAAACACCGTCTGTGCTACTATCCTCAGTTGGCGTCAGACAGACAAGTACTTGCCAATGAATTTCGGCGACTGAATGATAAGCCTCTTTCTGTGCAGGTGTTAAGACAGCACCGTCAACATTCGTGGAAAGCAAAAAAAGCAGTGAAAGCCCTCTTGTGTTACTAGAGAAAGACAGGTTTGTGTGAATGCTTCAGACTTGTGGTGGAGTTCTACACGCTGCAGTGAAATTACTGTCAGTCTCTTTCATTTTCTTTTCCTTTTTCCCCCTTTCTGATCTTTCTTGTCCCGTTCTCTAATCCCCCAGTGTAGGGTAGCCATCCATGTGTTTTTCTGGTTAAACTCCCTGCCTGCTCCCTTTTGTTGCTTCCTTCCTTGCCTCCTTGAAGAAGAGTGACGGAGGATTTACCGCACGTTCAATTTTGAAGCCAAAGCGTAGTAGGCAAGCTGTTAAAAATTGCCGAACAACACAGAGCTCGTGTTGTCCTCTTTGCTTTCCGCGCCTCGCCTTTCATCTGTTTCTTCTAGCACCTTCGTGCTCACGCTGCAGCCCTTATTGCGAAGAGAATTACTTTCTTTATGCTGTCTCGCAAACACGCATGCAAACGAGTGGAGTATGCAAGGCCGAGACTGAGATTGAAGGCAAGTCAGTGCTTTGCGACGTGGACACCGGAGGCAACTATTCAGTGATTTTGCTCAAGCAACTGAAAGTGGTTACAAGCGCGTAACTGTAAGAAAGCAGCAAGTTGCTTAGCCCGTTTTTTGGGCAAAAGAAAAAAACAATAGGAAGAGTGACCTCACAACCTACAAGCAAACATAAATCTGCTCAAGCACATTTTTTGTTGTGCAAGAACGCGTGCCAACAACTCAAAGTGGTGTACTGACTCAGAAGCTAGCACTCATCTAACTTGAGGCCACACTCACAACTACAGAAAAACAACTTCTTGAATTAGCAAGACCATTGTCTGACACACCCAAAGACCTCGATGAGCTATGGGTGTGATTTATCACGTGAGCCTGCACAAGAAATTTTAAGGTGTAGCCAAGCCCACCAGCAGCATTGCACTTGCTCTCCGTGAAAAGGCGAAGACCGAATAGAGTAAACGGACGCAAATGGAGGCCTTGCGCCTGTCACGGAACTGACCCAATGTGGAAGTCAAATGGTAGTTGTGGTAAAGAAAGACAAGGTAAGGATTTCTTTGTATCCTGTGGACCACATGCCGATGCTTGAGGACGTCGTGACAAAGATAGTCTCTGCCAAGTGCTTCTCTACGCTGGACGCCACCACTGGATTTTGGCAAATCCGACTTGTCAAGCCCAGTTCATGCTTATGTGCCCTCAGCATGCCATACGGATGATACAAATTTCTACAAATACTGTTTGGAATTTCCACAGTACCGGTAGTCTTTCAGAAAGAAATGCACCAAACACTCCAAGGTCTCGATGGCGTCGACCTATTCATGGATGATATACTAGTATGGAGTTAAGCTAAGAAGGAGCACGACAGACATCTGCGAAATGTTTTGCAACGGGGCCAAGAAGTAAACCTCAATCTGAACGATGCCAAGTGTCACTTCTGTAAGACACAGGTACGCTATCAAGGGTTCAGGCTAACTGACCGAAGACTCTAAATTGGCCTGAAAACAGCAGGTGCGGTTCTCGTGGTTCAATCAATTCCCAGAAAACACCAAGCAACTCAAGACATACCTGGGAATGGTAAACTTTGTTGCCAGTTTTCTCTCGAACATGTTGAAGAGAAGTACACCTCTATGTGGGCACGACACCGCATCGAGAATGGGTCGCTCACCACTACTGTATTTTCAGGCTGTACTGCTCATGGGCTTCACCTCGTGGTCTCCAGTTTCTTGGCAGCAGTGCCAATCAGAACCAGCCTCATTTCAGTCGACATCGTTCTGTGCACAGCTACGTTTGGGCAGAAACAGTTCCCTCGTCTGGCTACCGGGATCGTCAACTGATATCGTCACCGCCGTCGGCTATAAGCGCCCGCCTACAACTGTTTCCTTTGGGTACGACACCGCATCGAGATTGGGTCGCTTACCACTACTGTATTTTCAAGCTGTACTGCTCATGGGCTTCAGCTCGTGGTCTCCTGATTCTTGGCAGCAGTGCCAATCAGAAGCAGCCTCGTTCCGGTCGACATCGTTCTGTGCACAGCTACGTTTGGACGGAAACAGTTCCCTCGTTTGGCTACCGGAATCGTCAACTGATATCGTCAACGCCGCCGGTTATAAGCGCCCGCCTACAACTGTTTCCTTTGGGCACGACACCGCATCGAGAATGGGTCGCTTACCACTACTGTATTTTCAGGTTAGTTACCTTGAGTGCACTGTTTGTGTGAAGAGTGACAATCGTTTTTTCATTGCGGTGTCGTGCCCAGCGACATTGTTCGATTCTGTGAGGCGAGCATGCTGTCTTCCGGCATGGCCTTGCCATGCTCTGATTGAACTGTTGCTCATCGTTTGTGGCGATGTCGAGACGAACCCTGGGCCTACCTTGGAAAACAAGGTCGCCACAGTTTTGCAGGTTGTCGGCCGGCTTGAACTGGGCAGGCCAGAATACTCAGTGAATTGAAAAGCATTCAGCAAAGGCAAGATATGGCTGACCAGCAGATTAAGCAATTGACGGAAAGAGTTACTGCCTTGGAAACCGCAAAGATTGCAGTTGATTCCACTGTACTCGATTCTTCGCCTAATGAGTCTTTGCGCAATATTACTGATAGGCTACAGTCTATAACGATGAGATGTGATGACGCCGAAAACAAGCAATGGTGGGACAATCTGCTCTTTTTTGGTATAGATGACTAAGACAAAGAAGATCAGGCAACATCCGAGGAAAAAATAATAACTTTCTGTTCTCGAAAACTTGGCATCCCACTAACAAACGACCACTTTGAACGGGTACATAGACTAGGAAAGTACAAGACTGATAAGCAGTGGCCAATCATAGCTAAAATGAGTTCCTTTAAAAACAAACAAAAAAGTTCTCTCTGCCGCGCATAAACTAAAGGGTACCGACTTTTCGATTGGTGAGGACTTCTCGCCATCTACACGTTATTGTAAGAAAAAATAATTGAATTCGCCAAACGCTTAAAGAAGCAATAAAGTTGTCAGTGGACAAACTGCGCATTGATGACGAGACCTACATGTGAGATCACGCAACGGATTCCGTTGTACTTCACAAAACATAGCAAAGAAAGCATGCACACGCAACGTAACCTAAGTGTTCAGATTACTATAACAAGTCACCATTCATGCAGTTATGTTTTACTAACATATGCAGCCTTATACCCAAACGCGATCAGCTTTGCTCGTTCTTAGAATATGGTAACCCTGACATTTTAGCAATAACAGAGACTTGGCTTCATTCTGATATACCCGATCACGAGCTTCTCCCCGATAACAGCGCCTACAAAATATTAGGCATGACCGCAATAAAAAAAGAGGCGGTGGCGTTTTAGTAGCTATTAAAAAAACACTGTCATCCTTTTGCGTCAATATAGACTCCACTATTGAAATTGTATGGACTGCTTGCATCACATCAGCAACAAAAATATTGATAGGTGTCTGCTATCGCCCTCCCTACTCGGATAACTCGTTTGTAGAAGAGCTGCGCAAAACCGTTGATTCCGCAATTCGGCAATGCTCTCCTGATAATATATACTTACTCGGCGGCTTTGATTTTCCCCAGATTGATTGGTCTCTCCTAACTTCTACCTGCCACGAAGCAATGGATTTTGTAAGTCTAACTCTAGATTATAACCTGTTTCAAGTTGTCAAGGAACCGACTCGTGGTACGAACATTTTAGACTTAATTTTAACTAACGCTCATGAGACTGTTAGTTCTATTCTGCACGTAGATAATTTCAGTGACCATAAGCTACTTCAAATAATACTTAGCCTCCCAACCCACGTATTACATAGCAATGTTAAAAAAATTCGGGACTATACCAGAGGTAATTACGAAGGTGTAAACGATCGTAAAAAGCGATAAAAACCAGATCGTAAAAGCGATCTGGTTTTTCTTCCATCTTTCCCGTACCGATCAGTCAACGAAAACTGGATTCTCTTCAAAAACAAAATCATTACTTTGGTTGATAAATATAGTCCCCTAATTTCTATCTCTAACGACAATATAAATCCTTCGTTTAACAAAACGCTTAAGTCTCATAGATCAAGGAAGAAGCGGCTCTACAAAATTGCAAAACGCACTTCGAGCCCTTCAGATTGGGAAAAGTACAAGGGTTCTTTAAAAGAGTACTGCTCTCTTGTAAGCAAAGCGAAATCTAAATATTTTACAGACGATTTGCCTTCCATGTTAAATACTAATCCGAAAAAATTCTGGCAAGTAATTTCCCCTCGCAATGCTACCACATCTGTCAGTATACAAGATGCTAACCATATGCCTCTATCAGATGTAGACAGCGCTTCAGTGTTGAACTCATTTTTTTCATCTGTGTTCACGTGTGAAGATTATTCCAGAGTGCCAGAAGTTCCCGAGTTTGATTATACATTCATAAAACCTATTGCCATCAGCACTGAAGGGATTGCGAATCTTATTGGAAAACTTAAATTATCAACTTCTTCAGGCATTGACAACATTATTTTTAAGGTGCTCAAAAACACGTCATTAGGCTCAAGTAAAATCCTGTACCACATCTTCACGCAATCTGTATCAACAGGACAACTGCCGGCTGATTGGAAAATAGGTAAAGTAGTTCCCTTATTTAAAAGTGGCAATAGATACTCACCAGAAAATTATCGCCCTATATCATTAACATGCATTTGCTGCAAGATGCTTGAGCATATCATTTCTTCACACATTTATTGTCATTTGGAAACCAATAACTTCTTTTTTGAGAATCAGCATTGATTTAGGCGAGGTTTTTCTTGCGACACCCAATTACTGGAATTTACCACTGATCTTCACTTCAATATGGATAATAATTTACAAACTGACTGCATTTTCCTAAATTTTTCTAAAGCATTCGACCGCGTACCTCATTCCCGTCTGATTTCAAAATTAACAGAACTTCGTTGAGATTCGCTAACCTTACCGTGGATCCGTAACTTTTTGTCTTTTCGAAAGCAGTTCACTCTGGTTAATACCTCTTCCTCTCCAATTTCCGATGTCACCTCCGGAGTGCCTCAGGGTAGCGTCTTGGGGCCACTACTTTTTCTAATTTACATTAATGATCTTCCAGCTAATATTTCTTCGTCAATACGGCTTTTTGCTGACGATTGCATTAGATACCGTTCTATAACTAGTACCAATGACCACCTTGCTCTCCAAAAAGACCTTAATCTCATTAACAACTGGTGTGGTGCATGACAAATGACTTTAAATTTATCAAAATGATATGTAATATCTTTTAGTCAAAAAAAATAAACTGTTGACTTTGATTACTCCATAAATAATTCCAACGTGTCACGGTCGTCTTTGTATAAGTACCTCGGCGTTCATTTCACTTCTAATCTTACTTGGGCGGGACATGTAACCTACATATCTGCAAAGGCATCAAGAACACTGCGATACTTACGTCAAAACCTACGAAACGCGCCAAATAACCTCCGCAAACAAGCTTACTTAACCTTTGTTCGCTCACAGCTGGAATTTGCATCACCCATATGGTCCCCCTTCCAAGCCTATCTCATTAACCAGCTAGAAGCTGTGCAAAACAGGGCGGCACGGTTCATTTTACGTATTTACAGTCGCCCCTCGAGGGTCACACAAATAAAACATGACCTTTCATTACAGCATCTAGACATACGGCGCACAGTTGCCCTCCTGTCTTTACTTCATAAATATATTCACGCGTCCAGGCCACCACACTTCCCACTAACGGCACCATTGCGCATGTCTAAACGACTTCACAATCAGCGAAGCATCACACGCATCTTTGTAAAAACAAAATAATTCAATTCATCGGCTTTGCCTCGTGCCATAGCACTCTGGAATGATCTACCCGACGTCATTGTCAATTTAACTAATCATGAAAACTTTCGCGAGCAAATAATGATACATCTATCTCAATAGCATTGTTTAACTCCTTGAATTCTGTTTTTGTTCTTTGTGCTTTTTTGTGGCTGGGAAATTCTTGTTGTTGCTTGAAGCCCCTCTTTGTCATTTGTGCAACCACTGTTATTAGTTCCAATGTTATTACTTGCTTTGTATTTTTATTAGTTATTAGTTATTAGTTGCTCTGTAGTTGCTTTGTATTGTGACAGAATTATCACCCACTAGCATTCTTTTCTATGTACCCCCCTTACTCTATGCTCCGTAATAGAGCCTGTAAGGTATTTTTAAATAAATAAATGTGTCTTACTGAAGAAGCACAACACATAGAAGTGGACGGATGCGCAGGAACAAAGCTTTGACAGCGTGCGAAAAGCCTTGTCACAAGCACTGGGCCTGGCTTTCTTTGGCAAAACCCAGCCCATATGCTAAAAGAATATCCCAGCCAACATATAGTAGGAGCATTCACTCACCAGGACGTACACTCCTTGGCTTACTCTTTTCGCTCTCTAACAGAAGCCCAAGAGAAGTATGCACAAATTGAAAAATAGATGTTAGCCGTTCGACAAGGATGCACCAGATTTCACGACTGTCTTTGCACAGCCAAGCATCTCGGCGGAAAGTGACCACTACCCACTCAAGCCAATTTTCAAGAAACCACTCCACAAGTGTTCATTACGCCTGCAAAAGATGCAACTGGCACTCTTAAAGTATTCGCTCAAGATAATAAGTAAACCAAGAACCGAGATGTTTATAGAATATGCCTATTCATGGTCTCTGTCAAAAGAAAATGTACCGGAAGAGGAAGAGTTCTAAGCAAATGTCGTTCAGGAGCTGGCCGTCTCCAGCGAAAAACTGCAGCAGATCAATCGTTAGGCAAGTCAAGAAAGCAACCTATGTACCCTGAAAGAATATGCGACTACCACATGGCCAGAGAACAAAAGGTCAGTCCCTGAATAAATTTGAGCTTTCTCGTCGTACCGTGACGAGATCCGTGCGAAGTTGTCATATTTCGATTCAACAGACTTATTCTTCTCAGCAGCATGACAAATCATGTCCTAAGCACCCTGCATGCAGCCCATGGAGAAGAGGAAACGAGGAAGCAACGTACCAGAAACGTTATGCTTTGGCCTCACATGTGAGCAGACATTCAAGAGCAGACCGATGGCTGTGCACCCTGCAGGAAATATAAGCCCAGGAACCAATAACTGCCGATTATGAGTGAAGAAGTACACGAACTACCCTGGCAAACACTTTGCATCAATTTCTTCTGTCACGAGGTAGAGGAATATGGGGTCATTGTCAACTTCTACTCGTTTTATTTTGAGATTCGACGCTTGAACACACGACCACTGAAGCCGTCCTTATGCTCTGCCAAGTAGTCTTCGCCACTCACGGTCTACCTTGTAAGCTTATCAGCGACAATAGATAACCATTTACCAGCCACGAATTTGCTTAAGACATGAGTCAGTGGGACAACGAGCACACCACACCAAGTCCTCACTATCTACAGTTCAATGGGATAGCAGAACGAGCCGCCCAAGAAGTAAAGAAATTTCTTGAGAAGACTGCTTACGGGACTGCAGAGTTTTCCAGTGTCCTACTAGAGTGGAGAAACACTCCAAGAGACAAGCTGTTGCAGTACGCAGTCCAGTGACTGATGGAAGAAGAACAAGGTGACAGCTGCCTGTCCACTTCAAGCTACTAGAGCCTAAGACAGTGCCTCGCAAGCAGGTGATGGCAAGACTCGAGGAGATCCAGCAGCGTCAGAAGACGTACCACAACAAAGGCACAAGAGACCAAGTGCGTTTACATCCTGCATACGAAGTAACGGCGTTGAACAGCCGAATTTCCGAGTGGCATCCGGCGATTGTAGTCTCCGAAGTCCCAACACCAAGATTGTACATCGTGGCCAATGAAAATGGGGAAGAGTTTCGCCGCAACCGAGAGCATATCTAAGCTCACAGCTCAACAGCAACTACACCACCACACCCTCCGGGACCACAACCCCAACCACTATGGCGTAGTACCAGAAAACGCTAAAAGCCACAACATTTTGTTGAAGGGTACTGAGTCAAGCCAACTTCTTTTAAAAAAACATATGGCCTACGGCGTCGCTGCGTGCGTCACCAACCTCGTTAGTGCCACCAGGGCCATTTTTTCTCCTCGGCCATCTAGTGATTCAATAAACGTTCTTTTGTTGTCAGCCATCAACGCGTCCTGTTGTCTTCGCGCTGGCTCGTACAGAGTCCCACGCATACGTTACTGTTCTATGCTATCATTTAGCGAGAGGGGGAAGAGGAGGCACGGAAGAAAGACGCAGGAAGAGACAAAGGAGGATGTGGAATGGTACATCGTAAACTAACCGTCAACATAGCGTGACGAAAGGCGGGGAGAGAAATGTGGCCGTGAAGTGAGTAATGTGTTATTGTAAGGGGGAGCGTAAAAAGGAGGACAATACTGAGAGAGATAAGAAAGGCAAAGATAACAAAGAAGATGACATTTAAAAAGAGCAAATGAAACTTGACAGTCAGTGGATGGAGACAATAAAGACGAAGTAATGCAGTTGCATACGCCAGGAAGTGGAACTTGCTTGCCAGTTCCGCTGTTTACTGTGATTTCGGAATTTTGCAACTGATATTACCTTTTTATTAAAATCATACAAATGCTGCAACGGGAAGAGATAAACTATCCACTAATATTTTAACGCTACGATGGTCGTGAAAGACGAGGACTGACAGCAACTGTAACTCTGAAAAGCAGCGCCTGGCTAGCTTTCCGTCTAATGCGAGGTTTTCGATTCCTTCAGAGCGCTCCAGTGCTTCATATGTGCTCGCACTTTTCTGCTAAATTTCTGAGGAACCTTTGCTCCTGCATGAGTTAGCCAGGTACACTTCCAAATAGGAACCACAGAGCGAAGCATACCGAGTGTTTCATTTGAAGTGAACGAAAATTTATTTTCATTTCACAAAAAGTGCGTCCCAAATCTCTCCCGGATTCCCCCGTCCCAGAAAAAAAGCATTAAAATGCGATAATTGCTCGTTCTCTATCCCAGTGAGTCTTTCTGTAGGGGTAGACACCTTAAGATGCGCAAAGACATCATTTGGCGGAGAAATTAACCTTGTTAAATTAACCAGTTAGCTAGGGTACACCCAAGGTCATGTCATACGGGAAAGTTGAAGTTCATGCGAGGAACCGTTCTCAGCTTTAAAACATAGAAAAAGCGCCCTTTTGCAATATTTCTTGCGTAACGAACATAGATCAGTAAAATAACTCATAGGTCGCCTCATTTAGACTTACTAAATCTGATATTGAGTCGTGCGCCTGAGTATCATTGAGTCCGGGTGAGTAATATTTTTGTGTGTCTGAACGAGAGGAAATCTAAGAACGTTTTTAGTGAGTCTGAGTGCAAGTGTGTCTGGTGGAAAGAAAAAACGTTGATGAGTGTGAGTCCAAGAGAGCCGTTGGGGCGAGGTATTTATCATGAATCACTATGAATGCGCTCCACACTGTTTTGCGATATATGTACTCCACTTCAGTATTATTGTCGTCCTTCTCTCCGCTTTCATTTTTAATAACTATGTCTACTGAAACATCAATGCACTAGCGCTCATACGCCAGCTCAATATCAGTTTATTAGATAAGGGAATGAAAAAAGGTTTTCTTTGAAATTAAAGAAAACCTGTAGTTTGACGCTGCACACTCAAATAATTGCCTAGTATGAACGTAAGTTGTTGTGAAAACGAGTATATTTGCGCTGGTTCACGTCTGCTTATTCTTTACCGAATAACCCTTCAATTAAAGTAAATGTGTGATTTTTTCTAGGAGACCTAAAGAGAGTGAGATCAATGTGGCCATATTTCCTCGCTTTGCAGATGGAGAGTGCATTCAGTGGTCCGCGGGACGTGGAGTGGGCTTTCAAAGGTGACACGCTCTACGTTCTGCAGGTGCGTCACATGAAAATAAAGCTTTGTCATGTCCATGGGGAGAAAATAATAAGGAGCTGAACGCAGGCATGAAGGACAATCATTTCATGGGTAGTTTACCGATGAAGCCGCAGGAGTAACCTCTACTAACTGTGTAACCACTGTGGTTTCTTGGCGTAACTTAAGCCACAATGCGTAACCATAATCACTGTATATTAACTGCATATATCGCTCATATAATCACTGTATATATCGCTGTGCAACCAATGAGAAGCTCTTTCTCAAATTGCCTCCGATTCAGAACTGAAACTGGATCCAATAAGATATTGGCACATACATATTTTGCAAAGCGCTGGCAGCCTATAGCTGCAATCATAAAAATATGGAGATGTTGAAGATATCGTGTGAGCCGAGAACAACAGAAAAGCGTTTAGTGCATATATATATATATATATATATATATATATATATATATATATATATATATATATATATATATGTAGCGAGGAGGAAATTAAGCGCTTTATATATATATATATATATATATATATATATATATATATATATATATATACAAGTATGTATGCAAAGTGGAAAGGGGAACTGTGTGATAGAAAACAAAAAAAAATGGACTTTGCGATCGCGCAATGAAAGCGCGCAGATAACGTGGAGGGTTAGCACCGTAATTTCTTTCACGTTTTCATTCAACTTAAAAATGACGCACTCGCCTGCATGTTCTTGTCAAACGCCGGTGCAGTTGTGTGGTTGTTTTATATGTCCCAGGTGCCAGGGGTGTTGGGACTGTAGCGCCCACATGCTAGTCGGTGACAGGGCTCAATTTAAGGATGTGCTTTCACAGCTTCTTCGGGGTTCGTGGTTGGCTGGGAATCGACTGGCGTCAAACTCAGCGTACTGCTTTTGCTGGTAGAGCATGAATCGGTCCACAAGCGTTCGTCTTGCGAAAATCTTATACGCGTGCGCACGTGGTCTATGTGACGCTGCACGATTGTTTGAGGAGTCTTCACTGTGACCACCTGTCTAACCGATGCGGCTGTTAATCGTCTTGGCATTGATTTACCATTGAACCTGTAGTTGCGGACATGCACATCACAATTCATGGCAGCATAAACTCGTACCTTTTCTTTTTATTAGAGGGTGCAGGCGCCATTAAAACACATGCGTCCAGTGGCGACCATATCTGGTGTTCTAGCAGCAATTGGATGAAGACCACCCGGCTTTCTGTGAATTTCCCTTATTGCAAAAACAGCGTGATGCCAGTACGTTTTTTAGGGCTGGTACATGCTGGAGACAATAGTACACGCTTGTAATCACTGGCACTTCGCTGGGCGCACTGGAGAAAAGCTGTGTCGCACTGGCTCAACCGCTGTGCTTCTGGTGCACACTGCGAAGCGCTGGAAGCGCTAAAGTTTTCACTGGCAAGCGCTGGTGAATATTGGAGCACGCACTGTTTCTACCAGCGCAGCGTGCACGTTATTGTAGCATATGCTGTGGTATGTTTCGGTGTCGGTAAATATAAAATGCTTGATTTGACGACACGGGGAGATGCTACTGTAACAGACACCGAGCGTACGTAATTTACCAAGCTACGTAGCAGACACCGAGCATATATAATACGTAAAGTAACCGAGCATACCGAGCACGTGCGTATGGCAGCAATTATAATGCACCTTTTTAGCATATGCCGCTGCGTATACCGGCCATATTCGCATCATCCGTGTATTGCTGTAACGATTCCAAGTTGCAGTGTTTGTTAGCCTTGAGCTACCCGCCGCTCTTAACAGAAACGGGAAATTGTTTTTGCCGCAAAGCGGACGAAACGTAAATGAGTTCTCTCGATCACTTCGCAAGGTTTATCAAGGGGGACGAGAAAAGAAACTGTCATTTGATTCCGCCACACCGCATAAATATATGTCTGCCCATGCTTATCCTTCTACTTACTTCAAGTAAGAGTTAGAAATGTTCCGAAGCTCAAATGCAGAATCTTCAACCATCCCAACTCACCGCGTCGAGAGCGGTCTTACCCGGTGCCCGACCCAGCGAGCATTAAACCTGAAATGCCAGCCGCGTTGGTATATATGCTACCGGCGCTTCTTGCTTCGTGTACACAAAACTATAAAGTGTGAGAATAACTGTAAAATTTAGTTGAGACATCTATGAACCTGAATCAACTATTTCGTGTTGTTTCGATGTTCGCACAAGGAGCGCCGATGATCGAACGTCGTGATTTCAGCTACGCAGGCTGTCACCGAAAGCTGTCGGCCGCACTTAGCCGGTACTTTTGACTGATATGTAACAACACGCAATTTTTAGTTGGGAACCAAACAAGACATTTAAATAATCTGTACATGCTGCCCAGTAGCAAGTGCGAGAACCAACTATAAAAGAAAAAAACAATCGGCAGCAACGGCTGACAATCTGTGGCTGCTCCTCCAGTCAATTTGACATTTTTCACAGTTAAGATGTGAATTTTTCAAAAAACTTTCCGTTCTTTCTGATATTCGCACGTCATTCGGTGCCCAAAAGCCGTTCGTCACGGTCGAATTAAGACGCAATTGTTATTAGAAAATAAGTATCACGTCAATCTTGACTTTACGACTTGTAAACACGAAGTCAAACGGCGCGTTTTAAGGATAAATTGTCGTTTTACCGCCCCCTGTGAAAGTTGCAGCGTGGTGTAGTGGTTAGCATACTTAGCTCACAATCAGGAAGCGACGGGTTGGAATCCAATAAAAAAGGCGTCCTATTTTCGAAGTTTTAATTTATTTTATTTTCAATATGAATCGCGCTATTTTACTTATATAATTAGTTATTTATGGCAAATGGGCACCACTGTTTTAACCCTGTGAAGCCATTTTACGCACAGTACTTGGACGATCCAGCATCCCACTACCTGCAACTGGAAGGTGCTGGTACCAGCGCCATACTGGGCCCATAATCAGGCATGGCGCTGGACGCTGGTACCCAGTGGTTCCGATTTTTGCAATAGGGTCTGTTGTGATTGACCAGTAAACGCATCAAACTATGTTCAAGCTTCCCGCCTTTCAATTTCTGAAGACCGCCCTTGAATCCTCTGACTGCTCATTCCACCGCTTCTTTTGACTGAGGATAGGAAAGGGTGGTTCTTAGATGCCTAATATACTTCATAGCACCCAATAATGCAAACTCCCCACAACGAGATGCAGGGCTGATGTGTCAGTGTTTCGAATGCTTTCGCCTACACGCGGTCAGTGCCCAGAGCCGACGGCCACCGTGGCACGCTCCTACGCGTTCGCGCACTCATTGTGCTCAACTATTCTACCGCGTCTGAGCCAGTGTTTCCAAACCATCCCACAGAATCACGCGGAAGACCAAAAAATAACGCTGGTCAACAATGCAACGCCACTAGCGTGCTCGGAGGTTGGACTTGTTAGGTCACGTCATGCGCACGTGAGCTCTTTGTCGGTGCCTGAGAGGGTGGGGAAGAGATTTGACTTGCGAAGGCTACGCGGAGGAGCGGCAAGGGTTTCGACCTCGCCTTCTCTCATCCTTGTTTCGCGCCGCTTCAAAAAACCCGTTTTCTCCGCCCGTGATGAATCAATTAAAAAAAATTTTCTGGCAAAATGTTCCTCATTGGACGCCCAACAACTTCAACTGCATAACTAAAATTTGATATGGGGCCTGGTGAGTGGCTCTTTAAAGCTGATGTCTCCTACTGCGATTCAATGATGCTACGGATCGACGACCATATAAGCTAGTGGCACATTATGGGCCTCAGGAGATGGCAGGCATTAAATTTGGAGGATCTGTTGGCAGTACTCTCCAGCAAGGTAAATATCCTCAATTGTGCTTGTTTCTTCAATAAGGCCAATTGTCACCTGATATGGAAGTACGACGGGTTCAGAAGAATAGTTCGTGATCAAAAGCTTCGTTGCACTTTCCAATGCAACTGTTGCCATGGGTTCCACTATGACTGAATAGCGGTCATACACGAGCTTTGTCCCTGTGATGACCAATAAATGGTTTTCACCTTCTGACATGCGATGCCAGGCCACAGAAACTAACTTCCACGATAATGCTGGCAGTCGTTTCTCCCAAATCAGGTAGGCCTTGCGTAGCCTTTACGAGACCAATATCACGAAGCTCTGCCAGCCCCAGTCGATGACTGCTCTTGAAGCCCGGAAGAAGTCATCGCCTAGCATTTATCCTTCGTGAGGTAACTGGGCAACAATAACTAAGTCATGCTGCAGTGTTGGTCGTCCACTGTCACCACAGCACTGAGTTGACGCAAATTTTGTAGGTGATGGCAGTTTGCTGCCAACAAACGTCGGGAAGAAGGCCTTATGCTTAGTTTGTCAACTATTGGTCCTGTAATCAAGCTTTCCACAGCCTCAGAGTCAAAGATTTCATTATTCTTTTTTGTTCGTTGATGGCGACAGCAACAGAAAAAGTACCTGTTTCAGAGGCACATCACACCTGCTCAATTACTGACGACTGCTTGAGGACATCCGCATCACGAGCTGTTCATTTTTCGGCTTCTGTGAAGTAAAATATTCAAAATCTCCCTACCTTTTTGAAAATGCTGCAGTTAGTAGTACAGGACACCGCATGACAAAATGACCGCTTCGGGAGCCGTTCAAGCAAAGTTTACAAACTCTCGCACCGTTTACTAGTGACGTTTCAATTGCTTGTGTGTACCTCTTTTTCTTTTGCAGACAAACAGGCAGACATACAAATTATCGGCGTGTTGCTATGGTGCCTCAGATAAACGCAATAATTCCTTTTTAATTGACAATCGCACAACAATGAAAGCTAAATCTTGAGAGATATTGGTGAGTATTGCGGATGGTGTCAGCCGTTTGGTGTCGTTTGAGGTATCGTTAAGGGCGGACAAACAGACAAATGTACAGATATTCAGAAAGACAGCCAGACAGACAGACCAAACTTTTCCGTCGAAGGTCCCTAAGAAAGACGATCGTCTTTAAACACGCATATCGGAGAGAGTCGATTGTCGTCATGGCGATGGCTTCGCTTTCCTATCCCCTCCTTTTAGCACCTTGGTTGTGGCAAATGTTTGGCCACCACCCTTCGAAGCACCGGCAAATAAAGTTCACCGACCTTGCTATGCCATCAAAAAAGCTGTTTCTCTCTCTCTTTTAGCACCTTTCTCTGGGCTGCTTCAATGTGTGAGAAACTACTAGACTCTACAGTGTCCGCGAGTTGACGATGGTGCATAGGCTTCCGAGGCGAACGCTTTGCATTAACACGGCATTTGGCGGACCGCGTTTTGGATGGCGTTCCACGTTCTTCCACAGCTAAAATTCAATAGCTTTTCTTCGTATCTTTGATCTGGTCAAAGCGCGGAAAGGAGCTTATCGTATTCAAATGTGTAATAAAAAAGTGCCTTGGGGGACAAAGTAGCCATGATAAATAGGCACTTTTCCTGTTGTAGTACAGGGTAATTGCACTGCTCTATCAGGTCCAGCTTTTCGTATGCGAATTCGGTACATGACTTGCATGCACATCGCGTTGCGCCGAACATCTAGTGCTTAGATTTTACATCGCAGTCAATGTTATAACGTTGGCGGAACGCTGCCTTCATGTCAATCCGAGCACTGATACTAGCCACCTTCGTGTGGTGACGCATCCACGTAAAGTATTTATCTGGCAACCTTATCAGAAACGCTGAAGGTCCTAAAGCAATAGTCGACTTGGTGAAACCGGACGTTTAGATCTTTCCCAAGTTGGGGTAAGGAGCTCGCCGCGGAACTCGAAAATCGATCGCCAGCGTTTTCACTGTTAGACATGCACATGGGAGTATCGCTTCTGGCTTGCCTTTGTTGCTTTCTCGAGCCGCGTTTGAGATTCGTCGACGCACTGCTCTCTTCTGCACTCGTGCTTGATTCGGCGCCAGAATTTTCATGTGTTTAACTCGAGATGCTCGATGCGCTCTACTAGTGGAGCAAGTAAGTTACACAAGAGGTCGTCACTTGCCTTCAAGCGAGAGCTGGCTTTGGTGCGTCGTCGTATTTGGCGGCGTTGTGGTTCATGAGCATCAACAGTTTCAGTTCCTCCAATTCGCACCCGACATGGCCTACCTTGGTCTTTAGAGTACCGGATTCAGACACTGCTATAAGACTCCACCTGGGCGTCGTGGTCCAGGTGTTTGAACACTTTGACGAAACACGGGGCCATCGCCATCTTGTAATCACGCAGCCGACGATGTCCAAAGGTCAGTGGTTGAGCCAAAGGAGCACGTAGGGAACGACGTCCCCACATAAAAGACGTAAACGTAATCTTAGTTCGCGTTGAGATGTTGGCCACCATTTGTGACACGCTGTTGGAGACGTCGGATATTCTGGGTTCTGAGGTGGCCTAGGAGGGACGTCCACACTCTTGCAAGATTGAGAAAAGAATGCCTGAACCTTTTTTTTATTCGAAGTTCCTCGAGCGCCCGCGAGCTTGGCGCCCATGTACTTCGATTTCCTTGCGCGAAGGCGCTAGACACACACCGAGCGTCGTCTACTATCGCTCGTCACAGAGTTTTTGTGTCTCATACAGCCTTATTGCAGCAAGTTTCGGTTATAGAGTTTAGTCATTTTGAAAGAAAGCTCCTCAAATACCATTCTGTGAAAAGTATTCTTCGATAAATCAGGTCAAACTGAATTTTATATCATCTCCACAACAAGAAAGATGATTTCGAGAAAAAGCTGCTTTACTGCAGCTGCACTGAACGCCGGTGTTACAGTTAAACAGTGTGCAGCACTGATTCTAGGTACTTTACCTGCTAATAGTAAGCCAAGGCACTTTGCATAACTATGAAGAAGAATAATACAACAGCGTACCCGTGATTTTAGTAAGTTTAGGGTTTTTCATAAATGTAAGAACAATGCGCCTGTGACATCAAAAAAGATACACAACAAATAATAAGGAAATATTATATGACATTTAACAATTGCAACCAAATAAGAGAAAGCAAACTCAATGCATACGTCAAACTCAATGTAAGCAGGTAAGCGCATATATACATTACATATACTAAAAAAATGCCTTAAGCAGTGCCCCTGACGTACGCATTGCGTTTTCACGAGCTGATACGAATGCCCTTCTTCGCTGCGTGATGCGCAGCTACACACTTCAGCACTGGACCAAACCGAAATGGCGACACCAGCGACTTCACAAATGGGACCCGGAAATCAGGTTCCGCATGCCACCTAAATTGAAACGGCCACTCACAAGTATGATCCACCGCATTCGTCTTGGTGTAGCGTACACCAGACGTTACGCACATATCATCGGTCGCAGTGACACCGGTCCTAATTGTGAACACTGTGATGTGCCAGAAACACTTGAACACATATTTTGTGTCTGCCAAGCATACGCACGTCAACGACAAACACTGATTTCTTTTACTAAACTATATCGCAGTAGGTCATTAACTGATGAGACCATGTTGGGCCCTTGGCCAGACACCAACAGTGCAAACTGCGGTCACAAGAGCAGTTAAAACCTTTTTGGAAACAACTGGACTATGTGCGCGGCTACGAAATTTGTCTCAGCTAGAAAAAACACTACATACTCACCTCTCTATCTCACCATCGTCATCCAGTATTCTTTCTTTTCCCCTTTCCCTTCCCCTAGTGTAGAGCAGCAGGCTAGAGCAAGCTATCGCTCAGGCTGACCTCTCTGCCTTTCTGTAAATAAACTTACCTTCTCCTCCCTTGATGCAGTGCTTGAATTACGCAGTGGGATCAAGCCAAAGGAAATGAGTTAAAACAAGCCAATAGGTCATTGTCGATATATAGAAAGTGTCCTAATTGGCTACGATTTCCGCAAAGTGCGCAAAAGTTTTGACAACTGCATATTCCTAGGCAAGTCCTCAAGTATACAACAAAAGACCGTACTGTTTAATATAGCCAGTCGTGGGTAAGTAAATTACAAGGCTTATTGAAGTTTTATATATTAAAGCAAATTGTAGCAACAATAGGGAATATTTCAAACAACGGAGCTTCTTGAGATTCTCGTTCCACCACTTCCACGAACAAGCACAGAAGGCCGACATACGCCAAGCAACTCCTAGAATAAAACCACCATGCATAGTGTCAAACTACTATCAAAGTAATATTATTATATTAACAATAATAATAATAACTTACGAAGTTTCACCTACGAAAACCACGAAAAGAATATGAGGCACCGTGGTAGAGGGCTCCGGAAATTTCGTCGACCTGGGGTTCTTTGACGTGCGCCTAAATCTGAGCACACTGGTCTCAAGCGTTTTCGCCTCTATTGTAAACGCAGCCGCGAGAGTCCTGCATACCATGCTATAGCTAAGGGGTGGGGAAGAATAGCAGGTACGCCAAATCATTACCATGATCAGCAGAGAAGCGAAAAGGAGGGTTATTAATGAGAGCGTGGGTGGGAGTGGTAGAAGATAAGCGACTATAGAGTAAAGGAGAGAACAAAAGAAGGAAGCAAAAAAGTGCGAAAGAAAAAGATGTAGATCAATATAAATAAATAGGATAGCAAAGGTCATTCCTCAACTAAAAAATCCGGGCGTAAGATTAACAGTCGATAATGTCAGACCAAATCTCTCTAACATCTAACATGGGCAAACTAGTAGAGAGGGTCCTGCGTAGCCGAGTAACTATCTGGATGGCAGACAATTTAGTAATAAAACCGAACCACATCAGCTTTTGTAGTGATTTCTATATTTGGTGTGCCCATGCTGATTTAGAGAGCCGAATACAGCTCGCGCGAAAAAAAATGCAATACGCTGCTTTAGTAACACTTGACATAGCCAAGGCGTATGACAGTGTGGAGCACTTCGTATTGTTAAATACGCTAAAGAGATTGAATTTCCCACAATATTTCATTGAGTGGGTGGCAGAATAATTAAAATCAAGAGAATTCTACTGCGTCAAAGATGGATGTTCCTCATCTAGATTTAAACCAACGCGCGGAGTTCTCCAAGGAGCAGTTTTATCTCCAGTTTTTTTTAATGCTTTATTGAGCACAATTCCAACAGATCAAGAAGTTACTGTCTACATTTATGCTGATGACATCACATTCTTTGCTGCTGACTGTGATATTTACTCACTACAACTTAAATTGCAAAGATATGTTAGCATGTTAGAAATTCGGTTGCAGTCGATTTCTTTATCGTTAAATGTCAACAAAAGTGCGCTCTTGGTGTTTCCGCTTGCAGAACCAATTTCATTTTCAAATATACATAAACAGGAACCTATTTAGCAAGTAGATTTTCTAAAATATCTGGGAATCATTCATAATGACAAACTTAACTAGAGTCCACACATAGAGTATATAACTACAAAAGCACAGCGGGCTTCAGGTTTACTGCACAAGCTAAGTAACCGGAAATATGGGTTACGGAGGCACACCTTGATAACGTTGTACAAGATGTACACGCGCCCCATCATGGAATTCGGATGCATATTATTCTCGGGTGGCCCTGCTTATGAAACAAAACCTCTGGTTGTCTTGGAGCGAGAAGCACAGCGATTGTATCTGGGACTCCCTAGGTTTGTGGCTATCAACCCACTGTACCAGGAAGCGAGCCTGCCTACACTACTTTGTCGATTTCCAGTTTTTACCGTGCAAGCATTTTTAAAACGTTAAAGCTTACCGGCAAAAAGATCTCAATATGCTTTTATTGCAAACCCAGACGCTTTCTTTCTTGCTCATTGGCGACGGTTTCACACATCTCAGATAATGTTTGTACAAAAGAATTTACGAAGTACAAACGTGAACATTAGAAATGTAATTGAGACTAATGACTCGAATTGTCACGTTTTAATTGAGTATGATGATGTATTCCCCCAAAACACCAAGTTACAATCTCTCAAATTTTTAAATTACATATTATTAGATTACTTGGAGCATGCAGAAACTAAAAATATAATAGCCACAGATGCTTCAGTAAATAATCAAAAGGCAAGTGTAGGCATTGCCTCTGAGTCGCTTGACTGGTGCTCTTCAATGAGACTGCCTGATTTTACTCCAATTTTTGAAGCAGAGCTCGTGGCAATTATATTAGCTCTTTGAAAACTTCCGTCAAATTAAAACACCACAGTCATAGTGACGGATTCTTTTTCAGTTTGTGCAGCTCTGACAGCTTTGAAGAACTCTTGAATTCTAAGGACATTCCAAACATTAGCACCCCACAGTTGAGACTCCTGAGGTTACTATGGGTTCCGGGACACTCTGGATTAAGATTAAATGAATTGGCCGATTCCTTAGGACGAGCCTCACTTGATGGGCCAGTTTTATCCATACTGCCAGATGTTGAATATATTACAGCAATAAAATATTGAAAATCAGCGATCTCCACTGATACGGTAAAAAAGGTAACTACATGGACAGAATATAACCACCTCAAGTTTCCATGGCGACCACCCACTGGAGCCAGTCCAGAAAGGTCGAAGTTTTAATTACTAAATTTCGATGTCGTGTCCCCCTCCCTCCCCAAAACCTATATCTACACAGAGCTGGTCAGACAACATCACCCCTCTGCGCATTCTGCGGAGAAATGAAATGAATAGAACATTATTTTTTGTATTGTCGCCGCTACGCTATACTTCGTAAAAGGTTACTAGTTATTCCATTTCTGAATATAGGCGTTAGATTGACGGTGGAAACTGCGCTAAGCTTTGGTGCCTCAGTTATGGGACATTGCCACAGGGATGCTTTCAATGCCGTTTGCGATTATATTCAGGCAACCAAGCGTAAACCTTTGTGATCTTCAATAAAATAATTATTATTCATTACTGCCGTGACAAAGTGAAGTAAACGCAGCTGAGTGGTAATCACAACGCCTAAAATCTCCCAATTCCTCAGCTTAACTTTTCTATTTTTTTTCTCGTTTGCTCTCTTTTTATGTGGTTTTCCTTACATTAGTCATATTATAGTACAAATTCATTACACATAGTTAAAATGGCCACGGAAAAACTGCACTACACTTTACTGGCCAATCTCCCTGAGTGGGTATGAGCGATCAGCCCAAGGAAACAAACAAACTAACCAAACAAAGAGAAAACAAGCCTGGAAAAATAACAATATGAAGTAAGACGAAAGAACGATATCTGCGTTCTCCAGGTGGTTGCGCTCGCTTTACAGTTTTGTTGTTTACTTGCACTGCACAAACGTCGAATGGGTATTCATTTTTTTCTTGTAACCAAGTAGCACATTAAAAATTAAGCTTTAATAATTACAGCCACTTGTACGTGAATACGTTAATATACTTCACTCTCATGCATGGTCCCACAGTTGTATTTCTTGGTTTCATCATAAAATAATCATTTCTAGGGTTCCAAAAAGCCAGCCCTTTTTTCGTGTTTTTCAAGCAGCCAAGTATCTGTCATGCTTCACCTGTTATAGGCACGTCCAGTGACATCATTGTACCTGCCAACGGACGTGGAGCTCATGCATGAGCTGGACGAAGGATTCCGAACCTCTGATGAATGCTTGACGAAAGCAAACATTGGGTGAGTATAAAACTTTGGATTGCGTGAGTGGTTTCAAGGCTACCATAGCCTTTTTTTCTCATTGAAACGCTTTCGTTGGTGAACTATGCCTTCTCGTCATTGTCATTGGCTGGTGGAATCAAAAAGAGTACTGGGTTTTCGCGCTTGAGGCTTACTTGTTTTTAGCCGAACTCGACACAACCGTTTTAGGTTACCTTTGTGAAATCCGAATCATGCACAATTGTGAATTTGTTTAACAGTTCCCAATTCTTCCCTTCTGTGACCCCATGTCCTGTTGCTCTAGATGTCTTCACCTTTATCAAGCAGCACTTTAATCCCCTTAATTTAACTCATTAGTCGCAAGTGAATAGCCCTCTCAGGTTTTTGTATATAGCTCTCGTTTTTCACCAAATCCCACTTGTTGAACGTACAACACCTTTGACCTCGCAAAGCTCGCGAAAAGAGGCATTGTAGACTTTCGCTGTAGCAATGCTTTACAGAAATGTTGTGAACTGCTAATAAATGCTAATTTTAAGGCGCAAGCAGAGCGACATTTGAATGCTGGCTACTCCTACCACACAAAACTTTATATCGCGGAAATTTCGGTCAAGATGCTTCAGACCTCGAAACAAGACCTTTCCCAAGGTTGAGACATGGAGGCCTCATAAGCTCGCCGAAGTTTTTTATCTACATGGAATCTCCGACAACTTCAAAAAAGCTGGGAAGTGGGCCAATGTAAAAGTGGTACTCTCTGCCCCAGAAAAATTGGTTCTCTGCCCCGGAAAAGGCACGACACCAGCCGAGCATGTGAAGCGGGGGTATGGGAAGCGTGGACGCCGAAGCGGGACATCGTGTGACTAAAAATTTTCGGAATTTGAAAGATGTTTACCAAGAAACTAATATTAATTGTCATTGTGACAGGACAATATAAAACACCAAGAACCACCAGGTACAATTGTACTCTGCTTCCCCACTATGGTTCAGCACTACCAAAGCTACGGGGTGTGAGAAAGCCACAACCTTGCGCAGCGAAACGTAGTCTTGTACACGAGTGTTTTAAAATTGACAGGGTTGGCTAGAATTGACGTTTCTTTTGTGTTTTACGCGATGTCTATAGAATATACGTTTATTCTTCTTCGCATTTATTTCTTATACAATTATTTATTTTTGTTGGTTACCGCCAATAACCCTGTTTAAAAATCGACATGACCGCACCCATGCAAAAAAGAACGCCCGCTCCGATCCGCACTCACTGTTCCTACACTCCCACTGCAATAACAACAGTAAACAAATTGTAAAATCAGCCATTGCTTTGTTTCATCTCACTCTAAAAATAACGCATTAGGTAAGTTTTGCCTTTAATATCGGGATATGCTTGTTGCTTAGCAACACTTGCTAAGTATAACACGCCGAGGCAGTGTTCGGAGTGTGTCCTCAGGCCAAGAACACTGTCTCTCCAAATATCGGACATGCTACCTAGCCCAGAATTTCATGCGCGACGGAACCTCTTTTGGTGGAAAAAAAAGAAAGAAAAGAAGCATTGCAACAGGAGATGCGAACGAACGCGTCGACGGAGAAACAGGCATACGAGAGCCACGAGGAGCGTCGAAGAAAAATGGCTGCAAAGTGAACTTATCTGCCGGCCTGAGCATCTACCGATCTCTAGAAGAGGAACATAATCACACTTCTTCAAGTTCCCAGTTTATTTGCTTGTTTATTAGCATTACGGTATTTTTAAGTTATAAACTAGACATAACAACTAAAACTCAGAAAGCAGACACCGTGAATACGGTGAGCAGACGACAGCGCACGAATGAATACATGTGGAGGGGCTAAGCGGCCTTGCTGTTGGCTGAGGGGCCTGTTGCCTCTATTGTTCGGAAGAGAACTTCTGAAACAGAGTATAGTAGGCAAATTCAAGATACACATTATGGACTTACGGCACAGCTTTGTCGTTTACTATTTATTTTATTTGATGTGTCAATCAGTTTACATTACATGTGGCAACGCTAGGGCAGCGTATGGTTACGTACCCATACGATACTCAAAGAATCGCCCTCTCCTTTTGATTTACGTTTTGGAGACGCATGGGCTTGTTTAGATGCGAATCAGGTTATGGGAGAGCTCAGTCCGGTGTGCGTAACTACCCTTACTGCGCATGCGCGGCAGCTGGCCCGAGCCTTACCAGAATGCGCTTGCACGTGCCATCGTGTTCGGGCCTGCATAAGTGGCTGTATAAGAGGCTTTGGCCTCTACCTGCTTACACTCTCTTAGCAATCACGTGATGATGTTGCGGAACGTGTTTCCGCAGACGCGCGACGAAGCCACGTGGCCCCAGGTTGCGTGGCGATGAACCTCCGTGGCTGTTCCGAGAAGAGGTCGGGACGAGTAAAGGAACAGAAACTACAGTGAATTCATGGTGTGCTTCACTTTCAAGGACGTGTTAACATTCGTCAACGTGCCCTTGATAAACGGAACTTCAAATCAACCCATGCCCTTCTTTGCGCGCTACTCCTTGTATTCTTTAGGAGGAGTGTATTTAATATTTGGTACATATACTCCTGCACAGCTTTTTTGAATTTTTTTAAGGAGGGGGCGAACGAATGTGCCACTTACATTTAAATCACTTTTGCTATATTTAGCTGTAGAGAGTAAATGTTAGAAGCCATAAAGCCGCACTGGCGCATTTATAGACATAGTGCACATGACTGAGTGAGACTTGTTTGGCTTTATGTTAACAACCAAACGCCGCTTCGCAGGCTGTTTCACTGTTTGCACAAACTTTACACAAAAATATACGCAATGCAGGGAAGTCGTGAACTGCGCTCAAAGCCCTCTGGGATCGGCCATATTCACCACTGGGATTATAGCCGGCAGCAAGGTATGTAGCACGTAAATATTCTTGTCTTTATCACTTTTTATTGGTTAGCAGGTGCCTCAATGTAAATGACAGGTCATTGAAAGTGGCGATTCTTGATGGTACTTTAGCGACAAAAAAGAGGTTGAATTTCGAAGAGTATTCAGTAACATCAGCTAAGAAGCGCTTATCGCGATATCGAGGGCGGTGTAAAATAAACATGACAACACAATTCACTTTTATTTTGTTTTTTCAGTAAAAGAGTTCTAGCATATTCCATGACTTGCAAATACACGTTATTGTGAAGCAGCCAGTGAGGATCTGCACATGCAGCATTCCGATCCAAGTCTTACGAGGTGCATAGGTGTCTTCATGTAATTCGAGTATAGTGTACATATCGTGGGAACATTAGGCATGCCTGTAAGGTATCTATTTCACTGCGTCACTAAACGTCAGCTTTCACATTGCAGTGCAGTTTTTATTCAACACAAAGTGTACGCACTGTATTTTGGTGTATTCCTGCGAGTTGATGTCGTGTAAAAGTTTCGATGCCTACTTTGACTGTCATGGGCCCTTCATGTTTCGTAAAATAAGATGAGACGTGATTATTTGCGAGTGCACTGACACCAATCAAGACATAGCACAGCGCGCGCAGTGGGCGAACTAGTTCATTTCATCGTATTCTGAACGCAGGTTTCACCGTTCCTGCGCTAGCTACGCAGCATCACTTCATGCTGTATAAGCGCTGTTTCTGTGCAATTCATACGTGATCAGCAGAAAGAAAGTTCTACGGTTTCAACTTGTTGATGTGGACTACGTCACTCGGGCAGTTTGCAGAGAGGTTAGTCTCATAGACTTGAACGACTTCGCGAGCAACGTGCGTTACCCGTCATACGATATGGTAAGGTATGGTAACTTCTCCGACAATTTACCACGATGAACTGCTCCACACAAGAACTAGGGAACTAGAGGAGAACTAAAGGTTTACATTCCCGCTGTCGTACAAAGCGTTCTGGGTTGCTTGTGAAGCAGAGTCTAGTGCGGGTGATCTAACGTGCGTGGTCGGTGCGAGCGATAGCGTCACGTGCGTATTCTCTCGATGGTGGTGTAGTATTCGCTATTAGGGTGAAGACACGGAACAATTGGCCGGTGTGTGCCTACATGGGCGAACTTTAACGGCCCGAGCCCGGCCCGAGCACGGCCCATCCCTAAAACTTCAAGCTCCGGCCCATCTGAGCCCAGACAGGGTACGGGCCGTATTTAAAATAGCGCCCCAACCCGGCCCGACCCTGAATGGTCTGGGCCAGACCCGGCCCGACCCGTTTCAGCCCATCTTGTCTTGAACATAAACGAGGCACATCTCAATGAGGGTGGCGATTTGGGCTTGTTGGTATGGTTGCATGATGATGGATGGTAGCGCAGACAACGAACACGGACAAGAGAAGGCACATAGACACAACACAGCGCTAACTTTCAACAACAGTTTATTACACGCAGATCTCCGTGGTGTATGCGATCCACCACGCCAACGTCGCACGTGCGTAGCTCTAAAAACCATCAAATATAACCAACGCGCGTGTTCCAATACTTTACAATTTTATATTTTTCAATCTTTTTCTACTTTTTCTTTCTTCCTTTTATCCCATGTTACCACAAACCCTATCGCGAATACATGTAATCAAGTTCCTTATCTGTCAACACCACTGATGGGCTGCTCACACACGTGTCACCTAGCTCTGCAATTCTGCCGGCCTCCAATACCAACCGCGTCATCTCGTGCCTACTTCTATTGATTATAACCGTTTCCTTGAATTTCGGTGTGCAATTACATCTCTGGCAATGAAGGGAAAGAAAACCATCAGGAACAACACTATTTACTTTGTTATTGTGCTCGCGCAAGCGATCGTTTATGCATCTACTGGTCTGACCGATATAACACTTTCCACAAGTAAGTGGAATGAGGTATACAACACACATGATGCACTCCACAAATAGGTTTCTATGTTTCTTTTGGCATACATTTGATTTTCCCTTGTCTGGTCTTGTGCTTCTGCAAAGACTCACCAACTTATTGGGTGCCGAGAAAACTACGTTAGTGCCACATTTTTCCGCAATCTTTTTTATCCTGTGAGAAACCTTATGCATGTATGGAATTACGGCAAAACTTTCCTTTCTTGAGCTCACCCTATCCATCCCTTCACATCTTTTCTCCAGCACTTTTCTGTGCAATCCTTCAGCAACGGACACGACGAGGCTCTTGGGGTACCCGGCATTGCTTAGCCTCGAGACCTGTTGTCTGAAGCTTTCATTCATGAGGCACCGGCAGGACTTCTTTAGTGCCTCACTCAAGCACATCTTCGCAATGCCTCGTTTTACCAGTTTAGTATGCGCTGAGTGAAACTGTAGTAAAGGCTTACTTGCTCTGGGCTCGTAACACCAGCATGTCTTTTCATCTGAGAATTGAAAGTTAATGTCAAGAAATCTGAGCCTTCCGTCACATGGCATTTCAAAAGTCACTTCAAGTGGGTTAAGCCCCTCACGAAAAACGCTACACACGCTACTACATTGAGTAGCAAAATCTGCAGTTCTGTCATTGATAAACACTAAAAAGTCATCGACGTACCTAAATACGTGCACAACATTGTATTCATTTAGGCGTCCTGATAGCCTCCTGTCCATTTCAGCCAAAAACAAATTACTTAAAACTGGTGCTAAGCACGAGCCAATGCATACTCCTTGTTTTTGCAGATACAGGGTACCATTGTTTTCAATAAACGTTGACGACAAGTAAAACCTAAGTAATTCTAAGAAATTGTCGACGGACGTACCTGCTTGTGAGCTAAATCTAACGGCACCGTACTCATCGATGCATTCGCCAACACTTGTTAATACTGCTGATTGTGGCAGAGAATAGTACAGATCTTTTATGTCAGCCGAAAACGCTTTTAACCCTATGTTTTTTCGTTCCCTGACGAAACTTATCACCTGTTCCGAATTTTTTTGTCAGGAAGGGGTCATTTATGTCAAGCAAGTTTAATGTTCTTTGCAGATACACAGCTACAGCTTTTTGCCACGTGTCCTTCTCCGACACTATCACTCTGAACGGTACTCCTTCCTTATGCGTTTTAGCACTAAAGAACACATCCAGACTGTCATTTTTACTTTTTCTGATACCGCTAAGCACACCTTCTAGATTCATCCTCTTACAAAGTTCTATTGCTTTTCCCCTCACATTTTCAATCGAAATACTTTTCTTTTCGCTGAACACTGCCGTAATAGCACTTTTAGCCTTTTCTTTAAATTCATCATGCGAGAAAAAATTCGGAACAGGTGATAAGTTTCGTCAGGGAACGAAAAAACATAGGGTTAAAAGCGTTTTCGGCTGACATAAAAGATCTGTACTATTCTCTGCCACAATCAGCAGTATTAACAAGTGTTGGCGAATGCATCGATGAGTACGGTGCCGTTAGATTTAGCTCACAAGCAGGTACGTCCGTCGACAATTTCTTAGAATTACTTAGGTTTTACTTGTCGTCAACGTTTATTGAAAACAATGGTACCCTGTATCTGCAAAAACAAGGAGTATGCATTGGCTCGTGCTTAGCACCAGTTTTAAGTAATTTGTTTTTGGCTGAAATGGACAGGAGGCTATCAGGACGCCTAAATGAATACAATGTTGTGCACGTATTTAGGTACGTCGATGACTTTTTAGTGTTTATCAATGACAGAACTGCAGATTTTGCTACTCAATGTAGTAGCGTGTGTAGCGTTTTTCGTGAGGGGCTTAACCCACTTGAAGTGACTTTTGAAATGCCATGTGACGGAAGGCTCAGATTTCTTGACATTAACTTTCAATTCTCAGATGAAAAGACATGCTGGTGTTACGAGCCCAGAGCAAGTAAGCCTTTACTACAGTTTCACTCAGCGCATACTAAACTGGTAAAACGAGGCATTGCGAAGATGTGCTTGAGTGAGGCACTAAAGAAGTCCTGCCGGTGCCTCATGAATGAAAGCTTCAGACAACAGGTCTCGAGGCTAAGCAATGCCGGGTACCCCAAGAGCCTCGTCGTGTCCGTTGCTGAAGGATTGCACAGAAAAGTGCTGGAGAAAAGATGTGAAGGGATGGATAGGGTGAGCTCAAGAAAGGAAAGTTTTGCCGTAATTCCATACATGCATAAGGTTTCTCACAGGATAAAAAAGATTGCGGAAAAATGTGGCACTAACGTAGTTTTCTCGGCACCCAATAAGTTGGTGAGTCTTTGCAGAAGCACAAGACCAGACAAGGGAAAATCAAATGTATGCCAAAAGAAACATAGAAACCTATTTGTGGAGTGCATCATGTGTGTTGTATACCTCATTCCACTTACTTGTGGAAAGTGTTATATCGGTCAGACCAGTAGATGCATAAACGATCGCTTGCGCGAGCACAATAACAAAGTAAATAGTGTTGTTCCTGATGGTTTTCTTTCCCTTCATTGCCAGAGATGTAATTGCACACCGAAATTCAAGGAAACGGTTATAATCAATAGAAGTAGGCACGAGATGACGCGGTTGGTATTGGAGGCCGGCAGAATTGCAGAGCTAGGTGACACGTGTGTGAGCAGCCCATCAGTGGTGTTGACAGATAAGGAACTTGATTACATGTATTCGCGATAGGGTTTGTGGTAACATGGGATAAAAGGAAGAAAGAAAAAGTAGAAAAAGATTGAAAAATATAAAATTGTAAAGTATTGGAACACGCGCGTTGGTTATATTTGATGGTTTTTAGAGCTACGCACGTGCGACGTTGGCGTGGTGGATCGCATACACCACGGAGATCTGCGTGTAATAAACTGTTGTTGAAAGTTAGCGCTGTGTTGTGTCTATGTGCCTTCTCTTGTCCGTGTTCGTTGTCTGCGCTACCATCCATCATCATGAGGCACATCTCACTCTTCAATTATTGTCAAGGTATCTTCCTCACACAAAAGATATTCTAGTAAGTGTTTTTGGAAGTTCTTTCAGTTTCACGACTTTATCTTACTTCGTTCACTTTGTGTACTTTCAGTTATTCACGCCCGTAACATTTTGGGGAAAAATTTTCAAGGTAATATAAAGTATATATATGTAGTTATAACTGGTTGTATCATGTACGCAATGCTAACCATACAACCTTAGTTTTGCATTTCAAAGAGTCACTACAAAATATACCCATATAAGGTGAGAAAAATGGCAGACACTTTCAGTTGGAGCCTACATAAATTGCATGCTAGACGTGGATGTCTAGTAAAAGCAACACGTCTTCTGTAGAGCGATGTATTATGGCTATTTTTTTGCAAAGTACACTTAGATGAGAAGACAGACAACATGGGTGCAATTTAGTACGCCATGCAAAAAAAATCAAAGCATATGCACGGAGTGGTTGATGTTGAGTGTGGTGAAGCGTTCGTTCATTCATGCGTTCGTTGGTCTGTCCGTCCGTGCATCCGCTCACCCATCCATCCACCAGTTCGTCTGTCCGTGCGTTAGCGCTTTCGTCTGCCCTTCCGTCCATCCATCCATGCGTCCGTCTGTGCAACTGTCTGTTCGTCCTTCCATCCGCGCGTGTACCTGTCTGTCCGTCTGTCCGTCCGTCCGTCCGTCCGTCCGTCCGTCCGTCTGTCTGTCTGTCTGTCTGTCTGTCTGTTTGTCTGTCTGTCTGTCTGTCTCTCTGTCCAATCATTCGTGCGTCCGTCTGCCGCACTGCACACAGTTCTATTTTACCAGCGTGATGTAGGAACTGAGCCTAAAAATCGTGACAAGACAGCGTCATCTATTGTACTATTCAGGAGAATCTGCCGGTTATGCCTCATGCAGGACAAGCTTAGACTAAGAGTATCTTTGCCCCTAAGAAACATGCTATAGTTCTTTCTGGGAGGAAAATATTGTCACGACTTCAAAAAGGAGGTCTTGCCGCAGAGATTGCAGCACAAGAAGCAGGTCGATCATTTATCTAGAACGCGCAAACGAGTTCTTCTTTTTCGCCCATTTCGTAGTCCTTCGTGACATATGCACAACTGAAATCGTCTTTCTTGAGTAAGCACGTGACATTTGCCTCCTTCCGAAAGAGGCATCGTCCTGATGGGCACCTTAGGTGCTATACCAGGCGTATGAAGTGGTCGTACCCAAATGGTAACCGGGAGCTTAATTAACTCGAATAAAACAGTTTTATACGCACGACGTGCACGACTTAGAACTAATATCAGTGTCGGGAACAACTTCGTAGTTCACGTCGTTCAAGCGTCGCGTGACGCTGTATGGGCTAAAGTACCGTGTTAGCAGTTTTACAGACAGTCCACGTCGACGTATCAAAATCCTGGCCCAGACTTTGTCGCCTGATGTGTAGCTAATCAACTTAGCGTCGTGGCGTTGTGCATCTTGATGCTGCTGATGACAGATGCACCCACCCGCGAGCTGCCTGGCTTCTTCGGCGCGCTGAGTGAATTTTTCGGCGTCGACATAGATATCGTCACATTCATGCGGCAACATGCCACCATAGATCAGATTGAGCGGTGTGATTCCAGTGGTTTCTTGACGAGTGGTGTTAATTATTTACAATTATTAATATTTATTATAGACAAAGGTCACGTACGGCAGTATCTGATTCAATTTTATGTTCCGTGTCAACGTACACGCTTATTATGTCTGTGAGGGTCCTATTCTGGCGCTCCACCAGTCCGTTTGTCTGCGGATAATATGCAGTTGTGCTCCGGTGAGCTGTACCGCTGAGTCTGAGAACGAACTCTAAAAGCTCTGCGCTGAAAGCAGGTCCTCTGTCTGTAATTACTGCTGTCGTAGCGCCATGCCGAAGGATGGTGTTTTTAATGAAGAACGGAGCGGATTCTCCTTCTGTGCCGCGCTGCATAGCTTTAGTCTCCGCATAACGGGAGAGGTAATCGGTAGCCGCAATATTTCACCTGCTGCCTGTGGTGGAAGTTGGAAAGGGACCCATAAAATTCATTCCAATTTAAGTAAAGAGCTTTTCTGGTGCTTCGACATGGTATAAAAGAACGACTGGCTTGCTGCTAGGTGCTTTGCGTCTTTGGCAGTTGGTGCAAGTTCGCACGTGATGGTTAACAGCAGTAGGTAACTTTGGACAGTAGTACTTGCATCGTAGTCGGAACAATGGTAGGGTGTAGCCTAGACGACCAGAAGTTGCTTCATCATGGCACGCTTCCATAATTTCTTTTCGAAGAGAGGCAGGCACGACGAGCAAGTGTGGGTTACCAGTTGGTGAGAAGTTTTTCTTATAGAGTACATCGTTTCGTGAGAAAAAATATGGCAGTCCTCTAGCAAATAACCTCAGCACGTCCTTACGTCGTCCTTCTAAATATTCAATGAGTGGGAAGAGCTCAGGGTCACTGCGATGCTCTCGTACAGTAGTGGCCATGTTGACAACTCCCAAGAATGCCGCGTCGAAGTTTTCGTCATCAGGAGTGACAGTTTTCACTGGAGACCACGAGAGACAGTCAGCGTCAGTGTGCCTCTTCCCAGATCTATAGACGATGGTCATGTCGAAATCTTGAAGCCTTCGGCTTCAGCACGCCCAACGGCCAGATGGATCTTCAAGGTTGGTGAGTCAGCAGAAAGAGTGACGTTCGCGAGTACCTTGAAGGAGTGGCCGTACAAATACGGACGAAAATTGATGACTGCCCACACCACGGCGAGACACTCCTTCTCGATGGTCGAGTAGTTCTCCGTGTGAGAGACAGTTCTGCTGGCGTAGGCTATTACTTTTTCACAGCCGTCTTGCCACTTCACAAGAACGCACCCACACCTACATTGCTGGCGTCAGTGCGAAGTACTGTAGGGGCGTCCTGGTCGAAGTTCGCAAGGACTGGAGATGTTTGCAGGCGTTGTCGTAGTTCATTGAATGCCGTTTGCTTCTGTTCACCCCAAAAGAAGGGGACGTCCTCACGAGTGAGTCGTGTCAATGGCGCCGCAATAGACGAGAAGTCCTCGATAAATCGCCGGTAATAGGCGCACAACTGTATGAAGCCTCTCACAGCCTTTTTTGTCACGTGGTGCAGGAAATCGCGCTATTGCGTCTATTTTGGTCTGGTCAGGTTGAACACTCTTGTGACTGACGACGTGGCCTACGAAGATGAGTTTGTTGAAACCAAAATGGCATTTTTACGGTTTTAAAGTAAGGCCGGTTGAGCATATGGCTTGGAGGATGGTGAATAGACAGCTGAGGTGTTCCTCGAATGATGCAGAAAATACAATAACAACGTCCAGACAGACAAAGCATGCTTGCCACTTCAGGCCTGATAGTATGGTGTCCATGAGACGCTGAAAAATAGCTGGCACCCAGCACAACACAAAAAAGCACCTTAATTTCGTAAACACCAGTGGGCGTCACATAAGTCGTTTTTCCGCGATCTCTCCCGTCGACTTCTATTTGCCAGTAACCGCTTCGGAGGTCGATTGAAAAGAAATAGCGCGCATGACGCAGCCGATCGAGTGGATCATCTATGGGAGGCAGTAGATGGACGTCTTTCTTTGTGATTTGGTTCAACTTGCAATAATCAATACAGGAGCGCAAGCTGCCGTCTTTTTTCTTGACCAAAATCGCGGGAGACGCCTAAGGAATTTTCGAAGGTTGTATGACATCATCCACAAGCATCTTCTGTACTTGCTTCTGAATCTCCTCACGTTCTTTCGAAGCCACATGGTAGGGGCTCTGCATAATCGGTCGCGTGTTGTCTTCAGTAATGATGCGGTGCTTGGTCAACGGTGTTTTCTGGACCTTTGACGTACGCGAAAAGCAGACTTCGAATTGGTGTATAAGTTCAGGCAGGCGCTTTCTATCAGACGGAGGTAGCGTGGAGCAGACGTCCACCGACAAAGTTCTCGAGGAAGGAACAGTCGCGTCATCTGGTTGCAAAGCAAAGCAATCCCCGGCTTGGTCTATATCGTCGTAGTAAACAATTGTGGTACAATTTCAGGATTTGACAGCGCTCGTTGCAGAAGTTTGTGAGGAGCTCTTCTGCCTGTCCACCAGTAAGCGCCAAGACACATCTCGTGATGGAAATGCCTTGCGTGAGCAAAAGAGCAACTATGTGCTCCGCTATCAGATCTTTGTAGCAAGGTCACGCACTGGACATAAACACAAGTCAGCAGGGTCTCGGTGGGAGTGTCACATCGCGACTATTCGCAAACGGTTGCGTAGTTCTTCGCTGCTGTTGCCGACTTATGGATGTGCGCAAACGTTGCCATTCGTTGAGAGATGTTGATAACGGTGCCATGATCTCGAAGAAACTCCATGCCCAAGGTTAGCTCTTTACAGCAGTCTGGCAACAGGATGAAAGTGTCCACGAAGCTAGAATCCCCAATGCCAAGTCAAGCGGTGCATTTACCCATGGGGGCCTTCAGCTGACCACCAGCACTCCTTATGTGTGGCCCTGTCCACAGTGTCTCGACCTTTCAAAGGTGGTCGGCGAGCTCTTGTCGCATGATTGAGAAGTCGGTGCCAGTGTCGACCAGTGCTGTAACGTGATGTCCGCCAATGAGAACTCGAAGATCAGCACGTACAACGTCATTGGCATTAGTATTCGTCATCGTATTCGTCATCGTTTTCATCATAACTTCTTGCGATGATAGGGGGAACTTTTCGGTGTCTCGACGATTGACAACCTTGCCCCCGGAGGTCGCAGCAGTTAGTTTACCCGGTGCGGGTAGGCGAACGGCTTCTAGTGATGTCCGCGTAGCTCTCAGTGCAGTCACGGTGACGCGCCGGAGATGGAGATCGCCAGCGACGTCGTGTAGTTGCTTAGCCATTCGACAGTTGATTGCCATCGTGGGCGCGATGGTCTTCTGAGTGGAAACAAGCGGGACGAGAAGAGTTCCCGAACCCAGAATCGCCATAACGGCAATAGCGGGCAATGTGACCTGGTTCACCACAGCGCAAGCAAATAGGTTGATGATTGGCAATACGCCCAAGTCAGTTCGATGAACTACTGGTCGCCTCATGGAATCCTGTTGCCATCAAGGTACGGCAGCGGATCGTGGCTGGAAGGGCCTCACCACGAATGACATTGGAGGAGGACGGACCGCATGGGCGTAGCTCACTGGATGTGGGTGAGGACTTGGCGTGGGTGTTGTAACGGCTTTTCTCAACCCTTGGCAGACGATTTCTGCAACAGATGTGACAGGTGGTTAGGTAGGAGGAACGCAGAGGCCCCGAAGTTCCTCACGCAGTATTCTCTAATCCTCTAATCGTTTGTAGCAAGGAACGTTTGCAAAAGCAGTGTTCTCAGCTGCAGCACTTACTGCCGTTTGGTTCAGCAGGCTGTCAAAGTGTCGGTATCGTTCTGTTGGTATCCGAGCAAGACTGTACGGCATCAGGTTGTTAGGTCGAGCGTCACCACCAGTGTCACGACGTCAAGACAGAGGTCTTGCCGTAGATTTCGAGACACCAGAAGCAGGTCAATCTTTTAATAAGAACGCGCAAGTGAGTTCTTTTTCGTCCGTATCGTAGTCCTTCGTGGCACATGCACAACTGCCATCGTCTTTCTTGAGCAAGCACGTGACAATATTATGCTGGGCAGCGTTACAAAAATTTAACTGTTGTGTTGACTTCTCAGCTGTCTCTGAGGTATTCTATGTATTCGCGGTAAAACCTCGAAGGTTATTTCCTTCACAGTTCTTTCCTAGTAGCCTCGACCGCAGTTCAAGAAATCTGTCAAAGCGAGCTACGCCTATTAGCAAGTGCGCCATCGTCTTCGTTTTAGGGGTGAAGCTGTTTGGGGTATGGGTGGTTCCCTCCTCTGGAGTATAGTATTATTATTAATAATATTATTATTATTATCATGATTTTGATTATTAATATTAGTAGTAGTAGTAGTAGTAGTATGTAGCCACCTCTAGTTTGTTTCTTTGTTCAATAGATGTCATTGTGTGTATATGCGCTTGAAATTATAGTCACCAGATAGCGCTAGTAGATTTCATATATTGGTCGATTTCGTGTAGTTTATAGGCAGATAAACAGACAGAAGAACGGACGAACGAACAGACGGACGGATGGCTGATTTGGTATAGTTGGCGGGTGGACCGAAAGACCACAAGAAAGACAGATGGACGCTTTGCCCCACCCATCATAATGTCATGGTGTCGTGACGTGAACGAAGGGGGAATACTGCAGGACGCATAATAAGCTCTGTATTCGTGCCGAACTTGTGGCCACGTAAAAGGAAAGTTAGAATACAGAGACACACTGGCACTGCTAGCGGCAAGCAGAGCATCGGCCGTCGATGAACTTACAAGCGACGAAACATGTCAGCATTTATACACTTGCCATCGAATATTCTAGCGTTATTTCTAGCGACAAAACAAAACGATATACTACAGCCTCGAAGCTTCTCGAACAACGTAGGCGCGGTTTGCGCTGCACGTAGTGCAACGGGGCGATAACAAAACTTGAGTAAAGGAACGTGGCATTGCCCCCCTCTGAAAAAGACATCGTCCAATGCTTTAACAAAGCACGCGGTACAATAATAAAGACAACAAACACTAAGCACAAGTGATAAAGCATATCTTCAACAACAAAATACAGTCATCAGTTTCGCGCATGAAACGGCTTGAGGCGCATCACATGGACGACTTTTGGTCAAGCACGGCACCGTTGAGAGTTATTAATGCCGTCAGGAACAACCTCGTAGTTGAATGGGCCGAAACTTCGAACTACTCTTTATGGTTCAAAGTACCGTCGCAGAAGTTTTAAAGATGATTGTCTGTCTTGGGGACCTTCAACAAAAAATTTTGCTTTGCCTGTCTGTCGGTACATTTGTCTGTTTGTTTGCCCTTAACAATACCTCGAATGGCCGACACCATCCGCAGCGCCCACCAATATTGCTTAAGATTCAGCGTTCATACTTGTGCGATTGTCAAATAAAAAGCAATCATCGCGCATATGGAGGTACCATAACACGTTTTTGTATGTGTGCCTTTATACTAGAGAAGGTACACACAAGTAATTCTAAGGACCGTAGCGTCAAACACGCTGTGCTGACATTGCAACGCGATGCTTAAAAAAGCAAGTGTTACCGTCGCTTTGCTAAAACGACATGGTGGTGGCACCTGTCCGTCGATTTGCGTTTTACACCTTATCACTTCCGAGAATGACACGCATCTTTCTCCGCAGGCGCGCTCACCTTCCTTCGTTTTCGAATATAACTGCCAGATTGTGCTCGCGTCTAACGTGCCTCGGTGCGCTCGTTCACCTGCGCTGCACGCTCGAGGCACTTTAACAAAGTGCCTCCAGAATACCATTCACCAATTTTCTAGCACAGAACATCAAATGAATGTTTTCTTCACTCTCTGGACGCCAAACTATCGTCTTTCGACAACATTTGCAGTGTAGTATGCAGATCCGAGACCATTTTTTTACTGAGTCTACGATGGCGTATCGCCGCCCATACCCAGACATGGTCACTGGCCTGGTACTCCACAAAGCCCTCGGCCACCTGCTGATTCTTGATGCGTAGGTGGGCGAGTTGATGAGCTTCTTTCGCGCGCTGATAATAGATGGGGACGTCGAGTTTTTCTGCATCAATGACGTTTGGCAGCATGACGTCGAGCGCCATTGTCGGGTTCTTTCCCTAGACCGAATTGTATGGTGACATCTGCGTCGTCTCTTGCACTGCGGTGTTGAATGCGAAGGTCACGTACGAAATGATTGCGTCCCACATTTTGTGTTCGACGCCGCCGTACATGGCCAGCATGCTGGCGACAGTCTTGTTTTGTCGCTCAGCGAGGTCATTGGTCTTTAGATCGTAGGCGGTGGTGCGGCGATGATTTTTTCGCTGTACCTTAAGATAGCCTGTGTTAGGTCTGTCGTAAAAGCCGTACCTCTGTCGGTGATGAGGGCCTCTTGCACGCCGTGATGTAGAACCATGTTTTCAACAAAGAACTTTGCTACCTCAGATTCACTATCACTAGGCAGACCCCTGTCTCGGCATAGCGTGTGAGGTAGTCGGTAGCGACGATGATTCATTTGTTTCCTGAAGGAAAGGCAGGAAATGGCCCTAGCAGGTCCATGCCGACTTGCTGGAATGGTTGGCGTAGTGGCTCGGTGGGCCGTAGAAGTCCAGTTGGCCTAGTCGGTGGTGTATTGCGTCGCTGAAAGTCTCGGCAAGTCTTTACGTAACAAGCAACATTGGCCACAAGCGAAGGCAAGTAATACATTTCTGTATTCTGGCAAGTGTGTGGAAAACACACATGTGTCCAGCCGTGGGGTCATCACACAGGGTCTGAAGTACTTCTGGTCGCATAGCGAAAGGCACGACAGGAAGGTTTTTGGGTCGACGTGCCGAGAAGTTCTTTTAGGGTGAAGCTCCTTATAGCGGCACCCGTTCGTCCATCGTAGTCGTAGTAATAGTCGTAGTGTGTAATCAGTCCTACATTTTGACCTCCAAGGAGGTCCGGGTGAAAGATTTCTTCTGTGCGTTGTGGAACAATAACAAACTCGCAGCGAGCGCGTTAACTAAACGCCGAATCGTCCTGTCTCTCATTCCCCCTTAGCAGCCATAGGCATGTACTTTGAGCACTATCTCTCAAAAAAGGGTTGTTACGTTATACTCGCTGGGCATAACCTCCTTGGCATTAGAAAGGTTTAGCGAGCGTTGGGCCGCAGTGCCATGAATACAGTGAACTAGTATATACCATGAACTCGAGGTGGTTAAAGGTGGGAAATAGACACGAAGCGCAAGCCGTAAGAAAGTGTGCGTGCGCCACCTCTCGTCTAGTCCTTGGAATGTCCGCTGGATGGTGGTGTATATGCGGAATATATGATGAAAAGATGCGAGATGGAGGTACTTGGAGTGTTGAATAGATGGATCAATGGACACACAGACAGATGCATGAACGGTTTCGCGGATGGCTGCACCGACGAATGGACGCATGTACGGACGCACGGACGGATGCACAGATAATCAGGGAAACTGTCATCGAACGTGAGTGCTGGTGTGTATAACGAACCAATAGTAGATCACCCTTCTACCTTTGTTTCCATAAGCAAAACTCCAAACAAGAATGCACAATTTTCCAGCAATACAAGCAACTTATTACCGAATCACATTCTCTCCATCGAACTTAAACATTGTATGACGATGACGCCAACATCGAATTAGAGAACATAGCAAAATCCCTTCGCCATGCCATTGAATTCAGTCGTTCAAACGTGTTCACACGCTCATATAACACGCCGCTAACTCCTTGGATGACGACAGAGATCCTAGCATTGCTGAAAAAGAAAGACTTCTGGTAGCACAAGTGGGGACAGCACAAGGAAAATAAATAATAATTAGGTCAATTCAAACATTTAAAAACCAATCCGTGAATCTTATGAGGCAACAAAAAAAGGTGCATTATTCACAACTCAATTTCTAAGCACAAGACGGTTCAAAGAAAACATGGCAAATTGTAAAACACGTTGTCGGTAAAGAACCAACACAGCGTGTATCACCTGACGTAGTCGTTGTGCGTATACTTGATAAATTTAATCTATTCTTTACTGAAATCGGCTCTACCTTAGCCGCAAAACTCCCTCGTAGAGAAATGAAATGTTTATGAACCTCCTTATCAAATACGTTTGCTCTTCATTACATCAGTGAGGATGAAATTCATGGCACTGTTGCCAATATAAGCACTAACAAAGCGAGTGGAATAGATGGTATTACTGCTCACTTAGTGAAAGATAACATTGATATTTTGAGTTCCATCTTGTGCCACGTATTTAATTATAGCTTGCGTACGTCGACGTACCCATCTTGTTTAAAAAATGCTAAAGTTGTGCCGGTATATAAAGAGGGCGATTGCTCTGATCCTTCAAGCTATCGGCCCATATCTGTGTTAAGCGTTATAAACACCATATCCGAAAAGATTCTTGAAAAACAAATGCTCCTATTCTTGGAAAAATATAATGCTTTTTGCCCGGAGCAGCACGGATTTAGATCACACCATTCCACATAAACACTTGTGTTATCGTTATCACAGAAGATTAACACAGCACCGCACAACATCCTTCTTGGGGCAGTTGTCTTCATTGATTTAAAAAAGACATTCGATACCGTCGACCATAATATTCTGCTTATAAAACACTGTGGATTTCGTGGCAAAGCTTTTCGCCTCTTTTCTAACTACATTGATGGACGTCTTCAAATGGTCAACATGCAAGGTCTTTCGTCGTCATTATTAAACATAAAGACACGGGTACCTCAGGGGTTGGTCCTGGGGCCACTGTTATTCTCACTATACGTAAATAATTTGCCATGCATACTCGGATCGGCCGAGTTGCTAATGTACGCTGATGACACAGCTTTAATAGTTACCGCCGATAACATAGCCGATATAGAATGTAGAGCTAATAAAGAACAAAAAATATTTGTGAATAGTTTAGAGTGAACAAATTAACACTCAATGCAAAGAAAACCAAATACACCACTTTTCATTCCCGTTACCGAAACGTGAACTGTGAGTCATTTCGACTTACAGTGAACAACTGCCAACTTGAGCCTGTAAAAGAATTTAAATATCTTATTGTAGTGCTTGACAGCCAATTACACTGGAAAAAACAAATTACTTCTGTTTGTACTAAGCTAGCATCTGGCTGCAGTATGCTACATGCTGCTAGAAATTATTTTAGCAGAAATATTCTCAGATTCCTTTATTTTTCTTTTGTTCATAGTCATCTATCATACTGCTTAGACTCGTGGGGATGGACCTTTAAAACTTACGTCGATCCTATCCAAATATTACAAAAGCGTGCACTTAGAATAATAGATGATGCGGCATATAATGAACCCAGTGCGTCTTTGTTTCACAAGTTGGAAATTCTACCTTTTCTTTACTTGCGGCAGCATAAAACCGCAGTCACCTTCAGTAATGGTATTGCACACAGCGTACCTATCGATGTGTCTATCTTTTCTTCCTCGTCCCGTGCCACTAGATGCATGACATTGCGGAATTTTAATCTTCCACCTACTAAAAACGTGTATGGTGAACGCATACTGCAGTTAGTAGGAACTAAAGTGTGGAATAACATACCACTTCAGATTAAAGATTCTAGGGCTTTTCAAGCGCACTCAAAAAATATTCGCAACATCTAGAACAATAGTATTGACCATCTACTAAGCTTTACACATAGTTTGATGTTTCGTCTGTAATTGATTTTTTCATTATTTATGAACAAAGTGCAACAATGTGTTGTATGTTCATTTCTGTACGTTGTCTCAAGAATTTACGTCACCTTAAATCTCATTGATATCTTCTTGTATTTTTGTTCGTTTTTTTGAAAAAATCAACGTTTTTTGATGTTTTGATTTTTTATACAAATTGTTTTCTGCTTGTATACTTTCTCCCGTTAGACCACCTACTAGCCTATGGCTATGGGTCTAATCAGTGTTGTGCATTTCATTAAATGTAGTCGTGACAACCTCAATAAAATAAAAAAATGGACGTGTGGACTCACGAACAGACGCACGCATGGATGGGCGAATGGCCGCACGGACGATCACACAGAGGGATGCATGGACGAACGGAAGCAAGAACGAATGAACAGACGGATGCTTCGCCCCACTCTACAATATTCACTCCGTGGATATGCTGCCATTTTTTAAGAACACCGTTTCGCAGGATAAATGATGTCAGTGCTTACTTGAATACCTTCGGGAACACAGCAGCACTGCCATCGAGATATTCTATAAGGCGCCTGAGTTTCGGATCAGCTCGTTGTCGTTCAGCAAAGTCCTCGGCACTTACGCTCCCTAAGAAGCAGTCATTATCCCGGTCATCCTGCGGTGATGCGTCGAAGGGGACAGGATACTGGCAGTCGACATCGAAGTGTTTTCTTCAGGACTTGTAAACGACAAAAATGTCGAATTTTCGCAGTCTCAGGCACCATCTTGCAAAACGACTGGACGGATTTTTCAAGTATGCCAGCCATTACAAGGCGTGGTGGTCGCCTAAAACTTTGGAGTGCCTGCCGTATAGGTACGGGCGAAACTTTCAGGTGGCCCTAATGATGGCAACGCACTCCATTTTGTTTTAGAAATGTTGGATGCCGCCTTTGGTGGTGACCGGCAGGCATAACTGATGACCCTTTTCTGTGCGCCAGTGCTCTACACAAGAACGGCGCTGAGTCCTACATCGCTTGCATCGGTACGTAATTATGTTTCGGCGAATTCGTCGAAATGCGCAAGCAACGGAGGTACCTGTAGGCATCGTTTCAGTTCTTTAAATGCTTCCTGCTGCGGCCCTTCCCACTTAAATCCCACGTTGGACCTATAGTAAGGTTAGTAAGTGACTCGTAGATCCGGGCGATGTTTTAAACCAATCGTCGGTAATGGGCGCAAAAGCCGAGAAATCGACCAACGGCTTTTGTGTCGGCGGGAGGAGGAGATGCAGCGAGGGCGCTGATCTTCTGCGGGTTGGGGCGTACACCAGACTTGCTTATCACGTTGCCCAAAACACCAGCTTCTCGTACACGAAGCAGCACTTCCCTGGCTTGAGGGTCAGTCCGGAGGTCTTGATCGCTTGAATTACAGCTTTAAGGGGCGCCGGAGATACTCGTCAAATCTCGATCGAAACACTACAACATCGTCCAAGTACACGAGGCAAGTCTGCCACTTCAATCCAGCCAGTAATGCATTCATAAAGCGTTTGAAAGTTGCGGGGGCCGAGCAAAGACAAAGCGGCATCACACTGAATTCGAAGAGGCGGTCTGGTGTTATAAACGCCGTCATTTCTCGGTCTCTCTCGTCAACTTTAATTTGCCCATCTTGAGCTGGTCTTGAGGCCCATTGACAAAAAATACCTCGCGTTGTGGAGTCGATCAAAAGTGTCACGCATCTGTGTGAGGGGATACACATATTCTTCGTGATTCTGTTCCGGTGACGATAATTGACGGAGAAGCATAGGGTGCCATCCTTCTCCTTTACTAGCACAACAGGTGACGCCCACGGAGTCTTAAAAGGTTTTATGATGCCGTCGCGTCGACTTACTTCATTCGTCGACCTATTTTCTTATTGCCTCCCGCTCTCACGTCAAAACTCTTTACGGGCTCTGACAGAGTGGTGCGGTACTCTCCTTTGTTGGGAAATGAGGTTTTGTTACTGGTGTCTGGGGAATTTTTCACGATGATGAAAAGCAGTCCTCTTACTGCTGGAGCAGGCTTTTCAGCCGTTCTTGCTTAGGCATAAGAAGAGCCAGATTGACATCAAAATTCTCGCGGAGACCTCGATTCATCGAAGCACGTTCAGTAGACTCGGTGAAGACGACAACGTTGCTCGCTTCAACCATTTCTTCAAAATAGGCAATTGGCGTGCCTTTTCTCACGTGTTTGTTATCGTTGCTGAAGTTTGTGAGCATCACTATTGCTTTCCCCTCTGTCAGTTCGACTATTCTTTTTGTGACGCAAATCTCGCGGTTGATCAGCAGTCACTGGCCGCTTTCAACGACGCCTTGCATGCATGCTGATTTCAGAAAGCCGAGGCAAATTTTTATGCTGGATTGAGGGAGAACAGTGATTTCATCTGTCAGTACATTCAAGGCCTGCTTGCCGGGTGGCGTGTTTGACAGTTGGACTTGTTTTTTTGATAGCGTTATCGACTTGGATGACTGTGCCATGAAGACCTAAGAAGTCCATATCAAGGATAACATCTCTCGAGCACCGCTGTAGTACTACGAAGCTTGCGGGGTAAATCCGGTTGTTAACGCAGACTCTCGCTGTGCAGATTTCCTTCTGCGTCACTAGGTGGCTTCAAGCTTGGCTTTAATTCAGGGCCTTGCCAGGCGTGCTTGACATTCTTTAACTTTGTATCGAACGCTCTACTGATGACCAAATAGTCGGCTCCGGTGCCGGCGAGAGCTGTTACACAATGGCTGTCGGTAATAACGTCAAGGTCACTAGTTTGTCGTATCGCGTTGCAGTTAGGTCGTGGCGTCGGGTCATGGCTACGTTGGATTGTTCCGCTGCTTTCATGTTGCATCGTCAGGTCGTTTCATTACATGGCATTTCGTCGTCAGGGCTTTGCCTGGTTCGCGTGGTGTTCAAAGAGTACCATCGTGGCGTCGTCTTTGGAGGATCTTCGGTAGTTTCTCACAGCAACCGTACCTCCAGCAGTTGCCACCCTTAGTTTCCCGGATAAGGGCTAGGAGACCGGCACTGATTTGGACCAGTGTATGGCTAGCAGTGAGGCGACATGTAGCGGCCAGGTGACTGCGAACGGGAAGTTGCTCGGGGTGTCCACTGCGCTGCTGCGAGTTAGTGGGCGATGCCACGGGGTCTTTTCCCCGCACTGTGAGCGTGGGGCGTCTACGGCCAAGCCTTACAATCGCATGCGACGGTACCAGCAACGGCGGTAGATAAGGCCTGCTTTTCCGCAGTGGTAGTGATAGGTCGGTGGTCGGGGAGACGCCTCACATCTGCTTTACTCGGAGCGTTGCACTGACCAGCGGCTGGACGGTACGTTGTCGATGGCGGCGGAACTGCGACGGTGTGGCCTCTTGACATGAGGGGGAGCGTAGTGTCATGTTGACGCAGCGCAATTCATCGCTTGCGGGTGAGGCTGCGGAGCTGCGGAAACTCTAAGCAATTGCTGAACTTTTAGCGGACAGTGTCGGCAATCCATTCCATTCAGATTGGACTAGATTAGATTTGATTGGAACGATCTACTACACCCTTGAAACTTCGCGAACACCATAGGCGCGGTTTGCGCTGAACGTAGTGTAACGGGGCGATAATAAAACTTGAGGAAAGGAACGTGGCAATATTCAGACCGTGGATACACTGCGAATTTTCCCCCTTGAAGTTCTTATCGCAATGTCTACTTGAGATAACCTTCCATCTTTGAAAGTTTCATGTTTTCATGGCAAAATCTCTCTAGGGCCTTTATTGGCGCTCAGAACAGTGCCATCTATAACATGACGTATGTTCTAACAGTCTAAGAGCAAACGCGGTTTCGCCCCATTCTCTTTCTTCGTCTCTTCAGTCCGTGACACACGCAATTTTTCTTACTTCACCCCGGTATTTTTACTATTCCTTAGTTATTAATATCTGCAGACAGCCTTTTACAGTCTATGTTATCCTTCTACTAATCTTCTTCATAAGGAATAACGCTCACCTACAATTTTCACATTACTTGCATGAGTGCAGAGAAGTCCTTAAATAATGTGTCTTCAATAAGCAGGTGTCTCAAAAGCCTTCACTTCTGCTCACGACTGTCTTGAGTGTTACTTCTTTACCGGGATATTAAACTTGGTGCGATAAAAGGACTGAAAGGCTTTAGAGATGTGTTGGCCATAATGCCACTTCAAATATGTGCACTGCGCTAACCTGAACACGTTTAAGGATCACAATACACCTTTTAACGGTAAAGTCTCCCCCGAAATCACAGGCACAAACACTGTTCACGCTGTCGAGTGAAGCAGCTTCAATCGGGACACACTGTCTTTTCTAAAGGTGTAGTAGATGCTGAGCGCGGAAATACGTACGGATTTGTCAAAAGGAAAATCCTTTTAGTTGCCTAAAACTTTGTCCTGGTCCGTGATCACAATAGAATCGTCCTAGTTTGGTGTCATGACCCCGAACTAGGTCGAACCTTTTAGCAACTAAGGGGCTTTTTTTTCTAAGAAATTCCTACAGATTTCCTTGTGGCTTCATTCTTGTTAGAAGTGGTTGCCTTTTACGGGTGAAGCTCCTAAAAGTGGCACACATTCGTTTCTCGTCGTAGAACGTAAGATGTCCTACGCTTTCACCTGCAAGGTGGTGCCGGTCGGAGATTTCTTCTGCGCGTTGTTTGAACAAGAAAAAATCCGCAGTACGCACTTTAACTAAAAGCCGAATTCTCCGGTGTTTCATTCTTATTAGCAGTCATTGGCACGTATATTGAGCACTATCTGACAAAAAAGGGTTGGTACGTTATACTCGCTGGGTGTAACCTCTTTGGTTTTAGAAAGGTTGAGCGGGCGATTAGCCGCAGTGCCATGAATACAGTTAACTAGTGTATATCATGAACTCAAGGCGCCTAAAGGTAGGAAGTATACACGAAGCACAAGCCATAAGAAAGTGTGCGTGGGCCACCTCTCGTTTAGTTCTTAAAATGTCCGCTAGATGGCGGTGCTTCTATATGCGGAATATATGACGAAAAAATAAGGGCTGGTGGTACTTGGTGTGTTGGCTAGGTGGACGAACGGACACACAGATAGATGCATGGGTGGACGCACGAATGACTACACGGACGGATGAACGCATGAACGGACGCAGGGGCGGATGCATGGAGGAACGCAGGGACGGGCGCATGGTTGGACGTGTGGACGCACGAAAAGACGAACTCACGGACGGGCGTATGGACGCACGAACGGTCACACAGACGGACACACAGACGAACGGAAGCAAGAACGAACGGACGGAGGGATGCTTTGCCCCACTTTCCATCAGTCACACCGTGAATATGCTGCCATTATTTTATATATTTCGATTCTGCCTGTTCAGGAAAATGCCCGCACTGTGCGGAGAAGTCGTGGGAAATCTTCAACATGGTGTGGGCATGCTAGTCAACCCCTCCCCTCACCCCCAAATCAAACCCCACCCGAAGAACTGGGAGGCGGTCCTGCTCGGCTGCTCCGACCTGGCGAGCCAGAAGGCCCTGGGGAACCGAGCCCGAGTCGCGTTGGACGCTAATTGGCTTCTCCAATTAGGAGCCCACCTAGTGTTTGTGAGGAGTGGCTAACACCGGGCCATTTCCCACATACTCCCTGTATATAAATAAAATAAAGTTTTTAGGGGCGAAGCTCCTTATAGCTTAGAAGTGTGGCAGCTTGCGTTAGTTGCTATGGCATGACGATAGTTATAGCGCGAGAACAAAACGATGACAAAGAGACGTGTCTGTCGTGTCCTTCTTGTCTCTGTGTCGTCGTTTTGTTCTCGCGCTATAACTATCGTCTCCTTATAGCGACAACCGTTCGTCCCTCGTAGCCGTTGTAGTAAGTAACAAGTATAACGTTTTGACTTTTAAGGTGGTGCCTGTGAGAGATTTATTCTGTGCGTTGTTGAACAATAAAAATAGTGCTCAATGTACATGCCAATAGCTGCTAAGGGGGAATGAGAGACAAGAGCATTCGGCTTTTAGTTAACGCGCACGCTGCGATCCCCATTAGTAGCCATTGACTGGTACAATTAGCACTATCTGTCAAGAAACGGTTGCTACGTTATACTCGCTGGGTGTAACCTTTTAAGTTTTAGAAAGGTTTAGCGAGCGTTGAGCCGCAGTGCCATGAATACAATGAACTGGTATATACCATGAATGAACTCGAGGTGGTTAAAGGCAGAAAGTAGATACGAAGCGCAAGCTGCAAGAAAGTAAAAGCCGAATTCTGCGGTCTCTCATTTCCCATTAGAAGCCATTGACATGTACACTGAGCACTATCTGACAGTAAAAGGTTGCCACGTTATACTCGCTGGGCGTAACCTCCTTGGTTTTAGAAAGATTTAGCGAGCGTTGGGCCGTAGTGCCATGAATACAATGAACAATATGTACCATGAACTCAAGGTGGTTAAAGGTGGGAAGTAGACCCGAAGCGCAAGCCGTAAAAAAGTGTGCGTGTGCCACCTCTCGTTTAGTCCTTGGAATGTCCGCTGGATGGCGGTGCTTGTATATGGGGAATATGTGATCAAAGATGCGAGATGGTGGTTCTTGGAATGTTGAATAGATGGACGAACGGACACACAGACAGATGTATGGATGGACGCATTAACGGACGCAGGGGTGGATGCATGGACGCACGCAGGGACGGGCGCATGAACAGGCGCATGCACGGACGTGCGGGTGGACGCATGGATAAACGGAAGCACGAACGAATGGACGGACGAATGCTTCGCCCCACTCTCCATCATTCACTCCGTGGATATGCAGCCATTTGTTTCTCTCCTGCCAAGACGTCTTAAGTTGCCAGCGAGACGAAGCAGACGCAGCGCGAGTCACGGTGCCGTATGGCCCACGTCTCACATATTTTTAGAAGCGAAGCTCCTTATAGCGGCAACTGTTCGTCCCCCGTAGTATGTAACAAGTATAACATTTTGACCTCTAAGGTGGTGCCGTTGAGAGACTTTTTCTGTGCGTTGTTGATTAATAAAAAATAGTGCTCAATGTACATGTCGATGGCTGCTAATGGGGAATGGGAGACAGGAGCATTCGGCTTTTAGTTAACGCGCAGGCTGCGATCACCATTAGCAGCTATTAGCGTGTACATTGAGCACTATCTGACAAGAAAGGGTTGCTACGTTATACTCACTGGGTGTAACCTCCTTAGGTTTAGAAAAGTTTAGCGAGCGTTGAGCCGCAGTGCCATGAATACAACGAACTTGTACATACCATGAATGAACTCGAGGTGGTTGAAAATGGGAAGTAGATACGAAGCGCAAGCCGTAAGAAAGTAAAAGCCGAATTCTCCGCCTCTCAATTCCCATTAGCAGCCACTGGCGTGTACATTGAGCACTATCTGACTGTAAAAGTTTGCTACGTCATACTCGCTGGGCGTAACCTCCTTGGTTGTCAAAAGGTTTAGCGAGCGTTCGGCCGCAGTGCCATGAATACAGTGAACAAGTATAGACCATGAACTCGAGGTGGTTAAAGGTGGGAAGTGGACCCGAAGCGCAAGCCGTAAGAAAGTGTGCGTGTTCCACCTCTCGTTTAGTCCTTGGAATGTCCGCTGAATGGCTGTGTTTTTATATGGGGATTATATGATGAAAAGATGCGATATGGTGGTACTTGGAGTGTTGAATAGATGAACGAACGGACACATAGAAAGATTATTTATTTATTTATTATTTTATTTATTTATTTAACATACTTTACAGGCTCTCGTTAGAGCATCGGGTAAGGGGGGCTTACAGAAAAAGAAAAAAGAAAAATGAGAACTTATACAGTTCAAATATACAAATAAATGTAACATAACAGCGACACTAATAACAGTAATAGTACAAGGAAAATACAGTCACCAAGTATATGCACCTCCATACAAGTGTCTATGAAAGGATGCTTGATGTAGTGAGAGAGTAGTTTCTCGCGGTACGCGTTGTTGTTAGTGACTGAAACTATCTCGTCGGGAAGATCGTTCCACAGTGAGATTGCCTGTTGCAAAGCAGATAAGTTGAACGCGCGTGTTCTGACAAAAATACGCTTAAGGCTGCGCCTATTTCGCATGCGTGCAGACATGCGATCCGGTGTGTGTAGAGAGAAAGCGCCTGGATTTTTGCAATTAATGTACTTGTGAAAGGAGGGCTATCTTGCGGCGGATATCCAATGGTTGTAAACCGATCTGGCATTTAATTTGAGATACACTGCTGTGACATTGGTAGCTCTGAGTGATGAAGCGGGCTTCTCTGTTTTGAATGGCTTCGATCATCTGTATTATATAGTTTTGATAAGGTGACCAAACTGGTGAGGCATATTCTAACTGTGGACGTACGAATGTTAAATAGGCTACTTTGCGGATGCTCGATGTGGAGTAATGGAGATATCGACGTAAATAACCTAGTGTTTTGGGTGCCTTCGAAGAAATGGAAGTTATATGGGAAGACCATGAAAGTTTAGAGTCAATAATGCATGGATGGACGCATGAACGGACGCAGGGGTGGCTGCATGTACGAACGCAGGAACGGACGCACGAACAGACGCACGCACGGATTGGCGGATGGACGCATGGACGGTCACACTGACGGACGCATGGACGGACCGAAGCAAGTACGATTGGATGGACGAATTCTTCACCCCACTCTCCATCATTCACTCCGTGGATATGCTGCCATTTTTTTTATTTTCATTTTTGCCCCGGGAGGCACCCTGTGCGTTTGACCAAACGCAGTCTGCGTTTGAGCCAGTTCCAGTCTGCTGCTTCTCCGAACGCAAGAGCAGCCTACGCAACGCAGCTTCGGGACCCAGTGTCTTGGGCCCCCAATTATCAAGCTCTCTTTTGGCTTATGAATGTTACCGTTTTAGTGAGATAGAGGACCTGCAATTCAGAATTGCGACGACCTTCCTATTCATACTCAATGAAAAAAGGAGTACGCGTGCTGGCTTACTTTGTCAGCTTAGCATAAACTGAAGTGTGAGGTACGCTTGTTTTTCACAAAATTATAACTTCAAATATATGAATTTCTTATAAAAACGCAGTAACAAGCGGGGTCTTTTTATTCCAGTATATAGAATAGAATGCAGTACTTCAGTAAGATGTGAGGCTTGCTTCAAAATATAGTGCTGGTAAGCAGATACGACACAAAATTTTCTGTATTCTATGGAGATTTTTGTACACTGATTCAAACGCAGAATAAAAGCAAAAGCAAGCATTCGGTGCGGGTTTTAGTTAAGGCAACATTATATTGACAATTATGAACGACAACAATTCGCATAGTATTTCGCACAATAATACGCGGACTAAGATGGTGCGCACGGGCAAATATCAACTGAGTAGCATCACATCACCGTGATATCAGCAATGTTAGGCAATTGAGGTCACACATTGCGTTACCCTTACGCCTGCATACAATAGCCAGAGCAACCTTTAAGTATCGTGGTGGTTCATCTGAGCAGGAAATGTTAAGAATAATTTCGTCTTTTGCGTCCAGGCAACCAACAGCACAAAACTGCCATATGAAATAAATTCTGTTCTTTGCGAAAGCACAGATATAAAGTTGACTGCACTACCTGAAGCATGACAGATGCACTTTTTGATTGACTAGGCGGCCGCATTTTCGATGGAGACGAAAACGCTTCAGGCCAGTGTGCTTAGTATGCAGCGAACGTAAATAATCCCAAGAGGTAGAAATTTTGCAACCATCCACAACGACCTCTCCAATATTCATATATTGGTTTTGCGGCGTTATATCTAAACAGTTAATAATAGTCTTCTTATTGACGGCAGGAGGCATGGGAAGAATACTCGATTTTTCGTTCTTGAAGTGTGCGGTAATAATGCAGGGGACGTTCGACGGGAACCCTAAATACGTGGTAGGCTGTCTGGCCTGCCCTCCTTCTTGAAGAGAGTAACTTTTTTGTTCGTAGAAATTTGCTGAGTGCATAATTTTAGGCGCCCCCTGAAGTTTGCACCCCACCACGGTGGTCTATTGGCTGAGGTACCCGGCTGCTGACCCGCAGGTCGCGACATTGAATCCCGGCTGCGGTGGCTGCGTTTTTGATTGAGGCGCAAACGCTTAGACCCGTGTGCTCACATTTGGGTGCACCTTAAAAAACTCCAGGCAGTCTAAATTTCCGGAGCCCTCCACTACGGCGTCTCTCATATACATATGGTGATTGTGGGACGCTATACCACACATATCATTGAATCGATCAATCAATCACTGAAGTTTATAAATGATGAGGACTTGTTGCTCATTTATTGAGCATATACTGTGATTTAAAAAAAACGTTGTGTGTAGCGCACAAGAGCGCTATGGGAAACGTGCGTGCAGCAGATATTTGTAATATAACCTAGTCACGCATCATCAAACCTCCCAATCCCTTTGGGCGTCTCTTTTACCTCATCGCGGTCAGGAATGACAGTCTACAGACACGTCTGCTAAGCCGGCCTGTCTTCTTTTCTTTTCAATACTTATCTCTTTCTTCAGCTCTCTCGCAAGAAAGTGGAATGAAGTATAGGAAGGCAGCAAGGGCTCTTTCAGTTATATCGAGTACATAGGTTCTCCTAAATTCACTTTGAACACCCGAAATTTCGTTTATTAAGGGATTTCTATTATTCAAGGCACGAAAAACTCAAATGTTTTTATGCATTTTTCTAGGAAGAAAACAACGAGCGGGCCAAGAGTTTCCACAACCCTTACCACGATCGTTTCTTTGTCACAGCACTGGGCAACGTATTCTTCCCGGCATCAAACGTGAGTGATTTTCTACGCAATGAGTTTGTGCTAGCATAATACGAAGTGCATTGAGTGTTTCATAAATTTAGCGGGTGGTGTCCACTAGGACGCAGCAAATCGATGGGTCTGCTTCACAAAATCACGTCCACAATGAACAATAAAAACGAGCCGACACGACAAATGAGCATAGTTACTTGTACACTCTCGAGCAACTATTGCACGCCAACTGCTCATGTCTCAACTCTGTGACTAACTGGAGTCAGCTACGCCTAATAGCTAACGAATAATAAAGCTCCCAAATGGTCTATAGAGTATCTAATGTGTATGTTGTTAACAGAATATTCGTTATCAATACAGCACATTTACCTGCATGTGCGCACAAGATGAAACACATGAGTCAAAATTCACGGACAAGAAAACGAATTCCCATGGTAAATTTCTTATGATCACACCTTCAACCATTTACAAGCATTGGACACACAGTGTACACGAGTGCTACGTAAGTAAGAAAAAAAACTCGACTAAATAATTCAATAGCTTTCCATTTGGTCTACTACTCAAATCGAATTGACCAAGTTGAAAATACAAAATTTTTATTATTACTTCTGAAAAAAAAATACCCCGCTCAAGAAACTACAAAAGAACGCAACGATCGAACAAAAAGCGTCGCAATTTTTTTCTTTTAACTGCCAAATTAGTAAGATGTATGCAGCTGAAATTTGAGCGGGCTAATGAAGCTTGAAAAAACTGCAGTATTGCCAACTTTCTCGAATCCAATTCATTCTTTGACCCTGCACAGCTTGGATTCCGGAAGTCTTTATCGTGTGAAACCCAGTTAATTTCGTTTACTCACAAACTTCACTCTTTTCTTGACAACCGTTCATTTGCCGATAGCATTTATTTCGATTTTGCTAAAGCATTCCACAATGTTTCACACGCGTTACTCTTATTCAAGCTAAGAAACATTGATCTCGATACTGGCATAATAAATTGGATTGAGTGTTTACTAGTACATCGCCAGCAATTTGTCACTGCTAATGACACCAATTCATCTCTAACCCCGGTTATCTCAGGTGTACCCCAGGGCACCGTTCTTGAACCACTACTTTTTCTTATCTATATCAATGATCTACCCAAATGTATCTCATCTTCAATACATTTATTTGCTGACGATTGTTTCATTTTTCGGGAAATAATATTGATAGTGACATACACACACTCCAATCTGACATTAATGCGATATCTCATTGGTTCATTACAAGGTAGATGGTTCTCAACACTACAAAATGCAAACCAATGCGAGTTTCTCGCATCACTACTAACGCACACTCCTATTACCTTGATGGTAACTTTCTTGAAGCGGTTACTTCTTATAAATACTTGGGCGTTCATATCACTACTGGCCTATCTTGGAATCTTCACATTGAAAGCATCACCAACAAAGCCAAATGCATGCTTCGCTACATAGGACGAAATTTTCATTCCGCCTCTTCTTCGATAAGACTCCTCCTTTTCAAATCTCTTGTACGTTCCAACTCGACGATGCATCACCGATATGGGATCCATGTACTGAAATTCTTAGTCATCAACTCGAAATGATTCAAAACAACGGCACATGTTTCATTTTTTCTAACTATCAGTGAGCAGCCAGCGTATCCGGAATAAAAAGTAACTTGGGTCTAACATCTCTGACGTCACGTCGCGAAATTGCACGGTTGTGCTTATTCCACAAAGTATTCTCACACAATATGCTTCGCCATGCTTTACTTACTCCACCTTCATACATATCCCCGCGTTTAGATCATGTTCACAAAGTTGGCGTTCCCTCTTGCAACACTAAGGCCTTTTTCTATTCCTTCATTCCCCATACCTCTAACGACTGGAACCACCTACCTTCTAACATTGCTACAATTTGCAACCCAGATGTGTTTCGTACCACTGCGTCTAATATTAAATTTTAGGCCATTTGATCCTGTATAACGTTGCATTGATGTCTGTGAAATTCAGTTGTCCATTGTGTGTATATTTTTTCGAATGCCAAAACATTGTCACCTATGCTAACCTCAGCCGCATTTTTCTCGTCGCAACAGGAACATTGCGACCTTTCTGAACCATATAACTTGTTTTGCAGAGGTTATAGCTACTTCTGTACTGCAGTTTCCTGACTTGTTGTAATGTATTCACCCACTCCCCTCTTCAATGCGATTGCCTTGAGTGTATTCAAAATACAAAAACAAAAAAATTGGTAAATAATTTCACTCACATGTAGTGTTTCGCATTTGTATGTCAGTTTTATTTAAAAGCTATTGATAAAGTGCCACAATAAGCATGGTTGTCACTGCTGTATTAAAACCTGTCGTGAGAAAATACTTTTAAGGTTCTGTTTGCTGTTACGTGCGAGCTTGCCACAATTCACTTCGTTATATTTTTTTCTGTTAGAAATACTCGTAATGATACTTTGATTATTCAGCAGAGCAGCGTTAGTGACGCCATTTCCAACATCAAGGAAAAAAAAACTCGAGAGGGTTGAAAAGAAAACCACAGTGCTCGATCAATGACACACATATGCTTGTGCTAGAACAGTCACTCATAAGTACTGAAAAAGAAATGACCTTGCTTCGATTGAGACTGAAGTGGCAGACCACAATCGACAAAATGATATTTATTTTATTTATTTATTTAGATAATTGTGCCAGTGTAAATGCCAGATTTCGGGTAGGGGTAGGTAGTATAATTAACATAACAATATGCAGGACGTACAAAAAATATTCAGCAGATTACACAGCAGCATGAATAGTGCTCTTAGAATAGAAAGAGGAATGCATTGATTCACAAAGAAGTGCAAAATGCAGTCCATATACATCGTTCCCTACAAAACAATATCAAAAACTGCCCGAAAACAGTGCACAGCAAGTTTCACACTAAGGCAATGGGAATACAGGTACAGTCGAAAAATTACATCCCGGCATGTTAGTTACACGCATGCCAAATCGGTGAGGCAAACGTTTTGACTAAGATGGGCACAACAGCAACAAAGTGCACTATAAAGAAGGAAAATGGGAGTGTAGCTATCAAGCAGACGGAGCAGGCAATGCACGGAGAAATGATTTCATATTGACACTTTTGAGAACATCTGGTGGTAATTTCTTCCACTCGTTATTTCTACATGTATATGTTGGTAAGACAGGAGCTCACCGATTCCTATAGAGTAGGAGGAGCGACAAATTGGTTCCTTGCAATTGGTTTTTCAGCTTTTTAATATAGAATAGTGAGAGCAGCTTCATTTTTTTGTGCTAACGTCATCATTGCAGAGTTTCGAGGTTAGCGTTTTCCCGTACAGCTGTTAGAGACGTGTCGTGACGGTAAGCTTCAAGCACAAACCATACAGCTTTTCACTATATTTATTCAAATTTATTTATGTTAGCTTGCGTGTGGGGATGCCATACAGACGACGCGTATTCTACTAATGGCATTAGGTATGTTTTACATGAGAGCAGCTTAGTCTGAAGGGTGATTTAACTAATGTACGTCATAAGTAACCAAGTTTTTTCAAAGTATTTTTTTGACATCTAAGCTATATATGATCGTTTCATACTAAATGAGATGTGATTACAAGGCCAAGGTACAAGCATTTCAAAACGAACTACAAGGAGTAATTCTGTAGCTTTTAATGAAGTTTTAAGGGATCATTTTGTCTGGTTGTGGTCACCACAAGAGATTTTTGGGGTTTATAGTCCTTTGCTATTTCGTGCACCAGTCTTCATTTCAGATAAATGATGATTTAAAAGAAGCTGGTCAGTAGAGTCACTCAATTCTTGATGAAGCACTCAGTCATCTGCGAAAAGCTTAATGTTAACTGGTATCTCTCTTGCAATATCATTTACAAAAACCGAAAATAAATGATGCCTCAGGACAGAGCACTTCAATATGCTGGATTGAACTGGCGTGGACAGCGAGTTGGTTTCACCGAACGTGACGCACTAGTACTTGCAGCTCAAGTATGCTTCGATTCAGACCAAAAAAAAGTCACTATTGTAAATTGGCTGGAATTTAAATAGTAGCTTACGGTCTGACACACAAATGCTTTTTCAAAATCTAGAAATTATATATCATTTTGGTTTGGTTTGTTCAAACCAAAGGCAAGGTCATGTAGAATTTCAAACAGCTGCGTTACCGTCGCACGTTGGAGGTCATTCTATTCGTCGCACATTCTATTCTATTCGTCGCACGTTGGAGGCCATTCTGTTCGTTCGATGAACACGGAAAAGTGATTGAACATTATGTTTTGCAGATTTTGACTCTTGCGCATAACAGTAATATTGGTCTTTATGCAGAAGTTATTGAATGATTTGTCTTTTTTGGTATGAAAGTTATTTTGGCATAACGCCAATCTTGAGGAAGTTCTTCTCGAGATAGCGATTCCCGAAATAATAGGTTTAGGTGCATAACACCATTCTGCTCAGCGACGCAGAAACGCAAAGGGTATGTTGTCGATCCCACTGGTTTTTCACAGCGAAAGCTGTTATGAGATAACAACTCGAGCTACGCGCAATTGTCCGTCGCCACCACCCCCGGTGCCCTTATAAAAAACAAACCTAGCACCAATGACACAGTGGGGCTCGAACCCGGGTCCGCTAGGGCAAGCCCAGTATTCTACCACTGAGCTACGCCGGTGCTTGTGACTTGCGGTGAACGTGCCCTAAAGGCAGACTTGATATTCGGAAAGCAATCGAGTTAACACAACGTATAACCATTTTGAAACATTGAAATAACAACCACTCATCAAATATTGCGAATGGGCTACCAAGTGGACCATCCAATGCTCAAAACCATTACAAAAGCTTATTCTTGTTCCACTATTAGTGTGGCACATACCCAATTCAGTCATAACTTCTCATCGTCGTCATCCACTTCATGAACAATTGGCACAAAGTTTCTTGCAACTATTTAGCATTTACTACCCTTCTCGGAAAAAATAGCGCAGCGAATGCAGACCTACCACGCCGAAACTTTTTGATTATTGGCCGAGTATTTATTGAGAAAGTTTGCTTGCGGTAGTTACCCGATGAGAATTTTGAAAAGACTCTGAAAGGCTCCTCTTCTAGGTTTCGCTAAGACTGTGCTGTGACTTCCGCGCATGCCTGGCGTGTTTTTATCATCCAACTCAATCGAGAGGGAAATACACCCACTCTCTCTATTTCTAGATTGTCAATCTGTGGAAAATAAACAAACAAGTCACAACTTTGCCGCAAAAGCGAAGCAATTAATGCGTCCGCAACAAATTGGATGGTCACGCGCAGATTGGTAAGCAGCGCGACACGTGCCCCGCGTCTCTCGCGCACAAATACCACATGAAACGGACTCACAAGTACAGGTTAACGTGAATAAGCGTCTCAATTGTTATTTCGCTGCGTCTGAAAAGCTCGCTATTTTTGCGAAAAGAGATTTTGCACAATTGCAGTGACCTTTGTGCGCCCAGTAAATACAATAGAATCGTTCCGGCGAAAGCTTCAGGACAGCCAAGACATGAGATGCTCCCTACCACGAGATAAAGGCACGCGAGTTTGCGTTCAGGGGCTTTACGACCGCCCACTCCCCTTCGCGAGGCAAAGTACGCGTGGGAGATAAGGGCGCGCGCCACCGCGTGCTCACGGCGCCACCTTGCTGTTAATGCTGAAAACGCGATCGTTCCTCTCCGAGATAGCTATGACCAACGGGAAATGGTATATATGTATATAGTTTGCCATTCTAGCGCTCAAGAACGTACTTCTTCGTATCTCAATCATAGAGTAATATGAAAGGCCAAGAGAGGACACTTCTATAGGCCCCTGCGGCTTATTTGGGTTCGAAGAGCACTAAACGGGTGTGGTGAAAGTTTGCAGCCTCAGAGACGGCAGACCGCAGAAAAGACTATCTCATAGGCCTTTTCGTAAGGACTAGGAATAGTATACAGCCTCCGAGACAACTTCTGGGTGCCCGCTAGTCTTTGAGGCCATAATTCTTTTTTTTTTTACCGCGTCATTTGCATGCATCGAAGAGCTTCGTCTAAGCTGCACCGCTAGAGTGGCAAGCCCACGATTATAAAGTGTGTCTATGCACGCAATTTAATTGAGACATGAGAATCACTGGAGGAGCGAAAACTTTTATATTCTAGTGGTATTCTTGGTAAGCACATGCCCACTTTGTTAATGTTTGGTAAACCCAGACGCAAAGAGAGGTTCATTGCACTTCGAGACGCGACAAAACAGCTTCTATATCATGATTACAAATTACACGAGAAATAAACATATAGGCAACATATAACAAGAACCGCCGCAGAATAAAACTGTAATAAACGCACACAACTAGACATGCAGTGCACAACGTGACATGGCAGTAGTTGTCTCAGCACTTGACTTCAGCATGAATCGAAAAAAAGAAAAGAAACATGTTGGCTACGTTTTCTTTCGCACCTTCGCACTAATTTTCTCCTGCACACTTTACATCGCTCTTTCACGAAAAGCAGCCACACGCCGTTGCGGCAGAGAAAAAAAAAGCAATCTTAGGTGTCATGCAAACCGTTAACAAGGCAGGAGTGTTTACTCAAAGATTACGTCCTAGCTTTAGCCAGCAATTCTTTTTCTAGATTCACCACTTCTCTTATTGCGCTCGTTCGTGCTTCAAGCAATTCGCGAACGGCACAGATAAGGATACCAAGCACTGCTGCTTTTATCGCAAAATCTCACTCATGAAGTGAATTCGAATACATTTAGCGGCACAAAGAAATCCTAACAACGCAAGCGGCAACTTCATTTCTTGCGCCAACAATGAACTTTCTCGCAAACGTGCTGCGAAGTATTCCAGACAGCTTTCTTTCGTGTGAAGCAATCCACGGAAACAGTACGCGAAGAGAAAAGGACAAAAAAGATCACCGTGCTGAACAGCACAATGCCAGAAACGTTAGGTTAAGACTTGAATGGCAAATGCAATACGCACCTAACATAGTATTGATCCCGTCTGTACCTACCAGCAGCCAAGCTGAAAGGCAGCCGAAACAAGGGAAGACAACGACGCACGCCAGGCACGTTATCGCACATCTTTTACGGCATCTTCCTGCTGCTGCCCGTACTACTTCGTTGCTGCGAGTGCTCAAGAATACTCAAGAAGACAGAGCGTGGCAACGTTGCTCGCGTCGACACCATGTGCACCTCTCTGGCGTTCGATTCATGCTTGATCACAGCTCAACGTTATCGCGCCGTACAATGGCAGACAATAAACAGGCCACTACCACATACGAAAAAAACACGTAGACGTATAATGCACTTCAAAAGATACTGCAGTAAATAACTAGTACGCGGGTGTTTCCTTGAAGCAGTAAGTATTTATTGCCATCCTACGGCTGGGGTGAAGCTGCGTAGCTCAGCCACTTCTTGGCCCGAGTGACTGCTGTTGTCCTTTTTATGTTAACCTATCGCACAGTGGTTAACGCCTCGCAATCACGACTCGAATGTTTCACATTCGATTCTGCACGCCAGAGTCTTTTTCAGGATTTTTTTCTTTCTTGCGTTTTCGTATATGTAGATACGTGTATGAGTACGGTGCATGACATCGACGCTGACGCGCACGTCCACAGTAACGTTTACGGCAACGCCTGTGGTGAAATCAAGCCGAGATTGTCCATATATTTGCTATCGCAATAATATATACAAGTTCCATGCCATTAATATTAGTGAAAACTGGGGAGGAGTATTTATCGAGTATGTACACTGTTTCTGAGCTGTTAGTCGCAGAAGTTATGTCTATGACAAGATTAAGGGCCAATTCTTATTTGTTGACATATACCTCCGAAACTTTGGGAAACAAAGAATTATGTTTTCCAGTTGCACGTGTTGCTCATGAGCTTTAGCGCAAGCAATACAGTTTTGAAGCTGCAATCTCAGTGCGTGAATCAATTTGCTTGCCTCAAAACCTGTGACTAACTGTAGTCGGCAACAGCTAATAACTAACGAATAATAAAGCTCCTTATCGACCTATAGAAAATTTGATGGCTATAATGTTAACAGAAGATAGGTTATTAGTAGAGCACCATTTGCGCTATTTAAGTTTTTGTTTTAGTTTTTTTAACCCTCATCCTACGCGTACTATCTCTTTGGCTATCTAGGGGTTAGTGTTTCGTCTTATTTAGCAGTTACGTGGTGCTTCGTCATCAATGCACGTTGTCACGAGGCTTCTCAAAAAGTTCCATAGATGATTAACTGTGTGCTTTTCTAACTAGTACAAGAATACAAAGATTGCGATTCAGTTGTTTAGTACGTCAAGTACGTCCAAATCAATTGCGCGTGCGATCACAGAAACCGAAGTTTCTCCCTTTATGATCTTGTGGATACAGCTCTATTGCATATCCGGGCACACAAATTTGTCGTACATTATACACTCTAACACTCAGATAGTAGGATTCCGTTGTAATACCCTGTAATTCACTGTCGTTCACTGTAATGCCGGGCTTTCTCAACAGCTTCAGCGAGTTTTCCAGCAACTCAGCCACCACGCGTACCTCTTTCGTTTCAAAAGATGCTATAACTCGTGGTTGCGATTTCATAATAATTATTGTCACTGTTAAGTCATATTTATGTATATAGTATAAATTATGCATAACGCACAATGGCCATGCTATCCAAATCAGCTGTTTTATTGACAATGCTGCGAGTGTTAGCTTTCAGGCAAGTAAAACTTTCTGCGTGAGTACGTGGTCACGTATCTTTACGCCTTGTCCAACCTCGGTGCTTTGAAAATAATACTCCATTGATTTGTTGTTATCCGATTCAAATATTTTACCACCAATTCTAATTTGATCGTGCAAGAGCCTGCCTTTGCCCCGCTGCGGTGGTCTTGTGGCTAAGGCAAACGGCTGCTGACTCGCAGGTCACGGGAGCGAGTCACGCCTTAGGCGGCTGCATTTTTGATGGAGGCGAAAGAGCTGTAGGCCCGTTTCCTCAGATTTTTATGCACTTAACAGAACCCCAGGTGGTCAAAACTTTAGGAGCCCTCCACTACGGCGTCTCTGATAATCATATTGTGCTTTTGGGTCGCTAAACCCCAGTTATCAATCATCAAGCCTGGCTTCTTTGCCAATTTGCGTAGGTCAGCCGTGCTATCCCAGAGATGTATTTTTCCCTCGTAGTGGCAGCGGACAACCTCATGTTCTATAGCAACTTTTATGTGGCAACAGAAAACGCTCAGCGATCCGAGGAAAATGCATTCGAAACAATGAATGGGCTGCTAAAAGTTGTAACAGATGAAAGCTTATCTCGCGCATATAGAATAGGACGCTACAACTATTCTAAACTCCAGCCTCTAATAGTAAAGTTTGCCAATAGCAAAAAAAAGAGAAAGTCATTTCTCAGACTGGGGTGACAAAGTGCAGTAATGTAGCAGTTAGGAGGTATGTCTGCCCAAAGGCCCGCATTCTATGGAAGAAATTCAAAGACATTGGCAGGAACCTTAAAATATGATTTACACTCATGTATGAGAAGCTACAGGTCGACGGGAATTGCTACCAATACAACGAGTTTGGAGATAGTGTTTATGAATTTGTTCCGTCCATGAGCACAGTTAGAGAAAGAAAGCTCATCGCCTCGCTCACTTTTATCAGGTCACCTTCGTATCATCGGAAGCAAACACCTAAGCAAAAGAGGTGGTGGCCACACATTAACTGTCTCAGTAATATAAACCCATTCATTTTAACTTTAACCTAAACATGGTTAACAAAAAAACTTGGGAAAGAGGAGCTTTATTATTGTGATCACATATTATTTGCCACAAGGACCGGTCGAACAGAACTGTTGATGGTGCGTTATTTTTGTGAAAACGTTTATTGGTTTTCCGGTGACGTTATAGTTGTCAGCAGCGACGCAGCGTGAAGAACCGTGCTGAGGTGCAGCAGCATTCAGAAGCTCGAGCCGAGCGTTGGCGTTGCGGCTGCATGGAGGCGCATTTTCTTTTCCATCCCCCCGCTGAAAAGGAGCCATCCTGGAGACCTATATTATGCTTCAGGCAGGGGTTCTTTATAGCGCCTTAGACGGGAAACATGGACGGTGCATGTCGGTGGACGCGTCAGGGCATGGACGGTGCAAGCGTCAGGGCGGTAGGGCAGTAGCGTGTCGATGGTATGTGAAGACTCACGTCGGTAAAAGAGAAAGAAAGGCGAAAACCTGGTAGTTGCTTTTTCGCGGTGTTATATGCGAATGTGACATATTGAAGAATGCGGTCCTAGTTACAACGGTCAGATGCCACGTGCATCGAAAGCATATCAACCAGCGTGCCGTATAAACACTCTGTGAGCCCAATGGTCTGCAGGTAGTATGCCGTGGTCGTTCGATGAGTGATGTTGCATTCAGAAAATATTGCTTCAAAAACCTCAGAGTGAAACGCGCATCTCTTGTCACTAAGGAGCTATTGAGGTGTGCGATGTCGAAGTAATAAAAGATGTAAAACAAAAGTTGCGACATCCCGATCGGTAGCACTCACCAGAGGGGCTGTTTCGGCGTAAGCGTGAGGTGGTCTTCAGCAGATATAGCCGAGCGATTTCGATCCGGTGCCATTGGAAGAACACCATAGAGGGCAACGCCGACGCGATCGAATGACTAGGCAGGCTATCGAAGCGGCTGCAATGCACCTGGGGCACGTAAAGGTAGCAATTTCAGTACTTTGCAGCCCGGACAGCATCGTACAAATTTACGCATCTAATTGTACATACCACGCTAGTAGTGTACCAACGGCGAAGGTGTTTGTATTTTGTAACACTCCGGTGTGGCCACATTCCGATCGTTGTGAAGAGACCGCGGACTTCTGAGCGCAAGCGGCGTTGAATGACCCGCAGCCACCGGTGGCTAATCAGCAGAGTAGTTGCGGCGGTGAAGCAGTTGGCCGCGAATTGAGTAATGGAGAAGCTTGGCGTCTGATGGGTAGAGATACTTGAAGGCCGGTTGTGTCATAGAGATAATCACGAAGCGATACGATTAACGGGTCACGGCGTTGTTCCTTAGTTATTGAGTTGGGATCCAGAGATGACAAGAGTAAATGGACGGAAAAAAATTCGCATGCCGGATGTAAAACTAAAGGTAAACATTTTGACAGCAATCTGTCTGGCTGGGTAGAAAAGTTTAGAAACCGTGTGCACCAGCTCAAGCGCCTGGTGCACACGGCGGAGGGCAACAAGATCATCGCACAAGCTGAACGGCGGCTACTAAACGCCCGAATCCATGAGTGCCACAGCGTCATCAAGAAGAAGGAATTAGACCTGTTCTTTCTACGACGGCAACTTCAACATCGACTGCCCGACATCTTTCCGTCACTGGAGGAGTTCGCACGAAATGTGGCTGCAACAACTGCGCAGAAACAACAAGCGACCCACAATAGTAAGCTTGCGACGCTTCAAGGAGAAAAACACCACTACAGTCCTGACAACGAGAATTTCGTCGTCAATCTGTCCTCCAAACAACTCTCCCCGACAGAGCACAGCGTGCTGGCAAAGGGACACAACTTCAACACGACCACGACACGTCCGTCACTGCCGAAGATCATCGCGGCTACGAAGGAAGGCATAAGGCGACTCGACAGCGGCATTCGGGAGAACGTGCGTCTCAAGGCTATCTGCGTACTATCAAAAATAGGAAAGCGCCGTGAGCACAACCTGTCGAGAGAGGAGTGTAAGGCGATCCATGCGCTCCGAAATGATGATAAGGTTGTCATCCTCCCGGCCGACAAAGGGAACGCAATGGTCCTACTCGACAGGGAGGCATACAACGACAAGGTGCGAGACCTGCTGGACAGTCCGGCCTACGAAAAGCTGACGAAGAACCCCACACCAAGTGTCCAAAGGGAAATGAACAAGCTCCTGGCGGATATCTTTAAAGCGCACCCGAAGGCGAGAAACACATACCTCCAGCTCATCTGCCGGAACGGCTCTGCACCAGGATTTTACGGGCTTCCCAAGACCCACAAGCCCACAGTTCCGCTCCGTCCTATCGTGGATTTTACAACATCTCCTCTCCGGGCGCTGTCCAAGTATCTCCACCGGACTCTCGCGCCGCTCGTGGGGCAAACACCGACCCACATACGCGACGCCAGCCACTTCTTGGAGCGCATGAGAGATGTGACCGTGAGCAGCGATGAGTGCTTCGTCTCGTTCGACGTCGTGTCCCTGTTCACCAGTGTGCCCGTAGCACTAGCGGTATCTAGCGCACGAGCAGCGTTGAACCAAGACGAGCTCTTGGATGAAAGAACCTGCCTGGGCGTCGACGAACTGTGTCGCCTACTGGAATACTGCCTCAAGGGGACGTATTTCAGCGTCAACGGGAGCTTCTACAGACGAGCCAGCGGGACCGCGATGGGAGCGGCGATCTCCGTTACGGCTGCGAACCTCACAATGGAACACATAGAAGAGCCGGCACTGGGCTCCTTTATTGACAGGCCGAAAGTATTTGTGAGGTACGAGGATGACTGTTTTTGCATAATAAAGAAGACAGCAGTAGACAGCTTCCTCGAACATCTAAACTCCATCGACCAAGCGATACAGTTCACGGTGGAACGAGAGCGAGACGGGGCGCTTCCGTTTCTCGATGTTTTAGTCAGACGACAAGGCAAGCGCATGACCTTTTCGGTGTATAGAAAGCCAACTCACACCGGCAGGTATTTGCATTTTGCGTCCTGTCATCCAACTGCCCACAAAGCTTCAGTGGTTTCGGCACTCCTTTCACGCGCACGAGTAATCTGCACGTCGAAGGGTGAGAGGAAGAAAAAAGAAAAGAGGATTGTCGCCGAGCTATGAAGGAATGGCTAAACAGAAGCGTTCATCCGCCGGGCGTCACGCCGTTTGTCGAGACGACAACCACCGCACCGCGGAAAGACACCTGCAAGCGACACACCGCCCGACCCCCTTTCTGCCCTGGCCACACCACCGCACACGAGAAAAACGAAGGCGCCAAACAACCGCGTCGCCACTCCATATGTGCCGGGCATAAGTGAACAGCTCTCGAGAGTCCTAGGAAAAGCCGGGGTCACGGTAATCCATAAACCTGTTTCGACGCTCGCTCGCTTGCTACCGCGGCCGAAAGACCGACCTCCGAGGGAGCTACACCCGGGCGTTGTCTACAAAGTGTCGTGTTCTGGGTGTCCAGCCTGCTACATAGGCGAGAGCAAGTGTTTTCCGGAAAGAATGCGCCAACACAAGAACGACGTCAGGAAGATGGAAGTGCAACGTAGCGCTCTGGCGGAGCACTGCGAGAAGCACGACCATAAAATTGACTTAGACGGCGCTTCTGTTATTGAAACAGAACGGAATTTGGGAAAGAGGCTCTTGCTCGAGTCTTGGCACATTCAGCATACGCCTGCCAACGTGAACCGCTCGCTGGGAACAATGCCTTCGGTGTACGTTCACGGTCTCCGAAACGTGGTGGAAAGGGAAAGCCGGAGCCGTGGTGAGAGAACACGACGCGACGACACTTCCATGACCAAGACAGTCACCCCCTGAGGAAGGGACCGAGTCGGTCTCGAAACGTCGGACTCTATTTGAACTGTGGCTGGAGCAATTTCAATTTTCTAAAACTAAAGGTGAACGGGACAGGGTGTCTGTGTCAGAGTGCTTCCATCTGCCGTTCTTCTAAGTTCGTGCTCCTGAATTCGGAGTGCCGATCATGATAGGAGGCCAGGATAACCTTTCAACGTGGCGAGTCAAAAAAGCGCTTGGTGGCCGGTCAATAGATTGAACAAATGGCAGTATAAAAATAACTGGAGCTTTCTGAGCGCCAACTTCACAGCCAAGTGCTCTTTTTTTTCACGCTGTAGCTAGTTTCCGGTTTTGTCAATGTGCGCCTTGCGTAATCAATGACGTATTCTGATTTCCCAGGCCTTCGTTGAGCAAAGACAGCACTGAGCCCTACGCCACTGGTGTCTGTGGGTACTTTGGTAGAAGCTGTCGCATCGCAACGGTGAAGCAAGATAGCTGCATAGCGCGACGAAGGGGATGTCGCACGCAGAGAACCAGGTGGAGAGATCAACGTCTCCGCGAAGAAGCCGGGTCAATAGTTATATAATAAGTGCAAAATTATGAACAAAGCGCTTAAAATAGGAACATTGGCGTACAAAACTGTGAAGTTCCTTGATTTTTGTCGGCTTGAGAAATTGTGCGACTGTACGATGTTTTGCAGTGGCCCGTAAGACACCGTAATTGCAGGCAATGTGGCGTAAGCTGATGAACTCTCGGGCAGTAAAGCGACAATTTTTGAGGTTCAGTTGAAGGCTAGCGTTTGTTAGATGGGTCAAAACGTACCTTAGGCGAATTAGTTGTATTGGTCAATCAGGTGAAAAAACAACTAAGTCGTCCGGGGCACAAAGACACATTGATCACTTTAGGCCAGTAGTGTGTCACACATAAACCGCTCAAACGTGGCAGGCGCGTTGCAAAACCCGTATACATGACGTTAAATTCGCATAGACCATCAGGCGTGATAAATTCTGTTTCGTCGTGATCGGTTCAGCCATTGGCATTTATCAGTAGCCAAACCACACGTAAAGCGACGAGACCTCTGCTCCTTGAAACGTGTCAAGGGCGTCATCAATGCACGGCAAAGGGTAGATGTTCTTGAGCATGGTCTCATTTAGCCGACGGTAATCTAAATAAAAGGAGATAGATCTGTCTTTCTTGCGAACAAGGATCACTTGAGACGCCCAAGGATTGTTAGGCGGTCGAATAACGCCCCTACGAAGCATGTCTTCCACTTGTTCGTATCGACGCGCGCCCTTAAGCGGAGATGCTGCATGATTTTTGACCCAGCGGCTCGTGTGCACCTGCGCCGACGTAATGGTGCAGTTGAGACGTGCAGCCCAGTTGACGCTGCTGTAGCGGCGAGAGAAGAGAGACGTGAGACGGCGTCGAAGGTGGCCGACGGGGCCGTGCCGATCTCGCCACTTTATTGCAGGCCTGAAGCGGAGCCACGTCGGCTACCAGCGTCCGCCACGCCAGGCGTGTCAGCTCGTTCTCATTCTCGCGCAGCTCGAGCTCGCGCCAGCTGCGCGAGAGACGCGGCGCGGTGATGGAAAAAATGACGATGGTGATGATGGCACTACAGGGCTCCCCCCCTAGCGCTTTGCGCGATTTGAACGCATATGAAAAAAAGAAAGAGGGCGACAAATGCTATGTACATGAACGGCAGTCCATAAAGTGTTCCTTTGGCAAGTCCAGTTTGTCAACGTTTATAGGCCATCGGTAAGCAGTGTGTCTCTGGTGGGCGACTCTGGGAGTTGCGCAGAGGACGCAGGAGGAAGTGCCGGGTCGCTTTGGCAGCCGACAAGCGGGTCTCACGGTGACCTGGTCGGAAAGGCCGAGAGTGGACCGTGTGTCGCGAGGTCATGACAGGATGGTGGGTGACAATGTTGGCGCTGGGTGCAGAGGACACTATACTGCCACCTGTCGAAATTAGAGGTCCCGACAGGGCCCCATGATGGCGGTGGTGGTGGTGGTGATGGTGGGCATGCGCCAGTATCTGCGGCTGGGTGAACGTCGGTATCTGCACCAGGGATTGGTGCTGGCCTGTCTGGAACGCACCCAGTGTGGGCTGGGCCAGCATGGTCTGCGTGGGCAGCATGGCATGCAGCTGTTGCAGCGTCAGTGGCTGTCCCGGGACTATGGCAAACGAGGGGGGCGACATCATGCGTGGCGGTGCCAGAAAGATGTTGGGCCTTGGCCCCAGGTTCTGTGGAATGACAAGCGTTGGGGTGCCAGGCGGTCCTGGATGTTCCCCATGGGGCCTGGGCCCCGTCTGAGATCCCAGGGTCAGGCCCGTGGCATGGGGTGGCCGCAGGGCCAGCTGGACCCCCTGTATCTGTCCCAGAGAGCTCTGGGTCTGCCCCAGTGTGCCTTGTATCAGAATCGGGCTGTGGCCCAGGCCCGGAAGGTACTGGTTCAGCAGGAAAGTGCCGTGCACAGGTCCAGCTGGAAACATGCCCGGCTGCGCTGCCGCGGGGTTCCCGATGAGCAGCGGACTCTTCGTGTTGAGCTCCATCGCGGCTCCGCGCTGCACCGTGGTCGCAGGCTGCGGCACCGGTACAGGCGCGGGCCGCGGTGTGGCCTTGTGCTGGGCCGCCCGAGGAGACTGGGACCGGGTGGTCGCCGCTGCCGAAGGCGTCGTCATGTTCGCGCTGCCGCTCGACAGCTTGGGCAGGATCTGTGGCTGTTTCGGCTGGATGAGCCGGGGGGCACCAGAGGTGCGAGGACTGGGGCTGGCCGAAACCACCTGTGCGACGCCGGGTCTCGACGCAGGTGCCTGCTGCGGCGCCACGGGCAGAGAGGCGACGGTGGCAGTTGCTTTGGTGGTTGCCGGTGTCGACGCCGACGATGAGGGCAGGCTCTGGCTCCGCGAGGACACGGCGCTGGGGCCCGTCATAGACCACGAAACAGAGACAGGCACAGGGGCGGGGAGCGGGGACGCCGAGGGTGGTCGGCTGCTGGCCGGGGAGGTGCGAGTGGAATGTGGCGAGGCACCCGGCAGGCCATTGCTGGCACCAGTGGCAGGTGGCGGAGCGGCAGAGGGCACCGTCGAGGAGCTGACCAGCAGCTGCGGCGAGGGGGAGGCCGAGACGTCTGAGCTGGTGGTCGCGGAAACGGCGAGGGCCACGGTGTCACGTGCCGTCGCTTGCTCTGCGTGCGCTTGCGTGCGTACCTTGCTCTGCGACGCCGGGGAAACCTGCCTGGTGCGGGTAAACGGAAGCGGACGGTATGTGTTGCCGCTGCGGGCGAGCACCGCAGTGCAGAGGGCATCGTAAGGCTGCGGGCTGGTGCTTGAAGTGGCAGCGAGATGGCGCAACTCTACCGGGAGAGCGTCGAGAACAATGGCGTGCATCTGCAGCTGGTCCGTGACGCCATTCAGCGCCAGAACGGCATCGAGCTGCATAAACCACACCTTGGGGTAAGTCGATTGGTACGGCGGCACTGGCGGGCAGAGTTGCGGGAACATGGCCGCGGGCCGCTCGGCGAAGGGCGTGTTCTCCGGGTCACCAATGTAGCGGCGAGAGAAGAGAGACGTGAGACGGCGTCGAAGGTGGCAGACGGGGCCGTGCCGATCTCGCCACTTTATTGCAGGCCTGAAGCGGAGCCACGTCGGCTACCAGCGTCCGCCACGCCAGGCGTGTCAGCTCGTTCTCATTCTCGCGCAGCTCGAGCTCGCGCCAGCTGCGCGAGAGAAGCGGCGCGGTGATGGAAAAAATGACGATGGTGATGATGGCACTACACTGCTATACATAGAAGTGATTGCGAAATTTGTGCAGAAAAGATCAGCGTGCTCGGCAGGAATGAGAGTATCGGTGATCGCACTGGAAAACATGTAGTTTGATGACTCCTCGAGAGCTGAAAGGACATGTTGTTGTTAGCAGTGGTCATCTGGGACTTCAAATAGAGACGATAATTCAAGGTCTTCAACGCGGCCGAGACATTCACCTACAAGCAACGTGGTAATATCGGAGACTGGGTTGAGCACGAACGCTGCCAGCGACAACCTCGAGAATTGCGAATTGTAGCGGTAGAACTTTACGGCTCGTGAAAAGATGTTACGTCGTGCGAAAGACTGTACCATCGGTTAGAGCGTCGCAGGCGAAAGCTCCAGGCGGAATGCAGGTTTTTTTTCGAACCTAATCGGCTCATGAAGGGCATCTTGTAATTGGGCGCCACACAGTGGTGAAAACTAAATTAACTTCGGCACGTATGCAATCAATAATGGCAATATTGCCAGATAGCAAGTCCCAGCCGATGATGATGTCACATGAGCAGACAGAATGAACAATCAACTCAACGGTGTACAAAATGGCCTTCTATAAACTCTTTTACAGTGCAGGTTGCGAGAGACGTCACTTGTTGCGCAGTTGCGCTGGGGAGTGACAGTCCGGGCAGCCGCGTCAGTACCTTGCATAGTGATCAGCAGATGTTAGCAGCTACAACATAAATGGCTGCGGCAGTGTCTACATGTACAGAAGTACAAATACCGTCAATAGTTATTGCGACCACGTTAGCAGGGGATGAACGAGGGCTTGTGTACTTCGAGGACGGCGTAGTTCTTGCTTCCGGAACTGCGGGGCTCAGTTTTCCTGGTGGGAAGCTCCGGCCGGCAACGGATGGAGGAGGGCGATCGCCTACGTGAAGTTGGTGAGCGTTCCGGCTCGAAGTCACGCTGGTTAGCAGAGGCATGGTGCGGTGAGGGGTCAGGAACTTACTGGGGATGTTGCGGAATGGCGTCTCACCAATGCTTCGCCTCTGACGTGGGTTGCTGAGACGTCCATGTTGCGTCGAACCCGGACTCCTGGGGTAGCGTGGCGCAACTTCGGGAGGAGGAAACGATGCTGACAAGTTGGGGATATGAAAAACAAACAGGCTCACGGCCCTGTTTGCAACTATTTACTGTATGATAGGTTTGAAGTTCTGCATAGCCAGAGTGTTCTTGATGAACCGTAAAATCATTGTTCATGACAACGTAGCCCTCTGTGGCATCGTTTTAAGTCCTGTCGGGTTCCTCCTCCTTGACTCAAACACCAATTATACACCACGCACCACCAGCCAGGGCTTGAGTCAATAACACATGACCGTCGAAAAGTCATAGCACTTTCTGACGCAGCGACTCCTTCAGTCAGTTTCTCTGGAAAGAGTGTAAGCGGTTTTCTTCGCGGAACAAGTTGACGGATGGGTTGCTGCTGCTGCCTCTCCCTGGAAGGGCAGTGAAGGAGTAGAGATTGTTATCCGACAGATACGACCTGCGTGGTCGGTCTGCTTAGCCGTCTCGCCAAACAAGCTTCTTGAGAAAATACACGTAGAGATATTGGCTCATGAACAGTCGAAATAGCCTCATTCTTATCTTTTTGTTGCTTCCCGCGGCCGGGCACTTGTTCTGAGAGAAGTGTACTGGGGTTCTGGAACGTGGGAACGCTACCCGGTTATGCTTCTCATGGCCATCATGGCGCTCACGTACGCGAGTAACAACAGGAAAGGGCTGCAGGCTAATTGCGAACACCGGGCACCAACGCTGTATGTGTGTGGGTGACACCGGCAATAGCGGGCGACATGTCCGGGAGTGTAGCAGGCATAACAAATATAATGATTATCAGGCATCCGCCAAGAGGGGTTGATTGGTGGTGCCGCTCAAGATGCAGTATAGACGAGTTGCTGTGCAGGCTATGAGTGCGGGGTGTACGGAGGCTGCGGAAGTATGCACATGGTCTGAGCAGATGTCAATTGCACCACTACAGACTGCATAGGTTGTGAACAGGTGACAGGAGCGCCCACAGATTGAATGGCAGGTAAACAGCTGAGAAGTGTCTCTGGAGGTGGTAAGGCGAAGAGCGTCGGTGACCTCGGAATGAACAGTTCGGAGCGTGGTGGACAGGAGGAAGGTGGGCTCGTTAGTGTGGGGCAGTGAAAAATTGAGCGGGAGACCTACTCACGGACAAAGTCTTGGCCGTGCTGAAGCAATGTGAAATAGTCACGCCAAACTTCAAGGCTGTACAGTGACATTCCAGCCCGTGGAAAGTGCCGAGTCAGAGCGTATTGCTTTTTAAATTCGTCGTAGCTCTAAAACAAATGACTTCTGAAATGGTGGTAGTGTTTCTAGCCAAGAGCATTTGGAATACGCTGTCGTCTATGCCCTTGAGGATTTGCTTGATCTTGTAAGCTTCAGACACGGTTTCGTTGGCACGTGTCCAAAGGTTGTCGACGTCCCTGATGTAGCTTGCGAAGCTTTCTGCCGTCTGCTGTGTGCGCACCCGCCGCAAGCACTATTCTGAGCGCTGCCTGCGGACAGCCAGTCAACATAAATCTTATGAGGATGACGTCTCGAGACGCTCCTTGTAGAAATGTGGTGTTTGTGGTTGTTATATCACAATTAGGCGACGCCAGTGAGATAAAATATGACGTGGCAAAGCTTGTCAAAATCGTACCACTTATTCTTGCAAACCACATTGTATTGGGTGAGCCAGTCTTTCACGTCGGTTTCATGTGCAGCACTGAAGACCTTCAGGCCCACAGCGGAGTATGCCCGGGGCAGTTGACGAACTCGAGCGAAGACACTGTTAAATTGGCGCTGGCAGTCATGATGGGCGGAAGTACGCGGCTTCGCAGCTCCAGGGTGTAGCGGCAGGGATATACAGTCAATCCAATAAAAGTGAAGCGGTTCATTCGTTTTCCGAGGACGTTGTATGCGTCAGCGGCTAGGCAGCGTGAATAACCGTCCAGAGGCGCAGGAACAATCAGAACCCCGAGTCGAGCGAGGTGAGCGTTAGTAATGCTGCTGGATGCAGACGCATCTTCTTCTTCACGTTACAATTATATAAAAATATGAATTTATTTCGTGTGGCCCTTTTTGCAGACATGGAAGTAATGTTGTGTTGCTGTGAACCATGAGTAACTGATTATCAGTGCATTGAATTGTCCAAATTTGTTCTATGATTCCTGCATGACTGTTTGAACCAAATTGAAGTTGAAGTTGCATGATTGTTTGAACTAAATTGAATGACGCTAATGGGGGAATTATTCTTCTCGCACAACAATTGCATGGTGACGTGCGTTGCTATCTCCACAGCCCTTCTTGCACACAATCTGAACATTTTATCTGCCTAAGTTTAGATAGACTTTGGTCTTATCCAGGTAGTTGCTTTATGATTACGAGCACGTGCTACTCGTAACACTTCAACGCTTCTCGACGTGGTAATAGCAACATCAAAAACACAGCCACCGAGTTGAAGTAATTACGACAATTTACACTTCAGCGTGACTTTCCTGACGCAACATCTCAAAAGACATACGAGAAGTTACAAAAAAGGCAACTGCACAGCTATAAATGCCGAGCTGCTCTTTTTTATGAAAGATTTCGTATCTTACTCTCTCGAACGTGCTTCAGAAGCGAATCAAAGCACAACGAAGACAAAATATTTGAAACTAATAAACGTTACATTTTTTACAACGTGCGAGCACCAGTCTTCCAGCTCCTTGATTTTATACCCAACTTAGTCGACTAAATATCATTAAATATGGCTACACCGTAAAGCTAAAAAATACCACTCTGGAGCGATCGTTCTTGCACAAAAAAACTGTCGCACAATAATTCTCCGTACAGAAGACAAACAAATTTACATTTTAGAACGCCACTCTTTCAAAAATACTCAAAACAAACCCGTAATAATTTTGGAACGTTCTAAACCAAAAACGTGAGTACAAAATATCACTGAAATATTTAGGGCTACAGTGCAGCTACACTGAACAGGGACACAAACGTACATACCTTTTCACGCGCATCAATTCATGATCATCCCCTCTGTCGTCCATATACCCACTCATTCATGGAATTCATTCCGTTTAAGTCTGCTGGTATTGGGTCCATTATCATAAAATGAAAGCTTTCATATTGTTGTGTTGATGCAGTACACTAGAAATATTTCATGAACAAGAAGCAATACTCTGGTGCCATAATACAGCACTTTTTGACTCAACCGCTTAAGAAGAGATAACTACCACTAGATTGCAAAACTACAAAAGCCATTACGAACCGTGAATCAGGTGATACATGAAATCCGCATATTTATAGACTAGTATCACTTACATCAGTGTCATGCGAAAGGATGGAACATGGCATATACTGACACATACCAATTTATTGCCAATTTTTACTGTTGCCAAGATACCAATTTTTATTGCATTCGAGGGTGGATTCCGTAAAAGCTTTCCATGTGATGCTCAGTAGCTACTGTTCACTAACAATTTGCACATTGACGTTGACAGTGACTGACTGTATGGTCCCTGATTTTCCTAAGACTTTAGTCAAAGCAAACCACTGCATACTTTATATGGAGTAAGAATAACTAACATTGACCCTAGTATAAATAAATACACTCATTCGTTCAAGACTGACCACACTTCTTTCGTTTCTACAAACGACGTGGTTTCACCTGAGGCACACGTCTTGTCTTGTGTGCTACAAGGTTCGTACTCGGAATTTATTGTTGTTAATTTACACAAACGACTTGCCCACTCCTATGCACATGCTTACGTCTTTGTTTGCAACTGATTCCCCAATACACAAAAAATAACTACGACCACTCGCTTCATCATTTTTAAGAATGATTTCAACACTGTACATGAATGGCTCCGTAAGTGTCTCATGGAAATAAACATTCATTAATGCCAGGCTCTACAAATTTCTCCTCCTATTGTGGTGGATGCAGCTTACGTCATAAACAAGCAATCATTAGAATAAGCAACATCATAAAATAACTTGGGTATACATGAAGTCAACAACTTGTCATGTCATAAGCACGTCAAACGTATCACAACTGAAGCCAACTGTGTTCTATATTGCCTTCGCATAAACTTTCACGCAATACTGTCTTCTGCTAAGACACTCCTATACACCACACACGTCCTCCCACAGCATGAATGCGCATTAGTCAACGTTGTCAGACACTAAGCACAGTACAGTAACCCAAAGCACACACACAATACAGAACGTTTCCGTCCATTTCATCTTTTGTAATTATCATGGAACATCCAGCGTAACCAATATATAAGTATCCTTACAACTTCCTTTATTTGATGTTCACAGAAAACCTTCTCGTTTATGTTTTATCACGAAACTTTCTATTATTGCCCACACCTGTCTTCACTGTTCACGCATGTCCCATTTTTATATCACTGCATCTAGACCATCGTCAGAAGGTTCAAGTACTTTAGAAACAATTACCCATTCACTGCGATTTTGCCCAAAAGAGACTATTACCAGCCTCCCGCTTCTAAGACAAGCATTCAAGACCACATACACCTTAAAAAGCTTTCTTAACTAACCATATATTCATGTTTTGCCTTTCTGAAATTTTCATTGCTTTCCTAAAGGAAATTTCATGGTATATTTAGTGTGTGTACAATGAATTCACGTGCTTGTAATGTACCTACTCTGAAAATTTGTATACCGCTTGTCAGGTTCTAATAATTTTTTGCATATTATTAGACTTATAAATAGATATATGATTTTGCCTTCCCTCTGTAGTGTACTGTATACCTTGAGATCGCAATCAAATGATAAATACAATGAATAATATCATCGAACAGTTTAGAATGAAGAATCGTGAGATCTTGAAGTAATTTAGCAATGGTTACATCAATATTTTACAGATGCCTCAAACGTGCTTTATGTACTATCGCTAATCTTTTCTATTAGCATTCGATTCGATGTCACTACTATTAAATTTATATTTGAGCTCCGCCACGGTGGTCTAGTGGCTAAGGTACTCGGCTGCTGACCCGCAGGTCGCGGGATCAAATCCCGGCTGTGGCGGCTGCATTTCCGATGGAGGCGGAAATGTTGTAGGCCCGTGTACTCAGATTTGGGTGCACGGTAAAGAACCCCAGGTGGTCAAAATTTCCAGAGCCCTCCACTACGGCGTCTCTCATAATCAAATAGTGGTTTTGGGACGTTAAACCCCACAAATCAATCATATTTGATTGGTATCTAAATTTCTCTATTTGCACATACTTATTCATATTTACTTATGCTGTGACCAGGTAAACACAACGTGCACGTTACGGTTGTTTGGGTGTATCCCTGACATCATCTAAACTGGTTGACATGTGCAAGTCTGAACTGAAATCACTGCGTTTTGTATTTACAACAATAAAACGTTTTCTCTTTTCTTTTTTTGCACAGCAAGTTGCAAGTGGTGTGTGATCACTGCACGTGTTTGGTAAAATTTCGCAAGATTGACAGCCTTGGCAAGAATCAACGTGCCTCATAGGACGAAATATTACAGCTTAACGAACAAAGTACATGTATTCTTGTTGGTGAGCTGATATTAAAGACGTAAACATGTATTCTGCGTAGGCAGTTGTGTAAAGGGTCTGCTTTGACAAGAAAATACTCACATTTAAAGAAATTTTATTCTTGGAATATGAGGATCACATGTGTAGCACTCTCTTTAGTGGGGCACATTGACGCTCAATGAGACAGTCCTACATCAACTTTCTTTAGTGCTTCCCACTACACCCCTAAAGAAAGTCAGCGTCCCGCCCTGAAGGAAGTGCTAGATATCCGACACTTATATACAAAAAGAGACTCGCACTGTTCACTGTGTATCTATCACGTTCTCGCATCGAATTGCTCGGCCGGAACGTACCCTGCCGAATCAAACAGATATTCCTGCACTTTACCAATTGTATTGGCAGGGCGATTCTTTCGAAAAAGTTTACACCCGGTAGCCCAGAGAGTTTTATCAGGAAATCTAACAGTCTGCTGCAATGCACTGTGAGGGAGACGTGATGCAATCGTTTTCTCTAAAGAGCGCATGAGAGCTTTACATTACAAGAACAAGCACGAAACATGGCTTTTGTTACAAAATATACGCAAATTTCAGCGAGGACAGTTTCGGCCACTCAAGGAACCATTCCTCCTGGCATTTCTTACTGCTTCTCAGCGAGTAATAATTTTTTGCTTTCGATAAACGTGTTAATAGGCTGTCATCATTGTTTGCAGGACACATTCAGCATGCGAGGAGACGGACCTCTGCGCAAGGGTCTGGCATACGCCTTGCGTGGTGGCTGCATGGAGGACGAGGACGTCAGTCGGCTTATGGTTGAGCGTGCAAAGTTGCGATTCAGTCGGCCCACATTTTTCGGCGTTCGCAAACTTTTGACGGTGAGTGCTCCGCTAATGTCCTGTTTTCATAGAGTCAGGGAATGAGATTTCACATGAACTTTCCTGCGCTCATACGTGAGCGGAAGTATGAACACTTTCGGGGGGCAAAGTGGTGCTCTACACCTGCTCCTTTAATAAAATAACTTCCTGCTCAAGGCATGTTGCCGCTGTGGGCAACAATCATTTTAAATATTAGTATCAAAGATACCAAGTTCAGGTTCTAATGGTGGCCTGCCTGGACCAAAAAATGCAGGAATCAATTGAAAGCACACTATAGATGTATCAGGGAACAAGGGTATCAAAGAACGAAGAGTGTATCAAGAAACAAATAGGGTTAAGGAAATCATATTGGAAATCAAGAAGGGGTCTTGGCTAGAACACGTAGCACGTAACCTAACAGCTGATCTTTAAGGATCACTGACTCAATTCCAAGAAAAGGCAAGCGGTTCAGGGCGAGATAGAAAACTTGGTGGGAATATCAGATTAGGAAGTTCGCAGCTATAAAGTAGCAGCAGCATACAAAGAATCGAGTTGACTGGTGGAACATGAGAAAGGCATTTGTCCTGCACTCGGCGTAGTCAGGCTGATGATGATGATCAAGGCTACTATAGCAGCACTATGGTTTTTATGAATTACATACGTCATAATTGTGTCAGTGCTTAGAGTAAGGCTATTTGTATTTTGGCCATTTAAAACATCTACGAATTTCCACGAGCTGGCCCCCATCTAACGTTCTCCTTCGTCCTCGGACCATGACCTGTGGCGCAATCTTCTTAACGCGCAGTGGTGCCAACAGGTGGTACATAAATGACCACCAATGTAGCGATACTTTTTGTCTTTACTGAATTACCTGGTCGACGAAAGCGCACCAGTAACATAGTGTTTTCTGCGAAGCGGCGCCAACTTCAGCAAGCTACATCTAAAGACATATTTCAGTGTAGCCTTGTAGTACCCCAACATGTTTTGTATTCTCTATGTGCTGTATCATGTGGCCCACCATGGATGTTTCCCCTTGACGTTTCTTTGTAACAGGTAAACATCTAGCATGAAACGATATCAGACAACAACGGGCCTACCCTGGTGTCTATGCTATGAGATGGTGCACCAAATATCTAAAAATTGGCAAACCGTACATCGAAAGCGCTGAACTATAACCGCATTATCTGAAAGACCGGAATATCTGAAGCTCGTTGTGAATTTTCTTGGGCTACCAATACAAGTACGTTAACAAGGTACACATGGCGTCAAAAATAATTTTTTTTTGTAATTTGAGAAGCATCGATTGAATCACTTCAGGTCATTACATAGTGAATTGAGGTGCCCGCTACACATCTCAGCATCGAGGGCCCTTTTACAGTGTATCAAGGGTACTTTTGCGATGCGTTGGCTGATGCTATATAAGATTTATGACTGAGCCTTTTTTTAATGAAGTCAAAGCGTTCAACGACTCACTCGTAACGAAATTCATATTGTGTGACGCCTGTTTACACATGTCACAGTGTGTGACGCGTGCTTGTTGTTTAGTCTTTTGCCACCATACGAGCAGATTACATGTGCTAACGTATACGTAGTTTTTTCCCGACATGACGCTTGCATAGAAATTTTTTCCTGAAGGAATTTCGAGCACCGGCATGGCTCTGTGGTGGAATACCAGGTCGCCATGAAGACGACTCGGGTTTGAACATCATTCTATCTTCGATAATTTTATGTCATTTTTTCTTCTTATTTTATGTGATCGCGGGTAGGGACGCCAGTGGCGGTGGTGGAAAACTACGGCACCAAGAACGGTCCTTAATGTGACCTCAACATATTTCGCGGTAAAAGATTGCAGGATACTGGAGTTTTGCTTTGAAGAATACAACATGCTTACGTGATCGGGCACCACGTGCATCTCGTTTCCACTAGGAAAGGAGCATTTGTGCGGTACCATTTGCTGTTTTGAACGTTCCTGGAAATCCTACTGCAGGTACAGTTGCGAAGTACCCACTGAGTCGTAATTCTTGCTTTTGACTATTCAAGAAGTACCTCTACACGTCCGTAAGGTGCCACGCACAATAACGCAGATGCATACTTCGTTACGTTTTGACGCCTGAAACCACCGACTCGTCGCGCGATTCACATGTCTTGATGACGTTTGGTGCAGTTACGCCATTCTGGCAGCCGCATTAGGAGTCCCAGAGAGGTTCTTCTGACTACATGACGTTTTCATAGTGATTTTAACAAAGAATTTTCAAAGAGCGATGTGGCTCCGTGGTTGAGCAAGGGCCGGATCGGCATCATCATGTGCCTCTCTTACTCGGACTAAGGATATTGATTCATCATAATTATTTCCAACAACACAAATTTTCCTCATGTGAATTGCTGTTTTTTATTCAGTCGAAATCAAATATCTCACCACCGACACCGATGCGAAAGTTTCTGCGTAATGAGCTCTGTATCACTATCAGTTTGAAGGATTTCTGGCAACGCCAATGGTCGGAGACAAATTGCCAAATAATTATTCTTAAATTGCAGACTTGGCAGGTTAGTGTCGTTATTATATAGCTTTAGAAAAGAGAGCACAAGACAGAAGCCTTTGCGGTCACTGCCACAGTGTTTGCGTCATAACGCTAACCAGCGTACGTGAGCGTTTGTGTTCCACACTCAATAAATACTGAAATATGTGCGGCCTGCCAACCCCTTTGCAGAGACCGTAAGGAGATTGTGCGTGACGGGAAACAAAGCAATTAAAAAAGTATGTGGCGCCCATACGCAAACGTTATACGCCAGTAACGCAAGCTAACCTAGTGCAAGGTATTTGAAAACTTCCTATTAGTGTCAAATATATTTTGTGTGTCTGGTCAACAGAAGCATACTACAGCACACGCCTGCATTAAAGCATTCTTCAAAAAATATATTGAAAAAACAGAAGTCATAGTTTCGCCGTGAGGGCGAAGCCATCAGTGGAGTAGCAATAAAATTGATCGACACGCGAAGAACAGGAACCACATCGACACGTGTAGTCCGTTCCTCCAACAGGAGTAATACACAAAAAGAGACACAGGGTGGACGCAACATCGCAACGTTCACAGATCAACACTCATTGCACTTCTGAAACACAAAGCAGGCAGGAAACACACTCACATATGTTTGCGCAGGATGAATACGAAAGTATTTGTGACAGATATTACTTCGTTGTGTTCGAAAAGAACGCTCTTTTCGCTAACGCAAATACTGCTGCAAAGTGGCATTCGTGTGCCCTGGAACAATAACGCAACCGTTTCGGTGAAAGCCACGAACCTACTGTTATGCTTCACCATGATTAGAGCACGGCGCGTGTTTATGGGCGACGACGCACCGCTGGGCAATACACGAGCGGGCCGCCCAACGCACACTTACTGACAAAAAAACTGATATACGTTACTGAGATCAGCACACCTTCAGCGGTAAATTGTGTATATTATTAGTTCGCCGTACCTCGGATGGATCGCATGGGCTTTCGTGGCCCATTGGCACACGCCAGTGCTGTGGAGCGAGAGGTCACCCGTTCGATTCCACGTGTCAAAAGTTATTTCTGAATTATTTTTGTAGATGTCATTTCCATGCACACACACACACACACACACGCACACACACACACACACACATATATATATATATATATATATATATACATATATATATATACAAATATATATATATAAATATATATATATATATATATATATATAAGGAAAACATGTGTATACTTGAGGGCTCGCTTTTCGTGTTTTGCATAATATTATGAAGATCTTACAGACAATAATGCCAAGGAAGGTATAGAAAAGTTTTTAGGCCGATTGTAATGTAAATGAGAAGAAAGAATAGTGGGTGAAAAGATAACTTGCGTGGGCAGGATCCAAACCTGCAACCTTCGAATAACGCGTTAGATGCTCTACCACTGAGCTACCACGACAGCTATCTCCCCAGCCACTTTATTGGGTATCTATGTCAATTTAAACGTGGGAGTGTCAGTCAGCGCCACCAGTAGCCATGGCGGCGAGTGTGGTACACTCTTCATAAGCCTGTTTGTCGTCACGTAGCACGTGAACTTATTACTAACTGGCAGCTGACCAATATTCCCCCATACACAACCTAGGGGCACCAACTCTGCCAGTACGAGACCCTCGTTATTGAATAAAGAAAACAAGTATATACTTGAGGGCTTGTTTTTTCGTGTTTTACGCAATATTAATGAAATCTAACAGAAAATAATGCCAAGGAAGGTATAAAAGAAGTTATTAGGCCAATCGTAATGTAAATGAGAAGAATTAAAAGTGGGTGAAAAGATTACTTCCCGTATATATATATATATATATATATATATATATATATATATATATATATATATATTTTTGATCACTGAAAACCGTTTTTGTGCTGATACAGATGAGCCTTGTTCGTTACACAAGAGCATGTGTGTTTTTTGGGGGGGTCTCGAATATTGACATATATAAGCGCGCGATTTTTATGCCCTGTATTCCCAGACGAAGGCCGGTCCCACGGTCGAAACGTCGGACTAAACTGTGCTGAAACGTTCGTTGTGTGTGAATTACTCCTTTTTCTATATATATATATATATATATATATATATATATATATATATATATATAGGCAGGCACGGTGGTTGAGTGGCCGTAGCGTTGCATATAGTCCAGTAGATCCTCCGTGAGCGGTCACAACGTGGTTTATTTCAACGTTTCGGCCTAAAGTCTGGCCTTCATCAGAATTCAGGCCTTCATCAGGCCTGAATCCTTCATCAGGCTTCATCAGGCCTTCATCAGGCCTAGAGTCTGGCCTGATGAAGGCCAGACTCTAGGCCGAAACGTCGAAATAAACCACGTTGTGACCGCTCACGGAGGATGTACTGGACTATATATATATATATATATATATATATATATATATATATATATATATATATATATATATATATCACAGACGAGTTCCCGATGGTCGGCGGGAACTGTGACTCGCACGAGCCACAAGCACCCCCTCACCATCATCAACAGCGCACCACCACTACGGGGGAAATCTGCTGGACAGTCAACACGTGTCTCTCCGTTTAGGATGTCGAGACCAAAAGCACTACACGACAGCACCACTACACCACCAGTCCTCAAAGGGAAGCCTGCCGAACTAAGAAACCACGTCTTTCTATGGCGAACCCCGGGACCGGAACTCCCTACGACACATTCGCCGGTAGCCCAACGCTGAAGTCCCCCCTACAACGACGAAGGCTTGGGGGGCAAAACTACAATCTGCAGACTTCATCAGTGCAGTCCCCGCACCCTAAAGAAGATTGACCACTGAAATGTAAGTCCAGCTCATTGCTTCCCAGTTGCAGTGCCACCTTCCTTAAAGTACGAAAACTTTCTGACAAACGAATTGGACATGAAATGCATAAATCAACATTGCAAGTGTACCTTCGTGCCAGAATAGCTCCAAGAGCATGACACTCTCCCTCACACCAGCCGCTCCAAACCTAGAAACACGACCAAATAACATGAAAAAATGTCCTCCTGGAGGCATCTCTTAAATTAACAGAAATCGCTCTCAATCACAGTGATATGCAAATAAGAAAACTGGTCACTATGACCAACACCAATCGCCGCAACAACACTTTAACTAACGAAGAAACCACCTCGTTAACAGAATTTGAACAGAATAAATACCAAGCCATCATTACCACGAAAATTTATAAACTCAAAAGAGACCATGTGCCAAACCCCGCGTTTCCTGATATAGTTCCTTATCACTACAACACCACCACCAAGGAAACCACTAACGGTAAAAACGAGCACCCATTTATGAACAAACCTTTGACACTGTGATTGTAAACCTATCGGACACGAGTTTGTCACCTGACGAAGAAAAACTGCTATCTAAAGGTCTAATATTCTGCCCGACCACAAAATTTTTCAAAGAATTCCACTTGCTCCGAGACCTCGACAACTTCGCTAGAAGCTTAAGGTTGCGCTAATATTTCTTAGACAGGGCTTATAACCACGAAACAATTCACCGTCGTAAAACAAATAATTGGGCACAGAACAGTAATCGAGACAAGTGCCTGGTCTTTTATCTCACCGCAGGACAGATAGATATAGTACACGAATACCACATACAAAAAGGAAAACGAGAAAACTTGACAAAATCTGAAAAATGGAGTATGATAAATCTGGCATCTAGGACAGACATAACAATAAAACCCGCTGACAAAGGAGGAGCGATTGTAGTCCTAATAAAACCAACTACTTACAAGAAGCATACCGGCAACTAGACGACTCAAGATTTTACGAACGCCTCCGAGGTGATCCGACAGACGAATACAAACGTATCGTATCAACTGAACTCAAGAAACTGTTGGATGCAGAGAAGATAACCAACACTGACCACAAACGGATTCGTGCAGCATACCCTCGTCCAGGTCTCTTCTACATCCTCCCGAAAATTCATAAACTTGGTAACCCAGGTCGACAAATCACATCAGGCATCGGTACAATAACTGAACCCATATCAGGGTACGTGGACAAACTAAACTAATAAGCCACATTCCATGCACCCTCGCGTACTTCATAAAAGACACCACACATTGCAGGTCGAGACATTGCAGGTCTGTGTGTGCCGAAAAACTTGTACTTGGTTACTCTTGATGTCTCTTTGTTGTATGCAAATATTCCTCACGATGATGGCATAGCTGAACAACAAAACATGTACACAGACCATAGACAATCTAACATCCCAGATTTCTCTGCCATCACAACTTCGATGAGGATAGTCCTCGAATAAAATATTGTGAATTTAACCAAGAATATTTTTGACAAATCAGTGGGACTGCTGTGGGCACCAAAATGGCACCCAATTATGTCAACATATTTATGGGAAAGGTAGAATCTTAGTTTCTTGCACAAAGTTTCTTGAAACCAGTTATACAGAAGATACATATTTCTTATTTGGACCCAGAGCGAGGATGAACTCAGTTTTATCGACGCTTACAATGCTGTACATTCGAACATACACTTCACAAACACCTACTCGCAAGCAAACGTAAACTTTGATGTTACCGTAATGATAGCAGAAGACAAGCAATGTACAACACTATATCGCAAACCAACGGATCGACAATAATACCTCCATCACCAAAGCGATCATCGGCGCCACCGTAAAAACAGTATTCCGTACTGCCAGGCTCACCAGCTTAAACGAATCTGCTTAAGAGACGCTGATTTTGACACGAGTTCACAGAGCCTAAAACTTATCCTCGATAAACAAAATTACCACCTAAATGTAATTGATGACGCCGTTAAAAAAGCGAGAAAACTGAAGCGTGATGACTTACTTATGAAGCGACCACCGCAAGAAGACCCACAACGAACAAACCTCTGCTTGACATACAGCACAAGCTTCCCCAATGTAAACGAAATCCTCAAACGACTGTACAACATTCTGGAACAAAGTGAACGTCTGAAACGCGCATTCTCATCCGCTGCTGGCGTCGTTTACCGATGACCACGCAACCTCAAAGACACACTTGTCCACTCTCAGATCAATACCACACCCTCTAACAATTCATGCCAATCTTATTTAAAGTCAAGTTTTCTTCTATGTAAAGCGATGCGAGAAACACGCAAAGCAATCAGCACACAATCCAAGTTTTCAATTAACATACGAGGAAACCTAACATGCGAGTCCTCTAAGGTGGTAACCCTACTCGAATGCAACGTGTGCAGTATGCAGTACATCAAATAAAGAGAAACAGCACGTAGGATTGGCTTCAATAATCACAGAGCCCATGCGAAATCAGCCCCAAGTCTACCTCTATCAAAACATCTCAATCTTCCCGACCATAAATTCGACAAACGATCAGTAACGCTCTTAAAGATGGCATTTTAATCAAATCGAGAACGTTAACAACGAGAGTCATACCTTATCTACCGATTTAACACCCTCGATAGAAGAATAAACCAGAATCCTGGTACACTTGCAGCAATTACAGCATTAGAAAACAATAACGGCCAAAATAAAAATAGTAACTGAGTCCACGGCACTGCAGCTGCGAAGTGCGCTGGGCAACTCCAAACAATGCTAAGTGTGACTACCCTTCCTAAGTACAGCTGTCGGCTGTTTTGGTTTCTACCTCACTATCCAATCAATTATGCCAAACATGACATGCCCAACAACAACCCTGTGCCCGTTCAGGTGGCCCCTACTGCACGCGTAATCTAGAAGCGGGCAAGAATTGCCAATGCACCCGCTTGCCAGCCTCAGCGGCAATACGCGGCGCCCCAATTTCTACGACGAGATGTCGACAGGGCACCGAAAATTTGAAGGCTTATACTTCTTAAGAAAAGCTCTTTTTCCCCCGCACCAAACCGCCAGAGCCAGAATGCGCCGTCTGGCCAGGAACAATGCGTTAATGAAAGGAAGGATACACAGACCGCAGCCATCCTATAAGTGAAAAGGAGAAAAGGCAGAGTGATGGAGGGGGATGGGGAAGGAAGAGTGAAAGGGGCGCCCGGTGGAGTCCACCTGATATATTCCCCTTTTTTTTTCTTTTTTCTTCTTGTTCTTTCCTACTTTTTTCTTTCGTTTTTTTTCCTCTTTCTGTTTCTTCCCCTCTGATTTAGGATGGTATAAAGTTGAACACCAACAAACTGTACCCTCAATCCTGATTAAGGCCAGACTCTAGGCCGAAACGTCGAAACAAACCACGTTATGACCGGTCACGGAGAATCTACTCGAATATATATATATATATATATATATATATATATATATATATATATATATATATATATTGAAAATCTTTCTGATTTCAGTCGAGTTATAAGTCATCAGATGAAGCAGACGAGCTAACGAAAAACGATGCTTTATTGCCAACGTTACGGCCGGGGGGCGGCCTTCGTCAGGGTATATATGCATATGATGTGCGCGTTACTGTCATATGCATGTATGCCCTGACGAAGGCCTGTCCCCTGGCCGTAACGTTGACAATAAACCGCACTTTTTCGTTTGCTTGTCTGCTTTATCTGATGACTATGTATATATATATATATATATATATATATATATATAGGAGGAGGAGGAGGTAAGTTTATTTACAGAAATATCTATCTATATATATATATATATATATATATATATATATATATATATATATATATTTATTTATTTATGTATGTCACCAGAAGAAGCGAACGAGCAAACGAAAAACGATGCTTTATTGCATCGTTTTTCGTCTGCTCGTTCGCTTCTTCTGGTGACTTATAACTCGACCGGAATCCAGGAAGACCTTAAATATATATATATATATATATATATATATATATATATATATATATATATATATATACATATATATATATATATATATATATATATATATATATATATATATATATATATATATGGCAACAAATAAAGGAGACAATCATAGCACCCTTGTTGTGGGCCGGCCGTTCTAATCTCCGTTCGTTCTTGTCTTTCTTTTACTAAACCGTGCGCGCACACATCCATGCCCGAGCTCTAGTGCATCTTCGCTACACTCGACCACGCAGTGAACACAGAGCCCTTTAAAAAATATCCCTTCTCTGGCAGGGGTTTTCTCTTCTCGAGAGAAAATGTTCATCGGTAGTGGGCATTATCGGCCACACAGGCACCTCTGGAGGGCGGCATTGGCTGCCTCGTTTAGGCCGTTTGCAGACACACTTTGACTTGCTTCGGAAGTAGGACGATGATATTTCTGGTAGGCACCACTAGCTGCGCCTGGGTGACCGTCCTTCTGTACGCCTTGATGTGTCTCGCGTAACAGTAGCAGACTCAGACGGCCTAGATTGGCTGCCTCATCGTGACCGCAGGTCTCGGCCTTACGGCGACATTGTATGGAGAGCTTTCGAAGTCGTCTCCGGCGGGTGGGTGGTCGTATGTGCGTAAGCTCACACGTGTCCTGCTGTGCTGCCAAACATTCTGGTGGACGTCCTTCGCTGTTTCGTTACGGCTGCAGCACGCATAGCAACCCCTTCTGTTGCTGCAGTGTGAGGTGCTGCTCTTCATTCATGTCTGTGTGCTTAGAAGGTAACACTTCCAGAGCGAATAATGCGTAAAAGGCCTTACCAGCGGCAAGGCATGGCGGTGACTCGACGTTGTAACGTCTACGTTGCTGTCACTGCTGTAACTTGAATATTAAGTCGTATTCAGTGGCTCCGTTTAGCGTCCGCACCCACGAACACCAGCGCTGCGGCCCCACACGCTGAAGTTATTGCAGTCGCCTGAATACATCTTACTGTTTTTGTCAAGATGGTGACCATTTGATCGGTCAGTGGCAGTTTTCACAGCGGTGAGAGCTGCATCTTGTTAAAGCGCTCTGTACTCAGGTGGTATAACGAGTGCCAAAATAGAAAACTTGCCGCTGTCGGAATATCCTGTTTATACCTCCACCCTCTACGGTGCATTTACTCGAGTTCTCACCGTGAGAACATACAGGTGGCCTTTTTTTTTAATTGGGAAGGATTTCTTAGCGACTTTCGGTGACTTTAAGTCTATCTATCTATCTATCTATCTATCTATCTATCTATCTATCTATCTATCTATCTATCTATCTATCTATCTATCTATCTATCTATCTATCTAGCCGCCTACAACTTTCAGCTCTCCTGGCCGTTTTGATAATAATATGAATACCAAACTTGGTATGGCCTAACAAGACTCTATAAAGACTATATTTGACTAGTCATAACATGAAAATTATGACATTATGTCATGCGAGTCATGATTTACATTTCATGGTCCTGCAGCTCTTCTGGTGGTTTCGTTGACATTGCATGTTGCAAAACTGATATGGTGTGGCATGATGGCATGGCTAACACTAGCGACAGACACTAACATGAAAATCATGACACACGTGTGATATAACGACATGAATACAAGGCACGTTGGTGATGCGCTCGCGGCCATTTTGCTAGCGTGACATATACCAAATTTGGTATTATATTATACTACGTGAATAGATTACGAAGTTATGTGACGGGTGCAAACATGATAAACATGAGATGCGTGTCATGTAATACCATGACTACTTGCTACGCTCAAGATGCGCTCGTGGCTTTTTTGCTAGCTTCACGTGTACCAAACTTGGTATTACGCAATGCGACCGGACGACATAGGAGAATGACACATCCAAATATGATAATCACGACATGCGCGTCATGTAACATTATGACTACGTGCCACACTGATGATGCGTTTGCGGTCGTTTTGCTAGCTTCACATATGCCAAATTTGGTATTACGTGACGTCAATGGATGACGTCACGTAATAAAAGTATGGGACCGGGGCAAACTTTATAATCATGAGATGCGTGTCATGTGAAAACATGACTGCATGCCACAGTCAAGGCTCTAATACATGTTGACGTGACGCGGTGTGCGTGCTCGCCGGCGTTCATTTCGTCGCGTCACGCCAGTGTTGCCACGCCAAGCGCCGGTCTCTCCATAGACTCGCAAGCACGCACCCCACTGCATTGCTTCGAAGCATGCGCGTTTCAGCGCGTCTGGCGTCCCTCCGTCAGGAAATATGGGAGACGCAGTGTTGTCTGGGTAACGCATTGGCGCAAAACGCAGTATGTTGCACTTCGCCCCAGTTGCCATCGGGCCGGGTCGACGAATGCTGGTCGCGCCTGGCGTCAGTCTAGCGTGCTCACGTTTTGCTAGTTAGCGTCACTGTGCCCAGCGCGCGTGCGCGTGAACGCTACATTGAAGTATAAAGGGCCCTTAAAGATGCGTTCGCGGCCATTTTGCTAGCTCCACATATACCAAATTCGGTGTTCCGTTACGTCAATAGCTGACGGAATATGACTGGTGCAAACATGGTAATAATTTACATTTGCGTCAAGTAAGAACATGACATCGTACCACGCTCATAGCGTGCTCGCGGCTGTTTCACTTGCTCCACTTATACTAAATATAGTATCATGTGACGTGAATAGATGACAAAGGTAAACGACACATCCAAACATGAGAATCTTGACACGGAAGTCATCTACGGCAACATTTACCTCCACCTCCTAACGTTGTGCTGATAATAAAGTAACCTATCAACATTTCTCAATCGTGCTTCGCATATCATCGAATCCCACTGCACGTGGGATCTGCCGATTTTCTTGGCACTGAGTAGTTTCTTTTATGAAAACGCGTTTGTCATGTACGAGGAGAGCGAGGAGAAGCAGATTTATTTACATTGAGGTACACGGACAGCGGGGACTGCAATTACGACTACGCTTCACGAAAATTGTTTGTTCGTTTGTTTATTAATAATTTATTTTTTATATAAACGTGGTTACACAGTGGCGTGTGCCAACATAAAAGCTGCTATAAGCAGCTTGAGGACCTCGTATATCTAGCTTCCGATCTCTTACGCCAAGTGAAGATGGGGAGCAGACGAACGGTCGTAAGCAAATTTCCTGTCCAGCCTTGCAAGTTACCTAAGAGAATTAATGTTCTAGTGCCAATAAAGTGAATTTCTCCTGATAAAGAAATAAAAATATAATAATAGTAATAACAATTTATTATTAATAACATTCATATTAACATTATTATTAAAATTATTATTGATATTATTATTATTATTAAAATTATTATTGATGTTATTATTACTATTATTATTATTATTATTATTATTATTATTATTATTATTATTATTATTATTATTATTATTATTAATATTATTATTATTATTATTATTATTATTATCATTATTATTATTATTATTATTTCATGCGGTAGCAATTGCTCAATATGGCAGCGGGGACAGTGTTGAGTATTATGCATACTGTGTGACAACATTTAGAAACACAACAAATACAAAACTTGGAGGACTCTTGAGCTTCACCTTCAAGAGTAGACTGCAATAGCGTTACAGGGCCCTGTGCGTATGACCTTTTCATTTACTAGCCTAGCTTCGATTCTCAGGTTATACTTCAACTGTGCCCTGAGGGAACGAACGACTGTGCGTGCAACACTGGTCATTTCAAAATATTTCAGAACGTTCACTGCAAGCACAATTGCGAAAAGCTCACTGCGCCATAATTTTTCCTTTGGGAATCAGCAAAGGAGCCTTTACACGTGCGTAAACAACACGCGAACATAAATTTACGCCCTGTAATGGCTGGGCCTTTACTACACCCACTTAATGCGGATTTCACATGTTTACCCGCGTGGCGCAATTCTACGCTAGTACCATGAAATCCCTTCTACTACATGATTTAAAGCAGTGTAAACACAAGGCTTCGCTTTTTTTGCAGGACACAATAATATTGAGAAGTTCTACTACATGAATTTCCTTCCGTTTTTTTTCGGAATCAGTTTCGACCATTGGCTTGCTTATCCGGTATAATACCTGACTGCCATGCAGGGAGCCTGAGCTCAAACTCTCACTCGTTTTGAAGTTTTCTTTTTTTTTCGATTGGCAGGTTTCCTATTTTTTTTTCATCTTTAGCATGGACAAGATAATTTTTGTCATTCACAATCGGACACCCTGACAGCAAAAGCAACACCGAAATTTCTGTGAAATGAGCTCGTGAAATCTGTCACTTCCAAATAATGAACAATGGTAAAAATTAAAAATAGAAGTATAGCTGTTGAGACAGTCGTTTATCCTACTACTCAATAAGAGTGCATGATCAAAGCACACACTGACAGATAGTTCTAACCTCCAACAAAAATAACCAGAGAGAGTGACCAGAGGAGGAAAGAACTTTATTCAGAGTCCGGCGAGTAGATGGGGTGGGCGATTGGCCCCGCCTAGGTTACGGCCAGGAGTCCTTCAATCCTGGTGGCTTCTTCGGCCCGCTGGACGGCGCACATTTGGTCTTCGAGGACGGAACTGAGCATTGCGGCTTCGCAGCGTGCGCGAAGGCTGTCAGCAGAAGCCGCATACTTGTTATGAGTACTAACCCCTGTATATTCTTATAACATATGCTCCCGAGTGGCTCTGGAGTCGCAACGCTTGCACCTGTCCGTTTTGTATATATCAGGATATATAATGTGCGATAGTGCAGGATTCGGATATGTCCTAGTTTGTAACTGCCGCCATTCGACAGACTGTCTTTTTGTTAATTTTGGGTGAGGGGGCGGGAATATGCCCTTCTGTAATATATAATGTTTTGTAATTTCATTGTACCTGGTCATTCTGTCTTCCCACTCCCACTCGTCTGCCACGCCGTAATCACCGGAGGAGGCTGGGGCGGCACTTGAGAGGGCAGCTCGGTCAGTGAGCCCTCGAGCTGCATCATGTACAGCCCCGTTGTTGCTGTCCCCCGCGATGGCATGAGCAGGTGTCCATATAATATATGTATTTCTGGGGCTTGTTCGACACCCTTCTTTGAGAATACGTAGTGCCTCCGGGGAGATGCGGCCGTTGGCAAAGTTTCTCACTGCCGTTTGAGAGTCACTGCCTATCACGGTTGCGTTTGTCTACAGTGAGCGCTATGGCTACCTCTTCCGCTGTCTCGGTACTTGTGGTGCGTATCGTTGCGCATGTCGTACAGCGTTTGTTGCTATCGATTACGGCTGCGGTAAACCCCCGTTTTCGCTTGTATCGAGCAGCGTCTACGAAAACTGCGTCCTTGTCATTCCCGAACTTTTTTGTATTTCTTTTGCTCTTGTCTCTCGTCTGGCTTTATTGTGTTCGGAAAGTGACCAGACAATCGAAACAATTTATTATCATGTTACTCTAGCAGAACTTTTAAATGAAGCGTAGTAAAGTTAATAAATTCCGTGCATTAATTTATTCTTGATTGGAGTGTAAACGAATTATGTTGACTGTCACATACCTTCGAATAAATTTGGCGCAATTTAGGAGGTGGTAGCAAGCTTTGCGTCGCTAAGATAGACAGCTCATTGCCAAAGGCAAAGTCTATGACGTTCAGTGTGAGAATGACGGCATCGTAACGCACTCCCATCTTGTTTGGCTGGACAAGAAGTATTTACCTCACGTGGAAAGTGAGAGCTCGCACCCGGTAGCGACCCGCAGTTGTTCCCAGTGATTCCACCACATATATTGAAGCAGAAATGTCCATACTAAAGGCGCCGATCCCCCGCTCCCCTAAACGCATGGTGGGTGCCCTTTGAAGGCTCAGTGGTGATTTTAAATGAGCCGCCAGAAGTAGAACAGCATTCATAATAAGGCAGCAAGACACAAACGTATGTGTGGTGGTGTTTTGCCAGTGAGCAGTTTATGTTACATTTCTTTATTATTACAGCAACATATATTTTTTATTTATTGATATGTGGGGTTTGACTTTTCAAAACCACGATATGATTATGAGAGACGCCGTAGTGGAGGGCTCCGGAAATTTCGACCACCTGAGGTTCATTAACGTACACCCAAATCTGATCACATGGGCCTACAACTTTTCCGCCTCCATCGAAAATGCAGCCGCCGAAGCCGGGTTTTGATCCCGCGAGCTGCGGGTCAGAAGCCGAGTGTCTTAGCCACTAGACCACCACAACGGGGCAATAGATATTTTTCTCAATCGCACTGTTCTCATTACAGAACCTAGAACCTAGGTAGCACATGTCAGTGTCACTTCTCGGTGCAGTGAAGTGCACTAGGAAGCAGCCCACCATGAGTGTTCTGAATCTGTGGGTATCTTCGTGAAAAAATGAATAAGTGACAACTTGCAAAAAGGGCCTCTAGCATTTCGCACAAGTACCCTTGTAGCAGGCGCATCCAAATGACAATGTACTCATCCAGATGAGGTGTTCTCAAGAAGGCTGCTTAGATCGTCCCTTACACGGCCTTCTTTCGAGATTAAAAGCAATTGAGAAAACTGTCGAGAGTGCTTTCACAAAAGCACCTTGTTGATGACCTCTTTTAGATTGTGCTTGAAAAATTCGAGTAGCTGCCACTGCATCTTTTGAGTTATAAGGCTCATCGTGGGCTCGTGAGCGTATTGTTCGTGAATATTTGTTATTCTCTTTTTTTTTGCAAGAAACCCAATCAGGAGCTTTAAAAAAGGTGGAAAGTTGCTGTAACATTTTGCACTCTGCTCTCGATTGGTAGCCGCCACGAAGACTTGTATGATGAACAGTGTGAAGCACGGGTACTGTTTCTTGAAGAAAGTCTTTCATTTTTTGTAACTAGTAGAAAATATGAGTACTGTTTTTATAGAGCATTTTTGTATTTCAGTAAGTCAACTTGTTTGGTGCTGTTACAGACGTTTTGGGCTGCTTTTATTTTAGGCCAGATGACAGTGGTTAAAATGCTAGCGGTCCTCATAAAACTTTTACTCTTAAAATGGTCAGTAATGTAGAATTTGCCGTACTTGGTGGTTAAATCGTATGCAGGCAGTGCAAATATAGGCAGGACATCAATTTTCAGCAAACTTGCATTGAGGTACACATTCGGGCCAATCTATACAGTAGAGCTTGTTCAGTCTACAAATCCGACGCGAGAATGTCGCCTGGAAGCGCATGATGAATGGATAAGTTCGATAACAGTACAACAGGGAAGCCAGCGCAAGGAACAGCGCAGCGAATCCCAGTGGTAGGCCGCCGTAGCAGACGATGCGCCAAAAGAAGCGCAAGATCAGACTGCAGCGCCGCTAGTTCTCGCGAATGCCGTTCAAACCACCCTCTTCCGCTGGCGGAGATACGGTGCTTTGAAACTGAGTTTATTCCAGTAACGTTGACCCCAAACGGCACCAAACGGCACCAAACGCTACCCCGAACTACCAACCCCTTTCGCAGCGCCTACCAATATTGATCAGGATTGAGCATTCACACTTGTGCGGTTTTCGATTAAAAAGCAAATATTGCGCATTTCTGAGGCACGATAACAACACGTCAATATTCTGCGTGTGCCTTTTTACTAGAAAAGGCATACATAAGTAATTCTAAGGACCATAGCGCTTATCACGCTGCGCTGACGATGCAAGAATTGCACGAAAAGGCAAGAGATTCCAACGCTTTGCTAAGACGACACGGTGGTGGCACCTACCAGTCTCTTTGTGTTCTACACGTTGTCGCCTCCGAGATGCGCGCACGCCGCTCACTTAGTTTTCCCAAGATAATAGCCAGATAGAATTTATGTCTCACGTGCGAAATGCCACGATGCGTTCGTTCACCTCCACTGCATGCATCGAGGCACTCTAACGCCGTACCTCCAGAATACCAACCACCTATTTTCTTGCGTAAAATAAATATCAAATAAACATTTTGTTCACTCTCTCCAGACGCAAGACTATCGTCTTTCGACGACGATTGCGATGTAACATGCAGATAGGGGGCCAATTTTTTTTACTAGCAGACGCTGCTAGCATTGACCTTGCTTCAACGTCAGAAATTCTATTTGTTTTATTAGGAGTGATTTTTGTATAATGAAAACTGTTGATAAGCTGTTGCACTTATAACTTGGGCAAAATATTGCGTCATGAACAATAGAGGAAACAATAAAATTTCCCCCTCTTGTATTATCTCCTGTCTGCCAATCACCCAATCCCTTTCACGATAGACCTTGATGGTTTCCATGCTAGGTACACAGTCTACTTCCTCTGTCGCCTGTGAACAATGACTAGCAATGTTTAACTTCGAGTGTTGAGATGCTTAGCAGACAGAACGCATGATTAAAAATACTGAGAGTGCTACTTTCTAAACTCTGGTATCATATTTTGCACCAAACTTTGTGAAAGACCATTCCTTCCATACCGACAAGCATAGGCCGGCAAAAATTTTAGAGCTCATTGAGCCTCAATCAGATCCATTCATGAGACATGCCTTACCCTTACGGCTCACTTGGACTCACATTATTCTATGTTTCCCTTATTCGCATTCACTCTAACTCAGATTTACTAATTTTCTGACTCAAACTGACGGCTCCACGCAAGTTTTAGTTCATTCCATTGCACTCATGTATCTGCTATAGCGCTATCGGTGGTTGTATCCACGGTGTCAATGCTTCTCAACACCGATATCGGTGCTGACGCGGCGCTTTGTTCTTGTATCTTTAAATAAGAGCTAGCATGCAGTCAAACTGACTAATGACATCTTCATGGATTGTTATGACTCATATCAGAAGTTTTTTACAAGTAAAATGGAGGAGAAAGTCGTATTACTTCCGTGACCTACGCACCTGTTAATTTTCTTGCTGTTGTATGAAGGCTGCTGCATTGATTTTATCAAGTGATAATATAGGCCTGAGCATACATAATCGTGATAGTAAAGTTGTATTTGATTCACCATACAAAAAAAGGTCAGAAAACAGTGTGTAGCTCACTCAGTCTCAATCATGAAATCTATCTCTCCCTAAGGCCTCTCTCGAATTCACAATCATCAAAGTTTTCCTCAGCTTTACCCACTCGTACTCATACTAGCTTAGACGTTTCTCATTTTTACTTACTCAGGTTCAGACTGATGAAAATATTACCCACCTAAACTCGCTCACATTCATGGCCTGATCTTCGTCTTAGTGGGTCTATTCTTGTGAGAGTGTGCGGACCTATGCCGACAAGGTGATTCGGTGTTTGCAGTAAACATATGTAAAAGTGGATATATTTCTGCCAATTCAACCTGTGCCTCTTACATCGTTTCAGGGAATAAGATTTGTTAAATAATTTACCCATTTTTCATAAAATTCAAGGGCGCAGTAAGCTTTGATGGTGCGGTCTCAGTAGATCCTGCAGTCAGTGAAGAGGGCTAGGCGTGAGGGATTACTGACGTTTTGTGATCTAAGTGTTTATCATGTTCAAAGCCCAATGAAAAATGTTTTTCTAACAATTATCTTTTGTTTCTATCAGGAACTTTGGAACTGCGAAAAACTCGTGAAAGAGGGTTACAAGAAGTACTACGACATGAAGCTTCCAGTTACAGAAGGAGATGATTCATGCAAAATATTCCAGGAGATCTGTCAGAACCTCATTCTGCTATCCAGGGCAAGTTCACCATATTTTGCCAACCACGTCTGAATCCTTGCAGAATTCGTCGCAGTATATTATACTTCGCACATATGCTTCATTAGGGTCGTTCCAGTTCGCAAAATATCACAACTTTCTTGCGCATAGTTTATACTTTCTATAGCATGTGAGCAAAGCATTATTATTGTTGTTGTTAGGATCTCAAGTCAGTGTGGGTAGTAGCTTATAAAACATTGTGCTTGACTATATATTTTATTCATATTAGAAATAGTTGGTAACCAAAAACCACGCGCAACTTCAAAAGTGAAATTGTGGAAAATTGGTCGCAGTGACTTGTCTGTTTTGCGATTTCATTGTTATAATAGAAAGTGAATATCGGATGTTTACAGCCGCAATTTACGCATCATACTAACGGCCTAAAGACTCATATATTTTCCGTGCGTTGAGTGTTCTAAAGGCACTCCCGACATTTGGAACATTTGAACGTATCATTGGTCACGATAAAAGAAATTTTCGTTATGCACCTTATGGAAAGAATCGGAGTTCTGCCTGAACAAAATCGTGCTATGAATGGGATGCTGAACTGCACTTTATCCCTGTCGTTCGCAGTCTGTGAAAATTCACGCGGCAACCAATATGACTTCAGTCTTGGCCAACAGTTTTGCGTTCACAATGCTTGCCAAGTTTCGTGGTGGTAAGTACTCATTCATATGTTTCTATCTTTCTGCAGATGCATTCAGTGCAAACGTTATCAACATAAAATTACGCTACCTATCAGAAGTTGATAGTTATGTGAACGTGCAAAGCCAATATAATAAACGTAGCGAACTTGAGAATGCGTTTTCAAGCAGCTAAATATCGCTGGATCTTTTTTTTTCCAACTACATGGTACAAGTGAAAGGGCCAATTACACCACCTCTAAAATATATTGATTATTATTTTTGTGTCAAAATAGCATCAATAGAAATAAGTAGACGTGCTGTTCAAGAAGAACACAGAAAAACCTGCTTATTTAAGTTATTTTGATCAAAGTTTCTACAATTGTTTTGTTTTACCGTTTGTTCATGTGGGGCGACATTCTGCGTAGAACACTCGCGCATTGACACACCCTCTGCGGCCTTCGTTGGTCGCTTGTATCGCAATGAACTCACCATTTCACTAATTATGAATGCATTTGCCTGTGAACAAGAATAATGTTCTCCATGCTGCATCGCTATTTATGTGTACGTTGAAGACTACATGGTCAGAATCACCGGGACTTTTCAATACGGTGCCTCTCATGATCAAATTGGGGTTTTGGGACGTTCAATCTTAGAAGTTATTGTCGTGCAAAACAGTTCACAGAGCCCCCGCAGGGTGCTTCCCACTGATCTCCACTAGATATGCTGGATGGCGCTTTGCTGCTATTACAGCCAGCCGCGCGTGTGGTCACTGAATGTTCAAGGGTTCGCCCCGGAAGTCGATCGTATGTTGCACTTCTCAGCCGTTGTTTAGCTTTTATTTTCACTTCTACGCATCTTATAGCAATATTGATGGCCTATTTTCTTCCAGACAACAAATTATATGCAACAGAAACGTGTGATGGGAACATGTAGTAGGATTCAGCACATAGACGGAAGAAAAGCTCTCTTATGTATTGGTTTAATGGACAAGACGCAGCTTCAGGGGAATTCACGTTGGCAAGAGGACACTGTGACAGGTCTAGCAATAAATGAACAGTCGTAAATTCACTTGGCTGACAACGATCTTGCGCATACGAAAAGACAATAGCAAGATTGATATCAACCCTGAAAGATGCTGACTAGCACATAAATTTCGGATACGGCTGCCGCATGTCGAGAATAAAAATATGCAGTGATTGCACTGCTCGCTCCTAATATAAATTAGAAAAAGAATGCACTATAAGTCTTCGCAATACTAAGAGCAAAAATATACAGATATATGTAGGGTATAACGTCCCAAAACCGCCATATAATTATGAGAGATGCCCTAGTAAAGGACTCCGAAAATTTATACCACCTGGGATTCTTTAATGTGCACCCAAATCTGAGCACATGGGCTCACAACGTTTCCGCCTCCAGGTAAGCAAAAATGGTCAAATGTATTCGTAGTTAAAGCGTAATGGAATGGTTACCTAGGGTAACTTTTTTTCGATGATTAATAATTCGTGATGCTATGAGTCCAAATCACGATAGAATGCAATAAGCTCAATGTAATACAGTGTTACTGATAAGGTTAATCACCTTGTGGTATTTCATGTGCACTGATATTGAAAAGCACACGGTCCACGGGCGTTTTGCCTCCATCAAATGTGAACGCTTGAGTCGTGATCGAACCCACTTATTTTGATGCCAGCAGCGGGGCACCATAATTTCTTCTTTAGAGGTGAAGTTTACGGTTTATAGAACACATGCATTGCTAACTTAGGGTCAAAATAAACTGGCATGCACATTGGTGCCTATTGAAATCCAACTTTTTTTACTTATATTCACCACGCAGTTGGAACTTTTATCAACAATTTTAGCAAACATTTTGCGCATTACAAAAGTGACCGTATAAGAGGAAATGCGTTCTGATAAGGCCTGTGCCTATACAAAAACTATATTATTTTACGGTTGCATTCCTGTTACTAACCACCGCTTATAAATATGAGATTCATATAAGGATATGAAAGTTATATTGTCTATGATCTTTCCAGTGAAATGAAAAAATCAGGAATTTACAAAGGCAGAATTGAGGATTTTATTGCACTTGAAAGTTTGAAAGGCTGTGACACTAAGACACTGCACGCACTACTGCCATACCTCAAATTTTACGAAAGATCATTGTGTCGTGACACTTTACAGGCAGCTGAAAATAATGAGCTTTGTTGGCGGATGTTGGGTCCTGTGATTTCTGCAGTAGCTTCTTTCACCACATGTTACATCTCTATGTTCATATAGCACCAAACTACAGTTTTCAGGAGTAGGCCGTAGTGATTTCCTTTAACTACGGATTCGAACATGTGGTCATGCAGCTCTAGATTAAGGTTATTTGTTCTCGATAGTCCTTAAAATTGAGCCAAAGCGCTGCTCGTCACAGTGTCAGATGCGTTATTATTTGGAAGTACCCGGCAGGAACGTTCTGGTGCAATCGAATTACTTTTTCGGTCAACTGGCAGACGTAGGTTGTGTATGACGATGTCATTTCAAAGCCCGTTCAATGAAAACATGTGTCTGTAAAGTGATCACAATAGAGTGAGCGGCACGGAGAAGCTGTTCACTTGTATGTTTTCATTTGAGATCCAGCGCTCGTACAAATTAGGCTTCGAACGAAGAAATCTGCGAAAAATAAGACATAGCTCTGTTGACAGCGATCATAGCACTCATGAACGAGCGTCTAGCTGGGTGTAACGTATGTCTCTACAATGTTTTGACACCTACACGTGCAGTTTATTCCCAGACGACTTATCTAGCATGCTATTACAGTTGACTGCAAATTAATCATGGATTTGTTGCGAAATATAATGACACCTGCCCATACGTGGCAGCCACGACGCTTGCAATGCGGTCATCTTGCCGTACTTCCGGGACGAGTGCTTAGCTAACGGTTACTGCGCGCCGGAAAGCACGAAGCGCCATCCACCAAATCTAGTCGACATCATAGGTGCCGCCTGTCGTCGGCTTAGTTGTCTTTGTTTCAGTACTACGCGTACACGAATAAAAATGAAAATAAAAGAGCTGAAAGTAATAGGGTTCGTCTATAAAGCTTCTTTTAGCAATAAATGTTGTTAGTAATGTTATTTGAGGTTTACTTGAAACGCGCTCTGCACTTCATAGAGGAACTAACAGAAAGTTTTCAGAGTAGCTTTTCTATTTTAGCGCAACGCAGAGCCTACCATTCATAGCGATACTTGATCGTGTGTTAACGCAGAAAACACCGCAAAATATTTACTGTCTAAACGCTTCGATGGCATCATCACTAAGTGCTGTACACACGAAACACAGGCTGCAAAAAGAGGGAGGCGAACACAACATGATTCGGCTTTGAGCGCATTGGATTTTTGTCCACGTGTGCTCTATGATCGCATGCGCCACTGTTCAACTTGGCCCAATAGTTGCTACGATGGCAGAGCTGCTCTTTAGCCGGAAAAATTATTTTACCTTCTATACAAAGCAGAGCAGGGAGGAAAATAGTATGCGTACTTTGATCTTGAGCACGAATTATGTTGCGCATAAACGCATCATCATATCTATAGAAATGTAACCATTTTCAATATTCCAGCTTCGAGTCTCTACTGCTAGGCTACAAAACATTCCAGAACTAGCGACTCTTAAACGCGATAGAAAAAAAAGGCAAACTCCGCGTACAAAGGGAAGTGATGATATGCGAAGCACTAATGAGGAAGGTTCATATGACACTCTAAAATGAACACAACTTTACGAGGCGGGCGTAAATACGACGTACGCAAGTTTTTTGTCATGATTGTTATGTATGCGCCCAGTCTTTGTGCTCAGTCGTCCATTCATATTACCTATTATCAATATTGGTATTTGTGAAGCTAGCGAAACATCCATGAGCGTGCTGTGAGCATAGCTTGTAGTCATGATTTACGTGAAAGGCACAACGAGATTACCATGTTTGGACGAGTCATTTATCTTCATCGTCTATTCACGTTATGTACTACCAAACGATCATAAGTGTGGCAAGTAGTCATTTTCTGACATGACACGCCAGCCATTTTTATCATGTTTGCACAAGTCATATACCTTCATCCATCATGTCACGTAATACCACTTTTAGTGAATATGAAGCTAGCGAAACGTCCACGAGTGCATCATCAGCATGGGTTGTGATGATTTACATGACATGTATGTCATGACTTCCACGTTAAGGCCTATCACTTATTATTTTCATGTTATGACGAGTAGTCACGTATGCTCGTCATATTGTCATGTTATGCCATACCTATTTTGCTATAGATCCCATATCCAAACGGACAGGAGAGCTAAAAGTCGTAAGTGGCAAGACAGACAGACAGACAGAAAGAAAGAAAGAAAGAAAGAAAGAAAGAAAGAAAGAGAGAAAGAAACAAAGACAGACAGACTGACTGGCCGACCTACCTACCGACCGACCGACCGACCGACCAACCTACCTACCTACCTACCGACAGACAGACAGACAGACAGACAGACAGACAGACAGACAGACAGACAGACAGACAGACAGACAGACAGACAGACAGACAGACAGACTGGCCGACCGACCGACCGACAAACCGACAGATAAATAGATATATAAATAGATAGATAAATAGAGATAGATAGATAGATAGATAGATAGATAGATAGATAGATAGATAGATAGATAGATAGATAGTTATGGTTGCACTCGTCGAAGTTCACTAAGAATGGCTTTGTATTCAAATTATGAATCTTGTGCAAATCATAAAGAGGATGTTGCAATCTCTATGTATATTTCACGCCCTTTTCATTCCCTCATTTAGGCATCTGCTTGTCTGTCTGACATAACTTACGGCAAACCGCAAGCCACCTTTCTAATAAAAAATTAGAAAAGCTAAATTCACCAGCACGTGGTATTTCTTTGTAAAACCATGCTGCGTAATTTTACTTTGCACTCCTGCCAAGACATCATCACACAATCCGGCCAGCTGTGTATTTCTTGAAAACATAGCTGCGAAAATGCAAGCTCATTACAGAGACAGCCATCCTTGCTGGAACGACTATAATGTGACCTGCTTTGACTGTCTCAATAAGTTTCATTACTCGCAGTTCGATTCTTACAAATAATATGTACTGACTTGTGAGAGAATGCTCCCGCTATGCGCGCTTTTCCCATGTAGTAGCGCATTATACAGAGTGTTTCAAGGAATGTGTCCACAATTATTGAAACAAAAGGAAGATTCTCAGCTGGGCTACAAACAAATTAGCCCCAAGAAAGCCAAAATATACCGCGATGATGCATGCACGTCAGTTTGGAGTGGCGGGATTTCCCACTTCAGCTCCTCGGTGCTTCATTGAAAAATTACAGGAAAGGTATGTGCTCACTGCCTGTGGCATAACTTTACTGTGGCAGAAGACATCTTCAGATACGTGTGAAGCCTATTTGTGGCTGTAATTATAAAAATTAATAAAAATGAACTTTTAACCAGTAAAAATAGGTGGTAGAGTCACATGTCCGGATTCTAGCTCTTCCTGAGAATAGTCTATGGCCACGGAATTACATGAAAAAGCTCCACTGCTGTGTACCCCGGGGAATTAGATCAGGCTGATTTACCAGTTAGCCCCACCGCGGTGGTCCAGTTAGTAAGGCATTCGGCTGCTGACACGCAGGTAGCGGGATCAGGCCCCGGCTGCGGCAGCTGCGTTTTCGATGAAAGAGAAAATGCTGTAGGCCCGTGTGCTCAGGTTTGCGTGCACGCTACAGAAGCCCAGGTGGTCTAAATTTCCGGAGCCCTTCACTAAGGCGTCTCTCGTAATCATATGGTGGTTTTGGGGTGTAACAGCTAACATATCAATCAATTTACCAAGTAAAACAGCAACAGACAAGCAGTGAATCTACCAGTCACTTCAAAATTGTTCTCAATGACAATACTGCCATGTTTATTTGGAAAAAGAAGCAAACTGGCACATCTGATGATTGCGGCGAGTTGGGCGGGTTGGTAACGATGCATGACTAAGAAATCTTAGCGCCACAAAACGGAGACAAAAGAAAGAAACGTAGACAACACGAGCGCTAAACTTCAAACCAAGTTTATTAGGAAACACACATGAATATATACGAAATCAAATCTGATAAAGAGTTTTCATTCCTAATGAGCACGTTTTCGTAGTTTCACCGAGTTAAGCCTGCGCAGTTGGTATTATATTTTTCGTTTGTAGGGTTTTTCGGGGGGCTGTTAAGTTTTTCTAAATTTTTTTCTTGGTTCCTTTTACACATGCGCGTTTACCTGTTTATTCCCTGATATTACATTTTTTAGTTTTGTTTGACACTGTATAACATTATATGTGTAATAAAAGAAGGCGTGAGATTTCTGAGATTTGATTTCGTATATATTCATGTGTGTTTCCTAATAAACTTGGTTTGAAGTTTAGCGCTCGTGTTGTCTACGTTTCTTTCTTTTGTCTCCGTTTTGTGGCGCTAAGATTTCTTAGTCATACATCTGATGATCTTCCTTGCATGTGTCTAAGCACATACTTGTCCCAGCCTGATGACCAGATGTGTTTCGACGCGACAGTGGAAAAGAATCCGCCGAATACGCCTCTCCTAATTTAAAGACGATAGCCTTTTCCGGAGACTGTCGACGCAAAAATTTTGGTCTGTCTGTCCGTACATTTGTCTCTCTGTCCGCTCTTAACGGTACCTTAGGTGCCACCAAAGTGACCAAACGATACTCCAAATGGCGGACTGCATCCGCAGCGCTCACCAATAGTGCTCAAAGTTCAGCATTCTTACTTGTGCGATTGTCAATTAAAAAGCCTTTATAGCCCATAAATGACGCACCACAACAACACGGCAATAATTTATATGTGCGTCTCTTACTAGAAAATGCTAGTACCTGGTAAGAGAACCAGGAGCCCTACTTAGTAACATGAGCTGCCTTCAAGTTGCAGGCACTGAAAGCTTTCGAAAGCGTTCTTCGCAAGAAGTGAGCTGAATGCATGCTTTAGTCTCGCCAGCAACACCCAAACAAATCAGGCACGGTATTTGCGGAGGAAATGCAAAAGCTATTTTCCCATGCCAACGCGAACATGACTGCAGACAAGAAACTTCGTTATCTAATGAGGGCCGTCAAGTAGCAACTGTTTGTGGCTCTCATTCGCAATCCACCGAGGAGCGCTGTCGATTGGGTTAGCGAGCGCGCCGCCATCGAGAGGACGGTCAAGCTGCGCGCAAGACAATACGACCGCAACTACCGTGCCCTACCATCAGACTGTCGCGATCTCTGAAGAAACACTACCGAGTCGCTCCAAAACACCATTCGTGCTATCGTGCGTGAGGAACTCCGCAAGGTGCTATCGGGTACTCAACCCGAAATATCGTCCCTCAGAGACATCGAGCGGTATGAGGTACAACAAGCCATCGCGACACATGGCCCCACCGTGACGAACCCACCCGCATCACCGCGTTTTTTGGAGCCAGCGGTTCTCACTTGCGCCACTACTCTGAAAAGCCAACCGAGGCCAGCCAGCTGGCGACGCGACTCCTACAAACCGCAACGTCACCCACCACCCCACCCGCTACCACCAAGTGCGCTTCAGCCACAAGAATGCTTCCAGCAAACAATGCCGAGGAAGACTGATGTATGAAGAACAACGGATCAAAGGCTTTTTTGTTTTCACTGCGGCGAAACCGATCACCTGGTAAAATGGTGTCCATACTGTCAGGTGGGCCTCTGCGAATACAACGTCAACGCCGCGCCACCTGCTTTTGGCAAGTGACCTCCAGAAATCGAGGCCTATCTCAGAGGGACCGAGAACGCCACCCCCTTCGCTTCAGGTATCTGTCACCCTATTCTTACCGCTCTCCATCACAGATTCACTGGAATGCCCACAGAACATTGCCGAGCCGTAATGGGGGAAACTAAAGCCAGCGACGTTGGGAGGTGACACAGCTTTCGAGTGAAGACTGCAAGCCCTCCAGAGACCCCAGCTAAGCTAGACGGCACGACTGTATCCGACTTCTCGACGCAACGTGACACTAAGACGACAAGTCGCAACCCGACACTACGACGACACGATGACACGACTTCTTTACGCCGCAGTCGTGACCGTGCGAAGCGACAGTCGACACAGTGAGTGACTTATCGACATCATAGCCTGACGACAAATGCCGACTTGCATGTGACCCTGAACGGGCATCGGGTAGTCACAGTAATCAATACCGGAGCCGACTACTCGGACGTTAAGGGAGAATTTGCAAATCATCTCTAGAAAATTAAAACCGCATGAGAAGGCCCTCAAATACACATGGCAGGGGGGCACCTGATTACGCCTAGTGGACGATGTGTGAATAAGAAAACGCATCGTTGGCAGGCAACATCGCCACCGCTTGGGTACTGGGTTCTGGGCTTCTCTCGCTCGCCTCGTGCTGATCGTCGCCGGCATCTGCTCAATCATTGCTCTGTTCCGATCATGTCTTGATCGTAAGGCCACCGTCGTAACACACGCCAATAAACCCCTTTTCAATTGGTGAAGGGTGCTGACATTCCCCGTCGCCTGAACCTGGGTGCTGCCATTCACCGTCGCCTAAACCTGGAGCTGCACAACCAAACGCTACCTCCCATCATGGTCACCAACAACGCGCAACCTGTCTCTTCCACTTCATCCTCCAGCAACCCCGGCGTTTTTCCCTTGCGAGAGCTCACGGTCTTTAGCGGAGCCGATGAGACCAACGTGGAAGACTGGTTCACTAACTACGAACTGGTGAGCGCAAACAACAAGTAGGATGACGCGGACAATTTGACTCACGTCATCTTTTACCACACTGACGTTGCCAAATTGTGATATATAAACCACAAGAACGACACTACGACGTGGTTCATCTTCAAAACGTCATTTGCTGACGTGTTTGGCCGACCCGCTGTCCGCAAGTCTAGAGCCGAGCAACTCTTGCAGACTCGCGCACAGAAGCCAACGGAATCGTTCACTAGTTACATCGAAGACATTATTGGTCTTTCCAACCGTGTGAACACCGCCATGTCTGAGTCGGAGAAGATTCAGCACATCCTTCAAGGAATGAGTGACGGCACATTTCAGATGCTCCTGGCCCGTAATCCTGCCACCGTTGTGGAACTTGTCACTTTATGTCGAAGTTTCGACGAGTTGACGAAGCAGCGCGCCCTGAGTCGGCCATTTTCCTCACAAGCTGACTCGCTGTCCAGTCTTACTTCTGTTTCCAATCACTCACCAACCCTGCAAGAGATGAAAGACTTATCGCATGAAGAAGTAGCTCGGCAACTGTCGTTGATTCCCTTCACGCAGCAGCCGCCGTCCTCTCGTCTGCCCTCACCACTACACGACGTTATTGCCGAAGAGGTAGCTGAGGCTGATGCCATCGCTGCCCACCAGCACCCCATGGCCATGCCAGTTCCCCATGCTCCGACAATGCAGCCCGTGGCCGCGGCTCTTACGTATGCCCAGGTGGTACGCAGCAGACCCCGCCAGCAGCATTTGCCACCCATGTGTTCAGTTTCTCCCCACTCCGCCCCTCTTTCGGCACCTTGAGCGGCACCGCGAGTCAGCAATTTCTGGCGCACTCCTAATAATCAACCAATCTGCTACGCCTGCGGTACTCCAGGACATGTGACATGATATTGTCGCCGTCACTTCCAACCTTTTCACGACGCTACTCGGCCGTTACCGTATGACCCAAATCCCATGCACCTACCTGCTCCCTATGCCTCACCGCAGTACGTCTACACGAACCTTCCCGAGTCTCAGTCACCCCAGGCCCCATCTCAGACTCACTCTCCCCGCTCCCCATCTCCTTGCAGGCGATCACTGTCTCCAATGCGTCCCCGACCCGCTTCTGCCAACCGGGAAAACTGAACGCCGCAGTTCCAGAGGCAAGAACTGTGACGTCGTCGAAATGCTCAAGTCCTTGCACTTCCCCTGCTATCATCGTCGCCATATCTGTCGATGGTGTTTATACCTTCGCCCTCGTCGACACAGGTGCTGCCGTTTCTGTTATAGCTGCCCAGCTCTGCCGCTCCCTACCAAAAATGACCACGCCACTCTCTGGACTATCGCTTCGTACGGCAAGCGCATAACCAGTTCAACCTCTCGGCCCCTGTCCAGCCTACTTATTCATTCAAGGCTCTATGTAAGTTGTTGAGTTCATCGTCCTTTCGGTGTTCTTGCATGACGTTATCCTCAGTAGGGACTTTCTGTCACATCATCATGCCGTCATTGACTGCGCATGCACTGAAGTTGAATTTTAGCAGATGTGTGACGAACGTTTGCACGAAGCTCTTGAGCGGTCGCCAAAACTCGTCGTGCATGAGGACACTCAAGTTACACCAGCCTCTCTTGTCGTTGTCCCTGTTTGCTGCGATGACCATAACGATGCTACGGTAATGTTTACACTTTCCGACATTTTCATGAGCCGCAAAGCCGTTTTCTTGCCTTTCGCTACACTTGACGTCACTGCTGGCCGTAGCAATATTTCGTCAACAACCACTTTCTGCACCGTTTCTGCTACTTGTCGGCGAATGTCTCGGTCGAGTGGAGTACCTTGATTTTCGTTTATTCCTTAACATGCCAGACGAATCGTGCACTAGTGTCTCGACTGAACTTCATGCCTTTTTCCCAGTAGAATGCTCGTCGAGTGACATCTTCTTGATTTCCGTCGCCGACACCTTAAGTGCTGAAGAACGCGCCGAGCTTCTTAATTTCCTTCAGCGCTTCGCGAATTCATTCGACGTTTCTCAGCAGCCATTGGGTCGCACTTCCGCAGTGCACTACTACATGGACACCGGTTCGCACCAGCCATTGCGTCAAAGACCGTACCGTGTCTCTGCTGCAGAACGTCACGTCATCAACGACGAAGTCGAAGAGATGCTACTCCGTCGCGTTATTCAACCATCGCGCAGTCCTTGAACATCTCCTGTCGTTCTAGTTTGAAGGAAAGATGGATCGATTCGATTTTACGTCGACTACCGGTGAATAAACAAGGTGACGCGGAAAGACGTCTATCCATTACCCCGCATCGACGGCGCCCTTGACAGCCTCCAAGGAGCTGAATTTTTTTCCTCCTTAGACTTACTATCCGAAATGTGGCAGGTTCCTATAGCAGAAGGTGATCATCAGAAATTTGTGTTCATTACACCAGATGGCCTGTACGAATTTAACGTAATGCATTTTGGGGCTTTGTGATGCTCTTGCTACGTTTGAACGACTCATAGACAACACACTGTGGGGATTGAAGTGGTGTGTGTGTCTATGCTACATCGATAAAATTGTTGTTTTCTCTTTAAACTTTCCTACACATCTGTTTCGGTTCCAACTGTTCCTGACGTGTTTAATCAACGCTGCACTCCAAATTAACCTTAAAGTTGCCGCTTCGCCGCACTAGAGCTGTCCATTTTAGGGCACATCGTGTCCAAGCACGGTGTTCTATCCAGGCCTGCAAACCTGCGAGCAGTTGTTGAGTTCCCGAAACCTACTACATTGAAAAAATTACGCAGTTTCGTCCGACTATGCTCGTACTTCCGGCGCTTCGTTCGAAATTTTCTGTCGTTCATGTAACCACTGACCAACCTCTTACGCGGTGACGCAGACCTTTCATCCTGGTCTCCTGAATGTGATGTCACGTTTGCCACGCTTCTTAGTCTGCTAACATCTTCTTACATTATCCAGCATTTTGACCCAACAGCTGCAACGTAAGTTCACACAGATGCTAGAGGGGTCGGTCTTGGCGCTGTCTTCGCCCAACGCAAACCGGGCTATTCCGAATACGTCGTCTTTTATGCGAGTTGCACGCTCACTAAAGCTGGGGCCAATTACAGCGTCACCAAAAAAGAGTGCTTCGCGCTAGTGTGGGCGCTTCGCAAGTTCCGCCCTTATTTTTACGGTCGCCCAATCGACCTAGTAACGGACCACCATGCACTTTGTTGGCTCGCCACATTAAAAGATTCTTCTGGCCACCTAGCTCGGTGGGCACTTCAAATCCAGGATTGCCACATTCGCGTCATTTATCGCAGTGGACGCAAGTATTCTGACGCCGACGCCCTGTCTCGTTCGCCTTTACCTCTCGACTCCAGCTGCGGAACCACTGGTACCAACTCCGTCACATCTCTCGACCGCGACTCCTTTGCCAGGGAACAACACAAGGACCCGTGGATCACTTCCTTTTTTCGACTGTCTCTCTGGATTATTGACCACTGTGGTATTACGATCTCTCCAATGTCAAGCTGCTCATTTCGCCATTCGTAATAGGCTGCTACACCGACGCAACTACGCCCCTGAAGGTCGTAAGTGGCTCTTGGTTGCCGGAGTTTTCAAAACCTACAAACGCATTCACCATCACTTTTACTGGCGTGGAATATATAATTTTGTTCGAAAATTCATTATAGGCTGCCCTGATTCTCAAAGCAGCAAATCACCGCCTTTACGCTCGTCCGGTGCGCTTCAACCGCTTCCGTGCCCGCTTTCATACCCATTCGATCTGATCTGAATTGATCTCGATGGCTCTCTACCGACAACATCAGATGAAAATCAGTGAATTATTAGTGGCTGTGGATCATTTAACACACTACGCTGAGACCGCTACCCTTCCAAGTGCCACTCCGCAGGACGTAGCATTCTTCGTCCTCCATCGCTTCATACTGCGACATGCTGCACCTCGAGAACTACTAAGTGACCGAGGTCCAGCCTACATATCAGAAGTCATCACGGTTCTGCTTTCTGAATGCCATGTTGTTAATCGCAAGACCACAGCATACCACCCGCAGACTAGCGGGCTCACCGAGAGATTTAGAGATTTGACCGCACCCTCGGTGATATGCTCGCGATGTATGTGACATCTGATCATACTAACTGGGATCATATTCTTCTATTCATCACGTTCGTATACAACACCGCGGCACAGTCTACTACTGGATTTTCACCTTTCTTTCTTATTTATGAACAGAAACTATCCTACACCATCGACACTCTCCTTCCATACCGTCCTGACGCATCCAAATGCCCACCTATGTCCGAAGCTGCCCGAAAAGCGGAAGAGTGCCATGAACCCGCACGCACCTTCACCTCAAAAGAACAGCAATGGTAGAAGGAAAACAACGCCGACTCTTCATAAGGCGCAGCTATTCCCCGGGATCACTTGTATGGATGGCTGTTTCTTACCAAACCCCTGGCCTCTCTTCATAACTCGTACCGAATTACGAGGGCCCTTACCGTGTTTTGGAGCAAACCTCGCCGGTGAATTTTCTCATTGGGCCAATTTCGCCATCTGAAGACATGCGCCGGCGTGGACGTGGCATTGACCACGTCGCCCGCCTTAAGCCATATCATAGCCTTCGGCCTCCAGACTCTTAGGTCGCCAGAATGGCTCTTTTTCGGTGGATAAAGATTGTGAAGAAGAAAACGCATCGTTGGCAAGCAACATCAACACCGCTTGGGTGCTGGATTCTGCGCTTCTCTCGCTCACGTCTTGCTTATCGTCGCCGACATCTGCTTGACCGTTGCTCTGTCCCGATCGTGTCTTCATCGTAGGGCCACCGTCGCAACACACGCCAATAAACCCCTTTTCAGAAGCACAATGCAAGTGGTGGTTCACGGTCACATCTAACCTGTGAGTTTTATTATCATACAGTGTTCTCGTGACGTGATTCAAGCGATGACCTTCCTCGACGGAACGTTGCAGTGATCGACCTGCAGAAGAAAACCATGGCACTGTCGACAAAGCAGTCGGTGTCAGGCCAGAGCAATCATCTTCGCGCGACATTCACCATCGCCACCGGTCAAGTATTCCGCCAAATGTGAGCGTCATGGCACTCGTAAAAGCTGGTGCGCTGTCATGCGGTGACGCCATCGTAGAAAGGAACGTGCAGCTGCTTCTCAATAGGAAAGCCTGCGTTGCTCATGGTGTCGCCCAGCTGCGTGAAGGCACAACAGTGGTGCTTGTCACAAATTTCAGCGCTGAATACAGGCACCTTAGCAGGGGCATGATGGTGGCTTTCGTGGAAGACTTTACTGAAGTACGCGGTGCCCTTGCGGCCTCTAACTCACCTCGCGAAGAACCGTCGATGGTCAGTAACGACGCGAACTTCAACTATAACCCTGACCTACCGCAACAGCAACATGAGATGCTGCGTCGCATTCTTCAGCAATATACTAATTGTATTGTGAAGTCGTCAAAAATTATCAAAACATCATAACCAAAGCATTAAATAATTACTGTTAAGTCAGCTCCTCCCATTCGCCGATGTCCCAATCGTGTCTCAGCGCACGAAAGAGACTCGATTAAAGGACAATTTAAAAAAAATTGCTCCGCGACAACATAATTTAACCCTCCAAGAGCCCATAGTCTTCACTCGTAGTGCTTGTGAAAAGGAAGAACGGTACTTCAGGTTTCTGCATCAATTATGCGCGCCTAAAAGCATCAGCAAAAAGGACGTCTGCCAGCTTCCTAGAATCGGAGATGCGTTAGACCTACTGTGGGGCGCCAGGTTCTTCTCATCGATAGACCTCAGGAGCGGCTATTGGCAGATCGAGATGGACGAGAGGGACCATGAGAAGACTGCCTTCATCACGCCGATTGGTCTTCACGAGTTTAAGGTTATGACATTCGCCCGATGTTACGCACCAGCAACAATTCAGCGGGTCATGGACACGGTGTTATCTGAGCTGAATTGGCAAACATGCCCCGTGTTTCTCGACGAGGTTGTGGTTTTCGCGGCCACCTTCGACAAACACCTTCACAGGCTGCAGACTGTTCTTAATGCGAATAAGGCGTAAAGACTCACTCTAAAACCGCAGAAATGTCGTTTCGCCAACAAAGAGCTCCTTTTTTTCAGGCACGTCATCTGTCGCGAAGGCGTCCGCCTGGATCCCAACAAGACAGCAGCCATCAAAAATTTCCCCACGCACCTGACAAGACGGTTGTACGTAGGTTCATGGGCCTTTGTTCGTTTTACAGACGTTTTGTACGAGATTTCTCTCTAATCGCCGAGCCTCTCACGCACCTTACGAAGGCTGACGTGTAATTTACGTGGAAGAAACCCCAGGAAGACGCTTTTCGCGAACTTCACAGATGCTTGAAATTATCGCCAATACTCGGTCACTTCGATGAAACGCCGACACCAAGGTCCACCCAGATGCGAGTGGCGTGGGACTCGGCGCAGTTCTGATTTAGAAAAATCACGGCCTCGAGCAAGGCATCGCCTACACCAGCAGGTCCCTGTCGAAAACTGAAATGAACTATTCAACGACAGAAAAGGAATGCCTTGCTGTAATTCGGGCTATCACAAAATTTTGGCCGTATATTTACAGGAAACACTTCAAGGCCGTCACTGACAACCACGCTCCATGTTGGATTGCTAGCCTAAGGAATTCTTCAGGTCGGCTTACTCGTTGGAGCTCACGACTATTGTCGTACAACGTCAACGTCGTCTACAAGTCCGGCTGAACACACACAGATTGTGACTGCCTTTCAAGAGCCCCTGTTAATGCAGTCCTGCCATGCGTTGACGACGACGACGATGCAATCCTCGGGTTCTAGGGTTCTGATAGATTCGAATATGATCAACGCTTTGATCCTGACATGCGCAGCGTGCCTGAATATTTCGACAGCCAGGCCGCTTTGCCGCCAAATAAATTCAAGCGCGCGATCTTGTCCCTGTGCTTGCGCAACGGCTTGCTTGTAAGAAAAACTTCACACCGCGGTTCCAGTTACCTACTCGCGGTTTCAGTTACTCTGCGTCAGGAAGTTTTAGAGGCATCTCACAACGAGCCGACAGCAGAACATCTGGGATTCAGTGAAACTCTGCAATGCATTCAAAAGAAATACTATTGGGCTGGCCTCAGTGCAGACGTCGCAGGCTACGTGAAAACCTGTCGAGATCGCCAACGTCAAAAAATACCACCGTTAATGCCGGCAGGCTTGCTGCAACTAATTGAAGCACCGCAGAAATCATTTCAGCAAATAGGAATGAATCTGCTTGGCCCCTTTGTGACGGCAACCCGTGAGAACAAATGGATAGTGGTGGCAACGGACTACCTGACAAGATACGCCAAGACAGCGTTATTATCACCTGGCAATGCAAGGGAAGTAGCGAGCTTCTTCATAAAAGCACCGTCCTCCGACACCTAAGGTTCTTATCACCGAAAGAGGTACGGCATTCCCCTCAGACCTCATGCAGCGGACTCTACGCTTGAGTCACACTATTCATCGCAAAGCCGCAGCCTGCCATCCACAGAGGAACGACCTCGCGGAGCGTATGAACAAGACCCTCGCAGACATGCTCGCCATGTACGTCGACGTTGGTCATAAGACCTGGGACGAAGTTCTTCCGTACGTCACATTCACATACAACATGGCAGAACAGAAGACAACGCAGATAACACCCTTCGAGCTTGTATTCGGCCGGCGAGTCACCACCTTGCTCGGCCATAAGACCTGGGACGAAGTGTCCCCGTACGTCACAATCATGTACAGCACGGCACAACAGGAGACAATGCAGGAAACACCCTTCGAGCTCATATTCGGCCAGCAAGTCATCACCTTGCTGAAAGCAATGTTGCCTCACGTAGACTACGGTAGCACCTATGGGGACGACACAGGCTTTTTTCAACGTGCCGAGGAAGCCTGCCAGCTCGCACAAATGCGCATCAAAGAGCAGCAGTTAACGGATTCCAGGCTTTACAACTTGCGCCCACCAGCAGTGTGCACCAGGTGATCGCGTTATTGTGTTGACACCGATTCGCCACCGAGGTCTCAGCGAGAAACTTTTGTGCCGATATTTTGGGCCGTAGAAGATAACGCGATGCCTAGGGTCCCAAGTCTAGGAAGTCGTGCCTGATGGGGTGACACAATCACAGCGACGAGGCCCTCAACCAGAAATAGTTGATGTTGTTCGGCTCATGTGTTCTTTGAGTGCTAACGAACTAAATAAATTTTCAAGTTCTTTGTTTGTTATGTACCAGTGTTTGTTGTTTAATTATTTCTAATGTATTATTTTAGCATTGGGATCATGCTCTTTTTCACGGAGGGTAATTTCACGTTTATTTAAAAATAAGAAAACTGGCTTATCTGATTATCTTCCTTGCATGTGTTCAAGTGCATTCGTGCCCTGTCGGATGGCCAGATGTGTTGCGATAGGAGGGTAGATAAGAAGTCGCCGTATACGCCCCTTCCTGTTTTTTCTAATAGCTGTTGCCAAACAGTACGTCCGAGTTTCATTTCGGGCACAAGTTATCCCAATATATATTTTGTTTTATTGCCGTCATGGTCTACTTTTTCCCGCCCAACTAAACGGCGGCCAGCTGTCACCTTTGTGACAATACGGCTTGCATCGCATCGAAGGAGGAGGACAAGAGAGTGTCTTTAAGCAGCCATGGGACAGAAAAGTGCTGCCACAATACAGTTGGTTATTAACAGGGAGAAAAACTGTGTAGTCACTGAGGGCGTTTTGGAAGTGCATCGCAGATGCGCTGCTTGGTGCGTGATTTCGTTTTCACCTGCTACATTAAACAGATTCAATCACTGCGTGGCAAGTACCTGGGGCCGCCTTTCAGAAATTTCAGAGTGTCTATAGGCTGTTTGCAGGCGGTACTATCAATTGTTCATTTTACTCGACCACTCACTTCCACTGCTTGAAAAATTATTTTTGCTAATTTTTAAAATTACTGGCGAAAATATCGTTCACACGTATCTGAACATCCATTCGGCCACAGTAGAAGGAACGCTGAAGGTAGCACGCAGATAACTATACCTTCTGTATATTTTCAGTAATAGTGTGCAGATTTCTTGAAACACCCTGCATACAATGTATGTGCATGCAGTGCACAGCGATATCGCTTGTGTATTTTATAATCGCTTTTCTGTATATTTGTATAAACGTAGATTGAAATTGACGAGTATACAGCCAAGATACCTAAACAGAAACTATAATTAGACAAGCCCCTTCATGGAAGCAGAGAAGAAAAAGGCAGTGAAGGCCATCATACCGTATAGTTACCAACTATATGGTGGCTCAGGTGTTGATATTCTTTTCCCAATTAAGCATGGAGTTGAATTATTGCTTTTGAAAACGACGACTTCATATTCAACTGTGCGATAACGAAGAAAACTGTTGTGTTGACTGAATAAGGGGCCGTCAAGTCATCTCATGTTGTCGAAATTAGGCTCAGTGCGGTATTACTATCAGTTTTAGGACTGACCACTCCACGGCGTCTACAGCAGCGGAACTAGCTGCTTTGCGTGCTGCACTTTGTTTGGTCGATCGGGAACCTCCGCAACAATGGTTGATTTTAAGCGGCTCAAGCGCTGCCCTACAATCTGTGCTGTCAGCACTGCGTCGCGGGCCATGCGAACAGCTTGTTTTTAAAATTCGATATCTTCTGCACACTTCACACGAGAAAGGACATCTTGTGACGTTTCAGTGGCTGCCAAGTCACTGCGGCGTAAAAGGGAACGAACATGCCGATACTGCCGCGCGGGCAGCTCTTGAAGGAACACGAGAAGAAGCCATAACACTTTCGCGGACTGATGCAGCCAGTAATATTGAATGACTTGCGCGTGAAATCACGTTTTCACTATGGTGCCCACGAAGCAACGAGACGAATCGTCAACACCACCTGTCCTCTTTGATGGCTCTCCGCGTGACCACTGGGCTTGACCAAAGAGAAGCCACCCTTCTTCAGTGCTTATGGCTAGGAGTGGTATTTACAAAATCTTATTCATTTGTCATAGGAATGGCCGACAACGCACACTGCGATGCCTGCCGTTGCGAAGAGACGCTACACCACATCATGCGTGACTGTCCGTTGTATGACATTCAGAGACATTAACTGGTGTTCGTTCTTGCGCGCATCCACAACAGCCACATCTCTGTGGACACTATTCTTTAAAGTGCCCGAGAGAAGACATGGCAACAGAAGGCGACAGTAGCTCTGTTTTAATTCCTACGCGACACGGACTTAAACAAGCGGCTGTAACAGCGATGTCACACACCGCGAAAGACAAGACGTGACTATGACTGAGTGTGCACGCGTGCACTGCCGAATGTGCTCTGTTTATTTCTCTCCCCTCTTTATCTCTCTTTATCTCTAGCTCTTTATCTTTATCTTTTAGCTCTTTATCTTTCATCTCCCCTATCCCCCTCCCAAGCGCAGGGTAGCAAACAGGCTGCCTATGGGTTGGTTAACCTCCCTGCCGTTCTTTTCCTCCGATTTTCCTGCCTTTCTTTCCTTCACTGCGGTATTGCTCATAACCATACTGTATAAAATAGCAAGCTATACTTCAGTATCTTTATCTTTAGAAAATTGTTCACTGAATTATTTGCAATACGTTGTTGTCTGTATAAGAAGTCAAGGGTTGCCAGCTTAGGCCATTTATAGGGGGAGCATAGAATCTACCCTGGCTATTTCGCTATCATTTGACGGCTTTTTGTTTTCCGAATTTTTGCCAGATTATGCACATCTGGTGACGCCGCACTTACTATTGATTATGTAACGCGAAATTGTCGTGGCAACTTCGCAATTCTAGCCTTGAAAATTTAACTTTGCACTAGCATTCACAAACACGCCTTGGTAAGGAATACCGTGAAATGTGGTGGCGAACAGCTTGAGTTTGCACGCAACTGTTGGTGAACGTGATGTTCAAATAATTCAAGGTGCACATTACTATTGAGCGCGCGCTCCACTCAAACACATGAGGAATCTGATGTTTCAAGAATAGGGTGGTAAATGCTGAACAAGGTCTAACTGCTAATAATAAAAGTTACCAGAGTGTACTTGAAAACTTATCCTGGAAAGATTGATGCGCAAGTAAACATTGTAATTGATGCTCTAATGCTAGCGATTGTGAATTCTAGCCTACTCGTACCGTATCTGTATTTCTTGTCACCAGAAGTCCGGCGCGTTGCGCCTCTGGAAGCTCGTCCTGGACGCGCAAAAAACGCCTACGTTTCAGCAGTACGAGCCACCTCATCCGTCTCTTCGGCCATTTATGCGTGCCCTTTATATGTCTTATTATTCGCTGCTATCCTACACACACACACACACACACACATTCATATATATATATATATATATATGTATATATATATATATATATATGTATATATATATATATATATATATATATATATATATATATATATATATATATATATATATATATTGAAAACGGTAGGCTGGAATAAAATTCATTACACTGCTTTCACGCAACGACGATACTTCTGGATACTCGTTTGACATTGGTGTAAGTGTTTGGGCTATATTTTGGCAAAACGTTTTCGGAATTTTAAGCCACACTTTCTTTCATTTTGCGTCTTACTAGTAAAACATTGTTTTGTATGATGACTGCAGACAGCAGATTCTACGAAATCAGTGGTGCCAAGTAGTTCTGAGGTTAAGTTGTGTTCGTCGACCCCGGGTGAGGCCCCGGGTGAGAACGTGCCTATTTTTATGGTAATATTATTCAGTGCTTTTCTTTTATTATTTTATGTCATCAATTGTGCAAAGCATTTTTTTTGCTCAATTTGTAATATTTGTGGGCATTTCAAGAAAAGTGGTACAAACTGAATCGAACAGATTTGAAAACAATGTTGTTAAGCAGGCTGAGAGAATAAATCAGCTTGCACTCACATTGTCGGTCTTTTACGACTTTATACTCTGTCATTTTGTGTTTCATTTTATGGGCGTCATAGTCAATGTCGATACCAGCCGTACTTTAGTCGGCGCTTGTTTTCAAGCCATTATGGTATTTGCACTTGTAGTGACAGTTGGATACTGACTGTTTGTTACATGTGCTCATACGTAGAATGGTCAGACAGGGTACTTTCTGACTTCGGATCTCTCATGACCTCCGCCGGCGACGTTTGGAGCGCGGAGGTGCCCTGTGCATTGCAGGCAAGTATACCATGCGTTTTCACATCACAAAGGTTTAGCTTTGTAAACGTTTACCTCCATTGTTACCTTCCATTTACCTTCTTATCCAACTGTCATGCACTCCCTTGGCTGCCTATGCCAGAAGTGTGCTTAACTGGGCTGCTTGGTACGGGATTACAATGGAAAGAAACAGCGCTGGACATAGGACGTTGAAATAAAGGCAGACAAGGGCGTTGCGTTTTGGGAGAACCACAGACATCAATTTGTCAGATATCAGCACCCTTGTATATAGTTCTTACCTCTCGAGCACTATTTTTGCCGTCTTATTTCTTCGTCTCACGAGTCTGTCGACTGCAAAGTGCATGAAGCTGCCGGTTCCTTCATCATCGATGTCTTTTGCCGAGGCTCGCACTGAAAACGATATGAAACTGGAGTCCTTCCGGTATTGTCGTAAGATGACTTATGGAGGGGGCTTGAGCTTCCTCGGTATGAAGCGGAGTATGTCCTGGTAGCTGCACAGTATCTCTGTAATGTAATCTATGAATAGTCTGCAGTGATTCGCCAGTGAATGCCAAACATAGTTCCTTAAAGGAGTCCGCAGCACTTTTTACATACCTAGAAAAAGCAGCAGATCTGCAGTAAAAGCCACTGTAATGCGCGTAATAATTTGTTGGCAAAATGAGTATTCTTGTGCTGCCCTTATTTGTTGTATAATGTTGTGTAAAAGCCAGACTTGGGTCAGCTGGCCGGTGGCGCCGTTATCCTTGCTTGCACTAGCTTCTTCAATTATACTAACAATATGTTCAGTACAGTTTTTATTTAAAAATGCACAAATGCCTCTGTGTTCGAAAGAACTGGAAGTACACAAAGGTTGGCAGTTGAGCTGCAGTTGAGTTTTCATTTTCTTGACCTTATGGAAGGTGGCAGCCGGAATACTAAGCGCGTGCTCTTTCAAACACTACGGGTCGGTATCAATTATAACTGTCGGCGTTCGGTTATTGCAATAAAAAACATGTATTCATACAAAGAGGCATCTGCAAAGCCGCTGCTAAGCCTGTCGCTGCAAACTAGCTCAGTTGTACGCTTCTCACGAGCTTGGCGGAGGCCTTTATTTAAATGATCCTGTTTAATGAGGATGATCCTGGTATAGCCATTTCTTTCGCTGCTCTTCCCGACGCAAAACAAAGCTAGGTAGCACCAAACATTCACGTACTTCAGTCTTAAAGCTTCTTAAATGTATTTTGCAACAAAGGATTATTGAGTCCCAAAAGCAACAGTAAGGCTACTATGTAAGCACCCAGAAGGGGTTTCCGCGGCACATGTGAAGTTGGCGCAAAGCCAGACTTTACCGCAATAACACTAGACGACAATATGCAGAAGCTCTGAATGACGTACAGAAACCGACTATATGGAACTCGAGTAAATCTAATCATATATCATACCGAACTGTCGGAACATTGGATATGTTTAAAATCCCACAGTTCGAACGTTCCTAGAAGTAGGCTCGCCCGCAAAGTAAGCTCTGTTTTTCTCAACAAAAGCGATTATCGCGCATTAATTTGGTAGAATGGGAGGTTGATATATAAGAGCCACATGCAGGGTGACTAGAAACTACCACGTGCCATGGTGGTTTTTTCCAGCGTGGACGATTTTGAGTAGAAATTTTGTTACCTCTGCATCATACATATAACCAAGAAGCTGGAGAATAGGTGTTTGGCTTTACACTAACCGCCACCCATTTTTATGTTTATTTGGGTCCGCACGTATGCAATGACTGGCGAAAAATTACTACGTATAAGAGATGCCAGGCCCTCATTCTTTTCTCCTCCTATTTCACCCCCCTACATGAAGCCTGGCCACGCCACTGATGTGCAATCAGCTTGTTTTGTATAACATTGCATAATTCAGCAATCGTTGATAACAATTATAAAAATGCTTTTTCACACGCGGCAGCATCGAAGCTTGCTTTTATTTCCTGTGGTAAATTTTGTGTGAGCATTCGATTGTGCGATACCTCTGTGTGTGTTGTACCACAATGGTAAAGACTGTGAATACGATGCCACACTTAGTGAACTGAGTTTCTTCATTCTTGTGGCACTTGTGGTACATTGCACAAGTCTTGTGGTACATTCTTGTGGTACATTGCACAAGTCTGTATGATCGTTCACACGTACATTGCACGAAACGCATAGGTTCTTAAAAAATTGCACCATCTTTTATTGAAGGAATGAAGTAGGATTCGAAGCAGAGTATGGGTTGACCTAGGGTTAAGTTCATCACGGGTACCTTACCCTACCTTCACGCGTCCTTGCAAAATGAGCACACCTCGATTTCACAGTAGTTTTTGTTGCTGTTACTCGTCCCGAACTCTTGTTAGAGCACGCCACGACGCTTCATCGCCACTCCACGTAGAATACGTGTGATCATTGCGCATCTGCATGTTTTCGTTGCCCGGTGCGATAGCGTGATGGCTGAGATCACGTGACGCGTGAGAGAGTGTAAAGGGAGGTACCACAGCCTCCTACACAGCCACTTACGCAGGCCCACACGTGCTTGCGCGTTCGGGCCTGCGTAAGAACCTGGGAGAGGAGACAGAAGGAGAGAGGACACCCATGCACTCTAAAGGTGCTGATGCCACGCACTGATTTGAGTTCAATTTTAAGAAGCTTCACATCTAAGTGTGTATCATGTCCGAGCACCGCGGCCGGGACACAGCATGTAAGGACTTATAGGTTTCATATTGAAAGAAATAACCATAAATGTTGTATCCGTGCGGACGCCCATCATACACGAAAAATAAAAAAATGGGTGTGTGGGAGGTAAAAAGGGACGACAATACAAGGTTTTGAAAAATATTAGCATAAAAACGGGTGTACAATGGGTGTTTTATTGAGAAATCACTCTTGAAGGTATGAAACAATTTAGGTGCAGATGTTTTGAGTCGATTCTCACTTCCCTTTGTTGGCGCAATCGCGGTCATAAAACAGAGAAAGCCCGGCTATTTTTCGCAAAGCTGATGGCCGAAGCAGTTGAACGAATACAAACGACGTCGCTGCTGCTTACAGCATCCCTATAAGCCCGCAGAGCAAGACACTGAACAACGCCAACAAAAAGATGAAGGCTAACTGGAGGCAAACCGGAGGCTTCCGGCAACGGACGAACACGCGATGATTTTACCTAACTATGATCTTGTGTAGCTGTTTGCATATATTTTTTCGCCCACAACCAGCGCAAGTCATGCAGAAATAAAAAAATAAGAAAGCCTTAATGCTTGAAGCTGGTTTCCTTCGATTTTGCACTGCGAAACCACGTTCCGCACCACAACATTGGCAACTTTTTTAGCTGCGTCATGTCGCATTGGATGACTCATCCAATTCATTTCGGCTTTTTCTCGGTGACTTTGATATGTGAGTTTCACTGTATTTCTATGTGGGTGGTATGTAAGTATCTGTTTTTGTGCGTATCTGTGAGTTTATAAATTTCATTTTTACAATACTGAGCAACTTTTGGTTCTCAACAGAAAATTGCGGCAGAAGTTAGCAGACATCCAGAAGCTAAGGAGTTCAAGAGCATGGATACTGAGGTATGACCTGCAAACATTCCCATGTTCATGAAGTGTTCAGTTGTTTTCTGCGCCATCTTCTTTGTGTGGCAGTCATTTTTTGTCATATAAAACAAAGGTACTGCTTCAGTTGTATCAAGATATAGATTTACAGGTTGTAATACGTACACTGCACAGACGCTATGTTTATAATGGCTAATGAATTTTGCCTAGTTTATTCCTAATCCAATACAGTGTAATATTTACAATGCCTCGCTGGTTACCCAAAGGTTGATAGATAGATATGGGTAGTTTCACGTTGTGAACCCATAATTACTAAGCGGATATTTACAGCATGTAGCAGTTAAGCTGTGTGCGATGAATTGCGCGCCGATACATGCAGTCAAAACGTGCTATCAAAAACAAGGTTAGCTGGAATACCAAATTTTTTGCTTTAAATCATGCTTCGCAAGAAAACACAGCTAGGAGTGAAATATGGTACTTCATTATCAATGTGACCTTCTTATTGTCACACCTCAATGCGCGAAAATTTAAACAAAAAGAGACGTTCGCGACAACGAAACTACGATTTCGAAGCACTACCTATAAACGACACCAAACTGATGAGAATGGTTCAAGCAGCACAAAATCATTTGGCGTTACCACTTCACTGAACGTTCGATCGTGTTAACGTGAAACAAGTGCGGGCATCACAAAATAAGAAAAACGCACCTAACTTCTAATACTCTAATCTGAGACGCTGTTACAAGTAATATGCACGTCGTTTCAAATATCATCCCAAAGTACTCGATGCAGTGAACCAAAGGTGATAGAAAATAACAACAAAGATTATACAAGAGGCATTCGTTGGCGGCCACTTGTCACTAGTTATTATCACTTTCAATAAAAGTATTCTTGTAGGACCGCTTCAGAAATATATCTTCCGTTCATTCAAAGAATGGGTCATGCACTTTGAAATATATGATCAAGTGATTTCGCGAGACTCGCTGCACATCAGACGGGTGACAAGGTAGCATGCACCGCGTGCGTGTTTAAACGAAGTGCGATGTGCGCCTAAACACGGCGAACGCGCGAGGCGCGGCGGCGTCGACCGTTTTAAAGAATGGCCACACACTAAGTGGGGCGCGCACACCCAAGCACACTACCCAAAGTGACATCATCGCACCATCTAGCTGCTGATGACACAAACGCGCTGAAGTTCCAAGGCCCTGAGGTCCACCAGACACTGTATAGTGTGTATCAATGGGTTGCCGTTAGCATTCCCGGAAATGCGCACTTCATAGCCCAGTGCCTTGAGCCACGCACTGATACTGAAAGTTCACTACTTTAACGCCCAGTGACCAAACGTTTTCTTCGATTTTCTTTTTTCAATATGTTAGTTTGTATTCTATGACGTCATGTACTTGACAGAAATATGTCAGCTGAGCCGTATTGGACCACTGCGTTAAACACGTTCGTGTTAAAAACTAGGGAAGATCGAAATATCCAGGAAAACGTGTTTCAGCTCCGCTAACATGAAACCTGGAAAATGGCAAATCTTTAAGCGCTTTTTTTTCTATATCTGCTTCTTCTTCCCTTAGTGCCTGGTTTCAAATCCTTATGGCATGTAGGGAAGCTCCACTTGCGTCGTTGGCTGTTAGTTGGCTTAAATATAGCCTTTTTTCATTGTAGTGCACTGGCGGCGAGTAGTGGGATTTATTCAATTTTCGTGGCGCATACCTGCTTCTCTGATTGACCGTGGCTGTGTTTAAATTCTTAGACAGCACGTAGACAGTCTACGCAAACTGCTAAGAAGATATCACTGAGCCCATGCTGTCTGAGAATTGAAACACGTCTCGACGGCTTTTACGCGCCAATGCGCGATGTGATGTCGAGAAGAAAAAGCTAAAATAAACAAACGTACCAGTCTTAATTTCTGGCCTATTTCGTGTTGAAAGCAAAAACAAATAAACGTTACTCACATTGAGCGTCTGGGGAAGTGTCTGCTTGTGTGCAGATGACAGTCCGGCGAGATACGATCTACCTGAGCGATTCGCTGAGCCGCCATCTTCTTTAGACAGCAAAGTGGCCCGCATCGTATTCGCCTTCGATGTGGTCTTCTCGGAGCTGTCGTTTTTGCCGGCTACATGAGAATTGGAATGGGACTTAAGATGGCCGCTGTCCATCTTGCTGTCTATCAAGCCATCTACGAAAAGTATTGGAACACACCCCGAGGCTATATGAGACGCAGTGGCCTACACATTGACAAAGCGATAACATAGATTGCTTTGCAACGTCATCATCACGGTATATTTGCGCTACAAATTTTGACCACCTTCTGTAGTCATCATGCATAATAGGATGACGTCATCGTGTCAAGTTAACTTTTTGATAAAGTATGACTACATAACACCATGACGAAAGCAGACGCCGACAAGCCTAGCACCCTCTGTTGGTTCGCACAAGAAAGAAAGAAGTGTTTTTTTTTCAGGTGACAAAAATGAGATTGCTGTGCTGATTTATAGTTGATCCATCCAACTTCTTGCCTGCTGTACGCACTTCTGAAAAGTACGCAGGGCATGCGGAGTTCTTTCAGCTGCAAGATGCTCGTGTACTTTCGGCGTATAAAACATGATGTTCTTCCAACATAAAGCTTGTTCATACATGAAGTTGGCTTGTCTAGCAATTTACTCGCAATGTTTTGTTATTATGTTCTGTATTTTTACATTTTACAGGTTGCTTTGCAATGGCTTCTCGAGAATGACGCAGGAAATATTTTCCGGGAGTTTCTACAGCGCCATGGTCACCGCTGCATCAATGAGGTAATAACCAAGTTGTTGTCACATAGAAGGCCTGCCCTCAATTAAGTATACCATAACTGGTTGTAACCTGTGAGGTAGGAAGTAAAAACGAAGGTTAGAAGACAGAATTCTGTTGTGTTTTTGCATGGCTAAGTGGTTAGAGGTGTTCAAATTTATTCAGCTCTGTTTATTAAAGAGCGTCTTGCGTAGGAAACATTATCTCAGATGAACTTTTATCAAAGACACAAAATACCAAGAAGGAGCACATGAATGGATTATTATTGTGACGTCGAGTCATTTGCCATATCCTATATTATCAAAAGCAACTCTTCCACTATACGCTGATTCGTGAGCTTTCAACCTCTTCAGATCTGATGAGTACGAGTGTGATGTCTTGCGTCACGCGAAACTTTGTGTGTTTTCAAAGTTCTAGTTCTTACCACCAATAATAAATAGCTAAGTATCCAGTCTATGCCCTGCGCTGTCGAACTTAAGTATATTGCTCTTTCCAGACACTAAACACCAGCACTTTATATATTACCATGTGTTCATAATATACGGTCATTTTAATTAAACTGCCTCATAATAAAGTTTTTATAGCGAATTAAGGTAAATAAATATAACCTTCTTTAGATGCAGATTAATTGTTGCGTGCCGTTCATAATGTAGAAATTAGTGGAAAGAAAAACATTGAAAAAATGAAATGAAACTTGCCGACACGCACTCAAACAAGTAATAATGAAATAAACCGTGCCCCATTCTCACTTAGGTTTCATTGACCGCTAGCGCGTTTTACAAATGCAAGGGAAACTGAAAGGGCACGATGAAAACCTTCACATCAATGTGGCTTATACAGTAGGCTTTGTGAGTAGAAGCATATGATTGCCACCAATACAATTAGGCCCATTGGTTTTTGTTTTCGAAGGAAGTGTATACTTTGCCTAAAAAAAAGGATGTCTCACTGCGTTGACGCAGCCATGTGGGCTTCGACGTGATCTCAAGAATATTTCATTGCGGCTATTTTTCAAGGACAGTTCCTTGCAGTTTTAAATGACCATATTATAGAACGAAAGGCCAATCATGGCTGTAATACTGACTCGCGAGATGCCACACAAATATTGAACGTCATATTCGGCAATTGATTGAAGTTTAGCATTTCAAGTGCGACTTCGTGTACACCTGCACTGTACAGGCGTAGTCAGCTCGACTATGCCCACTGCAGGGCAAAATCGTGTGCCCAGTTTTCTCAAATAACCTCGGTTCATCTTGTTACTGGCATGTTATACCTGCAAACTTCCCAATCCTATCTGCACATCGAAATTTCTGTCACCCGTTCAGGCGTTCACCATGTGGCCGAACTGGGAGAGTGTAATAACTAGAAGAATAAACATGGGGTGAAACCTATTCAGCCAATATTCTCGAATCATGCAGGGTAGTGTACTACTATTTCTTAAAAGAGCGGAATATATAAGCTTCATCTTCACGGTGCTTACCTATATCATAAACATGGAGGCTTCCAAAGAAGTTTGAACTTAAACTGTGGACGATGCAGTGAGCGGTGGGAAGGAAACTTGAAGGTGGATCCTTAAGAGACAACAAAAGAGCAGAGTGGGTCAGGGAACGAAGTGGTGTTAAGAATAGAATAGTTGAAATTGAAAAAAGTAAATAGACAAGGGCCCTGCACTCAGCGCATACGCAGGATAAACACTGGTCATTAAAGATCACAGACTGGATTCGAAAAGAAGGCATCGTAACTTACAATTTTGGCTCAGTAAAAATACCTTTTTCATGCTTGCTGTAAATCTATGATCGCAAGTAAAAGTATTCAGTCGGTCATCATGTTTATATGTGGTATATATGCTTGTCACCTCAGAGCGTCTGTAGCACTTGTCCTTTGCCGTGCTGGTAGCTAAAACGCACCACTTTTGTCTTCTGCTTCATTTACAGTTTGACGTTTACTCCAAGACGTGGGCCATGGACCCAAGGCCCTTAGTGAAGAACCTTCAGGTAAGAAGGCAAGAATGAATGACATAAAGTTGGCAACATTGAGGCACACTGGTTGACTAGGTTGATTAGGAGGGAAAGAATAGCTCAGAAAGTCTGGCAGACGTTTCGATAGGAGGCCCTATTATTGTGGAATGTGCCTTGCCATTGCTCTCTAGATATTTTTAAGGGTTTTATTATTGGTGCCACGACCAGCGGCGGTGCTTGTCTTCCTTTGTACGCACCGTCTCGAAAATAAAACTATATAGCTGATCAGTATACTTTGCTCCTTTAAAAAGGTAGTAACGGTGCTCATGAATAACGACGTGGAGAAATGAAACCCTACAAAATGAACAAAACGAGAGCGGTACTGCAAAGTGAAAGTCACCAAAGGCACGGGGAAGGAAAGAGCAGCGCTCGAAAGACATTAGGATCACCCACAGTTGTGTGCTTAGCCATGCTATCGCGAAGGCTGCGGGATATGTTTCGCACCTCTATTTCGCAAAGGAATGCCTCTGAATAAGAAGCACCAACTGAAGCGCATGAGGTGACGGGGAGCGTTTTTTTCTTCAAAGATAACATGCGGACTGTGAGTGACTGAAAGAGAGTCGTCTCAATGACACGTATGTGGCCCTGAGTGTGATTCTAGAAAAAAATTCTAAAGTCAACAGCAAACGCGTACATCGGCCGTCGTTGTAGGAGTCCAGGAAATACAGAATGGTCAATATACTTAGGCGCGACGTAGACTTAAGAAGATGAAAATAAGAAAAGACAAAAACGAAAGAGGAAGCCAGAGGAAATTTCGGGAGATGAAAATTATTTGACATTGCTTGGGTAAAGTTGGTCGCAAAAGGGGGGAAGTGTAAAAGGAACAATGGTCTGAGATTTCTAGAGAATATACAAGTACACAATAGCAGCATGCGCGTACATACTTACATACATACATACACACATACATACATACATACATACATACATACATACATACATACATACATACATACATACATACATACATACATACATACATACATACATACATACATACATACATACATACATACATACATACATACATACATACATACATACATACATATATGTAGACGCAGGGGCAGTGATGGACAACTTGTAGGAACAATATAACTGAGAAATGACGAATAAATTTGCCAAAAATATTGTAGAGATCTTCTTAGAAATAAGTGCAAGGCAAATGTAAAAAAATAAAACTGGACGAAAAAATAACTTGTAATGGGCAGCACCCAAACTTGCAACCTTCGAATAACGCATACAACGCTCCACCAACAGAGCTACTGCTGCCGCTATAACCCCGTTCACTTCATGGGGTGCGTATGTGCATTTAAACCTGCGATTGTGAGTGAGCGCCACATGCTGCCATTAAGGTGAGTGTGGGACACGAATTAGGTGTCTGCTGGCTTCACGTAGCATGTGATGGTAATACGAACTGGAAGCTGACTAATATTACTGGCACAGCGCTTTTTTCATCTTGATTAGATTACAATCACTACTAATCACACCCCCTATACATTTTTTATATAATTGTCCGTCATTTCTCGTTGATATCGTGATACAGAAAATTCTCATCGATACCGTGATAGGAAAAGTATTACACCTTAATGTAAAGTAAACTTGAAAACAGCAAAGTGAATGAAAAATAACTTGCCGTTAATAAACCTGCGACCTTCGAATACCACCTTTGATTCTCCACCGAATGAGCTACCATGGCGGCTATCCCCTCATCCACTTTGTTGGGTGTATATTTGAAAAAAACTTGCAGGTGTGAGCCAATGCCACCAGCAGCCATGGCGGCATTTGTGGACCACGTGGGTGCTCATAAAGCCTCCTTTTAATTTTTATTTCTCTTCGAAAACTCAGCTTGATACGTCTGTGATCACTACATAAGCTTTTGGTCCTATAATCATCTATGTTCATTACCCAGGCCGATCATACATCCTACGTGGCATCAATACATAATCTATCATCCACTCCAGTCTTGCCACCTCGCATAATATATACCCTTAGCACTTTTTGGTACTGCTAAAAAATATTACATCATGCCTTTCACACATAACCATAGGCATTCTGCCTGTTAGGTCAGTATATTGATTCATGTCTTCTATGTGCCCATTCCTATCTCCTAAAATAATTACCTCGCACTTTCTCCTTTTTCATCAACGGCAGTGAACTTCAGTGCAACTAGCAGCAATGGCGATGACTGTAGAACACTATTTAACAGCCTGTTTTGCATCACGTAACACGTGAAATTATTGCAAGCTGGAAGCTGACCAATACTCCCTTCTATAAGTCCTAAGGCACCGAATCTGCCATAATGAGATCGTCGGTAAAGAATGAAGGAACGAACTTTATACTCAAGGGCTAGTTTTATTTTTCTTGTTAGACACAATACTAATCAGATCTAACTACCAATAGTGCGAAGAAAATACAAGTTAAAGTTTTACACATAGCTGTCATGTAAATGTGAAGAAAGAAATGTGGAGGAAAAGATAACTTTCCGTGGGCAGAAACCGAACCTGCGACATTTAAATAACGCGTTCGATGATCGACCAACTGAGCTTCTACGACAATTCTCTCCATCCACTTTATTGGGTTAAATGTGAATTAAACCTTGGAAGAGTCATTGGGTCCCCCTAGCAGCCTTGGAGGTGAGTGTGGAACACTATTTATCAGCGTGATTTGCGTCACGTAGAACACGAACTTATTGCGAGCTGGCAGGTGACCAATAATCTCTCGTGTACAACATAAGGCACGAAGCCTACCAGATCGAAACCTCTTAATGAATGAAGGAAGCAAGTGTATACTTAAGGGCGCGATTTCATATGCGACATTTCCTGAGCAAACTTCGGCAACCTGGAGCATGCCTATCTATCTATCTATCTATCTATCTATCTATCTATCTATCTATCTATCTATCTATCTATCTATCTATCTATCTATCTATCTATCTATCTATCTATCTATCTATCTATCTATCTATCTATCCATCTATCTATCTATCTATCTATCTATCTATCTATCTATCTATCTATCTATTTATCTATCTATCTATCTATCAAGTCACCTGCAACATTTAGCTCTCCTAGCTATTTCGATAACGTTACCAATACCAAATTCGGTATAACGGCATAAGTGACATGTTGTAACCTGCAAATCGTCACATGTATCTCAAGAATGTCATAATTTACATTTCTTGGTCTTGCTTTCCTTGTGGTGGTTTCATTCACATGACATGATGCTAAACTGATATGCTATATATTATGGTGGACGAGCTGGTCCTTCCCTGTACCCATCACGAAGCTCCGCAACGGCCGCATCATCACGGGTCCTACCATGTCCCAGGTTCAAGGTACATGGTCTTCCCCACCCGCCTCTTCTGTGGCTCCTACCTACAATGTCCTATCTCCTGCTCGGGAACCTGGCGTATTTTTCGGACAGGATGGCCTTGACGTTGACAAGTTGCTATACTTGAATGAACGGATAAGCGCCAGCTTTAGGAGGGACCCGACACTCATGCTTGCCAACCTGTTTTTTTTTTTTACCTTGACGGCCCTCCTTGGGTGTGGTTCGAGACGCAGGAAGCCGACTATACTAGCTGAAACATTTTGAAGGAGAAGATCGTTGACCTTTTTGGGAACACCACGGCATAACAGATCACTGCGCAAAATCAGTTGGTTACTCGGGCGCAGACACCTGCCGAATGCTACATCGCATATATTCATGGCGTCATTGCCGTTTGCCGCTAGGTTGACGAACACATGCCCGAGCCTGAAAAGGTATCGAATGTGCTTAAAGGCATCCACGACAATGCCTTCAACCTGCTTGTATTAACTAACGTCCCCACCATCGATGAAATCATCAAAGACTGCCGGCGGTTTGAACCCGCCAAGAGCCACTGCATCACGCAGAGAGTCACGCGACTGCCCAACACGGCGGCAACTTCATCATGTGAAGCCGCTCGCCAACCACCCAGATATGACCACGTCACCCGAATTCTTCGTCGGGAGCTTGAAGCTACCTGTGCAGCTCACATTTAACTGCCTGTTTTTACAACTCAAGTCACTGACCCATCACAACCATCGGTAGCCTTGATTCAAGCTGTGGTAAGGCAGGACTTCGCTAATCTCGGCCTTCCGTCAGCGTGTACCGTTACTCACCCTGAAGTAGCCCATACCCCTCAGGTAACGCTCGCCAATCTGCTCGATCATTGCCCTTCCGAAACCCTACGTAATGGCGAACCCCCGATGTCCAGCCTATCTGCTTTTCCTGTCATCAACCTGGACATATTTCTTGTTATTGCCGTCGCCGCTTGTCCAAACCACCACGTTAGACCTACCTTACTTATATGAGCCCTACTGCTTCTGGACGTCAAGCTGCTATACCGCCCAACTTTTACTCGCCGCCTCCTCATGGGTCTCTTCCCACTGATGCCCTTTCTTCCAGTCGCCGCTACTCCCACTCCCAATCGCGGCTACGCCACCAATTCCGCTCTCCGCCTGCTCGGCGCTTTTCCTCGCCGAGCTTCTATGGGCCATCGCAACAGGAAAACTAGATGTTGCAGCTTATGGAGGTGAAGCTGAAATACCAACGACGCCCGGAACTCCTCTACTGACGCTACCCACGCCACAGACCCATTGAAGTAAAAGTCGACAATGTTCCTGTTACTGCCCTTGTCCACACAGGCGTCCACCTATCTCTTATGAGCGCACATCTACGCTACCATTCACAAAAGATCATGACGCCATCTAAGACTCAAACGATAGATGTTCCCGATGGCGGCGCTGTAGAAGTCGTCGGAAGGTGCACTGGATCGTGTCAACATTGGTGGTCATCACATCGTAGTCCTATTTGCCGTTCTAGATTGTTGCCCCCATGACCTCATATTTGGCCTTGATTTCTTCTCAGCACACTCGGCTTTAAGTAACTGTTTCGGCACGTTCAGCTTCGACCTTCCCCTGCTATCTGATGCCTGTGAAAAGCCCGTCAACCGCCTGGGTCCAACAACATTTGTTCGCTTGCCGCCTCGAGCTGTAACATACGTCTGTCTGTCTTCAACCCCTCCAGTTCCCGAAAGAGACTGTATCATTACATTGATAACAGATGCACGACTGACGCGCAGTATTACAGTGCCGCATACCATTGCCACCATAGTGGGCAACTGTGTGTTTCTTCTGCTCCTAAATTTTGGCCTCGTCCCTCGTGTGTTGCCCTACCACATGTCGCTTGCTCAACTCACTGCCATAAGAGGTCATGAGGTAAACGTTGTCGCTGTAACTGTTCCAGACCATGCCAAAGTCTTACGCTTACCCGGTTCTGCCAAAGCAATCTTTCACAATATGATTAAACAAGACCTTTCGCCTGATCAGGCGGACGCTCTCTGCTGCGTTTTGGCCTCATACGGTGCCATTTTTGGTATCTGTGATCACACCTTGGGCCAGGCTAGTATTGCCAGGTACCCAACTAACACTGGTGACTCTGCGCCCATCCACCGTCGGTCTCACCGCGTGTCTGCATTAGAACGAGCAGTCACTCAGAAGGATGTGGCAACATGCTATCGAAAGACTTCATCAAACCATCGTCAAGCCCTTGGGCTTGTCCAGTGGTTTCGGTAAAGAAGACGGCTCCTGGCAGTTCTGTATCGATTATCGGCACCTCAATAAAATAACCAAGAAAGACGCGTGTTCTCTTCCACGTATTGACGACGCACTTGTCTGTCTTCATGGCGCTACCTTTTTTTCATCTCTTGACCTCCGATCTGGCTGCTGGCAAATTGTTGTAGATGAAATGGATCGTGAGAAAACTGCATTCATTAACCCCGATGGCCTTTCTGAATACAAGATTATGCCGTTTGGTCTCTTCAATGCCAAAGCAACCTTTGAGAGAATGATTGACACACTGCTTCAAGGATATGAATGGCCGACGTGCTTGTGTTACTTATGACGTGATAATCTTCTCACCCACCTTCGCCACACACCCTGTACGCCTTTCGACCATTCTATCAACATTCCGACATGCCGGCCTCCAGCAGAGTTCCTCGAAGTGTCGCTTCGGTCTTCGTCAAATAACTGTGTTGGGCCACCTTGTTGACGCTTCCGGTCTACGACCAGGCCCGGTAAAAGTACGCGTAGTAATGAACTTCCCCGTTCCGCGCTCTATACATGATGTTCGCAGTTTCGTGGGCCTATGCTCTTACTTTCACTAGTTAATAATAAAAGACTTTGCGGCACTCGCACGCCCATTCACCGACCTTCTCATACATGACGTCCCGTTTTGTTGGGGTCCTTTTAAAGCTAACGCTTTCTCTCGACTTACCACTGCTCTAACGACACCACCGATACTTGCACACTTCAACCCAGATGCCCCAACAGAAGTGCGGACTGACGGTAGCGGTCACGGCATCGGCACAGTTTTGGCCCAAACTCAGTGGGGCACTGATCGTGTATTTGCATATGAAAGTCGTCTTCTTTCAAAATCTGAGCGTAACTACTTCATAACAGAATGAGAATGCCTTGCCCTTGTCTGGGCGGTTTAAAAATTCTGTCTTTACTTGTATGGCCGCCTGTTCCTAGTCGTCACAGATCATCACGCTCTCTGTTGGCTTTATTCACCGAAGGACCATTCTGGACGACTTGGTCGTCGGGCATTGTGTCTTCAGGAGTACTCCTACTCAGTTGCCTACAAGTCTGAACGCCTCCGTCTGGATGCCGATTGCTTGTCCCGCTACCCTGTTGAACAACCAGATGAATCGGTCGGCGAACCTGGGCCCAGTGCCATGTCCATGTCTAGGTTTCATCAGATTGCTGACGACCAGCGTCGCGATTTTTTCTTGCGGTCACTCATTGCCCGTCTGAAATCTGAGCCTAATGACGTGTCACTCCGCATGTTCGTTCTCTTAAATGGCACGCTGTACCGTCGTTGCGTGCAGCCAGATTGCCCTGAGCTACTTCTAGTCGTGCCTAACCTTCTCCGTTCAGGGATGCTGCATGAGCTTCACGAGAAACCAACTGCTGGCCACTTGGGCGTATCTCGCACGTACGACCGCTTCCGGCGCCGCTTCTTTTCGCGTGGTCTCACACGGTTCGCTCGACGCTACGTGGCCTTCTGCGATAAATGCCAATGCCGGAAACGACCTGCTGCACTCCTGCTGAACACCTTCACCCGATCTCTATCCCTACTAAACCTTACTTCACTGTTGGTGTAGACCTCCTCGGACCGTTCCCTGAATCAAACTCTGGGAGCAAGTGGGTCACCGTTAATATTGAGCATGCGACAAGGTTTGCCATCACTGGAGCGCTTCCCACCAGCACTGCTACTGACGTTGCCGACTTTTTGCTCCGCGATGTAATTCTACACCGTTGCGCTCCTCGGCAATAGCTCACCGATTGTGGACGCGCATTTTTGTCACGCGTACTCGACGACTTTTTGCGCTCTTCCTCAACGCAACGCAAACTGACGACTTCCTACCATCCTCAAACAAATGGCCTTATCGAAAGCCTAAATCGCACCCTCACGGACATGCTCTCGATGTATGTCTCATCTGACCACCATGAACCTAGCACTACTTCACATGACGTTTGCATATAATTCATCTCGTCATGATACCGGAGGGTATTCACCTTTTTGTATACTCTATGGTCGCAATCTGACCTCAGCACTGGACACTCTACTACCGATGACTACACCTCCGCCGAGCGATTACGCATGTGATGCTATCAATCATGCAGACCACGCAAACAGATTGCCCACTCTAGGCTGTTGAGTTCACAAGCAACCCTGAAGGCTCTCTGTACGACAGCAAGCATGTCGACGTTGACTTCTCACCTGGTTCTCTAGTTCTTCTCTGGTGACCAGTTCGTCGTGTCTGATTGTCAGAGACGTTGCTATCTCCCAACAAGGGACCTTACCGTATCATAAGACGGGTAACGGACGTTACCTATGAGGTCATTGCAGTCTCCGGCACACACCTGTCTGCGAACACCCCCAGTGATGTAGTTTCCGTCAGTACGTTGAAATCATACCGCCCTTCTTCTGAAGAACACGTATCAAGTGCACCGAGCCGGTGCTTTTACAACCTGGGGGGAAATGCTACGTAGCTATCGCATGAAGGGTGAACCATTATGTGGACAGAAGACGACGAAGAGGACTGGTTTGCTCGCTCTGTGTGCTGTGCTCCAATTTTATCGGTGTAAATACGCTGGCAAATAGTCACGTCCTATCTCATTTTACGTAACACTATTGCTGCTTGGCGCATATAAAAGAGAGACCCTACCATAGAAATATTGAGATGTATGTCATGTAAGTCATGACTAGCCTCCACGCTCATCGTGAGCTTGCGGTTGTTTTGCTAGCTTCACATATGCCAAAATTTGGAATTACATAACGTGAACTAATGACAAAGAGATATGACTGGTGCAAGTGTGATAATTATCACGGGCGTGTCATGTAAGAACATGACTTCATACTGCACTCATGATGCGCTCATGGCTATTTCACTAGCTTCACCTTTCCCATGGTGCATGAATACTTTATGTGGAGCGAAAACCGGGACTACACAGTGCCCGATAATATTCTGCTTCAAAAAAAGCCCGGGAGATGGCGCTACAAACTTTTGCCCCGGCTACCCTCCTTCCTCTCGATGTAGGAAAGCCCCTACGTAGGAAGGTAGGGGCGATCGATTGTCGTCTCCACATTACCTTCGCCGCACTGTCAGCCTCCTTCTTTATCTCCCCCTCATTTGCGGCGTCAATTCAAGGGCGTCGCGTGGTGGCTATGGCGCGATAACCCGGTTTTCTGAGATTTCGAAACCGTCGCCCACGTGCCGGATGTGCTTTGTGGAATTCGCCAGCAGCTCGCCACGGTCCTTACAGTCCCTTAATAGAAAAAGTAGCGACACTCTCCTCCATATCTTCTTCAAAGTGTCCAACCCTCCTTTTCCAAGTGTCCAAACCTGATCTATATTCTCTCGCAAACGGCCAAAGTGCGGGTGCCAGCACAATAACCTGGCCCGCGCCACTTTCTTATCAATAATGCCATGTCACGCTGATAGCTCGCGCAACGTCGGTGGTCATGAAGTGCCGGAATCGCGGTAGTAACGCGAAGAAAGTATGTGAGGTAGAAAGGACAATTGTAGTTGTGTTACTAAGAAACACCCCAAATACTCGATTTTTTATTGGTGTATGCGTTGTAAGGCGGCCTTGGGAGCGCCTGTTAAAATGGTATTGCTTTAGCGCAGCTCAGTTTGAGCGTGAAGTTATTTTTCTTTGCAGCGAGACAGCGTTTAAGACTTTATTTCGCAGAAATTTCGGTCTTGGTGTCGGCGGCGTCAGCAGCAGCGTCTTTCTATCGCATTTTTCTTACTCCTTCCTTTCATGAAACTTGATGTGACAAAAGCGCAAGCACTGTAATATCGCAGCGGGGCAGTGGTCATTGGTTTAAAAAGATGCGTAAAAATATATTAGGAAATGCTTGAATAACCGCCTAATACTTTGTGATCCTCATTTATGGATTTTCTCATTTATTTTTTTGAACTATGGTCTAATGGTCTACCGAAGTGCCATTTCTCCTCAAATTGTTATGTAAAAAGGCTAGAAGGACCAGGAAGCACTGACAGCATCGGCAGTTTGAGAGAGCTGCAAAAATTTATTATTTTGCTAGTTTGTTGACGTATTTGTAGAAAAGATTCAGTGCTGATGAAAGAAATTCGCTATATTGGTAAGGGTCATGAGCAATTTATTACATATCAGCGTTAAAATAATTCAGACTGCGCAGGTGCTGTTTTTATTTGACGTGCTTCCTGATGCTTTGCACGAGAAGCATACAGAGGAGCAAAAGATGGCATAAACAAAATGAAATGAAAATTGCTTGGTGAAACGTATTTGCAGAAGAGACTTTCAGAACCCTAGGTTAAGGAAACACGCTGCCTTTCAACCATGCGCATCAGCATCTTTAGAAACAATTCAAATAGTCTACAGTATATCGGATACCGCGGCGCGCATACCAACACTCTTGCTTCCACACTTACTCTGTGCTACATTAAGTGCGATCTGAGAAGCGTCTGCACAGACTGAAATCTGCATTTGTACTCTCAAGAACATACAAACGACTACTGCAATATGCTATGGCAAGAAGAGAAAAATGTTTGCACGCAAACACTTTGAGGTACCATCGCCTAAACTGCGGATAAGCTCACTTGGCTGGATCGCAGTGCTCTTTGTTTGCACGCAAAAGCTTTTCCGCAATATTTGTGACTTCGAACACACCTGTGGAAGGGCCGGTGAGTGACAGGTGGGATGTAGAAAAGTTCTTCATTCGTATTAGCCTGCACCTAGCAGCACTAGAGGCTAGAGAAGCCTTGTAGTGTTCGCAGTCAAGTCTTTCTCTTGTTTTCGATACAACGTACCCTGCTAGGTAGACTAGAGACTCCTCTGCTTCTGTGCTCAAGTCTAGAATGTCAGAAGGAGCAGTTGCAGTGGCTTCTTCACTCTGTTCCTTTCCCGCATTCAAGCCTACGAGCAAGAAGCCTTGGTCATCTGAGCAACTGCAATGGTATTCATCTTCTAAAATTACGCTAATATCGCACTCCGAAGGCTACACTTGAATTCATAGAGGCGTGAAACGTGGTTTTGCACGCGCGAAGTTGAAAACATGCTCTCAAGCCAATCTTCGCTAAACCTACTCATTGAAACACACTCTAACTCCTATTTATCGAGTAGCATCTCTTGCACTTCGAGAGCAGAGATGTCGACAAAATTATGCCTGTTTGAACACGCTTCGGTACCAATTTTGTCAGCGCACTAAGAGAAGTTTTAGAAAACAGCTCCACTGTCTCAATTAGAAGTGATACGCTGTCTTCATAGGCTGCTTCAACTGCGCTGCTAAAGGCGAGCTTGGTAGTCCTAGATGTTAGCAAGCGAAACCAGTGAAAGCTGACCGCGACAAACTAAACCGTCGAAGGCGCATTCTTCGATGTGACGCTCTTCTCTACCGAAAGGTTTCAACCAGCTGATGTGTCATTGTGAAATACACTGCAGGCTGTGCTGACTCTCATTTTGTCATAGTGACTAGGGTGCCCCGCCGCAGTTGTCTAGTGGCTAAGGTACTCGGCTGCTAACCCGCAAGTCGCGTGTTCGAATGCCGGCTGCGGCGGCCGCATTCCCGATGGAGGCGGAAATGTTGTAGGCCCGTGTGCTCAGATTTTGGTGCATGTTAAAGAACCCCAGATGGTCGAAATTTTCGGAGCCCTCCCATACGGCGTCTCTCATAATCATATGTTGGTTTTGGGACGTTAAACCCCACATATCATAGTGACTAGGGTGTAAACACGCCGAAATTAGGTGAGGCGGTAGTTTCAGCTCAGATTTAGCGTCATGTTAGACACGATTTTTTATAAATCTGAGATTAACAACATTTATCAGTGAGTTATTTTTCTGGGTATCATCAGGAAAATAAATTAGCTGACCTCTACTCAAGGGATTTCTCAAACTGCCAGAAGATGGCAAGTTGGGCCAGTTTGATTATGTTCATAATTGAAAATTTTGTTGAAGCGCGCTAAAAAACGGCCAGATAAAAGAAGCTGACAAGGACAGCGCTAGTGCTGTCCTTCTCAAGTTTTTCGGGGGCCTCCCAGCGCATCCCCTACGTTTAAAGCCGATTGATTGATTGTGGGGTTTAACGTCCCAAAACCACCATATGATTATGAGAGACGCCGTAATAGAGGGCTCCGGAAATTTCGACCACCTGGGGATCTTAAACGTGCACCCAAATCTGAGTACAAGGGCCTACAACATTTCCGCCTCCATCGGAAATGCAGCCGCCGCAGCCGGGATTTGAACCTGCGACCTGCGGGTCAGCAGCCGAGTACCTTAGGCACTAGACCACCGCGGCGGGGTACGTTTAAAGCCGCTCTAGGGACCTGCTTGCGTGGCTGCTCGAACGCACGCTGCTGACACTGCTCACAGCTGGTTGCGTGGCTGTTGGCGGGCTGCACAAAAGTATCAGGCAACGTCAAAAAGCGCTGTCCGTGTCAGCCTCTTCTGTCCATGCATTTTTTAGTGTGCTTCAAAAAATTTTCATGATTTCTCAAACTCTTGAGCAAGTGTGGCACATCAGCGAAAAACCACTGTTTCCATTCAGGCCCACAACGGTGAACGCCAGTTGTTTGTGGCCTGCTGTGTCTTCCCACGTTAATACTGAAAAGCTTCCAGAGCGCCACTTTTCCACCCTCCATGTCTGAAGTCACTGCATGAATTTTCAGGTCAAGTGACCCGCAGGCTGTTAGGATGGGAATGATTTCTTCCTTCATGTCTAGAGCATTGAATAAATTGTCCGTTAAATGATACGCAACAGTTTGCTTCCATCTGGATTACAATACACCCAACATGAACTCTAAGGCGTGAGTAGCTATGGTATATTCAGGCAGACAACCATCAGCTAGAGGAAGTGTAGGAGGGCTGAGAACACACAGCGATGAATGATAGTAAACAAGCCCAGTGTGAGTTGCATTTCATCGATCCTTAATGAGCCGCGGCGTTCAATTGGCTTCATGAGGTTCACCTAGAAAAAAAAATCAATTCTCAGAAGACATACAAAATCTGCTATAAACACATTTATATATATATACACAAGTAGTGCTAACATTATTTTTGGGAAACGGAGAAAAGAGCACAATGCCGTAGATGCTAGGACAAAGGCACGAATGGAAGTGCTTATATTCTCCTTTTGTATATTTTGTGTGGCCTTTGAATAATCTAAATTACGTATGAATAACAAGGCTAGCCGCTAACGTTGGCAAAAGTTAAGAATAGTCACCGAATGAAATATATTTATGCCTCATCTGTACTCTGAAATTAAAGTAAAGTATCATTATTAGAAAGAAAATCATAAGGGTGCAGAAGCTCATATAGTAATTGACAGATTGATTAATGCTATGACCTATTCATAGCACCAAATTTATTCCTGCAATGTTTTTTAGGTATCAAAAAGTCATTTTAATCGTACGTTCTCCCTTAGAGGTTCGAACATGTTTTAAGATGTCCACGCCGGAACTTGAAGCTCTCTAGACGGCGTTGAAGCATACGCTCAGCCGGAAACGTAAAGCCACTTACTCGCAATAAAGAGTATTTTTTAGACCCGCATGACAGACGAAGCTTGAGTGCTTTCACCAGTGTGTTGGCCTCCCAGCGCATCCACTTCGTTGAAAGCCGCTATAAGGACCTGGTTGCGTGGCTGCTGCAACGCTGCTTACAATGCTTTGCGTGGCTGCTTTGCGTGGCGCTGCTTGCGTGGCTGTTGCCGGACCTGCACGAAAGTATTGGGCAACGTCACCAAACATATCTCAGGAAACGTAAGATTCACCTCCAGGACAGGGTGGCTGTTCCCCTGGGTTTTCAACCTTGGGCTCTTCAAAGGTGGGGACTGAAAAGAAGAAGACACGCACCGCCTAAACAACCAGCTCGTCATTCGCTGTATCTGTGCCACTGCAAGCATTCAAGTGGCTAGCTGCCAATGGGTAAACCACCATGAACATTATGGCCTTGCTTGCGCAGAAGTGCAAGGCCTCTTGCGAGCAAGTTCAGGAGACACGAAAGATTGCGATGAAGGCGTAATGCTGCTCGCATCAAAATGTGCGGTTGTCAAGATACCTGCGTGAAAAATATGATATCAAGCAGTATAAAGCCATGCGGCGATTTAACGCTATAGAGGAGAGCACGCCTATCTCGCAACCAGGCGCCTACCGCGGTATACCCTCGCTCCTAGAGACGCCATAATTTGTCTGCAACTGCCAAGGCACGCCTCGATAGCGTGGCAAGCAGTGGCTCTGGGAGTTTAAAATGCGAAGAAGTGCTTGTTTACGCTGCACCCGCTTATGAAACGTCATCTGGTTACCACTGCGCTGTCATCTGATGCGACAACAACCAGCGCCAGAGGAAGAGATTGCTGAGCACTGCCTGTGAAGTTCACAGCGTATCGCGGAAATTGTGCATGTGCCGTGTTTCCGACACCTTTGTATATAGTCGCAATCAGCAGGAAAAGCTACGAACTCAGTGAAGTGTACAAGTATACTTATTGCTTTTATTCAAGCGCAGCTCCGGCTGTTTTACTTTACAGCAGTGATTTGCCTGCACTACACCTGTAGTATGAGGCAAAAAACTATTGCCGTACTCTTTCGAAGGCCGCATGTCAATAATGGGATATACGAATTACGACTCACGAGTGGATGCACGCACCGCGCATGTCTAGTACAACTGCAATTGCCTACTATCGCGATGCGTGAACGGAGCGGAAAGCATGGATTTCGACTCGGTCGAACTGCAACATGCCTTGACTGTCACTAGGTGAAACTACATATGCTCTCTGCTGGCTTCACCGTAGCATTTTATTATCTTGTTCTGGCTGGCACTTTTGCAGCACGTGTGTGCTCCAAGTGCCCAGCAGGACTGGTAATTGATACACATGCAGTGCATAAGCGTAAGTTGGAACCACATTCTAGCGCTGCGTTGACGCTGGCTTACAGCGCTGATTCTGCCTTGCCACAGCCAAGGCACGCCGCAGTTCGACCGAGTCGGAATCAACGCTTTCCACTGTTCACGTTTCTTTTAATCGCAATAGTACATACTTGATGAAGCTGCTTCCGTAGTCTGCAATGCACGTGCTGCAGATATTCCGGACTGTCGAGGAAAGTCTCCTCGACGTTTCACTCGAAATTAGCCTAAAATTACAGCACAGGAACATCGCGAAACATGCTTACAGCCAGACTCGAGTTGCGAACTTTCGCGTTTGATTTGCAGAGCTTTTGCTCACCTGGCAGTTGAAAATGTTGCTTCGCAGCGCTTGCAAAAGAGGGCACAACGCGCTTTTCAATACGGCAGCAAGCACTGGGCTTGCTGTGTTCTGGTGTATACTCATTGCCAGAGGGGCACTGCTCGGCATCAGTATCATGAATGCAGGTGTCTTTTTCGATTAGCACGGAAATTCAATGTCCAGGGGTTCTGAAATCTGATGCACCGAGCACTGCGCATGCTTGTGGTGTGCTGAACTTTTACTTACACTCAGTGAATCACTGCTAACCACTGGTATCATGACTGATGGCGCCTTTTTCCATGGGCACTAAAATACGAATTCTACACTCCTGAAAGCCTGCAGTACTTGTATAGGTATAAACGGAAAAGCTATGGCTCGAAAAATCATTCGAGGGTGATTTGGCACGCATTAACGCTGTGAGACGGAGCGCAGCTAAGTGTACTGAAAAAAAAAATATATTGCATGGGCAACGGGGAAAAACCTTGTCTTTCAAAATTGTTGCGGGTAAATATTAGACAGCTGGCTATTTACTCTTAATCTATAGCGATAGTAGATGTTTTAAATAGTGCTTTCAGTTCATTCCATAAAAAATTGAAGACTTGTCATTCATCATTTATGTTTCAGAGTGGCGTATTTTTCAGAAGAAGCTTCGTATGATTAGGTGCTCTCCAGTGATAAAAAATAATTGGAACCGCATTAGGATTTCATATCTTCTTCCCGTAACATTTCAGTGTTAGTGGCTCGAAGTGATCCGTAGCCAAATGCAGCTCCGATAACAAACAAAATAATGAGCTGCACGTGTGGCCAGCGATACAGTTTAAGCGAAAAAAAGTGATCAGAATATCGCCTATGTTTCACGCAATATCTATCAATAGCTGTTAGTATACTACACAATTTTTCGAGGCACATGTCTGTATCCGTTTTTCCAGAAAGTTACACTGTGTGGGTGCATCACTCCTTTGGTTTCACTTGCGCCGCATGGAGCGTGTGACGCGGGTTCGCCGCCCACTAGAGGATGTACCTGCGTTCGCGTGACGGAGGTGGCATATAGGCATGGCGCTGATGGCGCCACCCATCAGTGAGATTAGATGGACGCACATGGATACTATGCGACACCGTCGAGAGACCCCATAAACTCTTCGTCGTTATTCATCCATCTCTACCATTCCGATTCATCCTCAAGTTTAACTGGGTCATTCTCCGTCACCGGGACTGTTTTGTCGGGACATTTATTACTTTCCAAATAGTGCGCAGTCATATTTAGCCGTTGTCAATTTCGCGTGGGCATTATCAGCTATTTTCTCTTCGGCGAAGCAACCTTATTCATTCTTGCTGTATAGGTCATTGTTATTTATGCCGGACTTTACTTATTCATTCCTAATTACAGTCACTTCTATCGCTGATTTTCAGCCGCAGCAATTATGACATGGTCGATTACAGACATTTTAATACTAAATGATCCACTTCTGTAATTGCACTAAAAATATGACTAATATTGTTGTCCTCTAAATTAAAACTTTCATCTTTGCCACTCATCCACACCTGGCACAAGCTATCGGGGGTTTGCGACTTCATAACCGTTCGCCTTTTTTGTTGCATAAAAACGCCCGTTTTTTATTCTCCTCCTGGCCAAAAGCCTGTTATTTAACAATAAAACGAGCGTCAGAGTTGAAAGTGTTCCCTCTAGAAAGGCATATTGAGATAACAAAGCTGAACAGGAATCTCTCCTAGAACACACAGGGCGATGCCATCAAGTGACAAGAGAAATAAGGAAGATGTTCCTGTATTTTCATAAACTTACAACAAGATTCAAGTATACATAGCAGTTGAAGTACAAATAAAATACACAGTACCTCACAAAGCATAGTATTTTTGATCGGGGTGAGGTCCTTTCGGCCGATGTTGAGAATTTACTTCCTTCTGCGTGCGGCATCGAATTTTTTCTCGCGGGATGTTGGCCAACGTGAAGCCATTTTCCCGCCGGCTGTAGCACTAACACGCGCAGCGTCCAGGCAAGGTCAATGCCCCATGAATAAATAGCAGACCTCTGAGTGTAATCGCGCATGGGTGCCGAATTTCTATTGTACACGGAACGTCGCAATATCGTTCTGAGAAAAACTGAGGCCTTGGGGCGTAATTCTGCCACACATCTATCCATCGTGCCCCTTCTTTCACTATAGCTGGGCGTCCGGTATAATTCAAAGTCACGCACAGCACGTTCGTTCTCATAGTGACATGGCATTCCCGATAAGATAGTGGCGAGAGCCGGATATGGCGAGAAAATAAAACATAAAAAAGAAAGAGGTTCGCGCGTGTTTCCTTGGCGACAGCCCGTGCAGCGGAGAGGTGGAAGGTGGCAGAGGAGGGTGCTCAGCGTGGCAGCTCCAGTTAAAAAAAAAAGACGCCACTTTCCCAAGAATACCCAGGGACTTTGACGGTATTCAGTCCGGTGAGTTATCTATCGGCATGCTGCAAACGAGGACATAATCGGCCCCTCCCCACCAAGAGCTGGCTTCGTGGCATTCGCTTACCTAAAGTATTCTTGCACCAAGACCTATACGAAATTTGGCATTACATGACGTAAATGGACAACGAAGGTAAATGACACGTCCAAACATGGTAATCATGACATTCGGGCTATGTAGAACATGTCTCCACGATATGCTCATAGTGTGCTCGCGATCGTTTCGCTAGCTTCGCACAATACAAATTTGGTGTTACGTGACTTTAATAGATGACAAAGGTATAAGACTGGCACAAACATGATAAAGTCGACATGTCTGTCATATATGAATATCACAACATACCACTCTCATGATGCACTCATGGTCGTTGTACTAGCTCCACGTATACGAAATTCGGTATCACGTGATGTGAAAAGACAATGAAGGTAAGTGAAATGTCCAAACATGATAATTATGATATGCGTGATGATGATGATTTGTGGGGTTTAACGTCCCAAAACCACTATTTAATTATGAGAGACGCCGTAGTGCAGGGATTCGGAAATTTTGACCACCTGGGGTTTTTAACGTGCACCCAAATCTGAGTACACGGGCATACAGCATTTCCGCCTCCATCGGAAATGCAGCCGCCACAGCCGGGATTTGATCCCGCGACCTGCGGGTCACCAGCCGAGTACCTTAGCCACTAGACCACCGTGGCGGGGCAATCATGATATGCATGTCATGGGAAACATGACTACATGCTACGCTCATATACGCTCACGACTGTTTTGCTAGCCCCAGATATACCATATTTGGTATCACGTGGCGTGAATAGACGACGAAGGTAAATAAGACGTCCAAACATGATAATCGTGACATGCGTGTGATCTAAAACATTACTACATACTACGCTTATAGCGTGCTCGGGGCCATTTCACTAGCTGCACATATACAAAAATTGATATTGTCACGCAGCAAAGGACGACGCAGTTGTCTATTAGGAAAACAAGTTTATTGGAGCGAACTTGTGCTCTCCTAACAACTGAAAAAATACACAGGCGGCGAAGCAGCGGCCAGCAAAACGACGTGCACGCTAGTGAGCGTCGGCGATCGAATGACGCGGCATCGGCTGTGCGGGAATTTATATCCCTCGGCGCGAGGGTTTCTCGAATAGTCGAATTGTATCGAGAACTCCGTGATAGCGTTTGTTAGAAACGCTGTTCGTTCGAACAGCGTTTCTAACAAACAACGCTTGAAGCATTGTTTCTATCGAACAACGCCTGAAGCGTTGCTCGATAGCATTTGTTCGAAACGCTGTGGTAGCGTTTGTTCGAAATGCTGTGAAAACAGTGATAGCACAGGCCGGCGCAGCCAGGCCGAAAAAACAAAACACAAATAAACAAACCCAATGCATGGTTCGCGGCATTACCCCCCTCTAAGAGTGCATCGACCCGATGCTAACATAAGGGACAGTCCACACAAATTAAAAGTTCGTCATCGTCCGTAGAAAGGTTTTAAGCGAACCACTTGGACGACTTCGGGCCGCGTGCGTCGTCGTGATGTATGGGAGTCCCCATCGGGGATCACTTCGTACGTTAGTTCGGCAACACGTCGTAGAACCTGGTAGGGTCCAAAATAGCGTCGTAGAAGTTTCTCACTGAGTCCACGTCGTCGAATGGGAGTCCAAACCCACACAAGATCTCCAAGATGGTACTCGGCGTCTCGGCGTCAGAGATTGTAGAGTCCGGCATCTACCAGTTGCTGGTCCGTTATACGATCTCGAGCGAGCTGGCGGGCCTCCTCCGCACGTTGGAGGTATCCTTAGACGTCGGCGTTGAGGTCGTCGTCTTCTACGTGCGGAAGCATGGCGTCGAGCATCGTAGTCGGCAGTCTTCCGTAGACGAGCTCGAACGGTGTCATCTGCGTGGTTTCTTGAATAGCCGTGTTGTATGCAAACGTGACGTACGGGAGGACTTCGTCCCACATCTTATGTTCAACGTCGACGTACATAGACAGCATATCTGCGATTGTCTTATTGAGCCGTTCCGTTAGTCCATTCGTTTGGGGGTGGTACGCCGTCGTTCGTCGGTGATCTGTGTTGCTGTAGCGTAAGATTCCTTGCATGAGCTCCGAAGTGAAGGTTGTTCCGCGGTCCGTGATTAGGACCTCAGGGGCTCCATGTCGCAGCACAATTTGGTTAATAAAGAACTTTGCAACTTCTTGTGCAGTTCCCCTAGGAAGAGCGGTGGTCACTGCGTAGAGCGTCATGAAGTCTGTCGCTACGACAATCCATTTGTTCGCGGACCGGGTGTAGGGAACAGGCCTAGAAGGTCCATTCCGATCTGTTGGAAGGGCCTCGTTGGGACGGCGATCGGCTGCAGAAGTCCGGCTGGTCTCGTCAGTGATGTTTTTCGTCGCTGGCAGTCACGGCAGCTCCGGACGTAGTGGGTGACATCGGATGTAAGGCGGGGCCAGAAGTATTTCGCCTTGATTTTTGTAATCGTGCAAGCTGTTCCGAGATGTCCGGAAGATGGGTCGTCGTGGCACGCTTCCAAAATTTCGTCACGAAGGTCTGCGGGGATGACAAGTAGATAACTCGTTCTCGTTCCGGGGTTGAAATGCTTCTTCACTAGGATGGAGTTTTTGAGGCTGAAGGCTGGTGGTAAGTTGCGCGTGAACGCCTTAGGCACGGCGACGTTGCGTCCTTCGAGGTAGTCGATCATGGCGCGGAGGTCAGGGTCGGCACGCTGCTGCGCGGCTAGGTCGCTCTCTGTCACGACTCCGAAGAACGCGCTGTCTTCATCGGAGTCCTGTGGTGGTGGGTCGACGGGGGCGCGGGACAGGCAGTCGGCGTCGGAGTGTTTTTTGCCGGATTTGTAGAATATTGTAACGTCAAACTCTTGCAGGCGCAAGTTCCACCGCCCAAGACGGCCAGAGGGGTCCTTCAAATTGGCGAGCCAACACAGCGCATGATGGTCTGTCACAACCTTAAACGGTCTACCATAGACGTATGGGCGAAATTTTGAAATGGCCCATATGATAGCCAGGCACTCTTTCTAGGAGGCAGAGTAGTTTCTCTCCTCCTTCGACAGACCACGGCTTGCATATGCGATTACCTTTTCGTAACCGCTTTTCTTTTGGAAGAGGAAGGCACCCAAACCGATATCACTGGCGTCCGTGTGCATTTCCGTTTCGGCGTTTCCGTCGAAATGAGCGAGCACGGGCGGGTTTTGCAGGCGTTGTTGCAGCTCGCAGAATGCCTTTTCTTGGTCGTTTTCCCAGCTGAAAGGAGTGCTTGTCGGCTTGGCAATGGCTTAGGGTTCATGTACCCCGCACCTCCACCAGATGTCACGCAGCAAGGGACGACGCAGTTGTCTATGAGGAAAACAAGTTTATTAGAGCGAACCTGTGCTCCCCTAACAACTGAAAAAATACACAGGCGGCGAAGCAGCGGCCAGCAAAATGACGGGCACGCTAGTGAGCGCCGGCGATCGAATGACGCGGCATCGGCTGTGCGGGAATTTATATCCCTCGGCGCGAAGGTTTCTCGAATAGTCGAATTGTATCAAGAACGCCGTGATAGCGTTTGTTAGAAACGCTGTTCGTTCGAACAGCGCTTCTAACAAACAACCCTTGAAGCGTTGTTTCTATCGAACAACGCCTGAAGCGTTGTTCGATAGCGTTTGTTCGAAACGCTGTGGTAGCGTTTGTTCGAAACGCTGTGAAAACGGTGATAGCACAGGCCGGCGCAGCCAGGCCGAAAAAACAAAACACAAATAAACAAACCCAATGCATGGTTCGCGGCAATATCACGTGACGTGAACAGACGATGAAGTGAAATGACACGTCCAAACATAATAATTATGGCATGTAAATCATGTACGGCATAATTTACTTCGGCCTCATAACGTTGTGCTGATTTTATAGTGACATAACAACCTTCCTCATTTGTGTTTTGCATATCATCGATTCCCACTCTACGTGGGATCTCCCAATTTATTCTTGCTAGACACAATACTAATGACATCTAACTGGTAATTATGCAAGGAAAGTTTAGGGAGATTATTTAGTCCTATCTAATGTATAATTGTGAAGGAACAAAAGTGGATAAACAGATAACTTACCGAGGGCAGGAACAGAACCTGCGACCTTCGAATAATGCGAACGACGGTTTACTGTCTAAGCTACCATCATGTACCATGGTGGCTATCCCCTCATTCACTTCATTGTATATATATATATATATATATATATATATATATATATTCACATATATATCTATATATATATATTGTTAAGGCGTTTAATAGCCGGTCCACAGCGAGCAAGCACAATGGCGACAGTAACGGCCAAGCACGGGCTCTCAGTGCGAGCGGCGTCCTTGTTGGGTAGCCCCACTAGAAGGTACTCAAGAGTTCGACCCATTTCATAGTTCGGAGGCTTCGCTACAATTACCCCGGGGTCGAAGAGGGAGCCGCCTGGCGACCTAAGACCTTGTTATTATGAGCGGGTCATAATAAGCCTTCAGGCGCTCCACGTTGACGATGTCTCGCCCACGGCGGCGCATGTCCGAAGATTGTTCAACGGGTTCGATCAGATAGTTGACGGGTGAGGTGCGCTCGATGACACGGTAGGGGCCTTCGTATTTGGGACGTAGTTTGGAAGAGAGGCCAGCGGCAGAGGTCGGGATCGAGAGCCATACAAGCGCACCAGGAAGGAACGTGGGCTCAGAAGTGGCGCTGGCATCACGGATACTCTTCTGCCGCCCTTGCTCTTGCGTCGTAAAAGTCTTGGCAAGCTCGCGACACTCTTCAGCAAGCCTGGCTGTCTCGGAAAGAGGTGTACACTCAGATGGATCCGGCGTGTACGGGAGTATCGTGTCCATGGTGTGCGACGGGTGCCTTCCGTACAGCAAGTAGAAAGGTGAAAAACCAGTCGTGCTCTGAGGGGCGGTGTTGTAGGCGTAGGTGACGAAGGGCAGTATATTATCCCAATTAGTGTGGTTGGCAGCGACGTACATAGAAAGCATGTCGCCGAGGGTGCGGTTAAAGCGTTCGGTGAGGCCATTCGTCTGTGGGTGGTAAGCAGTAGTTTTGCGGTGGACAGAATGGCACTCCGTCAGAATGGCTTCGACGACTTCCGACAAGAAGACACGGCCTCGATCGCTGAGAAGCTCTTGGGGTGGTCCGTGGCGCAGTATAAATCGATGCAGCAGGAAGGACGCAACATCGCGCGCAGCAGCCGCAGGGAGAGCGGCGGTTTCGGCGTATCGCGTTAAATGGTCAACGGCAACGATGACCCAGCGGTTACCAGCCGACGACAGAGGAAGTGGTCCATACAAATCGATACCTACGCGCCCAAAGGGACGGTCAGGGCAAGGTAACGGTTGTAGACTAGCGTGCGACATGTGAGCTGACGGTTTACGGCGTTGGCAAGTGAGGCAAGAGCGAACGAACTGCTGCACATAGCGGTACATCCCGCGCCAGAAGTAGCGTTGTCGAATGCGATGGTAGGTTTTGAATACCCCAGAGTGCGCGCATTGCGGATCAGAATGGAAGGATTCACATATCTCCGACCGCAGACTGCGGGGTATCACGAGTAACCACTGCCGGCCGTCGGCGTCGTAATTGCGTCGGTGTAGAAGGCCGTCACGAATGGCGAAATGGCGAGCTTGACGACGCAATGCACGCGTGGATGGCGTTGCGGATGGATCAGAGAGCAAGTCGATCAGCGGGCCGATCCAATTATCCTTTCGCTGTTCGGTAGCGATTATGTCAACGTCAATGGCAGAAACAGCAGCCGAGGATACTGAGCAGAGCACATCACCTTCAGGCAGAGGGGAGCGCGAGAGGGCGTCGGCATCAGCATGCTGGCGTCCATTGCGGTACAGCACGCCGATGTCGTAGTCTTGTAAACGAAGAGCCCAACGGGCGAGACGGCCTGAGGGATCCTTCAAGGATGAAAGCCAGCATAGTGCATGATGGTCGGTGACGACATCGAATGGGCGACCATACAAACACGGTCGAAACTTTGTAAGAGCCCAGACGATCGCCAGGCACTCTTTCTCCGTGACGGTGTAGTTTGTCTCAGCTCTCGTGAGCGTACGGCTTGCATATGCTACGACATATTCAGGGAATCCGGGTTTGCGCTGCGCCAGGACAGCGCCGAGGCCTACACCGCTGGCGTCTGTGTGCACCTCCGTCGGGGCCGTAGGGTCGTAGTGGCGTAGAATGGGAGGAGATGTCAACACATGGCGGAGCTTCGCGAACGCGTCGTCGCACTCAGACGACCACGAATTGAGGGACCCGTTACTTCGAAGGAGCTTCGTCAGCGGTGATATGATCGTGGCAAAGTTTCGTATGAAGCGTCGGAAGTACGAGCACAGGCCCACGAAACTACGCAGTTCTTTGACCGACGCAGGTTTGGGGAATTCGGCCACGGCCCGAAGCTTGGCTGGGTCAGGAAGAATGCCATCCTTGGACACGACGTACCCAAGGATGGTGAGTTGCCGTGCTGCAAAGCGGCACTTCTTCAGATTTAGTTGCAAGCCGGCATTGCTGACACGTGCAAAAACTTCTTTCAGACGTTGGAGGTGCGTAGAGAAATCTGGAGCGAACACAACAACGTCATCGAGGTAACACAAGCACGTGTGCCATTTCAAGTTGCGCAGAACGGTGTCCATCATGCGCTCAAAGGTCGCAGGTGCATTACATAGACCAAACGGCATGACGTTGAATTCGTACAAGCCGTCGGGTGTGATGAACGCAGTCTTCGGTCGAGCGTCATCAGCCATGGGTACTTGCCAGTACCCCGAGCGCAGATCGAGAGAAGAAAAAAATTCGGCTCCGTGAAGGCTGTCCATCGCGTCATCGATGCGCGGCAGTGGGTAAACATCCTTGCGAGTGATCTTATTGAGCCGTCTGTAGTCTACACAGAACCGCGCAGAACCATCTTTCTTCGCAACAAGAACAACAGGAGACGCCCATGGACTGTCCGAGGGCCGAATAACGTCGCGTCTGAGCATATCATCAACCTGCTCGTTAATTTCCCGACGTTCAGCAGGCGACACGCGGTAGGGACGTTGCCGTAATGGTGGATGGGTACCAGTGTCGATACGATGCGTAACAGCGGACGCACGACCGAGAGAACTTCGCCCGACATCGAAAGAAGAACGATATTCTTGCAACAGGTTCAGAAGCTGGGAACGCTGTACCGACGTGAGGTTGTCATCAATGCAAGGGCCAAATACATCAGGAGATGACGAATCAGAAGTGGAAACAGCACTGACGGTACGCAAATTGGGACAACGCGAGTCATCAGGTACGTCCAGGACTTGTGCGTTATCCACTGGTTCCACTCTGCCGAGACATTCCCCTCGAACTAAGGTAACAGTGTACGGGGATGGGTTGGTCACGAAAATAGAGGCGTTGCCCTGGGTGATTTGCACGGTCGCGAAAGGTACTAGCAACCGTTTCCTTGTGGAAGCACGGTCGGATGGCGAAACGAGTGCAATTGTGTCGGAGAGACCGGTGCAGTAAACCGATACAGCCATCGTCGAGCTTGGAGGCACTATGGTATCGTCTTTCACGAGATCTTGCTCCGTGTCGAGGGACTGTCTTCTGGCGTCAAATGCGAGAAGCGTCAGAGTTCAATTTCGGCGGCGGTACAATGAATGACGGGGTCGTTGCGGGAGAGAAAATCTCATCCCAGGATGATGTCATGAGAGCTTACAGGAATGATGATGAATTGGGGACATACAGAACGTCCTAAACGACAACGCGAGCTGTGCACCCTGCTGTAGGATGAATACAATGTGAACTAGTGGTACGAAGGGTCACTTTTCGAAGCAAGCGGCAAAGGTTTTCGTTCGCAACTGATACGGCAGATCCAGTGTCAATAAGACCAGGCGCATAAACACCGTCCACAATTGTCAATGACATTAGATGGGCGGCTCTGAGGGCTTTCACAGTGCGATAGCGTCGCAGTCCTTGCCTCTGGGACTGTGACGACTAGTTTTCCCGCTCATGAGCAGCCGAACTTGGCCACATGGGGGACAGGGACTGACGTCGTGGAGACGGCGACCTTCGAGGAAACGGACCTGGGCGAGACGACTGTGGCATAGGCGGCAGTTCATCGTTATACGGACGGCTAAGCTGGCCAGCAACAGGAGAAGAAATGGAAGCCGGCTGCACTCGAGAGCAATAACGGGCTACGTGACCGGCGTAACCGCAAACAAAGCAGATGGGCGGTTGTCGGGTGTGCGCCATCGGTTTGCCAGGGTGAGTTTCGCCCGGAACGGTGGCTGGAAAGGCTGCATGGTGGGCTGCAAATTAGGCTGAGGGGTTGCGTCAACACACGCAGCCGGCATACCCGCTGCAAAGGACGGAGATCGTGCGGCAGCTTCGGCGTAAGTCAGTGGTGCAGGCGCTTGAACGACTGGAGGCTGCCTGGCGACCACTTGGGCGTAACTTGGGGGCGCAGGGGCCGGAAGTTGTTCTGGGTGGTACGCAGGATAACTCATATCTTGAGTTATCCTGCGTACCGTATCCTGTGGATAACTCATATCTTGAGTTATCCACAGCGATATTGTTGCTCAATACTCGTATCAAATTATACTGACAATGTTGTTTTGGTATTGCTTTCGCACTTTCTAATCACTATTCTGATCAATTGTGTGATTTCAACGGCCCTTAAAAGGGGCATCTGCTTGTCTACTCTTTATTCCCTGACGAAGGCCGTGCCACGGCTGAAACGTTGGCATAAAAGTATTGCTCTTTCGTACGTGTACTCGCTTGTGTTCTTTATATGTACCAGACCCCTTGAACTTCCTGCTGAATATATATATATATATATATATATATATATATATATGTATATATATATATATATATAGTGGGAGTAATAATTCAATGGGCCAGTTAGTCTTCGTGAAGGTATGGGATATGGCACAACGGGAGCGTTGTCAACAAGGATAAATATATTTATTTCCCAACAGTTTCGGGAGGGGACCTCCCTTCATCAGGGGATGAGTTACTCATCCCCTGATAACTCATCCCCTGATGAAGGGAGGTCCCCTCCCGAAACTGTTGGTAAATAAATATATTTATCCTTGTTGACAACGCTCCCGTTGTGCCATATCCTATATATATATATATATATATATATATATATATATATATATATATATATATATGAATGAATTAGACTTGGGAAAGTCAGTCAGCGCCACCAGCACGTGACTGTGGGTTATTATCAGTCTGTTTGGTGGCACGTAGCACGTGCTGGCAACTCACCAACGCCTACGAGGTGCTCTTACGAGGCAAGGATACCCATCGGGAATCATAGACGACGCCCTCAAGAAGGCTAACAACATTGACCGTAAAGAGTTGCTCACAAGCAACAAACGATCTACAAACACTTCACGTAACAGTGTTAACCTCATCCTTACGCACTCAGCTTCGGTTCCTAATGTGGCCAATATTCTAAGAAAACACCACAATATCTTGCAACAAAGTGATCACTTAAAAGACATTTTTACGGAACCATCGAGGGTAGTTTACCGCAGATCACGCAACCTGCATGATACATTAACATCATCGAAAATAATTAATCGGTCCAACTACAGTGGTTGCCATCCTTGCAATAAGCCCCGCTGCAAGGTTTGCCCGCACATGTCAAGTACTCATACCGCAACTAGCACCGCATCAAACTTTTCCTTAAAAATCAACGGAGACTTCACTTGCGACAGCGCTAATGTTATCTACATGCTTGAGTGCTCCACCTGCCGTATGCAATACATTGGGCATACCGAAACATCATTCAGGTTACGTTTTAACAACCACAGAGCCCATGCTTCTAACCTTCCTCATCTTCCACTGTCAAAACATGTCCAGATGCCAGGGCACTCTTTCGAAAACATCAAAGCCACAATATTACAATCCGGGTTTAAAACTCATCATGACCGAGAAGTTCGCGAGTCCTATCTCATTAACAAGTTCAACACTTTGCACTCAGGCATCAACGAAAGCGTTGGACGCGTTACTTTCCTTTCTATGTAGCATTGTCCATCACAGGAATGCGTTAAATGCCCCCCAACCCATGCCATCGTTTCTTCTCTCATTTGTTTGATTATATATATTTTTTGTGTGTGCTTCCATTTATTATATGTGCGCATGCAGTAGTTTGGCATCAAACTTGACGCTTCAGTTACCAGTTGAATTTTGTTTACTGTCCCTCGGGTATCTTACAGTGTGCGTGACATGTGCTCATGATATTCGCTTGGCTTATGAAGTGCTTTATTGCTTTAAAAATTTGCCCTACGCATAAAAATTTGCCCTACGCTGAAGCTATGCGCTCATATCTTGAGTTATCCACAGCGATATTGTTGCTCAATACTCGTATCAAATTATACTGACAATGTTGTTGTGGTATTGCTTTCGCACTTTCTAATCACTATTCTGATCAATTGTGTGATTTCAACGGCCCTTAAAAGGGGCATCTGCTTGTCTACTCTTTATTCCCTGACGAAGGCCGTGCCACGGCTGAAACGTTGGCATAAAAGTATTGCTCTTTCGTACGTGTACTCGCTTGTGTTCTTTATATGTACCAGACCCCTTGAACTTCCTGCTGAATATTCACGACTATGGGTTCTGGAAAAGTCACGACGAAGAGCATCGTGGGGAAATTCCCCAAGGGATCCGTATCCACTGTTTTATTGGGCGATTCCCAAGCCAAATATCTTCACCAGTATTTTGATCCGCTCATCGATGGAACGCCCGCTTTCGTCACTCAAAGTGGTGCCTTGATCAACGACATTCTTTCGCTGTTGGACTTCGTCCCACAATCAACAGAAACCCTTATCCTTCATGTGGGCACAAATGACTTGACTTCGTGCTCAGGACGTGTTGCGTTTGAAAGATACAGGGACGTGCTTGGCTTCATCGCCAGCACCCGTCCATGTATAAAGCGGATATACGCAAGCTTGATTTTACCAAGGTCCACGAATCGTCGTCGAGGGAGCTTTAACCTACCTTTGGTTCGTCACTGCAACAAGGAGGCGGGTCACTTCAACCACCTTCTTCGAGTTTTTTGCCGAAGATCTAGACTTGTGTCCTATTTGGACCACCAGTTTGAATGGCTACCTCCGAGCCATGTTCTAGCAGCCGATGGACTTCATCTAAGTTTCGAGGGTGTCGCACTGCTAGCATGCCATATTAGACAATTATGTTTCAACAACCCCAAAGATATGGGGTCGTCTATGTGGACTGACTGTGCGCCGAATGTGTCCTCACATCGCACTTCCACTACAAGCGGCCCTAAAAGACCGTCTACCGTACAGCCCCGGAGGATGCCTGGTGCTGCAACGATCCAAAATGGCCGAACAAGATTGCGGAATTTACCTGACCGCGACACATCATCCGACCCGCCGCAACATTCTGGGCCGCGCGGACCAGCTCCCACATCAATCAACAGAAATGCCACGATGCCTCAGTCGAGGTACAACTTACGAGGACACCGTGATGTTCCATCCCATGAAATGAACTGACTAGGAACCACCAGATTCGGTAAGAGTGCTTATCTAAATGCATCCGTTCATTTCATGAAAATTCGTAAAGTTATTGAGAAGCGTACGCGCTGTGAATTGCATGCATCTACTATGAAAATGTATGTTGCTACTTCCACTGCGCCTAAAGGCTTATGCCTGTCCTTGAAACCTGCGGTTTCTGAAATGTCGAGTGTACATTTGACTAAATGGAACAACACGCTAGCACGAGCTTCTATTGAATTGACCGAGATCATTTCAAAGCATTATGAATCGTCCGCGAAGGTTCTAGCTAATAAGGAGAAACAGCTGCGTGCCACACATGTCCTAAGCAGTGAAGAAAACAAGGAGCTCCACTTGTACAGGCAGAAAAAGCTGAATGAAATTAACCATGTCAAGCGGAGGAAAATGGTTCGGGATAACATACCCGTTGCTTTGTATTCCGAAGCGCATGGAAGTGTTTCCGACCCTGCTAAGCATACCGGGCAACTTACTAATATAGTGAATTTATCTAGTCATCAATTAAGTCTTGAAGAATCTAAGGTTTTGTCGCTAGGTTTAAACTTTTGTCCCGCAACTGGCGGCTACAATGAATTCACGCTCATTGCCGATCTTCATAACTTTGAAAGAAACATGCGATTGCGCGAGTACTTTTTCAACCGCCAACCAAGTGAACAAACCAACTCCGCGTTACCATCTGGTAAACACTGGACACCACCCACTCAACGGGATAAATGCCTCGATTTATATATACGAGCTGTACAGGATGATGTACTTCAAGCGTACAAAACACGTTTTCCCTTCCGCCATAACGTCACCTTTAAAGAGGCTCAGGCTATCAAAGCATTGGCTAGCCGCAATGATATAGTAATTAAGCCAGCAGATAAAGGTGGTGCAGTAGTGGTATTGAATGCTGACAGCTATATTGGTGAAGCCCAGAGACAACTTGATGACACCACATACTACAGGCGTCTAAATGACGACCCGACAGCGGAATTTAAACGCATTGTCAGTGATGTTGTTACAGATCTTGTAAAAGAAAACAAAATCGCTCAGTCTGCATTACGTACGCTGATTCCACTAAGCCCGGTGGCTGGTAGGTTCTACACCCTACCCAAAATTCACAAAGAAAACATTCCCGGTAGACCGATTGTGTCTGGTATAGGTACGGTGACAGAAAATTTGTCACGCTACGTTGATACCCTCATTTCTTCTATTCCGGTTTCACTTCCCTCGTACATTAAAGACACCAATCACTTTTTAAATGATATCATTGATTTAGACATTCCTGATGGGTCATTTTTGGTGATCCTCGATGTTTGTTCTTTGTACACCAACATTCCCCATTCTGATGGTATCCGCGCTGTTGTAAAAGCGTATAACGAGTCTGACCTCGACAAATCGATAGACTCCTCTACACTAGCTACGCTTCTCAAATTAATTCTCGAACTAAACAATTTCGAGTTCAACGGACAACACTTCATTCAAGTTAGCGGCACTTCCATGGGCACACGAATAGGCCCGAATTACGCAAATATTTTTATGGGCTCTCTAGAACGCGATTTTCTTGCCAGCCGCGATTTGAAGCCTTTTTATTACAAGCGTTTTATCGATGACATTTTTTTAGTATGGCATCATGGTGAATCCCAGCTTCTTTCTTTCATCAGCGATTATAATAATGCCCATCCAAATATATCATTCTCGCACTCATACTCGGACACCAGTGTCAACTTTCTTGACGTCACAGTGACACTGTGCAATCGAAAATTGACGACCAAACTATATAGGAAACCAACCGATAGACATCAGTATCTTCACTTCCATAGTAGTCACACAAAACACTGCAAAACCAGTATTCCATATAGTCAGGCCATTCGCTTTAAACGCATCTGCTCTGATAACAATGATTTCGCTCGCAACTGCGAAGACCTACGAGGTGCTCTTACGAGGCAAGGATACCCATCGGGAATCATAGACGACGCCCTCAAGAAGGCTAACAACATTGACCGTAAAGAGTTGCTCACAAGCAACAAACGATCTACAAACACTTCACGTAACAGTGTTAACCTCATCCTTACGCACTCAGCTTCGGTTCCTAATGTGGCCAATATTCTAAGAAAACACCACAATATCTTGCAACAAAGTGATCACTTAAAAGACATTTTTACGGAACCATCGAGGGTAGTTTACCGCAGATCACGCAACCTGCATGATACATTAACATCATCGAAAATAATTAATCGGTCCAACTACAGTGGTTGCCATCCTTGCAATAAGCCCCGCTGCAAGGTTTGCCCGCACATGTCAAGTACTCATACCGCAACTAGCACCGCATCAAACTTTTCCTTAAAAATCAACGGAGACTTCACTTGCGACAGCGCTAATGTTATCTACATGCTTGAGTGCTCCACCTGCCGTATGCAATACATTGGGCATACCGAAACATCATTCAGGTTACGTTTTAACAACCACAGAGCCCATGCTTCTAACCTTCCTCATCTTCCACTGTCAAAACATGTCCAGATGCCAGGGCACTCTTTCGAAAACATCAAAGCCACAATATTACAATCCGGGTTTAAAACTCATCATGACCGAGAAGTTCGCGAGTCCTATCTCATTAACAAGTTCAACACTTTGCACTCAGGCATCAACGAAAGCGTTGGACGCGTTACTTTCCTTTCTATGTAGCATTGTCCATCACAGGAATGCGTTAAATGCCCCCCAACCCATGCCATCGTTTCTTCTCTCATTTGTTTGATTATATATATTTTTTGTGTGTGCTTCCATTTATTATATGTGCGCATGCAGTAGTTTGGCATCAAACTTGACGCTTCAGTTACCAGTTGAATTTTGTTTACTGTCCCTCGGGTATCTTACAGTGTGCGTGACATGTGCTCATGATATTCGCTTGGCTTATGAAGTGCTTTATTGCTTTAAAAATTTGCCCTACGCATAAAAATTTGCCCTACGCTGAAGCTATGCGCTCATATCTTGAGTTATCCACAGCGATATTGTTGCTCAATACTCGTATCAAATTATACTGACAATGTTGTTTTGGTATTGCTTTCGCACTTTCTAATCACTATTCTGATCAATTGTGTGATTTCAACGGCCCTTAAAAGGGGCATCTGCTTGTCTACTCTTTATTCCCTGACGAAGGCCGTGCCACGGCTGAAACGTTGGCATAAAAGTATTGCTCTTTCGTACGTGTACTCGCTTGTGTTCTTTATATGTACCAGACCCCTTGAACTTCCTGCTGAATATATATATATATATATATATATATATATATATATGTATATATATATATATATATAGTGGGAGTAATAATTCAATGGGCCAGTTAGTCTTCGTGAAGGTATGGGATATGGCACAACGGGAGCGTTGTCAACAAGGATAAATATATTTATTTCCCAACAGTTTCGGGAGGGGACCTCCCTTCATCAGGGGATGAGTTACTCATCCCCTGATAACTCATCCCCTGATGAAGGGAGGTCCCCTCCCGAAACTGTTGGTAAATAAATATATTTATCCTTGTTGACAACGCTCCCGTTGTGCCATATCCTATATATATATATATATATATATATATATATATATATATATATATATATATATATGAATGAATTAGACTTGGGAAAGTCAGTCAGCGCCACCAGCACGTGACTGTGGGTTATTATCAGTCTGTTTGGTGGCACGTAGCACGTGCTGGCAACTCACCAATAAACCCACGTATACTACTTAATGGCACCGAGTCTGCCAGAACGAGACCTTCGTTACAGAAGGAACGAATGACGCATATTTAAGGTGGTCGGAATTTCCGGAGCCCTCTAGTACGCTCAATAAGGGAACTTCTTTGGCTCAAACATTATGGAAAAAAAATGGCACATCCAACGTGCAGGGGGAATTGATGATTTGCGAAGCACGATTGAGGAAGACTGATACGTCACTTTAAAATCAGCACAACGTTACGAGGTGGAAGAAGGTTATGCCATACATTACTTCCATGTCATGATTATCATGTTTGCATGGGTCGTTTACCTTCGGCATCAATCCACGTCACGTGGTACCAAATGTAGCATATGTGGAGGTAATTTGTCATTCATTGACGTCGTAACACTAAATTTGGTTTATGTGAATCTAGCGAAATGGCCGCGAGTGCATCATGAAGGGTCCAATATACTGCAACGTAACGTTGACACGCGCGAACGCTGGGCACAGCGACGCTACGTTATAGCCAAACAGGAGCACTCTGAGTCTGACGATAGGCACGACCGGCGCGACCAGCGTCCGTCGGCGCGGCTTGACGGCAACAAATGCGAAATAAGCCGTCCTGCACTTCGCGCCGATGCATTACCTCGACAGCACTGCATCTGCCTCTTTTCGTGACGGAGGAAAGCCGGACGCGCTGAACTGTATATGCGTCAAAGCAACGCATCATAGCACTCGCCTACGAATATATGGCAAAACAGGCCTTGGAGTGGAAACTACGGCGTGACGCGACGAAACAAACGCCGGCGCGCACGCACACCGAGTCACGCCAATATCCATTGGCGCGTTGACTGTGGCATGTAGTGAAGTTCTCACATGACACGAATTGCGTGATTATCATGTTTGCACCAATCACATACCTTCGTCATCCATCGATGTCACGTAATACCGAATTCCGCGTAAGTGAAGCTAACGAAACTTTCGTGAGTGCATCATGAGCGTAGCATGTAGTCATGTTCTTACAAGACACGCATCTGATGTTTATCATGTTTGCACCAGTGTCGTATCTTCGTCCTTCACTCACGTCCCGTAATACCAAATTCAGTATAAGTGAATCTAGTGAAAAGGCCGCCAACGCATCATGAGCATGAATAAAGTCATGTTCCTACATAACCCACAACTCATGATGATCATGTTAGCACCAGTCGCATAGCTTCGTCATTAGTTCACGTACCGTAATACCAAATTTGGTATATATGACGCAAGCGAAATGGCCATGAGCGCATCATCAGCGTGGCATCTAATTATGTTGTTACATGACACGCATATCATTCTTTTCATGCTATGACTAGTCAAATATGCTTGTCATACAGCCCTGTTATGCAATACAAAGTTTGATATTGATACCACAATCAAAACTGCCAGGAGAGCTAAAAGTCGTAAGCGCTAGTAGATAGATAGATAGATAGACAGATAGATAGATAGATAGATAGATAGATAGATAGATAGATAGATAGATAGATAGATAGATAGACAGATAGATAGATAAATAGATAGATAGGTACGCTCACAGTTGCTGAAGTTCATTTGAAATGCTTCGCATTTTAAACCAAGCATTCCTGTCACGTGTGTCCGATTTGGCGCGCTGTTCAATTTTGGCAAATGACTCAGTACGTCTGTTTAAAGGCGCTCAGCAGGATTGAGCGACTTTTGCCAAACTTGTAATCGTCGCGAGCTCTGGCTACAGCCCCTATGAACTAGCCAACAGTACGAAAGAGTAAAATCCACCCCTCAGCGCGCTGCGTTTCATTGTTTACGATGTAACCATTCATCGCGTCAAGGAGCGTCGACGAAGCTGGACGGTGCTTTAAAGCCAGAGGCTTCTTCTGCTTTCATTCGTTTAATGTTCCACTTAGTACAGAAGTGCACCCTGTAACTACTGGGTACTGGCAGCGCGAAATACACCCATCAGCTGTGCTCTCTGAAGCAGCGTTTGTCGATGAGAACGCTGTCTGCGTCTGTCTGCGTCTAAGGAACGCGCACCGGCGCGCCAGTGAAACGTGGTACACGTCGCAAAGGAACAATGTGACACGCAGTCCTCTTTTCAGGAGAAGCGTGCGCACGAACACAGGGGGATAAAAAATGGCAGATACCACGCACAGTGGGAATCGATGATATGCGAAGCACAACTGAGAAATGTTGATATGTCACTTTAAAATCAGCTCAACGTTAGGATGTGGAGGTAAACGTTGCCGTACATGACTTCCGTGTCATGATTTTCATGTTTGGATGTGTCGTTTTTCTTTGTCTTCCATTTATGTCACGTGATACTATATTTAGTATATGTAGAGCTAGCGAAACGGCCGCGAGCACGCTAATAACGTAGTATGTTGTCATGTTCTCACATGACACGCGTGTCAGGATTATTATGTTCTCACCAGTCATACATATCGTCTTTTATTGACATCACGTAACACGAAATATGGTATAAGTGGAGCTAGCAAACGGCCGCGAGCGCATGATGAAGGCCCAATATACTCTAATGTAGCATTGACTAGCGCGCATGCCGGACACAGCAATGTTACCTTAGTAAAACGCGATCAATGTATCGCCTGACGCCAGGCGCGATGAGCGTCCGTCGGCGCAGCCCGACGGCAACCAGCACAAAATGTGACATGCTGCATTTACCGACGATGCGTTACCCAATCAACATTGCGTCTCCCTCTTTTCGTGAAGCAGGGACGCCGGATGCGCTTAAACGCGCATGCATCAAAGCAACGCAGCGCGGCGCGCGCCTGTGAGTATATGGAAGGACCGGCATCTGGCGTGGCAACGCCGGCGTTACACGACGAAACGAATGCCGATGAGCACGCGCACCGCGCCAAGTCCAAATGTATTGGCATATTGACTGTGGCATGTAGTCATGTTCTCACATGACACGCAACTCATGATCATCATGTTTGCACCAGTCACATACCTTCGTCGTTCATTGACGTCACGTAATACCAAATTTGGCATATGTGAAGCTAGGGAACGGCCGCGAGCGCATCATCAGTGACGCATGAATCATGTTGTGTCATGACTCTCAAGTCGTGAGTATCATGTTTGGATGTGTTATTTAACTATGTTGTCCGTTCACATCACGTATCATACCGAGTTAGCTACATTACTACAGCGAAACGGCTGCGAGTGCATAATGAGCTTAAGATGTAGTAGTGTTGTTACATGACACGCATGTCATGTTGTTACATGACACGCATCTCGTGATTTTCATGTTTCGATCTGTCGCTTGTATTCGCCATGCAATCATGCCATACCATACAAGTTTTGCAACATCTCATGTGAATGAAACGACCGCATGAGCTGCAGGACCATGAAGTGTAAATCGTGACATTCATGACACACATGTCGTGATTTTCATGTCATGAGTAGTCAAATATGTTATTCGTAGCCATTTTATGCCATACCAAGTTTGGTATTGATAGCATAATCTAAACGGCCAGGTGAGCTAAGAGCCGTAGGCGCCTAGATAGATAGATAGATAGATAGATAGATAGATAGATAGATAGATAGATAGATAGATAGATAGATAGATAGATAGATAGATAGATAGATAGATAGATAGATAGATAGATACGCTCAAAATCACCAAAATTTCCTAAGAAATTCTTCGCATTTAAAAGCACATCACATGAGCGCAAGGGGGCTGTTTCTCTGTGGTTACGTGGCGTTCACCGCATCAAACGCTGGACAGTCACACCGGCTCCATCACAGCCACGAGTTGAACTCGGGCCTTCTTGGAATCAACGAGTTTGCATCCGAGTTCACGCGTCCATCACTTTGATTGACAAACGTGCGTGGCGAATATCGAGTCCACCCACCACATTTGCACTTGCCGGGGTGCAGGGCTCACGCCGCATAGCGAGCGAGCGCACGGTTCTTACACCAGCTTGCGCACACTTTGCACACACGCACTCAGAAGTAAAAGTGATAATTCTGCGTGAATTTGATCTCTCACATTCCATTCTGCCGCGCTCATCACGCATCTAATCACAGCGGCGTTGCCGCCATGATGCGAGAGCCCTTTGTGACTACCTGGTCTTATATTCATCTGCAATTCATGATAGAAGAAATACGAGCAGCACGATAGTGCTGCGTGTGCACCCTTGCTGACTTTGAGTGTGAAAGTTTCTATGCTACAAGTGGAACAAAAGAAGCAGTCGAAAAGAGGACATATGCCCACGAACACGCCTGTGGGAGGCGCTTGTTGAGTTGGCAAAAAAAAGGCAGATCCCACGTACAGTGGGAATCGATGATATGCGAAGCATAAATGAGGAAGGTTGATATGTCACATTAAAATCAGCACAACGTTATAGGGTGAACGTAAATTATGCCATACAATACTTCCGTGTCGTCATTATCATGTGTGAATGTGTCGTTTACCTTCGTCATCCATTGACGTCACGTGATACCAAATTTAGTCTATGTGGAGCTACTTCTTCATTCATCGACGTAACGTAACACCAAATTTGATATATGTGGAGCTACCGAAATGGCCGTGACCACATCATAAATAGACCAGTATACTACAATGTAACGTTTACGCGGGTGAACGCTGGCCACAGTGACACTACGTCAGCAAAACGCGAGCACTATGATAGTCTGATGGCACGCATGACCGGTGCGACCAGCGTCCGTCGGCGCGACCCGACGGCAACCTGCGTGAAATGCGTCATGCTGCGTTTCTCGCCAGTCCATCACTCAGACAGCACTGCGTATAGCTTTTTTCGTGACGGAGGGACGCCGGACGCGCTGAAACGCGTATGCGTCATATCAACGCAGCGCAGCACGCGCCTGCAAGTATGTGACAGGACCGGCGCCTGGCGTGGCCACGCCGGCATGACGGGACGAGGCGAACACCTAACTTTATTAGCACCTTGACTGTGGAATGTAGTCATGTTCTCACATGACACGCACCTCATGATTATTATGTTTGCACCAGTCACATACCTTCGTCCTCCATTGACGTCATCCACTGACGTCAAATTTGGCATGTGGGAAGGCAGCAAAATGGCCGCGAGTGCATCACAAGCGTGGCATGTAGCCTTGTTGTTACATAACACGCATGTCATGAATATCATATTTGGTTGTATCATTTACCTATGTCGTCCCTTCGCGTCATGTAATACCGAATTTCACACATGCAAAGCTAGCGAAACGGCCGGGAGCGCACCATGGGCGTAGCATGTAGTCATGTTGTTTGCCCCGCCGCGGTGGTCTAGTGGCTAAGGTACTCGGCTGCTGACCCGCAGTTCGCGGGTTCATAACCCGGCTGCGGCGGCTACATTTCGGATGGAGGCGGAAATGTTGTAGGCCCGTGTGCTCAGATTTGGGTGCACGTTAAAGAACCCCAGGTGGTCGAAATTTCCGGAGCCCTCCACTACGGCGTCTCTCATAATCATATAGTGGTTTTGGGACGTTAAACCCCACATATAAATCAATCAATTAGTCATGTTGTTAAAAGACACGCATCTCATGATTATCATATTTGCACCAGTCGCATACTTTCGTCCTCCATTCACGTACCATAATACTAAATTTCGTATATGTGACACTAGCTAATTGGCCTCGAGTGCATCATGACCGTGACATGTAGTCATTTTGTTTCATGACACGCATGTCATGATTTTCAGGTTAGGGTTTGTCGCTTGTGTTCGCGATGCAGTCTTGCCGTACCATACCAGTTTTGCCACATGTCATGTAAACAAAACCACCGCAAGAGCTGCAGAACCATGAAATGTAATTCATGGCATTCATGGCATACATGTCATTATTTTTATGTTATGACAAGTCAAACATGCTCGTCATATAGTCATGTTATGCCATGCCAAGAATTGTGTCGATACCATTATCGAAACGGCCAGGAGAGCCAAAAGTCGTGGGCGGATAGATAGATAGATAGATAGATAGATAGATACATAGATAGATAGATAAATTCATTCATTCATTTTATTTACCCTGAGGGCCATATGGCAATAGAGAGGGGAGTGGAACAAAAGTTTACAAAGAGAAGGAAAATACAGCATGAGAATATACAGCATAGAAAATACACATTATACCACAGAATGTTCAGCAGAGAAAATACAGCATGACAATAAGCAATGCAACAAACATATAAATAAAAAAGTAAAGAAAAAGAAAAGAAAAACTCCTAATTATACAATAGTAGCTTTGCAACGACGGTGAACATATTACAATTTTGAATAACGTTTAGCTCATACAATACTGAGTAATTTTTGACGAAAAATATTGTTATTAGTAATAGTGACGATAGATTCTGGAAGGTGGTGCCAATGTACCAATGTACGAGGTATAAGTGATCGATAAAAACACTGGGAGTTGCAGAATGCGATTCCAACCTTATGACGATGGTCGATGCGATGGGATATGTACTGAGGATCTAAGATTATTTGGTTATGTAGGGTGGCAATGGAATATTTTGTGAAATGTACTCAAACGAGATATTTTTCGACGAGATGCAAGGAAAGGAAGGTCTAGGCTGGTTTTTATTAACTGATACTGGCGATGCGATTGTAGTTAGAAATTATGAAACGAGCGGAGTTATTCTGTACGCGCTCAAGTGAAGTAACCAGGTTATTGTAGTAAGAATCCCACACTGATGATGCATATTCAAGTTCGGAACGTAGTAATGTTTTGTACAGCAGAAGTTTTAGTTCAGAAGGTGCTTTTGAAAAGTTACGACGTATGCAGCCTAACGTGCGATTAGCATTATTAGTAATGTATGCGATGTGGGGTGTCCAGGATAAGTTAGAAGTGATAAGAATGCCCAGGTATTTATACGAGGAGACTGGATAAAGCGGGACGTTGCTCAAGTAGTATTTTGGTGGGGTGTTAGCAGATCTAGTTACGCGAATTACCTTGCAATTAGCGATGTTCAAGTACATTCGCCATGTGCTGCCTCAAGCTGCTACTGTGTTAAGGTCAGATTCAAAGCTTAAACTGTCAATATTACTGGTTATTTTACGAAAAATGACGCAGTCATCTGCAAAACAGATTAATGTTAGAAGAAAGTGAAGACGTGAGGTCATTAATATAAATTAGAAACAAAAGTGGTCGAAGAACTGACCCTTGAGGTACACCTGAGTGGACCGCAGCAGATGACAAACTGTGATTCTTTAGCAGTAACGTATTCAACACGGTTAAACATGAAACACTCAATCCACTTGAGTAAACTATTGTCAATATTAAGTAAGCTCAGTTTGAAGAGCAGTAGTTGGTGACAGATTTTATCGAAAGCCTTACTGAAGTCTAAAAAATGCAATCAGCACATGATGAACGGTCTAAAATCTGATGCAGTTTGTGAGTGAAATATATTAGCTGTGTTTCGCTTGAAAAATGTTTGCGAAAACCATGTTGTGCTGGTGTAAAAAAATTCAATTCAAGGAAGTTATTGAGGTTGGTGAAAATGACATGTTCTAATAATTGACAGGAAGTGCTTGTTAACGAAATAGGGCGATAATTTTTCGGAGAATGTTTATTACCAGACCCAAAGATTGGGACCACCCTCCCGATTTTTCATTCTGTAGGAATGGTTGATGTTTCTAAGAACTAATGAAGGATTTTTGTTAGTATCACTGAACTTTGAGTAACGGTGCATTTCAGATATTCGATACCAATATTGTCATGGCCAGGGGATGAGGGAATGGGCAAGTTATTTATGAGTTTAGCGATACCGGAATTATCAATGGAAATTGGTGGCATGGCAACATAATTGAAGTTTTGCTCATGGGGTTGGATGACGCTATCAACTCGAGAAAAGTTGTTTTTAAAAGTGTCATTAAGAAGATCGGCGCACATGTCAGTAGCAGCTGGATTGTCAAAATCATATACTAGAACTATGCTGTTATCTGGTAAAGGGTTAATTAGGCGCCAAAATTTACGTACATTATTTGCAAGCATATCTGTGAAAGTTCGAGAAAGGAAATGTAATTTAGAGGATTTTAAGGCGGTAAGGTAGGCGTTGTGCGCTGCTTTGTAAATCGCCCAACGGTCTTCAAAAGGCACTAGTTTTGCTGAAATGTAAAGTCGTTTTTTACGGTTAGTAGGCGTTTGATGTAGGTTTTGTACCATAGTGCCTGGTGATTAGAAATGATGGTTTGGTTAGGAATCTATTTCTTGGAAAGTTCGTCTACTTTTGCAGCAAAAATATCCCAGTTCGATTGGACAGAGCGATGACTGAACTGGATAAAAAAGGAAGCAACGAAGTTCGACAGTTCGTCGTGATGGCATCGAAACTAGCATTACTGTAATTGACTATGAGTTTTTTCACTTTGGTTTATTTCGGGGGTGGCAATTTAAGGTGAAAAGCAAGCAGAGAAACATCCCTAATACCAGGCATATAAGTGAATTCAGAGGCTAGATAAGGCGAGTTGGTCAAGACTAGGTCAAGGGTACGTGAAGTTATACTGGACATTCTTGTAGGTTGGGTCACCAGTTGACACAGGCCAAAAAGAGAACACAAATCTACGAAATCCTCGGCCTGTGCTAAAAAAGGTGATAAGCTTGGTGGATCAGTGTTCTAATTTAAGTTGGGCAGGTTAAAATCGCCTAGTAAAAACAGAGGCGTGAAAGAAAAGCGCGAAGCGAACATGTTTATAGAATCGTGGATAGATAAATATGTGGGGTTTAACGTCCCAAAACCACCATAATATTATGAAAGATGCCGTAGTGGAGGGCTACGGACATTTCGACCACCTGTGGTTTTTTTTTTGCACCCAAATCTGAGCACATGGGCCTAGAACATTTTCGCCTCCATCGGAAAGGCAGCCGCCGCATGGAATCGTGGAGTTCAATTATGAACGTTTCCGAAGATGAAGGCGACCGATAGCATACCCCTAGGATAATTTTTAAGCGACGAATTGTTAGCAGAACCCATACTAATTCAATGTCGTGATTAATCTGTATGCATGACGATAGAAAATATTTTGATATAGCTAAGAGCACGCCTCCCCCCCCCCCCTCTCGGCGCACCGTGCTATCACAGCGATAAATGGTAAAGTTTTGCGCATTGTCAAACAATTCATTGTCACGCGTATTTGGAGAAAGCCACGTTTCAGGAAGTGAAATCACATGAGCGCCGCACGAATCTGTCGCGGATGATAAGGAGTCAGATTAGCAATGCTTCTTGTGTTTGAATAAAGAAAGGATAGCTTAGCTGTAGAGGCAGGTAATAGATCATCTCCCCTCTTGTTTCCCTATTGTGAACTGTTTGTATTTTGATGTCGAGCGTGTCCTGCATAAGAAACTTGTGATTGGGATTCTTCGACGATTCCAAGGTTAGTATTGTAGATATAACACTTGCCGTTCTAGCATCTTATTGTAGGGAAGTTTAAAGAATGCAGGATTAGGCTGATTGTTACGAAATTCGGTTAGCTTTTTGCGGGTGAGGTGTGTGATTGCTGAAAAATCTTCCGATACACCAATGTTTCTTTGCTTTAATTGGCCTCGGAGCGAGAAAAGTTGCTCTTTAGGTTTGAAGTCAGTAAGCTTGACAATGATCTGGCGGCACTTGGTAGGAGAAAAGGAACCTAGCCTGTGTGCCCTCTCAATCGTGCTGCCTATGAAGGTACTTAAAACTGACTTTATTTCAGAGACTAGTTTGGCTTCTGTATCCTGCCATGTTTTTTTTGAATCGGGAAAACCTTAGAAGAGAACATTGTTTTGCCGTGAGCGATCTTCCAAGTCATCGAGTCGTGACTGGAGTGAAAAATTGCGTGCTTCAAATTTGTTGACCGAAGCATGAAATTCAGATAGCTCTTCATTAACTTTCTCGAGGACTTCAGATTTTTGCTCGAGGTCATTGAGGCGCTTTTGTATGGTGATAATCTTTGCCTCTATGTTCTTCTGGCCACATTTAATTGACTAATATCAGCTGCTAATTTGTTCAGAACTTTTGCACTTTGTAATGACCTTGTATGAATATCCTTGATTATTTAAAAAGAACAGGCATTTGCTCGGTTGGGTTTTCAGGTAAAGATTCGATATCTAATAGATTTTCTGAGCGCGTACTTGGTCCCAGATTTGTTTCGATGTCACTAGAGAGTAACAAAAGCAATGCCACTGAAAAACAGTCTATTACAATTTCACATAACCTTTGTGCACATGGGAACACTAGCAGAAAGGCGTCATCTGATTTCCTAGCAAATAGCGGTAATGCTTCATACTTGCACGGTGAACAGTAGATTAGGAAAACTTGATGTGACGCTGTTCCCGTGTCCACTGAAGGAAGGTCGGTGAAAGCAGCAGCTTAAGTTCTTCTCTGGGCGTGATGTCAGGGTTGATGCGGTTGGTAGTTCGTATTCCACAGCCGAAGGAAGCTTAGCCGGCAAGTGCACATGCCTGGAGTCGATCACGGACGAGAGCACTATCGGCACCATCGGCGCAGCAGGGGTGGATATCGGGCTGGCAAAGGCAACCACTGACCACGACAGTAGGAGTAATGGTCGTTCCTGCATGTTGAGCAGTAGATTAGGAAAACTTGATGTGATGCTGTTCGCGTGTCCTCTCAATAGATAGATAGATATGCTCAAAGTCACTGAAGTTCGCTAAGAAATGCTTCGCATGCAATACAGCACAACAATCAACCTGACGTCACTGCAGTGTTAAAATGGTGACTTAGTGACGGCGCTGACGTGTTCTCACGCGGTGTTTTCTTGATAACCGGCACCAATGTCCTACATGCGTTTCAAAGGCCACGCGCGTTCCTTTAGCCACTTTTATCTAAGCTGCTGTCACGCGCTCTGCACTGTCTTCATGCCACGGCCACTGCAAAGCAAGCTCGGAGCAATTGATTGATTTATATGTGGGGTTCAACGTCCCAAAAGCACCATATGACTATTAGAGACGCCGTAGTGGAGGGCTCCGGAAATTTCGACCACCTGGGGTTCTTTAACGTGCACCCTGTTCTGAGCACACGGGTCTGCAACATTTCCGCCTCCATCGGAAATGCAGCCGCCGCTGCCGGGATTTGAACCCGCGACGTGCGAGTCAGCAGCCGAGTACCTTAGCCACTAGACCACCGCGGCGGGGCAAGCTCGGAGCAAACTCGTCTGCCAAGAAGCTCAGGCCATTCTACATCACACCCCAATTAGCATAATTACGGTAGTCACAGGGGTGAATCCAGCCACTCTTTTAGGGAGGGGGGGTGGTGGCCAGAAGTGACTTCGAAAATAGGGGCATGGTCATAACTTTTTAATTTTCACTTGCGGAAAAACCCCTTCGCAGGATATATACCGTGAATGTGTGCTCACCGAGGTTACACTCATTTGTCCCAATTGATGAAAGGAGGTGGAATGCGAGCCCCTAGTTTAGTAAGGGGAGTGCTCATTTTTGTATTTTGTTAGTGAACTCGCAAAGATGAAGCCCTCACTGCCGAGCCCCTTTTCAGGCTGCAATGCGGCTGACCCCATCAATAGCATCGCTAGATAAAGGAGATGCACGAGAAGATTGGATTTGCACAGACAGCTCATGTTATGGGCGCATGGCACAAGGTCATCGAAAATGGGCAAGTTTTATCGCAGCACCCCAATTTGGTGGCGTATTTAGTGCGATGGAAGATGAGTTGTACAGTGAATGCAAAACTGAAATAGAAGCGATGACGTGAGTGCCGTTGGTTCGCAGCATATAAGAAATGAACAGTTGTTTGAATTCTTCACAGAAGTTGTTGGCCACTGTTATTGTGTAAAGAAAAAAAAGACGTTCCTACTCATAACCCTGGTGATTAAAGTGGTGTGAACTGTTCAAGGAAGTGAAGGTGCGGGGCAGAATGGACTCCCACTTTAAATAAATAGGAAAAGGGGAAGGGGGCTGCACGCCTGTTTTTTGTTGCCACCCCCTTGCGCATGCCCATTCACAATAACGCATCAAAAAAAAGTAACGCGGGGTGAAGGCAATCGCAGAGCATACAATAACTTTGAAGAAATCTGACATCTAAGTTCAATTGTGACAATAATTGAAGTGTGGCTATCGTGCACGCATGGGTGGTTTCTTTCGTTTAGGGCATAATACCATTGTGCAAAAAGACGTCCCTTAAAGCATCTGTTTTTGCGGGACACCCTGCTTCCGAAGGAAGTTTGAAGTAAATCCAGTGGCAGAACTGGCACATTGTATGAAATCAAAAAGATGCAAGTAACTCAAGCGGAGTGCTTTCGTTGAATGAGACTATTACGGGCCATTCTGCCCAAATTCAACTCAGCAGATCCACTTCGGAAAACAAGATGACATTGTTAAAACCTTGTCAATATACGATGTGGCTTCATAAAGTTGAAAGTTGCTTCCTACGTAACAAGCAATGCGGCACAGCTCTCGGCAATAGTACACAGGATCTTTATTCAAAGGAAATCTCGTCAACGGAACTGTTGCTTGGATGGAGCAGCTATGCATGGTTTTATCATAGAATTCTACGCTCCTGTTCATCATCCAGTAAGGGCGATTCCTGTTATACTAATATATTTTCGTGGTTCCATCAAGTTTTGTGTAATCGGAGTGTGCAAGTAAGGAACTATATTGTGCTGCAAGCGCCTTATAGTTTGCGTGGTAATATATGACGAATTCATCCATCTACGTATTCGGCCCACCACTCGCGTCGTATGCATCTCTGCGCGTCCATCTTAGGCATCCAAAGCAGTATAGCTTGAACCCGGGCCCGTCTAATTTTACTGCACTGTGAATAGTGGGGATAGAGCACGGGTCGTTTGCATAGAAAGCGGATGGTCTACCAAACGGCCGTGCTTCTGCTTGTCAAAACAGTGAAAAGAACTTCCTCTGTTTTTAAATAGAGCGAAATCGATTTCATGCTTAACAAACACACACGTTATGTATAGATGTTTTGCAATGGAACATCAAGCATTGCAGAAATAAGGTGCGGTACAAGTGTTCGTTGTCAAGGTGCGTCACATTATGTTATCATGATCATGGCGCCCTTTTTGAAAGCCGCTACTCACTACAAAAGGCACACACGCCACTGCGCCTATTCTCCTAAGGCGGCGTAGCAGGTGCACAGGAAACTGAAAAAGGTTTCACGGACCAAATGTTAGAAAACGCACTAGGAAGAAAATGTCACTATCGCGTTCAACTTCTAAAGGCGAAGCTTTAGGGTCGCCTAATTTTTAAATGGGCTCTGCAACATTTTTTGAGCATGATCACAAAGCGCTGCCTATCGTAGTAGAGGGTCTCGAGAACATGCGAGCCAAATAGTATAGCTCAGCATGTGGTCTGAAATTCAAAATAAACTAAAGACAATGGAAAGTTGCTTTCTTTTCTCTCGGCAATTGACTGAAGAAGCTCGAAAATCATTTGTATATTATACAACCCTTATATCTAATTGGCGCGTTCGGTCATTACAAGAATAATTGTTTGCGGCAGTGAATTTGTGAAGAAATGAACTCTTTCAGTGTATATATTATTTGGTTACTTGAAAACGTGTTTCAGGGCCCTTTGAAATAAGGTTTCTGGTTTGGAACAATGTGTAAGTGGTATTTTTAAGAGCTTGATCGGCAACTTTCTTTTGCTCGCGCCTTGTCCGGCGGTGGCGACGTCTGGCGTCTACACCGGTGTCGCCTGTGTACATTTCTCCGGTAGTAGCTCCAGTCCTCCCGTTCGGTGGCCCTAACAATGCTCTCTAAATAGTATACCGCTATCCAAGGCGCCACTTTTTCATGACCCAAGTGCTCGCCTCCCCACGGCTACGCTTGTTTTATTCTCGTCGCTTCATAGGCACAGAACTACGTGACAAGATTTTACAATGAGTGTTGTATACGTAGGAGTACCGATATTATCCCAAGCTACCTCACATGTCTGCTCTAAACTTCGTTGAAAAGCGCCTCATAGCTCCACGCCTCTCATTTATGAGCGCTAGGTATTAAACTCACGACAGCAGCCAGTATGGCATAAAGGGGCAGGTGTTAAACCTGCCGGAAAACGTGGCCAACTTTGTGTGGTGCTGGTCGCGGGACGTACTGGTGCTGGTCGCCCGACAACGCTGTCTTCAATGTATACATCATGCGCCGGCTCGTTAGCAAGCCTGAATACATAAATGGTCTCGCCAAAAAAAACACCCCCTGCACCTACGAGCAAGCTCATATAACATCAGTTACTCTGTGGATATGGCTTCGACTTTTTTTGAAAAAAAAAGGCTGCACCAATTTAGGGAGGTTAACATGCGTTTGTGGGTTCTTATCAGGAATGCACACTTGGTGCCATGTTTCAGTAAGAAAGATATATTGTGATGCTTGTTTTCTTTATTTAAAATTAGTTAAGCAGAGGCTCTCGTGTTGTAAATATTTATGCTGGCAATGTTTAAGACCCTGTAGGCATATCACAAAGTCAGTCCATATGAGAGCCAGGTATGTTAAGGGTGCAAGCACGTTGTTAGTTGTCTTTGGAAGGCCATCTCGCTTTTTGATTGCATGGACGCGAATTTAAAGTATATTTGGAAAAATTGCTCTAAATAAAATGACTTGTGGTGACAAGCCTCGAATTTGTAACGTGGTACCTAACAATAAGTTGGCTGTATCTCTTTTTTTCCCGCATAATAAAGAGCACTTTCGGCTTCACCATTAAGGGAGTTTCATCACACAGAAGGCGAAACGTGCGTCAAAAGCGCATCTGTATGCTTGCCCGGCAGTGAATTGAAGGGGATGAACCAAATGTGATAGCTTGCACAAATTCCACCCCTGTCTACACTTCTCGTTGTAAATGTGCATGCGTTGATAGACTTAATGCAACGAAATTCAGTGCGTGCTGTTTCAACAAACATACTTGCAGTCACCACCCGTCTTATGGTGTACCACTCGGTGTGGTCACCGTTTAACATAGTGCTACAGTATTTTAAGTAAAAAACAATATTCGACAACACAGGCAGGCGCCAACATTCGACGTCTTGCAGCAGATTTCACATAAGCTGCTATACGCACGGGGTACGCTTCAGCAACAATGAGTGAACTCTCGTAGATTTATCTACGCGATGTACACTGCATGCCGTAGTGTTGGCTCATCCTGACCATGTTCGATACAATAAGGCTAGCCAGAGAAAACTGAATGATAAACACTGTTTAATTAGACTAAATAATTTAAGCATGTTTCCAGGCTGTGATATCTTGGGAGCATTGTCACCGCATGCTAAGCAAACTACAAATGTGACTTTTGTGATGCCAAAAATTCTGTAAGTACAGATTGAGCAGAGCAGCGAATTATTTAGTCGATTAAGCATTTTTTTCTCTCTCTCAAGTGCTGGCGAAGAGAGTATGTGTGAAGTTTTTATACTATTTTTTGCCTTTTTGTTATCCCACAGGCAATGACAGGTACCGTTGACACGTATGCAAAAGAGCCCTTGTCCATAGAAGATGCAGTTTGCAAGCTTGACATCAAGTTCAACACTTTGAAAAGGCAAGAAACTTTTTATGTGAGATAAGCAATCGCAGTCTATAATTAATTTGATTGATTGATATATTGGGTTTACCGTATCAAACCCACCTTATGATTGTGAGAGACGCTGTAGTGAACTGATTTGATTGATTGATTGATTGATATGTGGGGTTTAACGTCCCAAAACCACTATATGATTATGAGAGACGCCGTAGTGGAGGGCTCCGGAAATTTAGACCACCTGGGGTTCTTTAACGTGCACCCAAATCTGAGCACACGCGCTGTAGTGGAGGGCACCGGAAATTTTGACCACCTGGGTTCTTTAACGTGCACCCAAATCTGAGCACACGGGCCTACAACATTTCTGCCTCCATCGTAAATGCAGCCGCCGCAGCCGGGATTTGAACCCGCGACCTGCGGGTCGGCAGCCGAGTACTTAAGCCACTAGACCACCGCGGCGGGGCGCAGTCTATAGTTGGTTGAATGTAGCATGGAATGAACAACGCGCACTTTAACAAGACAGATTGTGTTCTTTCTGTCCATCCTCGCAAAGTGAGCGTTCTACTTGCCTCGTTATGAGAAAAAAAATGTTACTTTGAAGATTTCCTGCCAGAATGCCTGGATTGCTGCCGCTAACGAATCTTTCTTCTCTCTTTCTTTCTTGCCACTCTGATTGCACTCTATTTTCGTCTCACTATTATACAGCTATCTCATGAGATGCCCATTACCTTCAGGGCAAACGCAGTGAAAAAAACATAAAAGCAAACATGCTCCCAACTGTTGGTGTCCTTTAAAGCAATTTTTCAAACGAAATGGGCACTACTCGCCTAAACAAATGCATGCTTTAAGACAAAATGGTGCTTTTCATTATTTTAATTTGTTTTTAAGCAAGATTCTTCAATAAGTTACCATGACAGGTCTCTCCGTTTTTCTGATTGGTGATATTAACATAAATTTATTACTAGCCAATTCTCGAATGCAATATTTCATTGATCTCATAAAGTCATTTCATTGCGCTAACACCATTGATTCACCCACCATAATTACGGCAAACACAGAAATCATAATAATTTTTGTATTACACACGACGATATCGCGGATGTGTTTTAAGGAATTCTTACTTTTGACACCAATGATCATCTGCGAATTGTTTTTTCGTACCACACCTAAAAGGAAACAATTGTGCACATGATGTTCCTATCAATAGAAGAAATTTGAAAATTGAGGCACAGGGTGCTTTTCGTCTCATCATCGAGAATATATAAGGGCAAATGTATACATTTAGGCACATCCAAATTTATTCTAAACATTTATTTTTGCAAAACAGTGAAATATTCATATGACACTGCATTTTCACTACATTGAGTTAAGGTTGACCGAAAATCTAGAAAGCCATAGAAAATCTAGAGAACCCATTAGTTAATTCATAGAATTCAAATATATAATTTATTTCATACTTTTCTTTCGTAAAAGATGAAATAATATTGCTGGAATATAAAAGAATAACGAACAAGCTGAACTCGAATCTTCGCAAAGCTCACACTAAATACTACAAAAATATGTTTGCTTCAATTTCAGCTCACCCTACAAAACTATGGGCTGCGATCCAGAGTATCAATGATTGCTCAGGCAGTGTAATCCCTAGCGCGCCTACTTTTGATAATGTAGAATATATTATTATTTAAATAGTAAACAAATTGAAGGATCATTTTTTTGCATGCGGGCATTGTAGATGACAGTCGCACAAAAAAACTCTAGAAAGGATCTGTATGAATATACGTCAGCTGAAAGTACCCACTCTAGGTTTTTTTCCCGTGTGCTGACCAGAAAATCTTTAATTTATTCAAATCTCTGAAGCCAGGTAGCGCAGCCGGACTTGATGAGATCAAAGCAAAACCGATCATTCATGTTGCTGATTTATTATGGGCTCCTCTTTGTCATATATGCAATGGCGCACTGGTGACGGGGATTTTTCCTGGTAATATGAAAATAGCCCAAGTAGTGCTTCTGCACAAATGTGGATCCCTCAATGAGCTAAATAATTATGGACCAATATTTGTGCTACCCCGGCCGTTTTTCAAAAGTATAAAAACTAATTTTAAAGACCAAGTTGACTTAATTTCTTTATAAAATGCAGGTCCTTATCGACTATCAGTATGGTTTTCGAAAGAATAAGTCGACCGAAGAGGAACTCCTCACTGTTAACGAACAAATATAGGATAATTTCAAATGTAAAATATACGCTGTTTGAATTTTTGTTGATTTCAAGAAAAAAAGCTTTTCAATCAATAAAAGATCTCATTTTATTTCAAAAACTAAGTTTTTACAGAATCAAAGCTTTTGCCCTAAATCTTTTTAGTAGTTATTTTTCAGACGAAATTCAATTTGTAAGCCATAACACTGTAATCTCAGAGTTGAAGGCAACAAAGTGTGGAGTACGTTAGGGGTCCATTATGGGTCCTCTATATTGTATCATTCATATGAACGATATCGTCAATATAATACGTACACCTAAGATGGTCCTCCACGCTGACGATACTAGTTTATTTTTCTCTGGTCAATATTTAGTTCAATTGGAAACAGCGGCGAACCATTGGTTGCGTGAACTGTTGATTCGGTTATCTCTCTATCAACTTTAGCTAATTATGTCTCAAAAAACCTGATGACATGGACAATTCTCTTTCTTTTGATGCTTTTGTTATTGACCGGCTATCGGCATTTAAATTTCTGGGAGTATCAATCGAACAACATTTAAATTGGACTCATCATGTAAACAAATTACATACTAGCATTTCTAGATCTAATGAAATGTTTCCTAAAATACGGCATATGGTTGCGACTTGGCTAAAAGGTCAGCTCTATTATTCTATAAAGCATCCGCAGCTATATGACTGCTTACTAATCAGAGGCACCACAAGCAAAACCAACTTAGGTAGGATCACATTCCTTCAAAAGCAAGCTGTCTGACACATGGAAAACCTCAGATGGCTTGACCGCACAGCACCATTCTTCCTAAAAAGCGTGATCTTAAAAATTGATCCGCTATATACCGTAAGACTTGCTACATACATACACAGAGAAATGCGAAAAGATCAATACGCGTTTGCAAACATGAATTCGGCCACACGTGAGCAATGTAGTTTAAGATACAGCCGCTTTGAACTTTCACATCATAGAAATAAAAACGGAAATAATCAGCCTCAATACCTGATATCTTTTTTATAAGAACATATACATGTTTTGAATTATGTGAATGAAGCCATCTGAAGATCTGCGTTTAAGCGTGTCGTTATATCTTACTTCTTTTCCTGTGTGCCCTCATGAGCAGGGCCTCAAGCGTTATGTGGCGTACGACATCTTTATAAAAAAATAGTGCATTTGTTTAAATATTTTATGTGTATCACGAACTGTTCCTGGTATGATTGTGTCATTTTTATTTTCTCTTAGTGCTTTCGCTTTCCTGTGTTGTAAGTTTATATATGTTCGAAACTCTGTTTAGCAGTGCTTAGGTGGTAGGGCCATTATAAGGCAGTTATTCTGCCTTTAGCCGTATCATCCCTTGACATGTAACATTTTGTGATGCAACAAGCTCAAATAAAACAATATAACTACTATTATTATTAACATTAATACTACAAAGCTGTAAAAAGTGAATTTGGCTTGTCCAGAATGTAAGGTTGCACAATCACATACACAATAGAGCGCTGTAGCCTGCTACAAAAGCTCTTCGGGGGCCCTCGCTATACGATATTTTACTAACAGAAAGCCTTAGCATTCAGACGTACGTACGACTGGCGTTTTAACTTGCGAGTGCAACCTGGCTTTGACGGTTTAAGGTGGATCAATATTCTCGCATAGTTTCTGCCTCGCAGAAAATGTTAGGCTCATCACTGCGATGAATAAGCAGAGCTGGGTTGACGAGAGAGTAAGCTAGCACAATCTGTGTTCTAAATCGGCACTACAGCAAATAATGTCGCTTTGAAAGAACAACAGCCTCATCGAAAAAAAAAACTATTCCTCCATTGCACTTACTTAAAGCGGAGAATAGCATGGCGCAAGTTACATGGTCAAGTTCGAGCCCTGACGGCCGTAAGGTGTCGTCGTCATTTGCAAGATGTGCTCAACTGGCATTGGAAACTTCTTTTTTTCACTATCAGTATGATCAGCTGATACGTTCACGATTACATCATGTAATATTACCAAGACATACACTCGAGCTCGACTATATGAAAGTACTTCCGAACATGACTATGTTTCAAGTTCAGCGTTCCAGGAGTTTGGGCCTGCCACTGGTGAGAATCTCTCAAAGAGAACGCATAGATACCGAGGAAGTACTTTTTATTCTGTAGATCTTTTTGTTCGGTGGGCTGGTGGCTTGAGCAAGGGAGATATTTTTTGTAATAGTGAAAGACGAGCTAGTTGGTATGAGTGCATCGTAACCTATTTTTAGCGCTGGTGTTATTCCCTTCTTTTCTTTGTCCAAGTGTCAGTGTGCACTAAAATTAAGTTACGATACATATCTTTTGCCCAAAGAAGAAAGTAAAGGAAGTCAGAGGGTAGAAGAAGTACAGTGCACATGGCAAGCACACGGCATGAGTGGGCTTTATTTCGGAAAAGCCACAAGTAATAGAAAGCGCGTGTGTGTCGCCGCTGCGTCGCTGATCAAGCATGAAATGAAAAATAGTAGGCCCTTTCTGGAATCAATCGCAAGTAGACATGTTTTTGTATAATTATTCTTTATTCCTCATTGTTATTGATTTAATCATTTGCCCACATTTATTCATATTAACGTTCATAATCTGATCTTTATTCCTGGAAGACTCGGCAGCTGTAAACACGAGCCGGACAAACGTGACCGTGCGTGCGATTGTAGTCATTTTCATCTTCGAGCAGCTCGATCACTGCCAGTGCTCCCAAAATATGTACGGCTACGTATAAAAAAAACAGCTTGATTAGCTATATCTAACATCACCCAGCGTGACACGCCCCAAGAAGCTGGCTTGCCCTTTTCAGGCATTTGTATTTTTTCTCACAGGAGGGGACCTACCCGCATTCATCAAGAGGACCCCACACAAAGCTAATAGAAACTACCTCTAGCCGTCGCATGCTTTATTCTATAACTCTTTCCCGGCCCAAGCGTGCACGGTCACCCTTTACTTCTCAGTTTGCTTTGTTACCGTGATAACTGCAGTAAATTGAAACAATATTGCCGTTCTCTTGAAAGCTCGCCATATTTAACACAGTTGTGAACAGAAAAAAGGTGTATGACGTCATCGCTGCGTACCGCATTCAAAGGTGCACGCCGAGTATGATGTGAGAAAAACAAAGCCCACACAAACGCGGAAGCCGACAGAGTTCTCCGGAACCCGAGGAGTAGGCATCAGGTGTTCAGTCAATGTGTACATCGGTATCCAATTTTGCTCCTCTGCAACCCACACCTGCGTACACCAGTTTTTCCAACACCAAATCGAGGAAAAATATTAGCTACCAAAACAAAATAATAATAATATTAATAATAATAATGATAATAATAATAATAATAATAATAATCTCCGCGTATGACGTTGAGGCTTTTTTCCGTGTTTTCAGGTCACGCAGTGATGTGAAGTCAACATGCGCATGGAAATTCGCATTGAAGATACAGCAAAAATTAATAAAAGTTGTATGTCTAACTATACGACGCATTGAACTACTCCTAGTTTTTTCGCGAGTGTGCAAAGAGTTCATTGGAGCATATTTGATAAGTTCACTTCCATATCGTCTTCGTTCTAGGAATCTTTTCATCTGGCTTATGCAGAAGTGCCGGCGGGCCGTCGCTCTGCGCGAGCTTTCCAAGGTAAGCTCTGTTATATAGAAATAGGGCCGTTGTCTATAATGCGATGAGGTAGAGGTTTCTAAAGGCTACGAGGAGTTTATTTTACACAATTACAACAAGGTTAGGTAGTTGAGAATGTTTTGTTCGTCTCTGTTTTCTGATCTCTGCACGGCCGCCAAGTCCCCCCGCACCAGCCCCTTTCTCTCTTCATTTCTCTCTTTCTTGTTAGTTGTCGGAGTCGTCTGGTTCAACGAAGTTGCAGTGTGAGCCATAAACACCGAGACGCTTCACGCCAACCATTAACAAGTTATTAATCTTCTTACACGGGGCGACCGGATAATTGTAGCCCCCCCCCCTTTTTTTTGCAGGCGGTGTGTTTATGTAGTAGAACGTTTGTTGGAGCTGTATGCGAGAACCAACATACATGAAGCCCACGTACGTTGGCCCCTGTCTTGGTTGTTCTCGTATGGAAGGAATCTTGCGACTTCTGGTGCTATGCAGGATCGACTGATTTCCTCCAATTTCAGGATCTTCCCGAGCCTTGGCAACATCTCCTTATGAACGAACCAACTGTACGAAAAAGTCAAATACACCCTTCAGCTATCTGCTTTTTATTAGTTCCGACCGAGCCAGTAATCGCGTTAGGGATGGTCGACTAAGTTGGGTGGTGTTTTAAAACAAGAGGCATCTTCTTTCATTTGTCTCTCGTTCCACTCAGTGCAGAAGTGCACCCATATAATAAAAGTGTCAGAAACCTTTTGTTATGAGTTTTTGAGGCATAGAGTGTTTCGATTTACTCTGAAGCTTTTAGTGCCTGAAGGAACTCTGTTTTAGAATAGTCATAGAGGAGCCTCTGAGATCAGCACCGGCTGAGCGTCTTACAATATCGTGACGTAGCTGAACCCGAGGCCACGTGTTAATCATGATGGTCAGCCTGTACAGTCTAGTGCGTCGCTCAGCCAGTGTTCGTCGTCTTTTAGCGCTTTCCCTTGCGCGAGCAGGATCGATGGGAACAAGCAGCCATGGGCGCAAAACGGGAAGTATGCTCTCTTCTGCCGAATGAAACAATCACGCTTCTCCGAGAGCAGGGATAAGAGGGGGGGGGGGCGTAATGTCAGGCGTAATATGGCCAAATTTTTTCAGCGTGCCTGCTTTGCGCACATGTTCCGACATGCTGCGCGCCCGCACAGCGCGGGAAGGCAGACCACCTTCGTGGGCTTAAAACCAGAAGTGATGTGAAAAGGCCAAGTGACTTCTTCCGTGCTCACTTTATCTGTGCCGGTGGTGGCAGTGCACCAAAAACTGCTCTTGACTGTTTTGGGCAACAGAAAAGTGCACCACCTAGACCAATGAAACACAACGCCCGCGCTCTCGCACGACCACTGGAAGACGCCGAAACTCGCTGGAGCACTTTGAGCCAATAGCTTGAAGTGCTCCAGCTCGACGAACGAAAAGCGCTATTTTTTGTCATCGCCCGCTAGCACCCGAGAACTTGTGGCCGGCTAATCAGCTATTAGGGGTGAAGTTCCTAAAGCCATGCGTCTGTCCCACCGAGCTCGGGGTACGTGACCGCCTATTTTGATAACTCACTCAGCAGGTGCGGATGGACGAACAGAGAGACAGACAGATGGATGGACGGATGGACAGATGGATGGACAAATGATTCATGGTTTAGCAACAAAATCGTCCAAAGCATAAATTACTCATTATCATTCACTCCGTGGATATGCTGTCATTTTTTTTGGCTGGATGGTATAGGCAGCCGACAGTAGACCAGAGGACGTGACGAAGCTTTTTAGGCTGCCTCAGCGTTTCTGGTACGACTGCCAGAAATACCAAGAAAATGATACTCTCGCTGAACATTGAGACGCTGAAGTGTCAATGCCCTTTTTGGCGCGTTTTCAAAGAAGGCTTTCTGGGCACTTATATAATCAGCGGTGACCACCCTGCTCATAACTAAGAAAGAAAATAATATGCACTGGCAAGGCCAGTTTCTGCGTCTACTCGCTAGGCTACGCATTTGAAGACTAAATTTTGCGGCGCCTACTCGCTAGGCTGTGTGTTATGGCGTTACCATCAGATCTCGTAAACTGCATTGCCGCGTGCCTATACTTAATATGAATGCCAGGATATGCTATGACCAAGCTTAGTATGCGAAGTCATGGTAAGGCCGAGGTAATCACGCAGCATCATAGGAATACCGTGCTAATGAAGCTATGTAAAGCTAGATGCTGGCTTACTAAAGCATTTTAGTCGATGAGCTAACTAAATTACGTTAATAACGCGACTATAGTAATGAACACGCCAAGTAGAATCATGATAACTAGCCCTCACCTATATAATGACACTTAGTAACCAGATAATTATGATTACGTTTATAGCTCCTGTCTGATAATGAACTCGCTAATTGTGCCCAACATAATTTCTTCTTAATAAAGCCTTATCAATAAAAGCAAGACTGCTCAGTCTATGGTGGTGTAGGCACAGCCAATTAGTACAATAAAATTATGACAGAGGTGATGCTGTCTACACTTAAAAGACGACCACGCACATGAAGAAACAACTTATTCAAAAGCTGCAAGAAGCTAAAGGTTCTCACTAGCTCTTCTATGGCTCCCGCCTTGCACACGTAGTGTAAGCTCAACAAATTATTTTACATGCAAAGAAGGTGCCACTTAGCGTTCAACGAATGAAACGTTTGACAGTTGCATCGGCATCATGAAAGTCCGTAGTTGGTGACAGGCCCTCTCAGAATCAACGATTTTGTACCCGAGTTCATGCGTCAATCAGTTTGCTTGACATACGTCATGGCGAATATTGGGTAGGTCCATCACTTCTGCTTTTTCCGAAGAGCAGTACTCACCTCGAGAGGCAAGATTATTGTATCGGCTTTATCGTGCGCTATATGCCTGCACAAACGCACACAATAGTAAAAGTGATATCACTACGTAGCTATGATGTCTCGCATTCAATTCTGCCACGCTCACGACGGATCCAATCGCAGCGGTATTGCCTCAATAATGCGAGCACCCCTGGTGACCACAATACATGATAGAAGCGATACGAGCAGCACGAGAGGGCTACGTGTGTACTTTTGCTGCCTTCAAGCGTGGAAATTTCCATGCTGCAAGTGGAAAAAAAGAACTAGTCTAAAACAAGATGTACGCCCACTAACACGCCTGTGGAAGGCGCTTGTTGAGTTGGCAAAAAGATAGCTCAATGATGACGCTGCACTGTTAAAATGTTTACTGTGTGGCGGCCCTTACGTCTTCGCACGCGGTATTTCTTTGATAACCACCCCAAATGTCACTCATGCGTTTCTAACGCCACGCGCATTCTTGTAGCGATTTTTATCAACGCTGCTATCACACACTCAACACTGTCTTGATGTCATGGCCTGCGCAGAGTCTGGCCTGCTCAGAGTCGGCCTGAGAGGCTTGGGCCATCCTTCACAGCACCTTTGGTATGTGCAGATACAGCCACTGTAAGTTCGCTGCTCAGAGGGGCGTTCATAAAAATAGTTTACTAATCAGAAAACAAGTGCGGCACTTGTGAAAAATAGGCTAGATTAATCCTCGCCCGGCGTTATTTTTTCCTTCTTTGTTGCGTTTTTCTCTTATGTTTTTGTTCTCTTCGCTAAGCCTCTATACTCAAAAACATGGTGAAAATGCTGAAAAAAGAAAACCTTTCTTTAGTATGTAGTCTATGGCAGTGAAATATTTTTACGTAGGTTTTATGCCATTTACATGTATTCAGTAAGTCGCACAGTTTTTCTTGTCTACCATGACAATGTGTCAAATATGGCTCTTTTTGGGCACATTTTCTTTGTGCCTAAACTTTTATGTTTAAGATTCATTAATGGCTCTAATCTCTCTAGATAAACTGTATAAAACAACTAACAACATGCAAAATAAGACTTTTTATTCAACAAAACAATTGTAATGTTAGATGTTTTAAAATAATCAGCCCGTACTGATTGCTTACTTCGAGTGCATGATAATTATACACAAAATATCAGGCTTTAAAGCTAATAATTGAATTCTTCGCATGCTGAGCAACATGTTAAAAAAGTTGATTCGACTGTGGTCATGAGAAAGCCTAAAAACATGGCGTTCAAACAAGACTTGCCCAAACCTATATCTGGATGAAAACCATACAGCAGTAGGAAATGGAAAATGGAAGCTTGCGATGAAAAATTAATAAACAGGGGTTGTGTTGATCCAAAGTTTCGACATGCGGGCTAGTCTTACTCAAGGCTAGCACAGAACTAGCGTTGTTCTACCGTTGGAGAAGGCTCGTGCGCTTGTCGAAACATCAGCTCGACACAACTACTGTTTACAGATTTTTCATTTTGAGGAAAACGCTGTTTAGACATAGACATGGAACCTCCTCTATGGAGCAAAAGTATCAATTTAAAAATGATTTCTTCTATCATGGGAACTTGGAAATCATGGCAGATTCGAACATGTGGCTTGGTAAAGTCCTTGAGTACAATGCAATGCCAAGCAGCCAGTTCGAAATTTCTAGGAGACTGTACACAATACGCTGTTCTTAGTTTTTATTAGCCATGTTTTGCTCTCCAAAAGCAATTGTAAACTACCTTGTGTGAAACTATATCTAATATTTTTCGATCATGAAAATATAGAAACTGAACTTGTTAAAGCATGTGCCAAGAAGTTAATTAAAAACATGGCGTTTTTTTTCAGCATCAACGATCTATAAGCTCTAGGATTACTGATTCCGCTATTGCACCGATATTTCCAAGACGCTTACATGAGAAAAGAGCCTGTCTCTAATTAGATTAGAATGGTTGTTGATAGTGTGTCTCTTTGGTCAAATGAGAGGTATTTTTAGTCTGTTTAGGCAATGATGAAAGAAGCACGATAAAGAAAGGTTCGTTACACTCTACTCCCAACTACTGACGGACCTTTATCGTGAATTTAGTGCGAATAAAATTTTTCTATTCCACCACTAAGCACCATAGAGTTAATATTAACTCCATGCTAAGCACTGCACACATACGTGCGCACATAGTAAAGAAAATCTTAGTTTCACCAAAAGTGTGAAGGCGATAGAAACATATTCAAATGTATTAGGAAGCAAGGCTAGCACTTTTAGCAGCAATAATATTTGTAGTGTACATGCACTTGCTAAGAAACCAAGCTACCCACAGCGTTGCCATAGCTACAAATAGCAATGTTATGCGATGGGAGGCTGGCAGTCCATTCATTGAGATTCGATCTCACTTAGCTCTACAAAGTGCTGGTGTAACAGAACACAGTCACTCCAGGTACACTTTTGCTACCGTGTTTTCGTGTTGAGAGCCAAAAGTCACGCGCTGATCAATCATGCATTACCGCGGAAATCATAAGCACCCCGCCTCTTCAAGTTCGCCTCGCTGTAAGAGGAGCCTAGCGCAACCTTGCCTATATATATATATATATATATATATATATATATATATATACATATATATATATATATATATATATATATATATAGATATATATATATATATATATATATATATATATAAAATGTAAATAAGAGGAAAGAAAAGTGGGTGAAAAAAGCACTCGCTAGGAGCAGAAATTGAACGTACGACCGTCGAATAACGCGTTCGATTCCTGCTCATGGCAAGTTAATTTTTCACCCACTTTTCTTTCTTCTTATTTACATTTCAATGGCTGTAACAACTTCCCCTATACATTCTTTGGCAACATTGTCTGTTAGATTTCATTATTATTGTGTCAAAACACGAAAAAACGAGCCCTTAGGTATCCACATCTATCCGATATCTATATATATATATATATATATATATATATATATATATATGTATATAGTGGGAGTAATAATTCAATAGGCCAGCCAGTCTTCGTGAAGGTATGGGATATGGCACAACGAGAGCATTGTGTCATTTTATATATATATATATATATATATATATATATATATATATATATATATATATATATATATATATATATATATATACTGATAGATACACGTGAATGACGACGGTGAAAAGCAGTGCTGACACTCAACACTCAATACAATTGCTATCGCAACAAAACCAGAAAAATTTATAATGCAGCAGCACTTCAGTGTGCATGGCAATGAAGAGCGCCTATAGCGCATGAAGTGCCGGATGTGCTTTCCCGCAGAACCTGGTGGTCAAGGTTGTTGACGAGCTTCGGTCAGCCTGCTGGTTGCTTGGTGAACAGATGCAGCGAGAGGGACGGCTTCCAGATCCCTCGGTGCTGTTCTTTCTTGACCTTCTGGAGATTGACTTGTTGCTGCGCACGCGCTCTCCGAAGCTGGTCGCAAAGTAAGTCCCGAAGCTGGGAGAGTGACTAGTGATCTCTTATGTGGGAACGGCACACCGGTTATTACGAAGGTGATAAATTTTCACGTTTACGAAGCAAGCGTACGAAATAATTGTTAGACACTTTTACGGAAGAGATCGTTGTTTTTTTGACTGCAGATAAAGTGTGGAAAGAGGTTCTAGAAGGTGTGGTTGGCAAGAGACAGTTGACTAATGACAAGGTCAGGTGCATAGGTTGCTATGTTGTATTCACGATGCTTAGTACCAGTAATGCAAGCAATCCCATTTTAGGTAATGGTGCATGAAGTGAAGGCCCCCCTTTTGTAACGTGGTTCAGTGTGCCCAAATTGTAAGGGTTGAGCCAGCAACGCTGAGAACAAGAACCGTCTTTATTGCGCGACTCAAAATAATCACGAACAGCCTTCTGGACGGCTCAACACGGCACCAACGCACACAAAAACCAGGAGAAAACGATCCCCAAAGACTGGCGGTCAACGTACATACGCAGTGAAACAACGATAGGATAGTCAGCTCGAAACATAACAGCAAGAAATGAAACTCAACGTAACTCACTGTAAAAACGGGCTATCGACTCGCCTCATAGACGATGACCCCAAAACCCGCAAGGCCTCACCTCTGTAGCACGCACGCAGGAAGCACCCCACGCGCCTAGCGCAACCCATCGCTCGCCTGCCATCGAAACGCCCTGCGGGCTTGTCTCGACCCCTTCTTATTCAACAGCCACATTTTACCGCTGTGACTTTTTCGATGCTGACGCTCGTCCCGCGCATGTGCATTGTGCATGAGCTCTCCTCGCCCTGCTTCCGCCGTGCGTGCTGCAGATAAGGAAGGACCCATCTGTCCAAAAAAGGTACACAAAAATAATAATTAAACCAATAAATAAGTCTATAAATAAATTCATAAGTAAATTATAAATATCTCAACAGTATAGGTCAAAAACCCACTCGTGAGTCGACTTACTCAGACTAAGAATAAGGCGTGAGTTTGAGCCCGGCTGAGTTTACTTTGGTGATAAAGTCCGAGTGCGTCCGGCTGAGTTAAAATTAGGTGAACCTCAGTCTCCGTGACGTCACGTTAGGTCGATTCGTTGAAGCTGAATCTGAGTGAGTCGGCCTAAGTTGTACTTTGATCAGTTTGAGCCTGAGAGTGTCGAGCTGAGTTATACTTAGGTGAGTTAGACTGACTGAATTGTGCTTTGTTGAGTAAGAGTCCGAGTGAGTCCGGCTGAGTTATACTTTGGTTAGTCTGAATCCGGCGGAGTTATTAGCCTTGAGGGCGACCACAGAAAAGGCCGGCACTGTTGTCGTTCAACAACATCACGTGAGTCGCCTATGCATCAACAGTACAGCACGCTTGTTTTCAATTTTTCATTTTCTACCCTACTGGTTTGTTAACGGCCCGATACCGCATCCTGAGTGCATTAGAGCGAGTTTATAATGGGCATGAGTACCTTCAAAACGTCGCAGCAGTGATAAACTTTTCTGATAAAAGTCAAGTAGGCGAAACAATCCAAAATTTATTCTCGAAAGTGTAGCTCGCTAAGCGGCCAGTTTTTTTCTTGGAGCGTTCGTGCACCCGCAAATATTTTGTATCTGGAATCGAGTTTAAAAAGCTCTGGATAGGTATGACGTTGTACCTCACATATTCTTACGCATTGTATTTTATTACTGCTTCTTGAACCAAGCTGAAACAAAAACGACGTAATCTTCCCAAAGCAGTGCGGTCACAGAACTGTTCTATTTGACTTTTAGATGGCTCAAGAATCCCGTGATATCGTCTCAGCTTCTCGCCTTGGTGTGAGTTCGCATGCATGCAACAAAGAGAAGCAGCAGCGGTATGCATGTTTGAAGTGAATAAAAAACGACGAAAAAGACAGCAGCGAAAAATACGGCTCGTGGCAGACAAAACGAGAGCTCATAGTGGGCGGCACGAAAAAAAAAAGTGGCCCCGTATCTGCGAGTTTCACTGCAATTGTCGTCGAATGACGATAGTCTTGCGTGTGGAGAAAGTGAACGAAACGTTTATTTGATGTTCTGCGGGAGAAAATTGCGAAATTGTATTCTGGAAGTGCTGCGGTAGAGTCTCGATCCGTGCAGCGAAGTCTAACGACTACATCTCGGCGCGTTATACACGAGTGCCATCTGGCAAGTTATCTTCGAAATCAAAGGAAGGCGAGCGCGCCCGCGGAGAAAGATGCGTGCCTGTCTCGGAGGCGATAAAAAGCAGGAGGCAAAGCGAAGGGCAGGCGGCACCACCGTGTCGTTTTACAAAAGCGTTGAATACACTTGCCTTTTTGAGCACTGCGTGGCACTGTCAGCGCAGTATGATAAACGCTACGGTCCTTAGAAATATTTATGTATGCCTTCTCTAGTAAAAAGGCACACATAGAAAACACCAACGTGTTGCTATAGTGTCTCAGGTATGCGCAATAATTTCTCTTATTAGACAATCGCACAAGTATGAACGCTGAAACTTGGGCAATACTGGTAGGCACTGCAGATGGGGTTTGCCGTTTTAGGTATAGTTCGGTAACTTCGGTGCCATAAGAGAAATTGTTACCGCAGACGAACAGACAAATGTAGAGACAGACAGACAGAAAGACAGACAGACAGACAAAAAGACAAAAATATTGGCATCGAAGGTCTCCAAGAAAGACTATCGTTTTTAAAAAAGAAAAGGCAGCTAGAGCTGGCAGGAGTACTAGAGGGAACACAAGCACACAATGTTCAAGAAGCCTCGCGAAACTAGCTCGTTTCAGAACAAATTCTTGCTACAGTGTAACCATAATATCGCTTTGTTTCTGAAAGAGTGGGGTTGCAAACGTTTTGACAGTTTGGCTAAAACAGCTGATAAATTGCAGCTCTAGGTCTGACCCACCTGGCTAGACGCAAACAGGAAAGTACATATACGAGGGCACCAACCGAGAAGCCTTCAAAGACTCGGGAAAAGCCTCAGAGCTTTATATTTATGAAACAAATGGTGATACAAGTTATCTGACTGCGAGTCAAGGTCTGCGGTAGGCTATTCATGGACCGCTTGAAAAGAAAAAAAACTAGAGAATTTTTCCTTAAATACGAAAGAGCGCAACGAGGCTCCATGTTTTCTTTCTCAGCGTGACCAGACACCGAGAAACCAGTCAACGTCAACAACATGCACATGTTGCAGAAAAGGAGAATGCCAGTCATGAAGAGATATGTTCAGCTGCGCATGTCTTGCTTTGGCGGAAACGTCGACTAGAAGGAATGCCTACCATGCAAGGGTGTCTAGAAAGACAACGCCTTACTGTACCTAAAGATGCAGTTTCCGACACTGTTTTGGTAAAGTGGCCACTTTTTCCGACTAATGAGTTCACTGGGAAACATCTTCAGTCTATGTATTCGACTATACTACCAATTCAGTCTAGAAACGAGAATAGAGATCGACTATACCTTTTTCAAGATCAACAAGCTTGCCATACCCATGGAGGTACCACTCTGTCGAGTTTTACTGGTTAATATTCACGCTGCCTACCCCTCTACTGCTGGGCCTGAAAGTAGAAATGTCCCAAAAATGCCGACTGAGTTTATAGAAGAGAAAGCCTAACGACTTGCAAAAGAAAGAAATTGCTGACTACGTTCGTAACTGTGACATGGCTACGGGGTCAGATTCCACTTCATGAAAAGCGCGCAAATTGCCAGTAGCCAGCGCTAACCTGAAGCATTGAATATGTTTCCCAAGCACGCCACAAGTCTCAGCGCTTGCTTAGCGCACGTGGGCAAAACCAGAACGACGCCATCTACAACAGACACATTCGTCCTCAAGAACTAATTTTTATGGGGAATTGTAAGTCAACGAAGACCAATATCCCTAAAAAAGAACGTATAAAACAGCTGCATCTTACTGGTACTTACCAACACAGCTGAAACCGGAGGGATTACAAAAAAATTTAACTCAAGTTTAGGACGGCGCAGCGAGTAATGGAGCTAAAAATGATTAGTGTAACTCCTAGAGACAAGAAGAGAGCAGAGTGTATCAGGAAACTACTGGTTTTAAGGACATAGTAGTCGAAACCAACAAGAAGGAATGGTAAAGGGCCGGGCATGTAGCGCGAAGGCAACACAGCCGCTTGTGATTGAGGCTCACAGACTGAATTCCAGGGGAATACAAGCGGGTGAAGGGAAGAGAGAAAGTTAGGTGGACAAATCAAGTTAGGAAGTTTTCGAGTATAGAGTGGCAGCAGCAAGTGCAAGATCGAGTTGACTAGAGGAACATGGGAGAGGCCTTTATCCTGCAGTGGGCGTAGTCATGCCGATGATGATGATGGTGAAGTCCACCACGCATATTCAAAATCGATCACTTCGTTTTCCGAAGGACATCCGACCATGTCTTGAAGATCGCACACGAAGGAATCCTTTGCGGACATCACGGAACAAAAAAAAAGATGGTGGAAAAGGTTTTGAAGAGTTTTACTTGCGTGCTATGCAAGCTTTATTTACGTGCTTCGTGACGTTGTGCGATATTTGCCAGAGCAATAAGACAGTTGAAAGTGAGCGCTTCTCTATGTATCTTTTTTTCTTTGTGGGTTGTATTCTGTGCTCGCGCTCGTAATTTTATTTACATACCATTCCGAAGCAGGTTGTAGGGCGTGTGCCTCTTGGAAACAAGCCGGTCACCCACACGACTTTCCAGCGCGTCGCTTTTGATGTCATTCGTTCACTGCCACCTAGATTGACCAATGGTAATTAATATGTTCTAACAATGGTTGCCTTTGCGACGCCTTACGCACACGTAATTTCTCTGTCAAGCATCAACACTGAGAAGATTGCAGAGGCGTTTTTGAGATGTTTTGCACGACGAATTGTCACTGATGGAACATTCAGTTCACCTTACAAGTACTTAGGGAGATCATTCGTGTGCTTTCGTTTAAAGGGGCCCTGTGGTACAATTTGAACATGTCTTTTTTAGAAGTTCTTCTGGTTATGTGGACTGCGCCAATTTCGTAGTGCAAGCGGCATTGCCGAAGTCGAAGCTGTTATAATTTTAATTCATGAGACAAAGTATCTTGATTTCTGACTACGTCGGCAGCATTGACTCTATTGACACGCGTTTCAAGCCGCGGTCCAACACGTTGCTGACGCAGAATTCAACCAGAATTTAACCAGAACTCAACCAGAATTCAACCAGGATTCAACCAAAATGACGCAGAATTCAACCAGGTATGTAGAATTCAACCAGCAACCTTTTGATTCACAGTGCGTGGCTCTAACTACTGCACCTCAGTGCGTACGTTGGCTGGGATGCCAACGGCAGGCCATTTATATAAACTTAGCACCATCCTATGGTCCTCAAAGCTTCAAAATTAAAGCACGTTTTAGTTGTGAGCGGCCAAATAGCGTGACGGCCTCACGTTAGGTATGCTGGAAAAGTGATTGTCTCCCCGAAGCGTGGTATACCCTGCACACACGTTTGTCAGAATAGTTTTGAAATATGACGAAGGTCGCCTCGAACGCTGCCACAGCCGCGTTTACGTAAATGGGCGCCGCTGACACGTGATGCAGGAAGAATTTTGACAGTTGTTCGCGCTTACCCTCTGTATAGGCAATGTTCAGTCAAGTTTGCCAGTCTGACTGGAATGCCACAATACATAGCCTAGCGGTTAAAAAAGCGACCTTGAAACGACGTCCATGAAAATGAAACGCGACGCGCGCGCCTCGCGCCCTTCATCTGTCGGTGGTTTGTGGTCCGTATACATGGAAACTCGAGCACGCGTCTATTTTCTGCGTGTTCCTAACGGCGAATGAGACGGGGCAGTGTGATCAAAGCAGCTCTTTCTGGTAAGTGTGCAGTGACTCTACTTGGGCGCTTGTTTCGTGCCTGCTTTTGTTTCAACAGCGCCTAAAGTGTTGAGCTGTGGCAGTTGCTATTTGGCGCTCACCCTGTGTGTTTCAATTTCATGCATGCCTTCTGCTTAAGGTGTGCGCTGCAAGTTTTGAGCTTTCTACCTTTCCTAACGTGACTTTGAAGTCCGTGCTGTTGCTGAAACATGCACAATCAACGGTCAACTACTTCTGCAAAGACATTTTCCACTTTCGTGTTATACCGATTCCTACAGTGGAGGATTTGCCAAGTTTTTTATTTGTCATCTGAAGTGACTTCATGTTATGTGACGTTACATGAAAAGCTGTTCTCTATTGGCTTGACGCGACAAGCAGCGTGCAATATTCTTATGAAGGAGGCTAGTCCCTTCAAGTGGATATCAGAAGCAGTAAAGATTCTTTTTATATATTTATACAAAGAAATGCTTTCTGTTTCTAATTGATGCATTACAAGAACAACCAGTATGAGACGTGATCTGTGAATGCAGCTATGGTACAACAGCAACTAAAGATGGGAACGCATGCCGCGTTTTTAGCGAGCAAATATTCGACATGTGGTGGACGCTGGCGTTTACATAGAACGTGTCTTTCATAAACGCTGAAAAGTCCTTACCTAGTTTGTGTGTGACCGCGCGAGTGTCTGCTACCCGATCCACGTGGTTTGTCGTAACCTTGCTAACAAGGTCGTCAAAAAGAGTGGTAGCGAGGTACTCTGTGAACGCCACCATCAGGTGATATTTTCTGTATGTCCTTATGAGACGCATACTGTGATTATAGGTGTCAAAGACTGACGTGAACAGGCGAGTGAAATGAAAAAGGGAACGTTTCTCTTTTCGTCATCTTGAGTTTTCAACTTTGAGGAAGGATTACTCTACTTTTCCTGCACCAATTTGCATCATTGTTGTTGCATTCGTCTCAGCTATTATTACTACATGCAGTTTTTTTACTTTTGCGTTCGTTGCTAAATAAGTCTGTCGCAAAAGTGTCGCAGGGCCCCTTTTAGCAACTAGCGACGACGCATTAGCGCCCAATGGCAAATTATCTAGTGGAACAATTATTGGAACGCTGAAACAAATGATACGACGAATGTGTCAGAAAAACCACCAAAACATTGACACTTAAAGCCCGTATTGTTCGCCTATTGAGAAGTTCCTCAAACAATTTTGGGTTTCGTCACTTTTGATTTTTATGGTTCCTACGTCCGAGGACCCATAGCTATTTAAAGGGGCTCATGTCAAGAACTCACGTGGATCCAGAGGTGATAATTGCCAACGGAAACATAGAGCTGCAGGAACGTTTACACGATAAGTTCCGGCTTGCCTGTGACGTGCTCCAAAGAACAAAGGCTACCCAAAAAGTGCTCCTCTTGGTCCTTTCAGAAAACAGCATTCTTAATTTGACGAGTAAAATGCCCTTCATCATCACTCAGAAAAGGAGCCACAGTTTTCTCGTTTTTGACTTGGGAACGCGCCAGAGTATATGTCATATTATACCTAATGAAGAAGTTCGAAGAGAGAGACTTACATGTCTCACCTTCGTGTCAACACCAAACTGCAACTAATTCCGGCACTGAGGAAAACGCAGAGAATGACCCACCGCTTATCATATTGCAGCAAAACGAAACGTATCAGGACGTGCAAATTGACGCGGATCTCATGGTTGAACAATGCGAAGAAGCTAAACAAGCACTGCGTGCATTTGCATACTTATTCTCGGATGTATGTGGAAAGACACATCTCGTAGGACGTATCACGGACGTTCCAGTGCATCTCCGCCGGTATCCGGTACCTTCAACAGTAGAAAAGGCTGTAGAAGAAGAATTACAAGGAATGCTCAAGCAAAGTATCATTGAACCTTCACACTTACCATATCATTTACCGGTGGCAGTAGTAAGGAAAAAAAACAAATGACAGCACGCAGTTGTGGATTGACCTGAGGCGAATAAATCGAGTGGTCATAATGAACAACTAGCCGATACCTATGATAGACATTATGCTCGCTAAGCTGGGAAATAGTCGTTACTCATCATAGTTCAAATTCACCAAAGGGTATTGGCAGGTCCCAATGCAACTGGAGAGCAATTTATAGCTGGTGACAAGCTAAGAATAAGAAGGAAAGTGTACCGCTGTCCATTTGTATTATGTGAGTTCAACTGCGGCCGCTCTTTGCAATGGCACAACTGTCATGATGAACTGATGACAAATTCAGCATGGCACCGTTCAGGACGAGAGGCGATGTGCCACTTAACCGAGACAATCCGGGATCGGCAGGCGTCAATACTTCTTTTCCTGTGCCATTTGCTTCCCCAAGAAGCTATTGCTGACTGTTATCTACTCGCGCTCCCCATCATTCTCGCGGGTCGTCTTTCGATACAGATGGTTCTGAGTTTGCAGCGTTTGAAGTACACCGAAGTAAAAGACTTTTGTGGCGTTCCATTGTTTCGGCAGCATTTACCAACAACATGGTGGCTATTCTCTGCGTCGCTCGGATGCACCAAGCATATCGCTTGAGGGTGACCCCTCTCGGCGATTGTCGTTGCGGTAACTTGTGTGCAGTATGGTGAAGGTGAAGTCTGACTCATGTTTTCAACTGTGCGCGTTTGTGTTTTCTGGAATGTTCGTGTCTCTTATTTACCGCCCGAAAAAAGTCATGACAACAACGTGTCCACATGTGCGTGTGTGAGTGCGTTACTTCAGTGTTGCAACATGGGAGTCTTGGTGAGTTCTTGCGATATACGCTGTGCTCTGCACCTATACGAGTGATGTGAGTGTAGACAAGGCGTGAGAAAAAAGCGTCCGACAGAACCTGCTAGCTCTACACAGTCGGAAAGCTAAAAAAAGGTTGGCAGCATATCCACGGAGTAAATGATGGATAGTGGGGCGAAGCATTCGTCCCTCCATTCGTTCTTGCTTCCGTCCGTCCATGCTCCCGTCTGTGTGACCGTCCATGCGTCCATCCACTCATCCGTTCGTGCGTCTGTTCGTGCGTCCTTCCATGCGTTCGTCCATGCATCCGACCCTACGTCCGTTCATGCGTCCATCCATGCATCTGTCTGTGTGTCCGTTCGTCCATCTATTTAACACTACAAGTACCACAATCTCGCATCTTTTCATCATATATTGCCCATATAGAAGCACCATCATCCAGCGGACATTCCAAGGACTAAACGAGAGGCGGCACATGCACACTTTCTTACGGCTTGCGCTTCGGGCCTACTTCGCACCTTTAACCACCTCGAGTTCATTTCTGGTATATACTAGTTCATTGTATTCAAAGCACTGCGGCTCAACGCTCGCAAAACCTTTATAAAACTAAGGAGGTTAGACCCAGCGAGTATAACGTAGCAACCCTTTCTTGTCAGATAGTGCTTAATGTATATGCCAATGGCTGCTGATGGGAATTGTAGCGTGCGCGTTAACTAAAAGCCGAATCCTCCTGTCTCTCATTCCCCATTGGAAGCCATTGGCATGTACATTGAGCACTATCTTTTATTGTTCAACGACGCACAGGAAAAATCTCTCACCGGCACCACCTTGGAGATCAAAATGTTATACTTGTTACATACTACAACGGCGACGAGGGACGAACGGGTGCCGATATAAGAAGCTTCACCCCTGAATTAGTGTGGAGAGGATGTGCAGTGGTTTATGCATTATAAAACAAATTGTGGCGATCAGCTGTGTGTGTAATCAATTTGATGTGTGTCTACTAGCACAGATGCGGCATCTTAATGTAATGAATTTCCACCAACTCATAATTACAAGCAAGGATGATGTCGCCGTTGGGGAAACAAAAGTGGCGATGTGGTCTTGTTGGTGACGCATTTGAAAGAAATTAATGTAGCGCAAGGCGAAAAATGGACACAGGAAATAATAGACTGAGAGGACAGAGCGCTACTAGCAACATGTTTATTTTCGACCTTTCAGCCGCTTTCAAGCCATAATGGTCAGGCGAGCAAGCAGATAAGCACCTGTATTCAGATAATTGCACGACAATGTCATCTACGTAGAAGAAAAAACAATAAATAGGACAACAAAAAACCTCACAGACAAAATCACGTATCACTGCGTACGCATGAACCCCAGTTCCTTGGGTGACAAAGCAATTGAAGGCTTGCTGATACATACATCTCTAAGAGCATCAATAAGTTCGGCTTCTATGATCAACAGAGTCATCTCATCCTCATGCCGACAGACAATGATTGTACTCTGGAACAAAGGCCGGCACCCCCACGTGTGAATGTGAAGAGCGAGAAAACCTTCTGGCGGCAGTTTATCCGCCTTGTAATTGTGTTCTCTCAGTCACTCATTCACACACCTACTGGTTAGGCCGACATAGTTTTTCCCACATGTGAACAGAATAAGATTAATAACGAACAAAATTGACTTCACAAATTTGTGTGTATGTCTTTTTGTGCACATCACCCTTTCCTCACGCGATGGATTCGTCAGCACACACAAGTTTACAAGTTTATCACGTACTGAAAATAGCTGAAAATAGTACCCTAAATTGTCCCGAAGTGCCACTTTATTTAGGTTATGTGACAGCCAGTGAACACATCGAATTATGGCCGTGCGTCTTGATTGTGCTAGTGAATCAACATGAACAATAGATTGGCTTTAACTTCCACGAATCCTTTTCAAGTCTTTTTCCGCAACTGAAACTAAATCATGATCCGGATAGCCCGATCCTTGCAAACGTGTGATCTGACTATGGAAGCTCTGCTTCATAAGATGCGTACATGACTCGTTGAATGCGTTTTTGTTGGCAAGTCGTCGCAATGGCTCTCTTGGTTAGTTTGGAATGACCGGAATGAAATGGGAGTAAAGCTTTCTGAGCACGCGGATCATAATACCAGCAGAGCTGGTTGTCAGAACACTGAATACTTAAGTCTAAAAACCTTATTCGTCTATCGCTAGGCCATTCTACTGTCATTTCAAGGGGCTTAAGACCATCACAAAGCACATTCAACACTCCAGTACTCTCACTTAGGAAATTTTTGCCCGAGCTGTCAATAAAAATATTATTATCATCTACATATCAGAACACTTTCTTAGCCGTCGTCTCTGCGAGACCATATGCCCCACTTCTATCCAGGTCTGCCAGAAACAGATTCCTCAAGGCGGACGCGATGCAAGAGCCGATAGATATACCCTGCTTTTGCAAAAGAATAATATTGTTCCATTTGATGAACGTTGATGTAAGATAAAATGCCAACAAAGTAAGAAAATTCTCAGCGGATATACCTGACTCAGAAGAAAACTTAACAGCACCAAATTCATCAATGCTACTTCCAACACATTTTAGTATTTGTGGATGGGGGAGGGAATATTACATGTCTGACACGTCAATTGAGAAGGCTATTAGTCCTTCATTTTCATGAGCTTCCATGAAAATTAAAATACAATCAGAACACTTTGCTAAAAATGGATCTCGGACTTCGAGAAGATTAAGTTTGTCTAACAAAAAAGCTGCGAGTTTTTTCTGCCAAGTACCCAGTTCCGAGACTATTACTCGAAAAGGAATGTTAAATTTGTGAGTTTTTGCATTAAAAATACATCGAGACTATTTTTCTTAATTTTCAAATACTTTTTGGAGTTCCAACTACGTTCATGTTTTTGCACAATTGGATAGCCTTTGCTTTTACTTTGTTCAACGATACGCCATCTTTTACATTGAACACCGCCCCGCCACGGTGGTCTAGTGGCTAAGGTACTCGGCTGCTGAACCCGGCTGTGGCGGCTGCATTTCCGGCTGTGGCGACTGCATTTCCGATGGAGGCGAAAATGTTGTAGGCCCGTGTGCTCAGATTTGGGTGCACGTTAAAGAACCCCAGGTGGTCGAAATTTCCGGAGCCCTCCACTACGGCGTCTCTCATAATCATATCGTGGTTTTGGGACGTTAAACCTAAAAAATCAATCAACATTGAACACCATAGAAATAGAACTATTAGCTTTTTCTAAGGAGCATGATTGCGAAAAAACTGCGAAGCCACCTTCCTTATCTCCGTGCAAAACACACAGTGAATAATTGTCCAGGTACGACAAAACACGTTTAACAGGAATGTGAGAACACACAGGTTTACAACGCGAAATGACGTCTACTCCTTCAGAGGTAATTCTTTCTTCCTCACCTTCAGTCGCACGACGCGCCACCTGACGAACGATCGTCAGCATATCAGGATTAGGCCTCTCTCTTTGAAGCTCGAATTTCAGCCCTAACTCTAGGCCTTGAATGACGTCATCAGGAAGCTGGAAGTTCTAAGGAACATTAACTTTTCCCTTGACCTTACATCGAACACTGGTGACCCACTCACTAAGATAGTGCAGCTGAGGCATCCAAAGAGCATCGGTAGCTTGCCCAGCCAATCGCAGGTACCTTTTCAGCAGGAATCCAGCGACAGATGCATCAAAGGAAGTATGAAGATATGCACAAAGACGAATCCTGTGCAAGCGAACTTGGCGATACAATTGAGCGCGTAAAATCTTGAGAGTCCTCCTTGTAAGGCCAAAGGAAGGCGAAAAGCCCCCGCACAGCGTGAGTACTTCATAGGGAATAATACCTTTGTTGATGCAGAAACTGAGCGTACGTGCCCTGCACTTCGCGTTGACGATGAAGCCTACAATACAGCTTGGGTCTTGAGAAACAAATAAGAAGTGCCCATTGTACGAGAATTGTAGTCGACAAGAGTGGCGACTTGGGCTTGTTGGTGATGCATTTGAAAGAAAATTATGTAGCGCGAAAAAATTCGAGCGGCAATGAACTTATCTCGAAGGTGAGAAAGCTTTTTTTAAAGGTTTGATATGTGAGCTTTACCAATCCAAAACAACCATATGATTATGAAAGACGCCGTAGTGGAGGGCTTCGAAAATTTTTGCCACCTGAGGTTCTTTAACGTGCACCCGAATTCGAGCACACGGGCCTGCGGCATTTTCAACTCCATCATTGTGCCGCCATGGGTGTCGGAAGAGGCCCATTGATGTGCCGACTGTCAGTGCCATGAGGCAATTAGGGGCCGTCACAATGACGTTTATAAACACACCCCTTTTGTTGCTGGCCACAGTTGGTTTCCTTTTGCTCAGTTAACAGTAACTAGAAACGCTCTACCATTTCTAGCGCTGACACGGCCGCCTCTGGCGCCATACTGTCTGCGTAGCCTGGCTAGACACGCTTCGACCGTGAGAACAAAAGCAATGCTTCTTGCCATCGCCAAACATGCCTCCCCAAGCTTACGACCCAAAGTATATAGAAGCAAACTAAAACTACCGCGCACCCTACACAACCGACGCAGCCACGCATCCTTAGCGCGGTCCAACAGAGCAGGTTTCTGGGGTCGTCTTACTGTAGTTGAAGCGCTACTTAGTGGGCTTGTAGCAGGCCACAAGGCCGATTCGTCTGGTATATGTGCGAAACAATTGCTACTCAATAGGCACTGGCCTGATGGTGATGGCGCAGACGAAGGTTGTATTTTCGCTTCCGTAACTGTATTGATCCGTTGACGTTTTGTCTGCCAATGAGCCTGCCAACTTTTAATACGTCATTGATTATGTTGTTACAGAGGTTTATTAGGGTACACAGTGACGCAGAGAATAGCAGCAACAGCAGAGAAGGCATGGCCAGGGAGCGAACAGCCAAGCCAGCCAGACGATGGCAATGCGCTTCTGCACCTATCTATCTTCCTCCTCACAATAACCTCGGTATCGAGAGGTTGCCACCCTGCAACCTAAAAAGAGGTCAGAGGATCATAACACGGCTTGAGACAGCTAATGTGGACAGTTTATCGTTCCAGACGACAAAGGTCGGAAGATGGCGCAAAGGGTTCAACCGCGTAATCAACAGGAAAGGTCTGAGCAACCACGCGGTATAGAACGTGGTACTTCGAAAGAAGTGTAGACGAAAGGCTGGGAGCAGCAACTGGTGGGACCCTAAGCCATGAGGGAGCCGATGATTGAAGGGTCAAGAGAGATGTCGGAGTGGTGACGCTGTTTTTGTCGACACTGCTGTTCGCAAGGGAAAGAAAGGGCCAGTTGTCGGCATTTTTCGGCATGGTGAGCAGCTGCAGACGCAGACTGGTAGTCGTCATCGTCGGGATAGTGTGGTAGAGTCGTAATAATGGTGCTGGTGATCTTGGGGCCGTACAATAAGAAGAATGGTGGGAATTCAGTGGTGGCTTGGGAGGCGGTATTGTACGCGAACGTGTCAAACGGAAAAACAAGTTCCCGATTGCAGTGGTCTGACGCAACGTACACCGACAACTTGTCCCCCATACTTCATTTAAATTGTTCCGTATATCTATTTGTCTGTGGTGATATGCGTGAGTGGTGCGGTGAATGTTTCTGCATTTGGATAGGAGTGATTGCAAGACGTCTGACAGAAATACACAGCCCCGACCACTGAGCAGTTCCCGGGGGGCGACATGGCGGAGAAGAAAGTTGCCTGGAATAAATGAGGCAACGTCTCCAGATATTGCGGCAGCCAAAGATGCAGCGGTTTCAGCGTATCTTGTCAAATAATCTACGATGACGACAATCCAGTGGTTTCCAGTGCCAGTGCATGGGAGAGGCCCGTACAAGTCAATACCGACGCGATAAAGTTGGTGCACTGGGCACGGAAGCGGCTGGAGTGGCGCTGTGGAGTAGTGCGAGACTGGTTTGCCTAGTTGGCTGGCGAGGCAAGCGCGGACTTATTTGCAGGCGAAGCTGTACATTCCGCGCCAATAATAGCGTTGACGAAGGTGCGTCTACGTCTTGAACACGCCACCGTGGCCACACTAAAGGTCGTTGCGAAAAGCGGAGATTAGATCATGACGAAAATGGCGGGGCACGACCAATAACCATGTGCCGCCATCATTGTGGTAGTTACGGTGGTATAAAAGGCCATTGCAGATAGCATAAAGTTGCACACGGTGGCGTAGCACTCCTGGAGCAGGTGTGTTCACGGGCCTTGAAAACAAGTTTACAATTGAGGTGATCCATGGGTTATTGCTTTGTCGTGAGGCCATTTTCAAGATGTCAAGGGGCGAAACGTCGTGATTGTGACAAGATGAGTTGGCGTCTGAAATCAGTGGGAAGCGTGACAAAGCTTTGGCATCAGTGTCGGCGGCCAGAACAATATACGACACGGATGTCGTATACCTGAAGTAGGAGGGCCCACCTAGCGGAGCGACCTAACGGGTCCTTGAGGTTTGATAACTAACACAGAGCGTGGTGGTCTGTTACGACGTCAAAAGGACTACCGGGGAGATAGGAGATAGGGGGAAATTCCTGTAGAGCCCATATGTTGGCCACGCACTCTTTCTTGGTTACGGTGTAATTAGTTTCAGGTTTTGTGGGTACACAACTGGCATATGCAATCATGTATTCGGCGTTGTCATCATCACGTTGTGCGAGCACAGCACCAAGGCCGACGCCACTGGCATCAGTGTGAATTTCTGTGCGTACGCTCAAAGCAAAGTGACGCCAATTTGGTGGAGACGTAAGCGGGCGGCGAAGAGTCGTAAACACATCGCCACAAGCTTCTGACCAAGTAGATAGTTCATTGTCGCCTCGGAGGAGTGCACTGAGAGGTGTGATAACAGTACGAAAATTTCGAACAAAGCGTCAAAAAAGTCAGCATATGTGAATGAAGGTCCGCAGTGCTTTCAAGTTAGTAGGCTTAGGGAACTTGGATACGGCGCGAAGTTGTGCAGGACTGGGGAGAATGCTTTCTTTGGAGACGACGCGGCCTAGTAATGTTATTTTCGGAGCGGCAAATATGCGCTTTTTCAAGTTAAGCTGACGACCGGCTTTTTGGACACAGATCAAAACTCGATGCAACGTTGTAGGCGGGTCGAGAAATCTGGAGAAAAGACGACAATATCATATAAGTAGCAGAGGCAAGTGCGCCACTTCAGGCCACGTAAGATGGCGTACATCGTGCGTTAAAAGCTGGAGGGTGCATTACAGAGACCGAATGGCATGACACTGAATTCGTACTATCGATCTAGTGTTGCAAACGCAGTTTTGGAGCACTCACTCTCAGCCATAGGCACTTGCCAGTGGCCAGAACGCAGATCCAAAGAAGAAAAAACTCCGTTCCTTGAAAGCAGTCGAGTTCGGCGTCAATTTGTGGTCACTATTACGCACCATGTTGGAAGGTTGAATGACACCGCGTTTAAGCAAGACCTTCACCTGGTCATTAATGAGGTGCCTTTCATTCGCGTATTCTGTGTAGGGATGCAGTCGAATGGGTGCGTGGCTTCCGGCGTTGATAGTATGCGAAACAGTCGTTGTGCGGCCGAGTGCCCTTGCTTGGCCCTCAAAAGAGGAAGAGAAATTGTCGAGCAAGTGAAGAAGTTAGTCTCGTGTCATCGTAAGGTCACTGGCTATGGTTTGTGCGAAAGATCGCGGTAGTGGCTGAGGAGTTAATGTCCCGAAAGTGGCCCTATCAGTGGAGTCGTCCATGATGTGGTATCTTGAAGATGACGCCATCGGCACGGCTTTGCCGTGGGTTTCCCAGCAACGCAAAGTGATTGGCTCGGACGATGGATTTGTGATGTACATCACGGCGCCGCCCGAATAGAACTCGAGGACGGCAAATGGCAATGACAATGATTGGCGGTGAAGTGCAGACTGTGCGAAAAGCACGGAGCCGTCGTTTTCAGAGTCATAAGAAATGGGCACAGGAACAGTAGATTATAGGAAGGCACAACAGTTTCGTCAGAAACTGTGATTTTGTAACATGTGTTCTTTACATTGAGGACGTCTGTCGAAAACAGAAACAACTCAAATTCAGTGCGGGCGCAATTGATGATCGCACAATTTGTAGAGAAGAAATTCCATCGTAATATAACGTCGTGAAAACAACAAGGCAGAACATTGTACTCGATCACATAAAGAACATCGTGGATGATGACACGGGCTGCGCAGGCACCAGATGGCTCGACGTGCTGCACGTTGGCTGTACAAAGCAATAGTCTAGAAGTCCAGAAACAGGCGTCGTGACTTCCGATATGGCGCCAAATGCTGGCACTAATAGCTCAGAGGGCAGCGCCGGTTTCTACAAGGGCTAGCATCTATGTCCTTTCTAAGTTGACTTCAATAACGTGTACGGGAGAAATACGAGGCCTTATGCATTTCGCCGTAACTGCCGTTCTCGCCTCCTGAACTGCGCTACTTAGTTTTCCTGGCGCACAGGGCACCGTCGTTGGAGCATGGGGATGGAAACGGCGGTGAAAAGGTGAGTGATGAGGCTGGGATCCCGCAGGTAGGATCAGATCCGTATTCGTCTGAATAACTGCGGCAGGGTTTACGTGGCTCATACATGACCCATAGTGGACGCACACTGTTGGACATGGCCGGTGCACGAAAGTGACAGTAACGGGCCACATGTCCAACAAGGCGACAATGAAAACAAATAGCACGGTTGTCTTCCGTCCGCCAAGGGTCGTCAGCTCGTGCGTGCTGTATGATCTGTCGGGCGGGTGCTGATACCGGCGGGCGAATAGGCAGACGACGTTGGCTGTAACCTTGCAGCACAGGCCTGGAAGCTACTGCGGTGTAAGTCAGGAGAGCAGCTTTCTCGTTGCTGACTGCCGTCGCGAGGATATGAAACGTGCTGTTTCCGCACTGCTTGACTTTCTCGCCAGCAGCGGGCTGCGTCATCGCATTTCACGTTTTTTACAGTTTCCTCTCCACTTTTCTCCACTTCCTTTTAACCCCATTCACCCTTTCCCCTGTGTACTACTGCTTAGCTGTCCGACCCTGTGAGAGACAGTTGCAGGGTGCACTTTCGTCTTCATTTCTACAAAAATAACCACTACCCCTACCCCAACCCACCACCGTCAGAGCCTGGTGAAGAGAAGGCGGGACTTCTTCGGCGATGTGGTCCCTGATGATGTTTTGGAGAGTGGGTGCCAATGGGACATTTGACTGGTCGTGAACAAGAAGCATCAGCGAAAGCTGGCGAGCTAACTTTTCGCAGACAAAACCATTATTTTGTGCCAGCAGAGATGATGTCCAGAAGCAACAGCCAATCCCGAAATAATTGAAGTCACCTGTGGATGAGAGTGACGCGTGGCAGCGCGTTATGTGCGCAGCTCATCAAAACTTTGGCAAAGACTGAGAAGTTCAAACTCTCTGGACGTTTTGTTTGCCAGCATCGTCTGCAAGACGTCGTCTTCAATTGCTTTCATGATATGCCTGATCTTATCGGCATTGGTCATTGCAACATCACCGCAGTTACATAGGTCGACAACGTCTTCATTGCAGCTGGTGAATGTTTCACCATTAGGCTGCGCATGGTCATGCAACCGTTGCTCGGCTCGAAGCTTGCGAACAGCGAAGTGCCCGAATACTTCCGCCACGAGCTTTTTGAAAGCAACCCATGTCGGGAAGTGACGTAGGTGGTCTCGATGCCACACGCTGGCGACGCCACTGACAATTAATGAAATACACGTAGCTGAGCTTCGCGGTGTCATCACAGCTGTTGATCACGCTCGTATACCCGTTCGTAAACGGCGAGTTAGTCTTCATTATCCCCTTTTGTGTCGGTGAAGATTGGTGGGTTGCGTTGATGCGATGGGCCAAGACATACCAATGTAGGCCCCAGGAAAACAGGTTGTTGCTGTGGTTGAATTGGTACTTCATCTTGCATTGTAGAGGCTGGCTAAAGTTTCCAGTTGCGAAGTTCCAGGTTGTCGCTACCCCGCAACTCTACCACTTGTTACGGAGGTTTATTAGGATACAAAGCGACCGGTAGGATAGCAGCAACAGAAGAGAAGGCTAGCCAGGGAGTGAACAGTCGAAAGAGCCAAGCGATGGCAATGCGCATCTGCACGTGTCAATCTTCTTTCTTACAATAGATTCTGTTCTGACTCTTGAAAGACCAATCTCGTGAACATAAATATCTGCTTCCGTCACCTCGGCTTTAAAATGAGATAATGAAGGCGTCTTTTACCTCTTTGTCAATTTATCTTAGCTCATCGTACTGGTCAATCACAATGCTATGAATATGTTGTCACTCACGTACTGATGAGCGTCCGCATGCGTCCTCATGCAGACGGTTTACTATCCTTCCGATGGCTTCCATGATAGTCTTTTATATTTAACGCCGCCTTTCATACAGGACCTCCAAGATGTGGTTCAATGTCGGAAACATAAAATCACTGGCTGGCGGCGCCACGAGATGTCGGTGTCAACGTATGATAGATCACAGAAGCATGGTACGAAAAGTATACAGTTGTTATTTAGACTTAATTCTTTCTTATCTAGGTCTCACGGGTACATAAGCTTCTCCTGACGGTGACTTCTCAAGAGTTCTGAGGCTACGGATGTGGTCGAAACTTGTGAATGCTGGTCGGTCTCGCCTTTGAAGGCTCTTTTTCGCGCGTTTTCCGGCACCAAATGATAAGAAAGGGTCGAGCCACCGTCCCTGTGGTTATACCACCCTATGGTCTCTTCTTTAGAAGAAGAGCCTGGATTCTGTAGCACAGACTCTTTGAACACACTGGGCTGATTTTAGTGATAGTAGTGCCACTCGTCGTAGTCTACACAGTAGTTTCAGCATTTTTGTCCAGCGTGGGTGGTAGGGCGCTGATGTAGTGTAAATTCAACGTTTCGCTCGTCAATTTGTAAAAATGAAGAAAACTGATGTGGCATATCCAAAGGTTTCATTCCTCGAGAGACCAAAGTTAGATTGCCCTAGTTCGTTTTTGAGCAGCACAGGACAAGAACCAAAGGTAATACGTCCCACATTTCGTTTTTTGTCTCACGAATGTTGTTTCTTCTCTGTCTTTCGTCCCTCACCTGTTCGTTGCGTGAAAGAGCTTTTTTAGCGCGATGGTTGGTTTCGGTTATTAAGCCGAAAGTTGTGAATACCTCGTACACAGAGAGGGGTAGACGGGCATCAGCGTGAGTGTTGCGCAAATAACCATGCTATAACAACACCACTTGATCATCTCGTCGTTGCATGCAATATAACCAAAATTTTTTCATGTCCTTATGAAGTCATTGTAACGTTAGCACTTTGGCACCTCATCATGACGTCGAATGATGACATTATCAGATTTCATTCGCACATGTTCATAGGCGGGCCGATCTAGTGAATATAAGCGTTTAGCGAATGACGAAGACATGAGTGAAGTTCAAAGCTTGAGATGGCTCTTAATACAGGTGTGCACCGGCTCGTGTAGCCCAAAAGTCTGAGCTCAGCCTGTCCTGCGGGCTGGGCTCGGGTGGGCGGGTGTCTTTTTTTGGGGTCCATGAAGAGGTCGGGCGAGATTGTTTGTTGTTTGGTGAGCCATGCGAGACGCGAATGCCGTATCAAGCCCAAAGTACAGATGTTCTGCCAGAACTGATTTACACCTGGTTATCTCTGGAATCTGGCTCCCCTTTAATGCACGGAAAAAGAAAAAACTCATTCAAAATGAGCATTGTGAGTATCTATAAAGAGAATGATCTCATGATTCCCCTCTCCTCAACCAAAGTACCAAACTTGTGAAATAACAAAAATCCTAAATATATCAAGCTTGCTAAACTTGCCAAAAATGTATTGACAAATGCGGTACCAGTGCGAGCAGAGAACGGACCTACAGCTGAGCAGGATGTATGGCGAAGGAGTGCCTCACTTCACTGAAGCGCGAATCACTGGATAGCTTATCTTTGCAGAATTTGTAATTGTTACATATAGAGACTGTCATGTGTCCTTCACATATGTGTTACTTTGAAGCGTTGAATAAAATGTCAAATTATTAGACAGCAAACATCTTGTCTCCACAGCAACTTTTTATTATATCAGGCTAGTGTATTGTTTTTGTACGTCGGGTTGAAACGGGCTCGCAGACTGTAGGGGCGGGATCAGGCAGGCCTTGGACGCAGCCAGCTGCCCATGTTCAGGCTTGGGTTCTAAATTTTGGTCAGCAAAGCTCTAGTTTTGACCCAGGAGGCAACGCAAAGACGCACTGAAATCTTTCCGAGTTGTTGAATACAATAGACTAAAAAGAATAGCAAGCAAATGGCCATCACTTTTCAATCATCTTGGGTGGATGTATAAGAGACCGTGTGCGTTTTTTTTTCTTACGCTCCTTGTTACCATGTCGCTTGCACTGTGAGTCGTAGAATTGCTGATAGGTCTCTTACGTATTTTTTAACTTTATGCCAACACGTTTCGAATATCAGTGCCAGAAGACTTTTTCCTTTATACTGCCTTATCTTTGTTCTAAACAAATTTTCTAACCACTGAATGCGCCACCAACAGCAGCATCCCCATGTGTCTGCACATCGTAGAGTGTACGTTCTCAGTACGTTGTTATTGTTACACCAGGCTGTTGTTTTACGCGTAGGGTAAAATGCAGGATGATGAAAGAAAGTTTTGTATGGTAAATTAGGGTATTTCACCTTGGCCTAAGCTATTTTCCTAAAGTTGGTTAGCAACACTGGCTTACGCCCACCGCGCTTGCGTCGTAAAGCTATCAGCTCATGTGGCACTACTTTCATACGCCTGCAAGAATCGTTTCCTGCTTACCACGGTGGTTCAAGAAAAGTCGGGATTAGTTTTTGTTTCTGGACTCTCAACAAGCAGGATTTATTCAGTACGTAGGGGAGTGCCTCCTGTATGCAGCTTGGTGTCCAGTACCTGACTGAACGTGTTGGATGAAAGACATCATACCCGTTAATGCTTGTCCGTGGGCTAGTTGGTTCGGTAGCATTGTAAAGAAAACAGCGCATGAAGACAGGGAATACAAGGGCACACACACGAGTGCTTATTTTTAGTTGCCGGAGTGAATGAAATATCTAGCCCACACATACCTCTTAAGAGCCATTCATAGATCTCTTGCAGTTATAGCCCGCTTATAACAATCGCTTTGTCATCTAAGTGTACAAATGTACAAATGCTCTTCTTTCTCAGTGTGTGATAGTTACACCTTTTCACGTGCATCTTTCTCTTTTTCTACGTTTTTATGTTTGCAGCTTTGATTTTAAATCTAGCCATCTTGCCTGATGAGTGGCTCAGCAATGTGCCCCACTCAGCCCTGTATTCTTGGAAAAGCTTGTGTAGGGCCTAGTTCGAACATACTGCAGGAAAAGGCTGCGCTTGAAAGTTGAGGACAAAAAACTGGACTGGCACAGGGAAAGCGCATCTAACAACTGAAGTTCATTTAAACAAATAGCCAAAAATGGGGTGTAGTAACATACAAGAAAGTGGGCACTTCAAGCAAACCACGCATGATCCTTTCGGGGTGTTATCTATGTTGTATTACACGTTTTTTAAGGATAGAAAACCAGATGTGCGTCTGGTTAACCTCTCTGCCTTTCCTTGCATCTTTCTCTCTCTCTCTCTCTCGCATTATTAAACCCTTTTTTCATTGCATTTTTTCTCTGTAAACATGCCACTTGTCTATCCGTCAGTGCTATCGAAGGTGCGCTAACGCATGCGCCAAACTTCCCAAACATAATGTAGTAAGCTTCAATGATTGTTCTCCTGACTTTATTTTTGCTGTGAGCCAAAGTGGTAGCACCCCCAAAGCTAGGTTGACACCTACAATGAAAGCAGAATTGAGCAAGGTTTTCTTCCATGACACGCCTACTACACAAATTACTGTGTTCCTGGAGCCTTACATTTGGGCGTCTGCCCGCCTGCCCAATGTAGTTCTTAGATGCACTTTCCCTGTGCTAGTCCACTTTTTTGTCCTCAACTTTGCAGAGCCGCTTTTTCCTGCTGTCGTCTCGCACTCTTTCTTTTTTGGTGACATCATACCCGTTCGTGAAAACCTTTATCTTTTAGCAGCACCTTTTACGATGGTCCTGTGACTTTTGCTACTTCTTCAAAAAGTCTTTCGAACCAACATATAATCTATAAGGTGTATATTGTTATTAGTCGGAACGCTCCATCTGGATTGGTGAATGAAGTTCCTCAGTGCCATTCCGCTTGTCTTAAACGCAATAGTTGCACCTAATTTGGCTTAGTCAACACCGGGCTCAGTTGTGCGCATGCTGATTTTCTGTAAACTTTAAAGGCCCGAATGAATAAGAAGTGGCAGAAATCTTTTATTTTCTGATTGCGGCTTGCATTTTATATTCGCAGAGCTCTTCGAAGACAGAGGCTACACCCAGTAATGAAGAAAAGAATGTTTCCGGAGCTCGTTAAGGGAATCCCGAGTGTGGTAAGAAAAAGCACTCTGTAGTTTGTCAAAGACCTCGGCAGCTGCTTCTTTTGCTTCATATCAACGCGAAAGAGCTTTTTAGATGAGCACCATGTTCTGTGTGCTAAGGAAGTAAAGGAGCTTGATTTGTGCGAGTTAGTATAGCATACTGAAATGTTAAATAATGCACAAGCAAAACACGAGGATTAGAAGGAACATTTACCAGCGATGAGTGCAAACCATCCACTGAAGTTTATATAGGGAGGGACGAGCAGGCTACTCATACATGCAAAAACTACTTCCCCGTCATCACGTGATCAAGCACTATTGCGACATGAAGGTAATCTCTTTTTGTTACAATGCTACGAAGGCGCAACTGACGCACGTCTTACCTGCGTGCGCAACATCAAAAGCTTGAAAATTCTCCGTCCTATCTATCGCCGGACCATGTCAGGAACTTTAATGCTATTATCTGAAGTTTTACGTCCCAAACGACGACATCAATATCAGGGTCGCCGTAGTGGAGGGCTGCAGAAGTATCGACCATCTGACATTCTGTAGCGTGCATTGACATGGCACAGTACGCGGGCCTCTAGCATTTAGCTTCCATCAATATGCAACCGCCGCTATGATCGAACCCACAACCTTTGGGCCAGCAGACGAGCACAATAGCCACTGATTCAATGGGGCAACATGCGAAGAATTTTGTCTTAATAAGAACTGTACAACAGCTGCAGCCCTTGCGGTGCTCTGCGAAATATAAAACGGGTGTCTAAGACAAAGAGCCGAGAAGAAGGAGATTCATGTTATCCAATATTGACAAAATGCTTCGCATAATATGAGAAAATTTGTGGAAACACGTCATGTGAATGTTGTTTTCATTGCCTCGGAAATTTTTTTCAAAATTTGTTCAAAATTTTGCAGACCAGGTCGTACCCCAGTCTTCGTTTCCGCAGCCAGGTTATTGAAGGGATTAATTGAACATGTCCAGATTGTGGTGCCGTATGTATACGTTAGACCAAATGCCCTGGAAGTGTCCCTCGTTGCGCAATTCTCAGCACATTACCGAAGGGGAATGGAGCTCTGCGATCAAGAGCTCAGAACTTGCACATCGACTCTGGGCAGTCCAGAGGGCCAACGGCGCAGCGGTGAGGCTCGGCCTACACGTTCAGACGTGGCAGCAACCCGCTGCTTTACCTCCTTGAGTTAGTGTTCTTGAGGACCTCAATAAAGTTACGTGTCTGTATGTATGTCTGTCGGTTTGACGATAAAACATTGAAACAGGACTCTTGCACCCAGAAACATGCAGTGTAGTTCACCCATTGGGACATTGATGTCATTGATGATATTCCGTTAACCTGCAACAAAGTGTACGTAAGTCGAACGGGGCACTGCTACAACGAGACGGTGCCAGAACTAGCTCAACGTTAAACAACAAAGTGGGCAGGTATTTAGCACAGCACTCCATGAGCTGCCAGAGCCGTCCAATTATTAATCAGACAAAATTTTTGGTGTAATCTGGTGTTGTGTTAGAGTTTGAGATCATCGAAGCTATTTACATTGCGCGCGCCGGAGACATGTGCATCCTTTACGCGTCAGTACCGCCAAAAAATAGATTATCATCATGCCATTATAGAGCCTCAGGACCCGATGACGGGATTGGTTCTTTTATATATGTATAAGCATTGGTGTTTCCTAAAAGGAACTTCATTTGAGAGTTCGCACTCTTTTCCTGTAAGTGTTTCTTATGATCTTCGTGTTTGTTGGCGCAATGTCTTACCTGACATTATATTTTGAGACAATTGAGGTTTCTTCAATTAATTGTTACTCAGAAAAAGAGATGGCAAGATAAGATAGCGGAGATTTTGAGGGAGTTGGGTCAGATTATATTGCTAGACTAGTGAATAAGCCGCATAAGGTGATACTGCCATAAAAAATATTTCAGCTTTGTGTGTACAAAAGTAATATCAGTAGTGCTTATTTGATTCCACCGATAACCGACCAATTGCTTCTTACAAGATTAACGACTAACTGGATTGTTTTTATAAAAGCATATGATTCCAGAAACATGCTACCTTCAGAAAGTGAAGATGCCCCGCCACGGTGGTCTAGTGGCTAAGGTACTCGGCTGCTGACCCGCAGGTCGCGGGTTCAAATCCCGGCTGTGGCGGCTGCATTTCCGATGGAGGCGTAAATGTTGTAGGCCCGTGTACTCAGATTTGGGTGCACGTTAAAGAACCCCAGGTGGTCAAAATTTCCGGAGCCCTCCACTACGGCGTCTCTCATAATCAAATGGTGGTTTTGGGACGTTAAACCCCACAAATCATCATCATCAGAAAGTGAAGATAACAGAACAGCTTACGATTGGCATTATGCCTTGGGAACTGCCGTCGATCAAACCAGGACGTCGCCACTCGTTTGTTAACTCATACCGAACATAATATGCAGAATAACTAAGCGGCCTTGTGATTTCTGCGACAAAAAACGCACTACAGCTCGATAGCCCCGCCTATTTGATGATGATATGTGGGTTTAACATACTAAAAGCAATATGTGATTATGAGAGACATCGTAGTGGAGGGGTCCGGAAATTTCAATCAACTGCGGTTCTTTCACGTGCATCAAAATCTTAGCACACGGGCCAACAACACTTCCGCCTCCATCGGAAATGCAGCCGCCGTAGCCGGGATTCAATCCCGTGACCTGCGGGTCAGCAGCCGTGTATCTTAGCTACTAAACCACCGCGGCGGGGCAATGATAGTGTGACAAAGGAACCAATCCAGACAGAACTGTGTCGGCATCGTGGCCAGTCCTCACAGTAGTTTTACGCCCATGTGTGTCTGTCTTCCAAAAGTAGCTCAATATAAATAAATGCTACCTAATTTTCAATTCGATTCATAAAGCAGAATCTTATTAGCTATGTCGACGATGAATTCTAGCTAAAATATTGCCTCTATTAATGGCTCTTCCTCTCAGGACACATTTAAATCACGTTTTACTGTAGTGAATACTTAGTGCGTGACTGCGCTTGCATCACGCACGAAAAAGGCGCCATCCTGGTTACATATGGTAGTTACATGATTTATGCTCACATCAAGAATGAAGGCAGATTTTCATTTTTTCGCTAAAGGAGCACCTCCTTAAAATTGTCCTATTTTAGTCTTCATGCGATAGCAAAAATATTTTGAAGTGAGCTTGGCACGGGCCCAGAGCGCTACCATTTGGCCACGCTACTGAACCACACAAAGCAAGTAGTTCAATTGTGCGGAATATCTCGGTATTACAGTATTTACGAAGCCTAGATCCGCGCCCTTTTCCTGTTCACGAAATTAGGAAATGAAAAATTGCACCTCTCTAAAGATTTTGGCCTCGGCCAGTTAAGCGTAGGGCATGACCAAGTTGTTAGGTGTGCGTATAGTTCATAAAGCAATGATAAACTGTCACAACACTGTAATTTAGCATATATTCCCTATGCAAACACCCTTCTAGCAACTGTGTCTGACCAGAATCAAGCATGAGAGATGCACCAACAGTGTTCCGATGAACAGCACCACAACAATAGATAGATGTAATAAATCTTATTCTGTATACCGGGTGCAGCAGCAATAAAGTATAATATAGGCAATGCAGAAGAATGGCAAACTAGGAAATGTCGCACTAACTACGGTAAACAAATGCTTCGGTTCACGCTACCAGCTTTGTGATTAGAATTAGTAAATAGGAGCTTTTTAACATTCCGGAAACCTCATTAAAGAACAACGGAGACTTTTCACCACATTATCCCTATTATGAGCATGCCTCAAAAAGAGCACCGTCTATTTATTTTTATTTTTTGCTGTTTTTGAAGGGAAATATCCTTTTTATTTATTGTATATCTCTAGTAACTGAGAGGCCTGATCAGGTCCTTTTCTTTTGTTTTTTTTTCCTATTTTTTTTATTCTCACCATCGTCACTTTATTACAGTTTCATTATTACGTCGATGGAAGCACGTTACTGTTTTGTATGAAGGATATTTATGTATAGTATATTATGTTTGCATTTCATTTCTCTGTTCTCTTATTCTGTTATCACATTTTACGCTGTAAAACGCGTAGGGTGGCCAGAACATCCTAAAGCCGATTGTATCAACTTTTTCCTCTTGGCTTGTACAACATTTTGTTGTAAATAAATAAAGAAATAAATAAAATAAACTATTTTCAACAAAAACTTTGGAAGCATGCGAGCGATTTAGGAGGGTTTATTTTCTCTGTGAATCCATGGACAGAGATTTGCAGATATCGATCAAGTGTACAAGCCCTACTAACAATATTAGTAGATATCGCTGCATTGCTTCTATTCTTTCACGATATCAAACCTGCTTTAATTTTAATAAATGGTGGCATGAAATACTATTGTAGGCGACGTTCTCGTATTTCTGCTGATTTTATTATCTTCGTCGAAACGCACTTGATTTTTCTTGTTAAGGTGAACCACAACAAGCAAAAGGACTCCATATGTGCCAAGACATTGGTCAAAGGTGAGTGTACATCACAAGCTGCATAATCATAAGTTGTTATTCATGCGAGTATAGTTTGCTTCATCAATCTAAATGCTCACAGTAATCTAAATATAGTGGAAAAAATAGCAGTCAAGTGGCACATCTATTAGTGAATAAGAGCGCTAATATAGAATTCAATGGGAAATAGTCAGCTTTATATACTATTTGAAGTCTTCGATTGAAATTACGCTGAAAAAAACTTCGCACTCAGGTGCTTTTTGCTTGTAGGTAAAATGGTTGCAAGTGAAGCTGTGCGTGGTCCTTGCCTGAACAGGTCCTTTTCGTTCTTTCGTTTTCTTACTTTTATTTTACTTCTGTGTCTTTTCTTTTTCTCTTCTTCCTTCCTTCCCGCCTTCTTCCTTCCCCCTTTTCAACTTCCTTTCTTTCAATTATTTCTTCCGCCTTTATTTCCTTCCTTCTCCCTTTCATTCTTCCTTGTTTTCTTTCAGCTTTCCTTGAGGTCGTCTTGAATCCTTTCTTTCGCGCTTCCGTCACTTCTTCTCTGCTTTATTTCTTCTTTGCTTCCCATCTGTCTTTCTGTCTCTTTTTTCTTATTTGATTCCTTGCTTCATTCTTCCTTCATTTTTTGTTTGAAGTGAAGATGTTCCTTTCGAAAGTGCGATAATGAGTGAGTCACATTTATTTGGAGACATACACAACAGCTACGAGATACCCAGGGCTAATATCTTATGCAACATATTTTAAATAAATTTCGAAGGGCACGCTACGTGATTGAGCGACATTCGAACCTCTTCTGGACACCCACACGAACGCAGAGGCAATCTAAACAAATTTACATTACTAGATTGTGTTCACTGGTTGCTAGCACGCCGCTTTCGGTAGCGCTACGTCCTGCCATGGTGGTTTAATGGCTGCTGACCGGCAGGTCGTGGAATTGAATCCCGGCGGCGGTAGCTGCATTTTCGATGAAGGCGAAAATGCTGTAGGCCCGTGTGCTCCGAATTCGTTGCACATTAATGAACCAAAGGTGATGTAAACTTCCGGAGCCCTTCACTATATACGGCATGTCTTATAATCATATTGTGGTTTTGGAACGTTAAAGTTCACACATGAGTCAATTATTGTTTCCATTCATCACAACTCGGTCTTAAGCTACGCATTGCATAAAAAAAATGGTAAAATTTTTGTCTAAGGGTTCCTTTAATCTTCCTTGCTGCCTTTCATTCTTCTTTCTTCTTTTCTTTATTTTATGCTTCTTTCCTTCCTCCTCTTTTTTTCTTTTTTTATCTTGCTTCCTTTATTTTTCATTGTTTCTTTTCTTCTTTTTATTCTTCCTTCCTTGTTTTCCTTTCTTCATTTCTTCTTCAATCCTGTCTTTCCGTCTCTTTTTATCTGTTCATTATTTTATTCCTCCTCCCTTTCTTTCTTTTTTTGCAATCTTTCTTCCTTTGCTTTTTTCTTTTCTTCAATCTTCCTTCCTTCCTTTCAATCAGCTTTCCTTGATTTCCTTCTTTTTTTCTTTTTCTTTTGCTTGCTTTCTTCCTATCTGTCCAATGCGCAACGCTACCTCCTACGAAGGGTACAGTTTCAACGCAGATAGCGTCTTTCTCGAAACGTTGTCTGGCGGAGACAGCATGGCCTGGCGTACTTGGCGTCGTTCCCTGCGCTCATGGGCCTCTAGAAGCACGCTAAGAAAGGAGCATCAAACAATCATTATAGGACACCTGTCCGTAATTCAATTTTCTTGAAGCCGATATTAACGCGATAGTGCTGAAGGAGCCCTGCAACAGTTTTTGAGCATGGTCCGAAAGGAGGGCCTATAAGCTGTCGACGCTCCCGAGAACACGCGAACGAACTATAGTGAGCGAAAGGCATAAAATTTACAGTAAATTCTCATAGTCTGCTAGAACAAACTTTCTCTTCACTCTACAAGTGACGCAATAAGCTCAAAAATCACTGGTTACAGCCACTGCTAAGCCATTCGCTGATTTGAGCATGGCTTGCACGGTCCTTTCAGGGGCCACTACGGGAGGCCATGACTTGCCCATGCTGGTGCACGCGATCGTCCTGAGAGCTAGAATTCGAAGAAAACAAAAAGACAGAAGGGGCTTAAGGTGATGAGGCGCGCGGGATTTCTTTTGTGCCATTTTACGCTGCTTAGTTTTCAGCCCTTTAGTCAGAACGAGAGAATAGGGAATGCCATTGCAGTGTGCATAAAATATTCGTAACGCCACTCGCACAAGACGGATAGCAAAACTTTCTGTGGATTTTTCATGAGACAATAAGCTACTTTAGTGAATATATTACATAGCTACTTGAAGAGGTGTTGCAGGGCTCCATTCAAGTGATCGTCTTTCAGAAATTCCAGTGACGGCACCATCGGTTCTGAGCGAACAACTATCACCCTGTCCACTGCCAAAAATCAGCAAAGATGCCAATAAACATATTATTGGAAAAATTCCGGTTGAAAAGAACAAGAAAGTTTAGTCGTTTTTCTGACAAGCAGGTTTTCTCTCACGCAGACAGGCATTCGCATGTATATTTAAATAAAAGACCTCTCTGTGCTTGCAAATGCAGTGAAAATAACGTTTACGCTTTATAAGCACACGCGTACTCTATACAGGCTTCACACTACAACGTGTAATGTCGAAGTAGTACTGCGTGGTACAATTGATTACCCTAACGACTTCGTGGTTTGAAGCCGGGCACCTATTACAAAGCGCAAACGTGTTACTGCGCGTATCACCATAACACCACGTGGGGGCCATAGCAAGTTGGAAAACATTTCACGCACATATTGGCTTGCGTTTTAATTCATGCTTCCAATTACACAGAATGCAGGCCTATGCGAAAGCTTCAAATACGCAGTCCACTTTCACCTTTATCAACTGATTTGTGGTAGCCTGAGCCTCGTTGGTGGCGTTGTCTTGACTGCTCGGGCTCATCTGTGCTCATCCCCCTTGGTATCAGTCATGATGCATTGGAAGCAATGTGATGCGGGGTGAATTTATCTAATCACTCTTCATTTACTACCTTAGTGGTATATCGGCCGCCAAAGTGAGATATGGCGCCATTACATGCATTAAACGAAGTTATCTCTGAGAATAGTTATAGCGCGAGAACGAAACGACGACATAAAAACAAGAAGGACACGAGTGCTCGTGTCCTTCTTGACTCTTTGTCATACGTTCTGTTCTTGCGCTATAACAATTGTCATGTCATACCAACTAGCTGAAACTGTCACACTTATCACTGAGGTTTCAGATCAACTTGCGTAGTTTGCTGACGACTTCATTTTACGTGGCCATCATTGGAGAGATAGTAAATGTGTATTGCAAGCTTGTAGTCCCGCTAACAGAAAAATGAAAAGCATTGATGATACTCACGGTCTAGGACAGAACGTAACCATGCCCATGAAAATAGGATTTTGGACTTGTTTTGCAACTCGCCACATCTCGTAAACTCAACATCTATCAAGTGAGCTAAAGTGACTACGAAGCTGCAGTGCCAACTATAAAAACAAAAAAATTGCCTGAAGCACTGAGCAAACAGAAGATTATCCTTCTTTCACCGTGGCGATTAGGTTAGGCCAGTTAAGAATTTCATAATTATCTACTGGTCTTTGAATGCCTGGCACATCATACCAATGAGCATGAACTGTCGCATTTATTCAAAGACAGGTTATATGATTTTATTGACGCATACTTGTTAAGCGCACATTTTTGCAAAAAATGAAAAAAAAAGAAAAAAAAAACCGGGGTTGACATTGCGACGATTGCAGCTAATAAAAAAGACAAAGCGGTCATTCGATAATATCAAACGAACAAAAAAAAGCTTGTCACTACCAAATGCTATTCTAAATTGCTCACGAATAAAAAATGCATAAAAGTACCACGGACATTTATCGTTAAAAAAAACTGAACGATAGGCTGAGGACTAACTTTAGGTAAATCTCGTAACACGTTAGGAGGTGTGGTTCTGACATTATTGGTATATAAAATTCTTGATATACTGACCAAACTGCCATAGCTTATAGAGACAAGGCAAACAGCCCTAATAATATTTTGAATCAGTCTTTTCGCCAACACAGGATTCTTACTTTTCTCCCAACGCCCACAGCATATATCCAATGAACCCAATTTAGTCTAGTGTAATTGGTATCAAGAAGTCACAAAAAGAAATAGATGAAACAATAGCAATTGACCCAGATGCGATTTCTCCGCGTATCGTACGCTGAGTTGAAGCCATACACGTACATAATTTAACAAAAATCTTTAGCAAGAGGCCTTCTACCTGCTGACCGCATAATCGCTCATGTTGTTCCAATCCACAAAGGTGGAATTGGCAAAATATGTTAAGAATTACAGGACCATTTCTCTACCCTCGATGTCAACATGGGTTCCAAAAGGAGCTCTCGTGCAGCACACAACTGGTATAATTTTATCATAATATGGTATTCGATATTGGTTCAGTGGGACAAACTGACTGTACTTTCTCCAATTTGTGTAAGGCATTCGACACGGTAACACACTCCAACAGCAACACACATTCGTTTTTTTTTTTTGCTACAAGCTTGAATTTCTGAATATGCATTCCGCTGTTCTTAGATGGATGTAAGAATATCTCTGCCAGCGCCGACAGTGAGTCATTTAAAACGCCATAAGCTCTGGGTGTGTCGGCAACACATCGGGAGTCCCACAAGGTTCTGTATTGGGGCCACTTTTATTGTTCGTTTACACAAACAAGATTTCAGCAGATATTTCAGCACACCTTAGATTGTTTGCAGAATATTGTATTGCGTGCAGACAAATAAAGAGCGACAGTGATTTTACACAACTGCGAACTGATCTGGAACGTGTTCAGGATTGGTTCTCTATGTGGAAATAGAACTTAATTTACAAAAAAAAATATGTGCATATATCTTTGACTAGGAACCACAACCTCACGAAGACACGGTACATTTCAAACAATGAACGGGTAAAAAAAGCGGTCGGATACAAATACCTACGTCTTTTTATCCGACTGCTCATCGAATGCGCATGTCGATGATGTGGTTTGCAAAAAAGAAACTGGAAAGGGACAAAGCATTATTCATTCTAATTTATTTATTTATTTATTTATTAGAATACTCTCAGGGCCCGTAGGGCATTACAGAGGGGGTGGGTACAACATATATAACACACAAGAAAAAAAGACAAAATAAAGAAACAAGTATCAGATGCGCAAATCAGGAAGGCAACATAAGTCAACTAAAAATGTATAAGAATTCAAGCACATACAAGACAAAGATAGATAATAGAAACTGCGTATAGTTACAAGCATTGCTGAGAAATTGCAGTCTTGAATAACAAAGGGTCTGTTATTGATACAACGGAAGAGGGAAGGTGGTTCCAATCGGCGGCTGTTTTCGGTAAGAAGGCTGCTGAAAAGAATTTGGTGCGGCAAAACGGAATGGCAACCTTATGCTGATGATCAATGCGCGATGAGTGGTATGACGGTTGTGAAATGAGGTCTCGCTTCATTGATGGATTGTGAAAAAATATCTTATGAAAAAAATGCAGTCGCGCCAGTTTCCTCCGGACAGTTAAATTGGGTAGGTCAAGGTTAGATTTCATTTCTGATATGCTAGCAGTACGGGAATAATTAGAACAAATGAACCGAACTGAGCGGTTCTGAACAGATTCTAACGCGTTAATTAAATTTTGCTGCACGGGATCCCATATAGCGGACGCGTACTCAAGCTTTGGGCGAATTAGTGATCGGTATAATAGAATTTTGAGGGACAGCGGAGCGCGAGAAAAGTTGCGGCGTAAGTATCCTAGCGTTCGGTTAGCGTTATTACAGATGTAGGTAACATGCGTGTGCGAAGATAGATTGTTGGTAATGTAAACGCCGAGGTACTTATATGAAGAGACATGCTGGAGGGGAACGGCGTTAATTCTGTAGGTACAGGGGGGAGAAATAGATCGCCGGGTTATTGACATGCATTTAAAAAAACTTCATACCTGAACCTAAATATACAGCATATTTAGCGTGTGTCTGACCTATACTAGAGTAGACCTTGGACGTATGGGTTCCCTCGCAGGTCACATTGAGTCATGAAGCTGAAAAAATAGATCGGGCGGCCAGTTTCGTCTTGGGACGGTAGAAGAGAGGGAAGAGCTGCAGTCAAACGAAAAATGAACTTGGGTTGGAACTGCTTTCAGTGCTTTGGAAAAAAATGCCGCTTAGCTTTCTTTCTTGGCAATATCATAATATATTAAAGTTAAAAAGTTACCTGAAAAACATCATTACTATTCATCTAGAACTGACCTTGTTTTCAAAATAAGAAAATCGCTTACCAACACACATTAGCGAAATTATTTTTTATTAAATTCGTGAATGAGTGAAATAAGTTGTATGAAATTCAAGCGTGCGGTAAAAAGGAAGCATTGTTTATGTCTCTGGTGTAACTCCCCTGCTGAAAAGCTTTCGGGCAATGCGGGGTAATCTTTGAATAAATAATAAAAACTAATACTCAGTTTAAGCTTCTCGAGGCACATCATGCAATGGAGAGCATGCACTAATTGAAATACACACTATATAGACCTCATGTCGCTATCGCAATGGCAGTCCACTCTTAAAGGCTAGTCTTAAGAATCCGCATACATTTCTTATTCTGAAGCATTCGTGTGCGTTTTTGGGACATTAAACCCCACAAGTCAATCAGCATTCGTGTGCCTATTGCAGGTTCACTATCTATCTATCTATCTATCTATCTATCTATCTATCTATCTATCTATCTATCTATCTATCTATCTATCTATCTATCTATCTATCTATCTATCTATATATCTATCTATCTATATATATATCTATCTATATATCTATATATATATATATCTCTCTATCTATCTATCTATCTATCTATCTATTGCCACTAGTACAAAGTCTGCAAGTATTATTTACACACCTGCTGGCATGCTTGTATGTGCCGCTGTTCAGAAGAGGACAAAGATGCGCGTGCAGAGAAAAACAATAGTCATAGTGCCGTTGTTCGAATCAGTTTGACGTCCTTCCGTGCCATTATCTGCAGCTTACAATTACACTGTAACGTGACACTGGTGGAGGTGCGGGGTAATAGTCTATGCACTGTTCCCACGAGGAACATCTCGATCCCAACATCGACGCCTTAGTAGAAACAGCCAACCTTCGACGCAATAGGCGGCAACTAGGCCTACCACCCCAATTCAGCCCTCTTCCGGAACGCTCCAGAACCATGGCATATGCGACAACTGCAGGCCAGACTGAACCGACCGTGACTCCGCCAGCACCATGGCTACCAGCCTCTCGAACGCCAAAGCCCTTCCATGGGGAGCCCTACGAAGGCGTTGAAGACTGTTTGGACTAATACGATCGAGTCGCCGTCGCCAACGAGTGGGACGAGCACCGGAAACTGCGGTATGCCTATTTCTACCTGGAGGATTCGGCGCGTATTGGATTCGAGATTCACGAGGCCGCCCTGACAACCTGGCCGGTGTTTTGCACTCAGTTTTGGAACACGTATCGTAGCGCCGACCGGAAAGAACAAGCCGAACGTCTCCTCAATTCTCGCAATCAACGACCCAATGAAAGCGTGGCCATGTTCGTTGAGGAAATGTCTCGTCTGTTCCGTCGAGCGGATTCTGCAATGACGGAAGACAAAAAGGTACGCATTCTGATGCGTGGTGTCAAAGAGCAGCTGTTTACAGGACTTGTGCGAAACCCACCAGCTACCGTGGCAGAATTCCTACGTGAAGCTACGACCATGGAGCGAATGCTAAGACAGCAGTCTTCGCAGTATGAACGGTCCGACAACCTTGCATGTCTGTCAGCACCCTTGGTAACACCCGATGTCACGAGCGTGAGAGACCTTGCTGAGCTAGTCCGTAGCATTGTACGCGACGAGCTGCAAAAGCTTCACGCAGTGCCTTCACAGCCTCAAGTGGCTGCTCTGACAGAGGTTATCCGTGAAGAGGTGCGGCAGCTTGTACGACCATTAGCGCCACCTCCAACCGAAGCTCCTCTGCTAACGTATGCGGAAGCTGTACGTACTCCTGCACCGGTAGCCAGCTATTTCCCCCGACCAACTAGCCTGCAGACACCACAGCACTTCTCGGGCAGGCCACGCTATGAAAACCAACGACCGACTAGCCTGCAGATGCCACAGTACTTCTCGGGCCCACCAAACTACTAGAATCCGCGACCTAATTTGTGGAAATCTAGCGTGTGGCGCGCTTCCAACAATCGGCCACTATGCTACCACTGTGGTGAGCCAGGTCACTTGTACCGGGAGTGCTCGTACAGACAGATGGGCCTACCTGGATTTCGGCCAGACGCTCGTCGGCCCAGGGATGGCGAACGACCCCGCGCCATCGCAGAATACTTGGCAAGCCTACCGTCTCCGAATCTTCAGCGACGCCAATCACGCTCTCCGTCTCCTCGACGCTCTACGTCCGCGAATCAATACTCCACTTTCGCCGATGTTGTTGCGGGACGATCCGCTAGGTCCCCAAGTCTACGCCGGGGAAACTAGAATCAGCGGCCTCCGGGGGTGGGACCGCTGTTAAGCTCTCATCGAAACAGCCTCCTCCGACTCATCCACCGACCTTCGACGATTCTTTTCAGCCGACCTTTCACATCGCTGACGAAGCCGTTTCTGTTGACATTGCCGTTCGTGTCGACAACGATCCAGTGACTGCTCTGATCGATACCAGCGCCGACTACTCAGTTATCAGCGCTGAACTTGTGGCTGAACTCAGGAAAGTCACGACTCCTTGGGGGCATGGACCAAACCTTCGGACAGCCGGTGGTAATCTCTTGACACCAATCGGCGACTCACTAGACCGCCTCCGACGCGCCCGATACTTCTCCTCTATGGATTTACGCAGTGGCTACTGGCAGATCGAAGTTGATGAACGCGACCGAGAGAAAACAGCAACCATAACGCCTATGGTCTGTACGAATTCAAGATGCTGGCCTTCGGTATGTGTTCTGCGCCTGCGACACTCCAGAGGATGATGGATACAGTGCTCTCCGGTCTCAAGTGGGGAGCATGCCTTGTTTACTTAGACGACGTCGTTGTCTTCTCCCAAACGTTTGAGCAGCATTTGCAGCGACTTAGATCTGTGTTTGCTGCAATTCGCACGGCAGACCTATCACTGAAACCAGAACAATGTCAGTTTGGTTAGAACGAATTAAAGTTCCTCGGTCTCTTTGTTAGCCCTGATGGTATTCGGCCTGACCCAGACAAAACATTGGCTGTCGTAGATTTTTCACCACCTACCAACAAACGTGATGTGCGTCGATTTTGAGGCCTCTGCGCATACAACAGACGCTTTGTGCAAAATTTTGGAAACATTGCCGAACCCCTCACTCGTCTGACAAAAGACGACGTTCTCTTTGTGTGGGGCCTTGAGCAAACACGCGCTTTCTCCGAGCTCCAGCAGCGTCTCCAGTCTGAGCCCTTACTCGGACACTACGACAAATATGCCGACACTGAACTACACACAGACGCCAGTAACATCGGCCTTGGTGCAGTCCTCGTCCAGTGGCAAGGCGGCGTCAAACGCCCTATTACTTATGCGAGTCGGATTTTATAATCTGCGGAGGCGAATTACACAACAACTGAAAAGGAGTGCCTAGCTGTTGTCCGGGCAATAGCTAAATTCAGACCGTACCTGTATGGTCGCCCGTTCAGAGTTGTTACCGATCATCATGTGCTCTGCTGGTTGGCGAACCTTAAAGACCCTTCCGGACGTCTGGCCAAGAGGAGCTTACGCCTTCAGGAGTTCGATTTGACAGTCGTGTACAAGTCTGGCCAGAAGCATACTGACGCGGACTGCCTTTTCCGAGCTCCTCTTAAGACAGTGTCAGGTGATCACGATCTCGACGGCCGTTTTCTCTGCGCCGTTAGTGTATCCGACTTGGCTGAACAGCAGGAGAACGATTCCGAGCTTCGACAATTCATCGAATGTCTCGAAGGCCGTATGCCGCATCCATCACCAGCATTCGCCCGCTCATCATCATCGTTCTGCGTCCGCAGAAATATCCTCTATAAAAGAAACTTCGACCCTTACGCGACTGAGTACCTGCTCGTTGTCCCACCGGCGTTACGAGCCGATGTATTGTCTGCCTGTCACGATGAGCCTTCCTCAGGCCACTTGGTATTCACACGTACCTTGGCTCGGATTCGCCAACACTACTACTGGCCTAAGCTCTGTCGAGACGTGAAGCATTACGTGAAGACGTGTCACGAGTGCCAGCGCCGTAAAGTACCACATCAGCGCCCAGCCGGCTTTTTGAAGCCCGTCGCTCCTCTTACACAACCGTTCCAACAAATTGGCATGGATCTACTCGGACCTTTTCCCAAGTCTCGTGACGGCAATCGCTGGATTGTAGTCGCTACGGATTACATGACGCGCTACTGCGAATCGAAGGCATTACAACGTGGCACCGCCATTGAGACTGCCCACTTTTTTATGAAAAACATCGTCCTCCGACATGGAGCCCCAGCAGTTGTCATAACTGATCGTGGCACAGCTTTTACCGCCTGGATTATACAAGACGTCATGCAGCTTAGCGGCACAGTACATCGAAAAACTACTGCATACCACCCACAAAGCGACGGCCTTACAGAGCGACTAAACAAGACGATTGCCGACATGCTATTCATGTACGTTGACCAAGACCAAAAAAACTGGGATGACATCCTCCCTTACGTCACGTTCGCTTACAACACCGCTGTGCAAGAAACAACTGGATTCACACCATTCCGGTTGCTTCATGGCAGGAAGGTCATTCATTACAATGCTGGATGCCATGCTTCTACCAGACAGACACCAGATTAGTGTCAAGACGAACGAATTTATCAGACTGGCAGACGCGGTTCGTAAGCTTGCAGTCGAAGGAATCCATAAGCAACAATGAATCGACTCGCTGCGGTACAACGCTCGTTGTCGCGATGTCTCTTACCAACCCGGAAAACGAGTATGGTTGTGGACTCCTATTCGATTACGGGGCCGGTCGTAAAAGTTGTTACGCCACTATTTTGGTCCCTATAGAGTTCTTTGTCGTCTCAGCGAAGTGAACTACGAGGTTTTTGACGAGGACGTGGCTCGTCAATCCCGCCGTTCACAACAGCGACACGTCGTCCATGTTTCGAGGATGAAACCATTTTACCAACGCTGACTCTTCGTCACACTCCCTTGAGTAGACTTACAGTGATTGTGAACACCCCCTTGTGTACTGCTTATCGTACGTCTTTTCATCTGGCAATTATGTTATGACATCGGGACGATGTCCTTTGGGAAGGAGGGTAATGCCACTAGTACAGGTTTGTCTATCTATCTATCTATCTATCTATCTATCTATCTATCTATCTATCTATCTATCTATCTATCTATCTATCTATCTATCTATCTATCTATTTATCTATCTATCTATGAACCTGCGTCTTGGTGCTCTCGCGATCACATAGACTTGCTTAATGCACAGCCGCTGCGTTGTATTCGTAGTCCATAAAACAAGCGAAACATGTCCTTTTAAATATAGCCCAAAAATGTGTTATCGAACAATGTGGGTGTTGCGGTGAACTTAAGAGTTCATTCAGCCCGGCCGTCAATGCGCAAGGTAAACTGCAGAAGCCAACAAGCAGATGTAGACATGCCATTGTTTTCCAACTGAAACTAGATACAGCACAGTTGGTTTTGTAGCGAGCGAGGGTAAAGACTTGGGACGACGTCGAAGGCGGCCGACGGGGCCGTGCTATTCTCGCCACCTTATTTGAGGCCTGAAGTGGAGCCGCGGTGGCTGCCAGCATCCGACATGCCAGGCGCGTGAGCTCATTGTGTTCTCGCGCCGCTCCAGCTACGCGTTAGCTCCACGAGAAACGCGGTTGTCAAAAAAATGTTGACGATGATTATGATGATGATCCCGCACTACTGGGCTTCTTCCCTAGCGATTTGCGCGATTTGAAGTTTATTTAAGAAAGAGATGGAAAGAGGCTATATTTTCACGCATTCGTGACGTCAACAAAGGGGACCAGACAGTACTCTGAATAATAATCTATTTATTTGGCAGAACCTGTGGCCACGTAAAAGGAAAGTAAGATAACACCGAGACACTGGCACTGATTGCGGCAAACAGAGCGTCGGCCACTGATCAACCGACAAGCGGCGAAGCGTGTCGGCATTTATACCCTTCTCATCAAATATTCTGATTGATATGTGGGGTTTAACGTCCCAAAACCACCATATTCTCATCAAATATTCTAGCATTATCGCTAGCAGTGACGTAGCTTCCAGAAAAAATCTGTTCTCTTCAAGAAGTGTGTGTAATCTTAACAAAACTTACTACTACAGCCTCGAAGCTCCTCAAACATGGCAGGCGCGGTTTGCGCTGAACGTAGTGTAACGGGGCGACAACAAAACTTGAGAAGCGAACGTGGCAATACACGTGAACGACAGTCCGCAAAGTGTCTGTTGGGGAAGTCAAGTGTCTGTTGGGGAACTTACCATCGGGAACCAGTGGGTCTCTGGTGGGCGACAATAGGAGTTGGGGATGAAGAAGTAAGCGTCAGCTCACTGCGGTCGTACACAAGTGGTTGACAGGTTGACAAGTTGTGGCGAGCCGGGAGCGCACATGGTGCCACGGGTGAGTATTGCAAGTAGATGTGCGTTAAGGGTGATGTAATGGCGGGTGTACAAAAACACCATGTGGCCCATGCACGCGAAACAATGAGAAGTGGCGCACGGGAGCCTTGCAGACCACCCATCGACCAGCAGTGGCTTTGATGGTGATTTCGCGGGCGTGCACAGAACTGATGCCGATGACGGTACGCAGGTGTCTTGTTTGAGGGTATCGGAATATGAGTGTACTTGACGGCTTATTGTCGCAGTGGTTACGTAGCATCGTACATGCCGGGTAGAGGTAAATGACTTCTGTGGCTTGTGAAAGGGCATGCCTGCATTCCATTTACATGACTGCTGGTCCATGGTTGGCGTCAAGAACTCGGTAGGAGGCGTGCCATGGGATCCAGCAGGTGTGCACTCTGCTGGATCCCATGACGCACTTAGTGTGGACACGCCTGGTGCTGAGCATGTGTAAACCAGTCACCTCGTCCTCACTAGCGTCGGTCATAGTTGCAGCGTCTCGGAGGTTTGGCAGTGGTTGATCTCTGGTGGCTTTAACTTCGGCTGCGAGAGAGTGCGAGGGCGATGCTGGTCGCTGCTAGCAGAGCAGGACGCACAGAGCGTTGGGATTGGTAGAGAGTCGCCTTCGGACATCGGGGACAGTGAAGGTGCCACGACCAGGAGATGAATAGCGGGCGCAAAGATATCCGCGCCAGACTCCTAGGCGTGCGGCAAGGGAGCCATCGTGCGGTCGGGTGGAGTCACTGTGTCGCACGCCGTCGATGTTTCGGAAGACGTGCAGATAGCAGGCATGCGCGATGGAGCTGCGCACATGGGCTCCGAGGAAACGCACCTCTTGGATAGGAGGTCAGTGGAGATGGGGGCGTCTTCTGCCTCGTGGTTCTGGTCAGATGCAGGATGAGATGTTCCTGCGAAAGGATCGGAGGTCGGAGTAGTCGGGTCCAGGGTACCAAGGCAGCGATCAGTGGAAGGCTGCGGAACGGTTGGCACATTGTTCTGCGACGCCGAGGAGTCCTATCAGGTGCGCGTAAAGGGAATCAGGCAGTACGTGTTGCCGAAGCAGGCGACGACCGCAGTGCAGAGGGCATCGTAAGGCTGTGGGCTGGTGCTTGAAGCGGCAGCGAGATGGCGCACCTCGACCGGAAGTAGGTAGAGAAGAATGGTGCGCATCAGAGGCTCGGCCATGACGCCATTCACAGCAAGAACGGCTTCGGGCTGCATAAACCATACCTCGGGGTAGGTCGATGGGAACGGTGGCACTGGCGGGCAGCCGGTGGCTCGTCGAAGGGCGCGTTCTCCAGGTCACCACTGTAGCGAGCGAAAGTAAAGGCGTAAGAGGCGACTGACAGGGCCGTGCTAATCTCGCCACTTTATTTCAGGCGTGAAGTTGAGCCGTGGCGGCTGCCAGCGTTCGACATGCCAGGCGCGTGAGTCCGTCCTGTTCTCGTGCAGCTGTACCTGCGTGAGAGGCACAGCGCGGTGGCAAAGGAAATGATGATCATCATGCACTAAAGTTTGTAGTTAACAGGCGCGTGTGCGAACGCCACAGATACACACACACACACACACACACTAACACACACAAACACACACACACACACACACAGCCATGGTGGTCTAGTGGCTAAGGTACTCGGCTGCTGACCCGCACGTCACCGAATCGAATCCTGGTAGTGGCGGCTGCATTGGTGATGGAGGCGGAAATGTTGGCCCGTGTGCTCAGGTTTGGGTGCACGTTAAAGAACCCCAGTTGGTCGAAATTTCCGGAGCCCTTCAGTACGCCATCTTTCAATATCATATGGTGGTTTTGGGACCTTAAACCTCCAATATCAATCAGTCAACACACACACACACACACACAGTAACACCCTTGCACAAACTCGCCGAAAGCACGAAAATGTTATATCAAATGTACATACAACGTCATACTCCTATTGCCAACTTTCTCTTAGGAAAAGCTCCTGAAAACATATTGTTACGATGGGGCGTGTTTATTGAAGAACGAATGGTGAAGGGCAGCCGTGCCAACACCGCGCTGCTTCTAAACAGACCACTTAGTTCTCCTATTCTTTCCTTCACATGTTTTAGCTTCAGCGTAACATTCCCCCTTTCCTAGACGAAGGCCATGGGCGAGCATGAAGTGTGTTAAGAGTCACGAGGAATAAAGCGCTTTAGGCGGGCGACGTGCGCAAGCTGCGTCTGCCTAGAACGGTAGCCGCGAGATACGAGACGAGCGATGGAATACGTCAACTCACTTAGGTGATCGACGGTGACAAAAAGACTAGTGTGACAAGCCAGGAACTTCTGGTACAGGCCACGCTTGCGAAAGGGTGTCCACAGCCATACTTTTTCTCCTTTTTTTGTACAACATGTTCTTGTGCCGTGAATCATAGGCGAACTTAGAGCAGTCTTGGGATAACAACGTATGGAGCTGAGCTAGGCGACGTGATTCTCCTGCGCGGTAGAGAGTCTGGACAATGGAAGAGTCCTCTTGAGCATGAGAAGGCAGAATAGCGCTAAGAAAGTGGTGGGGTGGTCTGACATAAAGAAGGCAGAATGGACTATAGCCAGATGTTTTATGCCTTGCCGTGTTTTAGGCGCAGGTAATAAATGGCAAAATGTCATCCAAGTTCTTGTGCCTGGAGTCGATGTACATCAAAAGCATGTCGGTAAATGTTGTGTTGGTGCACTCAACGAGTCCATTTGTCTGTGGGTGATATGGAATCGAGTGGTGAAACTGGCAAGCACAGAGACGCAAGAGCTCTTTATACAACATCGGCTATGAATTGGCGACCGCGATCACTCAGAATTATCCGACGTGACCCATGGCGCAGTATCACAGAAAATAGGAGGAACCTCAATATATCATTGACCATGGCTGTTGGTAGCGCTTCTGTTTCTACATAACTTGTCATGTGGTCGAAGCAGACTATAATTGATTGATATGTGGGGTTTAACGTCCCAAAACAACTATATGATTATGAGAGACGCCGTAGTGGAGGGCTCCGGAAATTTAGACCACCTGGGGTTCTTTAACGTGCACCCAAATCTGAGCGAACAGGCCTACAACATTTCCGCCTCCATCGGAAATGCAGCCGCCGCAGCTGGGATTTGAACCCGCGCCCTGCGGGTCAGCAGCCGAGTACCTTAGCCACTAGACCACCGCGGCGGGGCAAGCAGACTATATTCAAACAGTTGCTTCTCGATGAGTGTATAAATGTACCAAGAAGATCCACTCCAACCATTTCGAAAGGATATGAGGACGATCTCAAGGAGTGGAGGAGAACAACCGGGGTAGTACTTGGTCGCTTGAATTGCTGACATTTATCACAACTGGCCACATACTTTTCTGTATTGCGTCGCATGGTAGGCCAGTAGAATCGAGCGAGCAGGCGGTGGTACGTTTTAGTGAAACCATGGTGCCACGCTAATGCGTCGCCGTGCATAGCATGAAAAACGTGCGTTCTCAAATTGTTAGGGACCACCAAAAGAAGGCGGCCACCATCAGCCGCGTAATTTTTTTTTTGTAACACAAGTCATCTCGGATGATTAAGCCATGGCTACCTATCGGTAGAGCAGCTCAGCTAAAGATAACACCCAGGCTGCGGTCGTTGCGCTGTTCTTCCCGGAAGGTAGCGAGGTCAGGAAAAGAAGCTGTAACGTCGATGGCAGCTAGAAAACTGTCAAAAGTGTCGGCGTCACATAGAGGGGTTCGCAGGGGAAGCCTCGAAAGACAGTCGGCGTCTGCGTGATGGCGGCCACTCTTGTAGCATATTGTAAAGTTATATTTACCTAAAGCGACCAAAAGGGTGAATGGTGATCAGAACGGTGAACATAGTGAATGGTGATCAGTAACGAACATAAAGAGCCACCTATAAAGATATGGGTGAAAGGTATTGACAAAAAACCACAGCAAGGCACACTTATTGAGTAACGGTGTAATTCCTCTCGACCTGCTCAACGAATGACTGGCGTAGGCGATGGCAAGCTTGGCGTCATCGAAGCCCTTGATTAGCACGGCACCGAGACCCATGCTACTCGCGTCGGTGTGCACTTCTGTCGTGGCAGATGGGTCGAAATGGCGCAGTATGGGTCCAGACGAGAGAAGCAGCTTTAGTTCACGAAAGAAGGAATCACGCTCCGCTGTTTAGATAAAATGCTTATCATTGCACAGCAGTGAAGTCAATGCGCAGGCAATATGAGTGCACAAATTGGTGGAAGTATGAACAGAGACCCAAGAAACTCCTTAGTTCACGTTGTGACTGCGGTTGTTCAGAATAGCTAACCGCAGCAACCTTCTGAGGGTCTGGGCGCACACCATGTTCGTCTACAAGATGACCAAGCACAAGTGCTTTTCGCTGAATGAAGTGACATCTCTTGGAGTTAAGGATAAGGGCAGCTAGTTCAAGGCATTCTAAAACAACTTCAAATTGATGGTTGTGTGCATCGAACGTCCGCCCAAAAATTACGATGTCGCCGAGTTAACATAAACAAATTTCCCATTTCAGACCACGCAGTACTGTGCCCATAAACCTTTGAAATGTCACAGTGGCATTCCACAAACCAAATGGCATGACATTGAATTCAAACAAGCCATCTGGTGTGACAAAAGTGGTTTGCTTTTTGCGACGGAATGCATAGGTACCTGTCATTAGGCCGATCAGAGGTCCACAGATGAGAAGTAAGATGCCTAATGAAGACAGTCGGTAACATAATTCATACGGGGAAGCAGATACACATCCCTGTTCGTCACCGAATCCAGACGTCAATATTCGACGCGAAACCACCAGCACCGATCTTTTTTCTTCACGAGATGGACCGGCGCAGCCCAGGGGCTAGAAGAGTCTTGAATGACGCCCTTGGCCAACATGTCTTCCGCTTGTTCGGTGATCACCTTGCGCTCCGATGCAGACACACAGTACGGTTTCTGGCTTAGAGGATGCGCGGACCCTGTGTCAATCCTGTGGTGAGCCCGAGTATTGGGAGCACGAACTTTAGCAGCGTCCTTGATGAAATAAAAAAAGAAGCATGCCTTCTGAGGACTCTGGCCAGGGCTTGACGCTTCTGAGATAGCAGTGCCTAGTTATTCACGTTCAGAAACGGCGAAGAGTCTTCAGGCACATTACTGCTAGTCTCACGCACACGTGATTCGTGCGAGGCGTTATTCCTTAAGGCCTCGATGTTGCGACATGTATCCGCTTCGAACGAGGCAATTCGCATATCACTTCGAAGCACAACAGACTGGTTAGGGAAATTCGACACCCACAATATGCTTGTGCCACTGGCAACAGAAACAATACAGCGAGGTACGAGCATACTCTTTTTAGCTACGACTGAAGACAACAGCTCAGTAATAGCATTAAACTAATCGGTGTCGTAACTAGCAGCAGTAACCTGAACGCTGGCAACGAGCGGGGTGATATGACGGAATCTTCACAGGCAGTGAGGGCGTGCGAAGAAGTAGCAGGTTTGTTGCCAACAAAAGTAGAGATGAAAATCTCGCCGGTACCGCAATAAAGAGCGGCACCGCACTGTTGGAGGCATTCTAGGCTCAGAATCACAATAAGGGTTGATTGAACTGGCACTGTGAATTCTGCTTGATAGACGTCATCAGAGAAAGGTACGTTCGCGGTACACACGCAAAGAGGTCATAGCAACTCTACACTCACAGCACGAAATGTTCTCATATTATTCCACTTGAATTTTTCCTTACAGCCTGCCTAATTGGATTCTGAAATCTATGCGGATAGCGGAAACACTTTCCCCCGTGTCCACTAAAGCTGACGTAACATTATCCACAGAAACACAAATCTTGTTGTGACGCATGGTCGTTGGTAAAGGCGTAGCGGCGTGTAGCTGAAGTGAAGATGACTGGCGACCTTACGTCCATCGGTCGTGCTGCCTAGTTTCCCGTTGATGGTGCCGTGGGACCTCGTAGAGAAGATGAGGACCGTCGGTAGCGTGGAGGTGGCGGCGTGAAGCTGCGCCCAGACGCCAGTGAGTGACTGCGGTAACTCACCCGATGGTTTGGTCGGCTGTCAAACCCTGATGGCCAGGGTGTCTTGTGAACGTGCTGATTGCTGCAGCCGTTGAATTTACGCGGTCACCCTTAGGGTGACCGCGTAAATAGGGTGATTTTGGGTGACTTTGCCGCACGACAGCGATCGGGGCCGGATCGGGCAACAAGACCGCGGATGCCACACTGCAGCACATGGCCAGCAGAAGGATGGATGGCCCGGCCGTTCCACTCCTGAATCAAGGTAGGTGGTCTGCGTGCGTAGTCGTCATACAAAGTGTAGTAAGGACGCATATTTTGGCTTGACCCTCGAAGACAAGGCGTACAGCTGTTGGCATCAAGGAAGGCGGTGTTGATAGTCATCGCACCGAAGCCGCTGGGAGCAAACAGGTCTCGAACATTAGGTGCCTCCCGAGGAGCCGCCTCACGTACTTCGAGCTCTCGGTGCAGTACTTGGCGAATTATTGACGCGAGATCCGATGGGTCTGGATGCACATCGACGCTGGTGACATTAGTGACATTAGGCAGGTGGCCGAACTTTGGAGTAATTTTCCGCGCTTTCAGCATTTCAAACGCACGGAAGTGCTTTATGACGTCGCTTACAGACTCTAAACTTTCCTTTGCGATGAGGAAGTGACAAACGTCCTACACACTCCCTTTTAGAAGATTACCAGCCTTGTCCTCTTCTGTCATCCCGGGATCCAGTGCCTTGCACAACTTTAGCACATCCTCTATATACGTGGTGCCGGTTTCCCCGGGGACTTGACTTGCGCTCGTTGCACAAGAGTTCGCTCGGCGCGCTTCTTTTTAGCTACCGCCTCCCCGAAGCACTTCTTGATTTCGTCAAAGAACATCCGCCACATCATTAGGCATTCTTCATGGTTTTCAAACTGTATGGATGCGGTTCCCTTAAGAAAGAGTCACACATTGTTGTGCTGGTAGGTGACATCCCAGCCATTAAACCGACTTGCCAGTTGGTAGGAGCGGAGCCATGCGTCGACATCTTCCCAAGCTTGTCCAGCCAAGGTTGGGGGCTGGATGTAGGGCTCTTATGGAATGCAGTAAGCAGATGGCTCGTTCTCGTTTTTTGTCGTGAGACGCCATCGCAGGTGGCTGACTAGCAAGTCGTGGACTTTGGCGAAGCTCCACGTATTGCGCCTCAGTGGTCGATGAGTCGTCGTTCGTCGGGGGCACCGTTATTTTAGCCAGCATGGCTCACCAAAACTGTTACGACGGAGCGTGTTTACTGAAAAACGAATGGCGAAGGGTGACCGCGCTGACAACAATCTGATGCTGAATCTGATGACCTCAGATGAATGGCCACCCACAGAGGTGGTGGGCCAAGAACCGGATACTTAAATGAAACTAAAATGAAATTAAAGCCAATCTGAAAAATTAGTTTAGAGATAAAATTGTCAATAAACCAAAAAATGTTTGCTGAGCAAGCGGTCAAACGATCTCTCGTTTCTGACAGACATCGCTACGAATTATAAACTTAAGATCTGAAAAGGATCTGAAAAGCACGGTAATCTTTTAGTTGCATTGATGTAGTCAAATAAAGTGGAGCATATATTCCTGTGGCAGTAACCAAATTAAGTGCCACCAAGTGATAAAAGTACTGGTACATTTACTTGTATTCCTAGTTTTTGAAAAGCAGCTACTAAAATCTTTTTCTCTGATAAGAGTAACGACGACAGAATAAAAAAAAATGTTCCGGTGTTTCAATTTTTTTTGCAAAAAAATGCGCAGCGGTGACGCCATGAGTTGAGCTTTGTTAAGGTAATAATTTAGTTGTGATACTGCAGACCTCAATCTAATATAAATGACCTCTAACTGGCGAGATAAACACCACTGTTTATTCCAGCAATACCTTAACTGCTCGAAATCTTTGAATTTATCTAAATTACCCATTCCCCATTACAAACAAGCATTACGGAACCTTAGCCCTATCACGTAAGCCGTATCTGGCAAAACTGGATAGTGGGCTTACTCAGGGATACTGCTGCTAAAGAGTCCACCATTTTGCTCAGATATAGTCCGCGTTGGCCTGCTACCCAAAGCAAATGCAGTTTTTTAAGTTTTTCGGTACTAAATGCCGAAACGTATTCATCAGCTCTGCATTTGCTGCCGCAGAAAGTGCATTACATACTGATAATGAATCTGTAATGATAACTGCTAATGATTCGCTTGAAGGCAGTTTGCGTAGGGCAAAAAGATATCCAATAATTCTGCAAATATTAAAGGGGTATTATCTGGGAGTCGAATCGAAAAGGACCAGTCTAAAGAATGAAAGAAGATGCCAACCCCAGCCTTTTCGTTTGACACAGACGCATCAGTTGCAATGATAATGGTTATCTCTTGGTGAGCTAGATAATCTACTAGCTGGTAATCTAAGTACCTATATGCCAATTGTTTCACGTTATGCGGAAATATATCATCAAATTGTATGCTAAACATTGACTTTAGGTTGTGTATTACACTAATATGTTTCTTTTTTACATTCGGTTGCTGTAGCAGCGCTTGTGCAAATATTATTTGCGGGGTGTGTAGTCGTGACCAATGTGTTTCAAAAAATAAAGCTGGTTCTTGAATGAAAACGTAAAATGAGAGTCTTTGGTGTGAACTGTATATCTTTATGAATGCTTGCACAATAAGAATTTTAATCCTATTTAGCAGAGAAGGTAGGCGAGCTTTCATATACAACACGTTATTTGCAGCAAACTTTTGTAGACCCAGACACAAACGCAACGCTTCTTTTTCCAGCTGTATAAGGGGTCTCATTTTATAAGCTCCGCCGCCAGAAAATAATACACATCCGAATTTCATGATGGGCCGCACGTAAAATTTATATATCATTATTAGCACGTCTTTTCTTAAAACCGCTTTACGGTTTGCGAGCTTGCGTAGCCACGCATGGCCCGTGTTGCCTTGGAGTACACATCATCAATGTGGCTTCTCCAATTTAATGTGTCATTATATAGGATGCCCGAATATTTAAGGGAAATTGATGGTGGAATGATCTCATTCCTATATATTAACGGGGTGTTGTTAAGCTGCCGAAAAGAGAATGCAAGAAGTGCACTTTTCTTTACGTTCAGGGTCATATGTATGTTTTGAGCCATCTTTCTATCATATGGAGATAATATTGTAGACTCTGGTATAGAGAATGAAGGTCTGTATTACTTGCAAAGAAAGCAATATCGTCCGCGTTTACATGTAACTGAATATCCTTAGTTGATGGAATGGAGCTTAAGTATATGCTAAATAAAACTGGCGACAGGACAGCCCCTGTGGTGCGCCACGTGTCTGCTTATATCTATTCGATGAGTACCTATCTTTAAACCAGTAATATTCTCTCCCCCTTAAAAACGCCGACACCCACGCAGTGATGTAGTTGGGAAAGTGGTGATATTCCATCTGCTCTAATAAAATTTAATGCTCAACCCTATTGTTCATTTTATCTATATCTAGAGTAACTAATGCACAGTATTGGCGCCGACGCCGAGCCAGTTGTATTTGGCACTCTAAATCAACATGCACACACCATATTCAGCAACCAAATCTAAAACCAATTTGACTAGAGTTTAATATTGCGTTATTATTAATATATTTTATACCTGGGCATTCAAAACTATTTCAATTAGCTTTAACAGATTTGAAGTGAGTGGTATAGGCCTTACATTGACTAAAGCAAATCCTTTTTCCTGCTTTTTTTAAAAGTGGAATCACTTTAGGCAGCTTCCATTCCGCTGGTATCCAAGCTTTTGTCGTAGAAAAAGTCACCAGATTAATGACCTCAGTTTTCGAAATCTTGAATATTACTTTTATTGTTGCATTTGTTACACCATCTGGTCCAGGTGCTGAAGCAGATAAGTGCCTCATTATCTCTGCCAGCTCATCTAAAGTTACCTTCTCGAAATCCTCGCCCGCCATTGGGTTCACAATCTGCAGTGGCATACTTGACATAAATCTCTCTTGGTGCCCTTTCGCAATATTTTCTACTAAATCAGAGAGTTCACGGGGGGAAAAAGTGGAAGAGTCAATATTTTCAGTGGGTGGTAGGTCTTTTGCGATCTTAAAAATCTTTGTTTTTAGCCCTAGAAAGATAATCATATCGTTTCATATTATAGCCATATTTTGCTGTCCTTGCTGTGTGTTTCAAGTCTGCTGCTGCGAATTTAAAATTATACCAATTTTTTTAATGTTGGTTGACGAGCAGTTGTTTCCATGCAGCTTTCCGTTTTCTATAGCTTTTCATGCATTCTTCAGTCCACCATGGACTAAAATTACCTCTTGTGGCCGAGTTTAATTTAAAATTTGCGTCTTTTACTGATCTGTTAACGCTGCACCCAGACTCATAGCCCTAATGTCATCTTGCATGTCTTTGCGGCCATCAAATGTAGCCCTCCAGTCTTTTTTTAATTTTCTACAGTTGAGGAATAAGCCGGCCTTTTTGGCGGCAAGTATTCTTGGAAAGTTGGGTACAAACTAATAGACAAGTGGTCACTCTTAGTAGCACAATCTAAAGTTTGCCACGAACATATATTTAACGATCTACTTGCAAAAACAGACCACTTCGTTCTCTTTTTCCTTCCTTCACACGCTGCAGCTTCAGCGTAACAATAGATTTGATGTTCTTCGGCCAGAAAATTCCTTTCAGAGAGCCTGCAGTCTTCATTCCTAAGTATTCATCAATGAATTGCCGAGGCCCGTAAGTCGTGCACCTCAAGCAAAGCCCGTGCTTCAGTGAACAACTCTACTCCTGCGTCTGCGCTGGCCTACTCCACTTTTTTTTCCGTACTAAGTCCACATTTCATTTCTGCAACATATTCGTCTGGTTACCTTCTCTTCTTGTTCTATTCTTTCTTCAAATCTATAACCTTATTATTGTTGTTAAACTTACTGATAAGGCTCCGTTTTTTGGGTAAAACATAAAGCATTTCAATAACAATGACAATTGAAATTCTTCACAGTTTAGAATATTGCGGTTAACTGCAATTTTGACTGCCAAATAACGCTGTTTCGCCCGTTACCAACGACGGTTATTGAGAAATCAGCCGGTTCAACTAACATAATGCCTGCCTCGTATTAGCACTATTCGTGATGGCACACTCAAAGCGGCAAAAACAGTGCTGACAACTCTCTTTGCGGGTGTAAATGGTTTTCTTATATTTACCTTTTTTCCGGCAGTGCTGGAAACTCGCAGCGGTGCATAGGAGGCACACTTTCTCGACAGAGAGCTGATACTCTGGCTGATCGAAAGTGAAGAAGTTCCATTACAAGAGTATAGTCACGCTTCCAAAAAAGAGCGCAGACACTTTCTGTTGGAATTCCGCTGCTCTGTCACAGAATTCTACAATCTAACCAGGCAAAAGCACATCAACTTATTCCAAAAGTAGAACCACGTTTGCTGATAATAGTAATATTGTCACTTAGTTGCGGCAAGAAAGACGATGACAGTTTTGCATGTACCATCAAGGACTACTAAATGGACGAAAAAGAAGAACTCGCTTGTGCTTTCTATTAAAGAGTTAGCCCTACTTACGGTGCACACTTTCTTACGGTTGTACGAAACACTGTCTAAACATACTCAAATAGTTTTAATCTCCAATCCCGATATATTTTTCTCCGAGCACTGGCCTAGAATCCGCAAGCCACAAATAATATTTGCACAAACATTACTCGACTCCCTGAATGTGCAAATTCATGACGTGCGTCTTTTGACCATAGTTTAGCGGCGCATCACGCAGCGAAGCAGGGCGTTCGTGTCAGCTCGTGAAACCCAGAAAGGCGACACTGGCGACTTCACAAATTGGACCCGGAAATGAGGTTCCGCATTCTCCCTACATTGAAACGGCAACTCACAGGTATGATTCACCGCATTCGTTAGGTGTGACGTACACCAGACGTTACGCACATATCATCGGTCGCAGTGACACCAGTCCTAATTGTTAACACTGTAATGCACCAGAAACACTTGAGTACATATCTTGTGTCTGCCCAGCATACGCACGTAAACGACAAACACTGATTTCTTCTACTGAACGATATGGCAGTAGGTTATTAACTGATGAGACCGTGTTGGGCCCTTGGCTAGACAGCAACAGTGCCATTGTGGTCATAAGAGCGCTTATAACCTTTTTGGAAGCAACTGGTATAAACAAACACGGGTATAAAATTTGTCTAAGCTTGAAAGAACATACTCACCTCTCTATCTCACCACCGTCATACATTAATCTTTATGTTCTCCTTTCTCCTCCCCCAGTGCAGAGTAGCAGGCTAGAGCAAGCTATCGCTCAGGCCGACCTCCCTGCCTTTCTGTAAATGAACCTATCTCTCTCTCCCTTTCTCTTGACAATGGAACCTAAATTCACAGACATTATCTACCACAATATTTTTTCGAACCACGCGAAATTCTTACTTACGTCACGGAAATATAAAAAGACTAATACAAGAACATCTAAATATTCTGCCGACGAATGTGGTTATTGCAACGGATGCATCGCAAACTGAGGGAAAAGCTGGCATAAGAATATTCTGCCCTCAACTTGATTCGTCTTTTTCGTTACGACTGCCAGATTATATCCCAGTTGTTATATCTAAATTTATGGCCATATTAATAGCTCTCCAAAAGTTACCCAGTTTAATTACAGTAGTAACAATCATCACTGACTCATTATCTGTGTGTCCTTCTCTCTGTTTCTGGTGAAACGCCTCTTCTAAAGCTTTTCAGAATACTATTTACCATGCACCTACAACGTCTTCACTTAAGTTGGGTACAAAAGCTCTGATTCTTAAGCAAAGGCGTTGATTTTGATGCCAATCATTCCGGTTTTCCCACAGACAACAACATTACAATTGCACGATTCTGCACCTTAACTTTCAAAAAATGCTTATCAGACCCCGTCTCGACAGCTTCTCCAGAATACAAGCACTTTTTATTTCCCTGAAGTGAGTTATCACGGTCGAGAATAATTGAAGTGGCCATAACCATACTTCGCTACCGGGTTATTTCCCTCAACTTTTACCTGCATAGAGCATGTCAAGCGTTGTCTCCTGTGTGTATCTTTTTAAGGAGGAGGAAACAATCAGTCATTACTTTCTATCCTGTCGCCGCTATAAGTCATTGAGAAAAAAATTCATACCACCACCTCTTCAGAACTTGGGTCTGGAAATATCCGTATCAGTTTTTCTATCAATCGGCGCCTCTACTCTGAGTTACTGTCACAGGGATATTTACTACGAAATAGAGGAATTTATCAGTCAGACTAAAAGAATATAAAGCTGAATTCTTCATTAATTGAAACGTTTAAATAATAATATTCAGTATTTTTTTTTTGAAACCTTTCCCTAGCTTATACGAGTAGTATTGCGAAGAAAAAAAAACAAATTGACACAGAACTCGGCCAATCCCCTGCATTGGGTAAAAGCCGTGAGATGAGAAGCTGGAGAAGAAGAACAAGAAGAAGAAGAAGAAGAAGAAGAAGAAGAAGAAGAAGAAGAAGAAGAAGAAGAAGAAGAAGAAGAAGAAGAAGAAGAAGAAGAAGAAGAAGAAGAAGACGAGGAAGAAGAAGAAGAAGAAGAAGAAGAAGAAGAAGAAGAAGAAGAAGAAGAAGAAGAAGAAGAAGAAGAAGAAGAAGAAGAAGAAAGAAAAAGAAAAGGAAAAAGGAAAAGAGAAAGAAGAAGAAGAAGAAGAAGAAGAAAAAGAAGAAGAAAGAAAAAGAGAAAGAAAAAGAAAAAGAAGAAAAAGAAGAAGAAGAAGAAGAAGAAGAAGAAGAAGAAGAAGAAGAAGAAGAAGAAGAAGAAGAAGACCGACTTACTTCTGGTATCTTGGTCTTTTTGTTAGGACCTCCGTTTGACGTTTTGACACTTAAGGAAGTGCTGAGTAGAAGGAATGCAGAGCGCCCGAAGTTCCTCATGCAGTATTTCGCTAATCATTTGTCGTAGGGAACTTTTGCAGACGGCAGTGTTCTGATTGATTTATTGATTGTTATGCGATGTTTAACGTTCCAAAACCACCATTTTATTGTGAGAGATGGCGCTGTGAAGAGCTCTGAAAATTTCGACCCTCTAGAGTTCTTTAACCTGCACCCAAATATGAGCACACGGCAGTGTTCTGAGCTGCATCACATACTGCCGTGTTGTTCAGCATGTGGTCAATTTATCGGCATTTTTTTTGCAGTGCGCACTTGATGACAGTCGCCTCTCTTATGAATCCATCTACTGTTGTAGGTAGATTTCATACGAGGCCAGCGAACACTGGTTAGGTTGCGCACCTTTTTCGCCATGGGCATGTCAGTGTCAGCTTGTCGAAAAAGGCGGGTCATACCCTCTGCGTACACTGCGGCTCTTTCATTAGGTATTTGCAAGTGGGCCTCGATCAGTTGATGTGCATGATCCTGTTGGTTCGAGTTCAAGAATGTGTCGAGAAGCTTCCGAAGGCAATGTTCTCAAGATAGGAAAGTAGCGTCGTGGTTCACATAGCACGTGCGAGCGCTATTTTCCAGTGTGAAATATGCATAACCTAGTTTCTACTGTTCGCTCCAGTGGTTGAATAAAACGACCTGTTTTAACTGTTCGAACCAGTCCTCGGCATTTTCATACACTTCCCCACTGAGAAATGCAGGTACGCGAGGATGTTCAAGTGTCACCTGGGAGGCAAGAGCGGTGTGCGATGGAAGGATAACCGTGGCTGTGGTGAGAGCTGCCATGCTGGTAAGAGGCAGAAGTGCGGACTCCAGACTTAGGCCTAGTAGGTGCCTACTCAATCGGTGCACCGGAGTCATGACGAGGGGCTGAGTCTCTGGACTAGGTGAACCAAGACTGTCCTGCATCAGATTGTAGGCTCCAGCACCTGCACCAATGTCACAACGTCGAAACAGAGGTCTTGCCGCAGATATAGAGATACCAAAAACAGTTCCGTCTCTTTAATAAAACGCGAAAGCGAGTTCTTTTACGTCCATTTCATAGTACTTCACGGCACATGCAAAACTACCCACGTTTTTTTTGCAACAAGCACGTGACATTACATCTGTGGTTAAAGTCACGAAACCACCTTATGATTATCAGAGGCGGCGTAGTGGATGACTACAGGCAATATCGGCCAGGTGGTGTTTTTTTCAAAATGCTCCTGTATATCTAAGCATACAGACCTCATGCCACTCTTTCTCCATTAAAAGTGGGGCCACCGCAGCCGCGATTCGATCCTACCCTACCACCTGCGAATACTCTTTTTGCTAAACATTACGTTAAAAATACTCGAAATCTACGTCCGACATTTTCTACAATCTAGCAGAAATCCTGTACTTTACCATGGAATGCTCGAAGCTTACCTTACATATACAGGAGCGACATAGACACACACATTGTAATCGTACACATCAAAACACCACTGAAGATATACATATACATTGAACGTATACATATACCCGCAATGGACATCCATACTTACAGAAACCAGTAAGTCGCCACGGGGTCGGGATGCGGCCGCAGCGAGAGGCGGCTTTTTTTAAATGAAACAGTTTATTAGGCCGAACTTCTGGCCGAGAAGGGCAAAGTGAGATCACACCTGGCACTGACAGCGGCGAACAGAGAGCCGGCCGTCGTTCTACTGACAAGTGATGACGCGTGTCAGAATTTTTACATGTCACGTCAAATACTACAGCGTTATTGCTAGCGGCCACATAATGCCCCCGACACAGCCACTCACCATCCTCTCCTGTTTCGCTTTCTTGCTTTCACCCAGCGCCTAGCTTTCACGAGCGATTTTCGTTCAGAGGAGAGAGATTTCTTTAGGTGGTGCCTCGCAACGCGAATTGGCTGAAATTTTTTCCGTTTCGTTCTGAAAAAACCCGTCGGTGTTTACTAGGTTTACGGTCACACCAGCCCTAAAAAAGACTTTGTGTTTTGAAATATGGCGTCTCCAATTTTGGCGCTATGCGGGACCAATAGTGACACGTCGCTGCGACGCTGGTACATGCTCTGCCTCTAAGTGATTAAAGCCCCTGGTGGAATAAAAGTAACTCCAACAAGTTAGCAACTTGCTCGTGGCTTGGAAAACATGCAAGCTGCGAAAAGAACTGCTGTAGTATTTCTATTTTGGCAAACTCAAACTGATATCACTAACGTTTAATATTAAAACTCGTTTCAAAACACCACTTTTCTGTCATTTTGCCATGAACTTGGTGATGTTATTTAGTGGCTTGCCTACTTCGGGAAAATTTAGCTTGACTTCTGGCTACGATTGAAATCTACCAAACGGCAACTTTGAACACAGGCCTCAAAAATTTAGCTACGAATAAAGTGCTACTGGGCTCGAATTTGCACCTTTAAAGTCAGTAGCACCGTGACCAGTGGCCCACACTGGCGACCAATCACACCAAATACTTTGCACAGAAACAAATCGGAGCTGTTTCGATCAGATAGAAAAAAATGCCTCCTGTTCTCAAATACAGTCATCATCATTATCATCATCATCATCGTCGTCGTCGTCATAATAATCATCATCATAATGAATACCATCATCAGCCTGACTACGCCCACTGCAGGGCAAAAGCCTCTCCCATGATCCGCCAATCTACCCGGTCTTGCGCTTTCTGTTGCCACGTTAGGTATACCCACAAACTTCTTATTCTCATCGGCCCACATAACTCTCTGTCTCTACTTCTTGCGTTGGCTTTATCTGGGAATCTAACCAGTTACCCTTAACGACCATCCGTTATCCTGCCTACATGCTACGTGTCCGGTTCATGTTCATTTCTTTTTCTCGATTTCAACTTTGATATTCTTAACCCTGGTTTGTGTCCTGAGCCGCTCTGCTCTCTTCTTGTCTCTCAGTAAGGTTACACCTATCAATTTACTTGCAATCACTCGCTGCGTCGTCCTCAATTTAAGCTGAGCCCTAATTTTAAGCCTCCAGGTTTCTGCTTTGTAGGTAAGTACTGGCTAGATGCAACTGTTATACCTTTCTCTTGAGAGATAGTGGCAATATACCAGTCATGATTTCAGAATGCTTGCCAAATATGCTCTACCTCATTGTTATTCTTCTAGTTACTTTAATCTTGTGGTTCAACTCCGTGGTTATTACCTGTCTTAAGCAGACATATTCCTTTAGTAGTTCCAGCGCCCCTCTACGTATCACAAAGTGCTGCTTTCTGCCGAGATTATTGCACATTACATTTGTTTTGTGCATATTAATTGTCGGACCTACTTTTTTGCTTTCTATGTCCAGTTCAGTAATCATGAACTTTAATTCGTTCCCCGAGTTACTCATCCCGGCATCGTCATCAGTGAATTGCAGGTTACTAAGGTACTCTCCATTAACTCTTATTCCGAACTCCTCCCAACCTAGAACTCTAAATACCTCATGTAAGCACGCAGTGAATAGTATTGGAGTGATCGTGTCTCCCTGCCTTACACCCTTCAATGTTAGAATTTTTTCGCTTTCTTAATGGAGAAATATGGTGGCTGTGGATCCTCTGTAGATTTCTTCCGAAATGTTTATGTAGGGCTCTGCGACACCCTGGTTGCGTAGTGCTTGCATTACTGTTGATGTCTCGACTGAGTCAAACGCATTCTCGTAACCTATAAACGTAATGTATAGGGTTGCTTGTATTTAGCGCATTTCCCTATTACCTGATTGATAGTATGAATATGGGCTATTGTAGAGTAGCTGGCACGAAGCCTTGCTTGGTCTTTTGGCTGATTGAACTCTAATATTGTCTTAATTCTATTAGCTAGTCTTTTTGTAAATAGTTTGTAGAGAACGTAGAGTAAGCTGATCGGCCTGTTATTTATCAAGTTCTTGATGCCTCCTTTTTCATCGATTAAGATGATGTTGGCGTTATTTAAAGATTCTGGTACCAGTCCCGTCAAGAGACACTTTGTATATAAGGTGGCTAATTTTTCTAATAATTTGTGCACCATTTTTCAGGAGGTCTATTGTTACTTTATACTCACCAGCGACTTTGCCTGTTTGCAATCCTTCTGGGGCTTTCCTAAGCTCCTATGTCGTTACTGGTGGGATGTCGAAGTCTCTTGGACTATTATAGTTTCTCCCAATACCATTCTTGTTCTTTTCGCTTCTGTACAGCGAATCGTTTCTGATTGTTTCTGAAGTAAAACTCTGGAGTCCTGTATTTTTGCCTCTCACCCCTAGTTGAGAATTGGCTGCTTGCGTATAAGTTTTTGCCTTTGTTTTCTTATATCTTGGTTCACACGAGCTCTTGCCATTTTATCATCACTGCATCTAATCTTGCTAACTACTTCTGCATCCTGTACATTGCCTGAGTGTGTACACAGAATGAAGTCAATTTCATATTGTGTTTCGCCATTAGCATTTTGCCGCGTCCACTTACGGTTTGCCTGTGTCCTGAAGAAGGTATTCATATTCCGTAAATTCTTGCGTTCTCCGAACTCTACTAATAACGCACCTCCGGCATTTCTAGAGCCGATGCCATATTCCCCCACTGCATGGTCTCCGGCCTGTTTCTTGCCTACTTTGGCATTAAAAACACCCATCAGAATAGTACACTGTGTCTTTATTAATGGCTGACTCTAGGTCTTCATAGAAGTGTTAGACCAAATGATCTTCATGGCTCTCAAATACCACAACATAGCTTATATGCGGAAAAGTTATCATGTATCGGTCCTCATTTTTTGTGTTCACTTTCACAGGTTCCGCAACAAAAGTTAAGGTACGCAAGTAGTGATCGCACTAAGGTTATCAAGTGTTTGCGGAGTGCCAATACTGACGTCACATTAGGATCGTGACAACAGGATAATTTTTGCATAATCGTTCCGAGGTCGCGGGGCGCTGTCGATAAGATACATTATTAGTCAAGTATTTCATTAAATAAATATATAAGGTGGCCTTCTTAGTAACAGAACGCATGCAAGATCTTGTTGTACAACAGCTCCTTAGCTCAATTCGTTTTGTATACAGGCACACCAGTAAGTGGTGGAACCGCGGAAGGTCCGGCTCGTGTGGTGCACACCATCGAAGAGGCCACTACAATTCAGGTAACCGCATTATCATGCTTTTATCGAGACACTGAGAATCACTGCCTGAATAAATAGTTTTTATATGTTTAGTTTGAGCAACACAAAGTTTGTGGAAAGCCGTGTGGTCGTGAACAGACGTGGTCGCTTGTGCTCTTCAAGAAATGCTGTTTTCACACGCAGAAAGGAGACGTGCTTGTGGCGTATTGCACCGACATTGCCTGGAGCCCTTTCTTTCCTCTCTTGTCCGGAGTGGTCACTGAGCTTGGAGGACTTATCTCGCATGGTAAGCATCGCAGAGAGTAAACTGCTGTCAAGTAGCATCATTCAGAAGTTCGTCAGCTTGAACAGCTTGAACACAGAGTGACCCAATGCGGTCGTATTCGTGTTTTACATCCAGAAGATTGCATTTTAAAAGAAACAGTAGACTTTCCTACGAGGGACTTGATGCAGGTCTTCAGATTTGCCCCATCGTAGTGGGACTATACGTAGTGTAAGCTACACTGGCCATAGGTGAACACTTTTGCGTGGCTTATGGTGTGTACATCTGTGCAAGCACCACAGGCAGTCACCCGCCGCACAGGTGGGTGAACTTGTGGTGATGTTCTGAGAGTGGGTGGCCACAGTCGCATTCGCCATTATTTTTCCCTTAAGAAAAGCTTTGTAGCTATGTATTGACTTACTACTAACGAGATCGTCGGGTCACTAACTAGTTTGTTTTAGTCGGAGCGCTAGCATTTTATTCCGACAACTCTGCCCGCAACTCGAATTTATATATTATAAAATAACTGATAATAGATCAGCCGACCAGTGTGTGATTGGTCAAGAACCACAGCATTTTCTGGCTGGCAGGCGGTAGGTGCGAATCGGATTGGTGTCATATAAGGTGACGTCATAGTCATCCTGTTGACACGCTACCTTTACGAAACAGGCGTGTCACTTGGCGGGCTGTGGTCGTGTGGCCCCGGTTGAATGTTAATTAAAAAATGCTCGCCCAACATGGGGTGTGAGTCTTCCCGGTAGAGGTCAGGACTCGTCCATGCTGCCTGGCCTCGCGGGTGAGGAGAAAAGGCAGCAGATGAACGATAAAATTATCGTCTGTTGTCGGGTGGCCCCAGCCCACTTCCCCATTAATTTTTCTCTAAAGGAAAGCTTTGTAGCTATATATTGATTTAGAGCCATCGCGGCCACCTGGTCACAAGCTTTTTTTATCAGAGCACTCCTATATTATGCGAGATGTCTGCGCACAACTCGATTCTATATAATATACCGAAACTACTTCTACACCACCCGACCGCTGGGTGGGTGGTCAAGAACCACAGCATTCTCTGGTCGCCGGATGGCAGGTTCGAATCCAAGTGCGGTCACCGGAGGTGATGTAACGGTCATGCTGTTCACGCAAAGGCTCAACGAAGCAAGCCTTTTGCAGGGCGGGCTGTGGTCGTATGACCCCGGTTGGGTCTCGTTGAAGAATCTTCGTCCAACATAGGATGTGAGTCGTCCCGGTTGGTGTCATGACTCGCTCGTGCTGCCTGGCCTCGCGGGCGAGGAGAAAATCCTGCTTATGACAGAGGGAATGATCATGTGTCATGACTCTCTCGTGCTGCCTGGCCTCACGGGCGAGGAGAAAATCCTGCTTATGACAGAGGGAATGATCATGTGTCATGACTCTCTCGTGCTGCCTGGCCTCACGGGCGAGGAGAAAATCCTGCTTATGACAGAGGGAATGATCATGTGAGGACAAGTTCCCACGGTCCACTTCCCCGTTATTCTTCCCTTAAGGAAAGTTTTGTAGGTAATTATTGATTTACAGCCAACGAAGCCATCGGATTACACGCTTTTTTCGTCAGAGCATTCACATTTTACTCTCACCACGCTGCCCGCAACTCGAATGAATACTGATACATACAATCTAAACCAACCACAATCTAAAACCAACACTGTCTTCATCGTCCTCTTTCTCTGGACTACTCCTCACACGCTAGCGACTTCGTCGGTATGGTCCACTACATTCGCCGTCCTCTCTATTGAAGTCTGAGCGGGAAGACAAAAAGGCGTGAATACAGAAATCACGTGGCACATAAAGTTTCATGTTGGTTGCATGGGCGGGAAAAACTTGGTTTCTGCTTTTGTGCCCAGTTCGGGAATGTCTTCCAGGCAGAAAGTAACAGGGCTTAGGGATTCCACTGTTCTAAATGGGCCGGAAAATTGGGGAAGAAACTTCTGGCGATGCTGCAGAGCGCGCTGAGTGCGTCGAACCAGCACGAGGTCTCATGGTTTCGAAGTGGTGTAGTTCTCGTTGGAAGGCGAGGGGAATTTCATCTGGTGATGCGTTATGACCAAGTGTGCTTTAAAGCGAGCTTTTCGAATTAGCTTCGAAGTTTTGGTGTCATCCGGATAGTTGCGCACCATTGTGTTAAAACCAAAGAACCTCTCTTGCGGAAGCCTTTGCGTCCTTCTATAAACAAACTTGAACGGTGACTCCCATGTGATTTCCTGCTGTGACGTATTGAGGGCGAAGACAGCTGCGACAACGTATTCTTCCTAATCGTTATGATTAGGACTCATGTAAGAAGACAAAACGTTCCTTATGGTACGATTTGTACGTTCCACCAGACCATTTCTTTGGGGGAGCTGAGGAGTGGCCATGTCATGTCGAATTCGATGGCCATTCAGTAGGTTTCTGATCGCGCGTTACGAGAAGGCCGTGCAGTGGTCAATGATGAGCAAGCGTGGCTTGCCGTGTCAAAAAACGACGCACTCGTTGATGTACATGAGAACGTGCTGCGTCGAAGAGTTAGGAGTGGCCCTGTCTTCGGTCCACTTCGTGAGGCAATCCATAGCGACATTGAGAAATTTGTTGCCGCGCGATGTATGTGGAAACGGTCCCATATCATCAACTCCCACAATCTCAAATTGTGTTTCCGGAGGGGCTAAGTGGCATGAGGACTGATTTGGGATTCATGACAGCCTTCCGTGTTTTACACACCATGCACAACAAAACCAGCATGCGCCGCCACCAAGACCTCTCTTGGATGCGTGCCAGCGTCTTGTGCAGCCCGAAGGGACCGGCCGTTCGGGCGTCGTGACGCATGAATAGCACCAATTGTCACACGGCTACTGGCACAAGAGGCCCGCATGAGCCATTTCGATAATTTCGGTGATACATGATTCCCACTCGGATGACATACGAAGCAGAAAGACTGTCTCGACGACGCTTGGGACTGCGTACTTACCCGGATAGTCACCGGGTTATATCAGTGATTTTGGCATCTTGTAGCTGTATATTTTGTAAATTAAGCATCAGGCACTGCAGTGACCGGAGAAATGTCACTGAAATTTGTCGGGTCGCGATATAGGTTGTCAGTGTCTTGATAGCGAGCACCGCTGCAATAGACAATAGAAAAGTTGTAATCTTGAGTTTGAGAGCCCACCTGGTGAAATTATCATTGAGATCTTTTTTGTTTGGAGCCAGCGAAGGGCAAAGTTGTGGCAACGACCGTGAAGATTTTACCATAAACGTATGGACAAAATGTTTTGACTCCCCAAACTACCACCAAGCACTCTAGTTCAGAAGCGTGGTATCGGCTCCGTGGTTCACTGAGCCGTCGAGTTGCATAAGCGACCGGCCTCTCCTGCCCTTCCTTGTTAGCTTGCAAGAATACATCTTCGAGGTCAAGACCACTAGCATCAGCGTGTAGAATCCTAGGGCCATTCTCGTCATAGTGTGCAAGCGTCGTTGGTGCTTTAAGGGCAGTCTTGAGGTCGCAGAAGGCAGCTTCTTGGTTCCGACATCATTTACAGCGAACTTCTTTCTTAAGTAGCACGTTAAGTGGTGCGACGCGAGAATTGAAGTCAGGAACAAAACGTCTTAAATGTGAGGCAAAGCTCAAGAAACGTTTGAGCTTTTTAGTCGTGGTGGGAGGCGGAATACAGCAATAGCGTGGAGCTTCGTGAGATCAGTGGTGACGCCTAGGGTGCTGAGTACGTGCCCCAAGTAGGTACCTTCTGAGAAGCAAAACAAGCAGTTGGAAAGCCTAAAGAACAGCCGAGCGTCTCGGAGAGCACGCAAAACCATTTTCAAATGCCTGCGGTGTACGGGAAGCGCGGGTCCGCAGACTATGATGTCGACTATTTAAACCAATGCCGTCGACTACTTGAGATGCCTAAGAACCGGTCCATTATTTCCGGAATTGCAGCAAAGCATTGAAAAGACAAATGGCAGGCGGTTAATCTTGTAGAGGCCATCAGAACTTTTAAAAGTGGTCTTCTCAGCGTCATTTGAAACGAGTCCTACCTGCCAATAGCCAGAAACAAGATCCTCTGTAGTAAAAAAACGGGCACTATGCAGGTGGTCAAGGGCATCGTCAAGGCGTGGAAGCAGGTACTCGTCAAGCTTGGTGACGCTGTTTAGCCGTCGATAGTCCACACAGAAATGAATCATGCCTTCTTTCTTTATGATAAGGACTACGGGGGACGTCCAGATACTAAATGAGCCCGATATGATACAACGCTTAAGCTTGTCATCCATTTGCTTGGCAAATTGTGGACGTTCTGAGGCAGAGACTCGACGCGGGTGATGTCTAACAGGAACTTCAGAGCTGGTGTCAGTTCTTTGCTGCGCCAACATAGCGTGGCCCAGCTCATTGATTGGCATGCCTACGCAGCCATTGAATTTTCTTTGAAGTGCTTGAATTCGGTCTTTCTGTGGCGGACTTAAGTTGGGGCCAAAGTTGAATTCGCTCCGGTTTATGGGGGAAGCAGTTGATGGTGAAAGCGCTGCGGGCTGTGCTACTGCTACGACGCACGGTGTTTAGAGGCCTGTACAGTTGCGGAGAACAGTGCCTACGGCACACGCAGGTTACTGTCAGAAAGGTTCAAGACAAGCGCTACAAAGGTTTCGCCAGAACAGTAATGAAAGATGCTAAGCAATGCAAATTCACCTACAGGCTGGAAACAAATGGCGCTATCTACAAGAATGCCCGCTTCGACAGAGGCCTAGGCATGGCAGTAAACGGCAACCCACGCAGCAGACGACAAGGGTTTGGTGACGAAGGCTGTTGCAATCACAGGATGCACAAGCGGGTACTATTTTCAATTTTAATTTGGTTGTTTCTGTGTGTGCCTTTGGCCGTACACGTGCTCGTTGTTAGAGTACCGACATGCGAAGAAAATTTAGTAATCAGGCTTTTCATTATGCGGTAGTTGTCAGCGAGCACGGAACGCACTTTGTCAACAATGCTGTAAATGACACGACGCATCGGAAAATACGACTGCCAAGGGCAAGCTTTATCGGAAACTTCAATACATGCTCGGGTCATTGTGAGCAGTAGATTTCAGTTCAATGGTGCGTGAATTGCCGCTAAACTGTAAGCTACCGCCAAACTCTGCACACCAACCACAGCCTAAGATGAATGGCACACACAGGTTTGGTACATCAAAGAACCGCTGTTTCGCTGTCTCGCCAAGCGCACACACAATCAGGCGCACATCGCCGAGGCTAGGTAGATAGGTCAGCCAAGACGAGATGGGGTCGATGGCTTGCACAGGGGTCACTGAAAATCTACCAGGTAAGAAACTCATCGCGAGAAAACTGAAGGCAGTAAATGTGTCCCCTAATGCTTAAAAGTTCTGTGGTGGTTCTGCTGCCCTTGACGTGGTGCCAAAATGCTGCCCTTGACGTGGTGCCATCGACGGTAGGTGGGGAAAGTATTGGTCTGAAAAACAGAGGCTGAGTCGACAGAGGAACCTAGACCAATGCAGACACGTGTTGCTGGAGGCTACACTGCTCCTCAACGACATAAAGCCGCGAAGCTAGGTCCGCGACGACATCCGCCGTCGGGGCACGTTGGGTGGCGGTGGCCTCAAGAGAGTGCAAGCGGGTAGCAATGCGAGTTCCGAAATCTTGCTTAAGGGCTTATCTGTGGGCCTCACCTTAACCGAAGTTTTCAGGCGATCCGGTTTAGCTAAGCTGGCACCAGCGCTTGTCTGTTGAGGATGATTTGGCGTACACTGGGCATCAAGCTCCAACAGAATAGGCTGATTGGCCGCTGGTGGCGGCAAATTTGATGAGGGCCGTGTTCGCGTGGCCTCTCCCAAGCTTTCGGGCGTAGTCGGGAGAGGAGGTACCAGGCCCGTCGACGACGTGTCGTCTTACACAGAGTGCCTCTATGAAGTGCCGACTGTTGCTATCATCGCAGCAGCTATAAATATTGTAAACATGGGTTAACGTTGTGACTACTGCCACCAAAAGTTACGCAGAAAAGCGACTCCCCCACCACAGTTCAAAACCAACACTTTCTTCATCGTCTTCTTTTGCTGAACTACTCACGCACTAGCCCCTCCGTCGATATGATCTAGGACAATAGACATCACCCAAGCAGTGGGTGAGCGGTAAAGAACCACTGCATTCAGCGTCGGGATGCAGCAGGTTCGAATGCCAGTAGTGTCGTAGCAGGTGACGTCATAGTCATTCTGTTCACCGCCTAAACGAAGGTATCTTGTCACTGTGTTGACTGTGGTGGTGTGGCCCCGCTTGGAAGTAGATTGAAGAAACTTCGTCCAACACGGGAAATGACTCGTCCTTGTCGGGGTCACGACTCGCCCATGCTGCCTGGCCATGCTGCCTTGCTGTCTTGCCTATGGAACTGCGCCCGTAAGTTTTCCCCTCGTGGTGTGCTGTTGGGACGCAACATTGGAGAAATTGATCGGCGACGATGAGAAGGCGAACAGCTTGATCCGTATGGTTGGCGACCGGGACGTACGTCCAGTGGTGGATCGGCAGGAACGGTATATCGCGGCTGAGTGGGAATGAAGTGCAAGTCCCCTCCAATTTCACGTGAAGGGAGGCTGCTATGGCGGCAGTGACGAGCTATGTGGCCTGGGATGCCACATGAAAAACATATTGGCCGATTATGCGGAGTGCGCCATTGGCTGACAGTGGGGGCACTGTTCGCTGAATAAGGTACCGTAAATGGCCGTGCAGGGGGTGACGTCATATAAGTGTTCCGAGTTTTGTATACGGCAGGAGACAGGACGGTCAACGGGTGGGCAGGTGACGTTGACGAATAAACGTTGCGAGTACCATCGTAGATAGCCGGAGACGATAGAACACGTGGCCAACCAACAGCGGCTGCATATGAATAGTGGAGCGGTAACAGATGGCGGAGCCGGAATTGGCGGCAACGCTCTGGCAACTTGCTATTCAATGACCTGGCGAAGCCGAGGCCACAAGGGTGCCATCCGCTCGGTAGTACTTGTGATTATAGATAGCAGCCGGGCGATCTCCTCGCGTATGAATTGCTTTATGAGTGACATCAAAGCAGAGTGGTCGGCGGTGTGATGGCGATAGCCGAGAGATGAGAGGTCTGTGGTGTCTTTAGCTGCACAACGTGTGGAAGCACGCTGCCTACGCCGCTCATTTTAGCTTTGGCAGAACTTGATTGATAGATTGATTTGTGGGGTTTAACGTCCTAAAACCCCCATATTGAAATTGAAATTGAAATTGAATTGAAATTTATTCCGCAACAACAAAATACATGTTACGAGGAGGGCAGGTAAAAGCTGTGAGAACAGCTTGAGAAGCCCTGACCCCCTAGTACACAGGGTAGCACAGAAAGACGTGCGGCTAAGGACAACCAAAATAAAAGTGTTTCACAATGTGCACTAAAAAAGAAACAATGAAAGATTACAATGAAAGATCACCGAGGTAGTCGCTAGATCACATTATTATATAAACACTAATCGCAATTTTTTTGGTGATATGCTAGATATATCAATGTTATGTTCCCTAATTATGCGGTTTAGAAGTGTAGGCAGTTGAAACTTTAACATTTGATTTCCGTATTTCGTTCTACATTTTGATATGTGCCACACTTCAGGTTGACGTACATTATAAGCAGGAAAATTTTTCTCTAACCTGGCTATTCTAGCAATCGTATCATTATTTTTCAATAAACCGAACTTATATAAACGGCTTAGTTTATAATCATATATTGATGCAACCTGAATGATGTAGTGTTTTTTAAACAATTCTGCTGTGTGGCTGCGATGTGGTAATTTAGAGGCAAGACGCAAAGCTTTCTTTTGCAAGATGGTAAGTTTGCAAACGTTTACAGTTGTCGTTGTGGACCATACAAGAAAGGCATAATTCAATAATGAAGAAAACAACGAGTTATATATGAGCAAGTTTACAGAAACAGGAAAATAGTAGCAATGACGGCGCATGACGCCGATTATACGAGATAGTTTAGTAATAATATGGTTCACGTGATCATCCCATGTCATGTTTTGTGAAAAATACACGCCTAATGATTTAAAACTTTTGACGACTTCAATTTCTAAATTATTTAACGAAATGATGGGAAACTGAACTTGTGTGTGGCGGGGGTGAAATAAAACAGCTTTTGTTTTTTTTATGTTTAGTTTTAGAGAGTTTTCTTGGGCCCATGTGTTAATTTTAGACAGTGCGTTATTCGCTCGGCTACCTAGATCGCTGCTACATCTGCTTGAAAAAAACAAACTTGTGTCGTCAGCATATATAATGTAATGGGCAGATTCATCAATACGAACTATCTCATTAACGTAAAGTATAAAGAGAAACGGTCCCAAAATGCTTCCCTGCGGGACGCCTGTTTTAATGGATTTTGTTGCGGAATGTTTGCCTTGAATTACGACGAATTGAGTTCGGTGTTGCAAGTATGAAGTGATTAATTTGTGTGCAACGCCTCTTATACCGTAATGGTCCAACTTTTGTAGGAGAATTTTATGATTAATGAGGTCAAAGGCTTTTGAGAAATCAAGAAAAAGACCGAGTACCATATTTCGGGATTCAAAATTCTCTAGAATGTATTCTTTTTGTGCCAGTAGCGCGAGCTCAGTAGATTTATTTTTCCGGAAGCCATACTGCGCTGAAGTAATCAAGTTGAACTTGTCAGTAAAAGAGTTCAAACGTTTCAAAATTATTTTTTCCAGACCCTTAGAGAATACAGGTAGAATCGATATAGGGCGGTAGTTGGACATGTCATTTCTGGGACCCTTTTTATAGATAACTGTCACTTTTGCTATCTGCATGTTTCGCGGGAAATGTCCTGTGGACAAACATATGTTAAAAATGTAGGCAAGACAGGGTGCTAGTATGTCAATAACATACTTAACAGGTTTCATCTGAATATTGTCCGCGTCAGTGGCTTTGCTATTACTGAGTGTCAAAAATGTCGCTACTAATTCACTCTCTGAAATTGGCTCTAGAAATATTGTTTGGTTATTTCGAATATTCATATATTTTAAAGAAGTACTACTGGTTGTAGGGCCGCCAACTGACAAAAAGAAGTCGTTAAATGCATCAGCTAAATCAGGCCCTTGAATTTCTGTACCATCTTTCACAATTTTGGTTAATTCCTCCGGTGGATTATTAAGCGTACTGTTAATTGCCTTCCAAACGTTTTCTGTACGCCCTTGCGTTGAGTTAAACAGGTTCGAATAATATAGTTTCTTTTCATCACGAAGGCGTTTGGTGACAAAGTTTCGGTGCTTTTTAAATGCTTTGAGGGCTTCAGGGGACTTACTCACAATAAATGCCTTGAACAATTGGTCCCGCTTTCTTATAAGCTTAAGGCATTCTTTATTTACCCAAGGTTTCCGACTTTTTTTAAATGTTTTAAATGACTTTAGGGGAAAACATTGAAGGTATATTTCGGTGAACTTGTTCATAAATAAATCGTATGCCAAATTGGCGGCACTCGCTGCGAACACATTGCTCCAGTCGGTTCTGCCTAAGCGCTCTCTAAAGAGGGTTAGTGTTTCAGGATTTATAAGTCTATAGGAAAATTCTGCACGCACTTGTTTGGGTACGTTATTGAGTTGGTTAACAAACATAAATATAGGCATGTGGTCACTAATATTGTGAATCAAAGTGCCAGCCGTAACAAGGGAAGTATCAAAGTTTGTTATAAAAAGATCTAAGAGTGTTGATGACTGTGAAGTGATTCGCGTAGGAGCCGTTATAACATTTTGACAATAATGCGAGCTTAACATTGATTCAAGTTCTAATTTAACACTGCTCTCAGCTAACATGTTGATGTTGAGGTCACCACCTAAAATCAAGGCATATTTTTTTCACTCACAAATTCTAACAGTGAGTCTAAAAAAGAAAAAAACAAACGGACATTATTTGATGGAGGGCGGTAACATACACAAAACACTGATGTACCACATCTAACAGTGAGTATTTCATATAGAGGAGAAATGCAGGAGAATTCAGACATCAATTCACAGTCTATTTTACTTGAGATTAGCATAGCTACGCCACCACCCCTTTTGCCTGTGCGGTTCATGTAGTATGATTTATAAGTTGGAAACGTAAATACATCATCTTCCGAAGCAAACCACGTTTCCGAAAACATCACAACGTCAAAATTTACTTGTGCTTCACTAAAAAAGTATTCGAGCTCATCCTGTTTATTCCTTCCCGATCTAAGGTTGAAATGAACGCAACTGAGGCTTTTTTCACAACAAGTGTCATACAAGTTTTTAAGATTAATAAGGTCTATAGGTGCGGTTAAGGGAAACATGTTAAGACGAGTATCAAAAGAATATCAGGAAGTAAACAATGCAATGCGGGGTAACAGTATCACAGCTTATCAAGGTCACCCAAACGACGAATGACAACCGCGCTATCACCCTCTCTTTTCCTAACGAGAATCTTGCCGTTGCAGTGCCATGAAAAACGATAGCCATTGTTCTGTGCCCAGTCTTTTGCGTTGCGCAGCAGCTCTCTGTTTTGCTGGGTCATGTTTTCAGTGATCGAAACATTCGAAGCATCTCTTAGGGCTTTCCGCCTTCCTAGCCACTTATCACGAATTGATTGCTGGGCAAATCGAACTATAATTCCGGGTGTTTTGTTTGGCTTTGCCGGAAGTCTGTGGATAGCGGCGATGTCATTCCCAGTCAGCTCTGGCAGGTTAGCAATCTTGGCCACATCATTCAACTTACACAGCAAATTCTCGTCTGGCGTAACCCGGATGCCGTGAACTTCTATGTTTAGTCTCCGACTACGAAACTCGAGATCATTCACCGTAGCTTTCAGTTGTTGAATATCACTTGAGGTGCAGTCCGCCTCTAATTTCCCAACGCGTCTGTTTAAGCTACTAATGTCCTTTTCCTGCTTAGCTTGACAGTTCAAGATGTCATCGTACTTTTGTGACAACAGCTGGATTGAGACCTTAATCTCACCAACCTGAGCCGGCAGCCCTGCTAAAGCATCAAGCCTCCTAGTTATATCTGCCAGGCAAATGGTTAACTCAGAGTCCATGCTAGTTTTCTCCCCACTTTTCGCTTTAGATGAGCGGCAAGCAGCACATCGCCATGCCCTGCGACCGCTCTCTCCTTTAGTCTTAAATGTCGTCTCCGACCAGCCAGAACAACTGCCAACATGGTAAGAGGACTCACATTCGTTGCACTTCAGGACACGCCCATCACAGGGGAGGGGCTCATCACAAGACTGGCACGTGCTTGTCATGGTACGTTGTCCAGGCATTCACAGTAGCACTCAGTTCGCACTCAATTCGGGAGCATTCAATTAGGAAAAAGGCACATTATGCACAGAGAACTCAGCAAAGCACTGAAACACGGTGGCAACGGCGGTGGCGGTAAGGCGGTATTGAGAAATAAGCGAATTTACCAACCTGGGTAAGCAAAAAGAGCTGATTAGGCGAACGTCCTTTCACCGCCGCCGCCGCCACCCGTGTGTCCAGGTACGATGTCGACGCCGGAAACACGTAAACACTTCCGCAGGCTCAGTGACGTCAAGATGTGATTCCGTAGCCACGGCAACCGTTTTCAGGTAGTCTAATAAATGGAGGAAATTTGAACGTTGTAAAGGAGCGCCGCTTTGATAAATGGCTCCAGCGCAACGATTCCAACAAGGCAGGAACCCTAAAGCACCGGCCGCCGAAATGCAGGACACCAACCTGGGTAAGCAAAAAGAGCTGATTAGGCGAACGTCCTTTCACCGCCGCCGCCGCCACCCGTGTGTCCAGGTACGATGTCGACGCCGGAAACACGTAAACACTTCCGCAGGCTCAGTGACGTCAAGATGTGATTCCGTAGCCACGGCAACCGTTTTCAGGTAGTCTGGGTAAGCAAAAAGAGCTGATTAGGCGAACGTCCTTTCACCGCCGCCGCCGCCACCCGTGACAGCAGGACGGACCATATGTATATGAAAGACGCCATAGCAGAGGGCTCCAGAAATGTCGACCACCTGGGGTTCATTAACGTGCGCCCAAATTTGAGTACACGGGTTTGACAGAGCTGAATCACCTCTGCGACCATCTGGGGACTCTTCGCAGCAAGCATTTGGAATGCGCCGTCATTGATTTCTCTCATGATGTCCTTGGTTTTGGCTGTCTCGTCCAGAGTCAATTTGACAAGCTTGCAAAGAAAGAGCACATGTTTGATGTAGCTCGTGAAAGTCTCATCTGTCCTCTGTACTCTACCACGCAAGCGCTGTTGATCACGAAGGTGGTGGACAGCAGGACGGCCAAAGACTTCCTGGAAGGTTTTAGCCATTTCCGACTAGGTGCTGAAATCACTTGGATGATTCATGCACCGTAGTTTTGCCACGTTGGCCAGGTAGAAGTTCACATTTGTGAGCTCATCGATCGCGTTCCACATATTTTATGCGCTCACCAGTTCATACACAGCAATCTAGTTTCCCATTATTTGGTCATCTGAGCCACTAAATATGGGGAAGTCGCGATGCCGGAGAGCGCTAGCGCAGAAGACCAGATGTACCCAGCACTTTTACCACTTGAAACGAGGTGTTGAACAAGCAGGGGTTGACTCGGTGAACAAGGGATTTATTTAGTGAAAAGTCTCAATGAATGTAAGCCTGCGATCACAGTGCATCTTCGTCTTTCTCCACTCGAGTTCCATGGCCACTGCTCTCTAGCCGCCGAGTCATAAACGAGCCCGCGACCCTTCGAGGACCTCTGCGCTGCGGTGCTCGCCTGATAAGGTGGAAGCAACCGCCTGCTTCTGGGGAGCCGCGAGTTTCATGTTTCCCCTCCGTGGTACCAGACGGCCCGCAGCCCTACCTTGACAAAGGCCTCACGTCCCCGTCTACGACTCCTTCTACGTTAGATTCGTCTACAGGAGCATCCATTCATGCATCCGACCACCTTGACGAGTTAGAAGATGCTCCTACTTTGACTGATCTTTCTTCGAAACCTTACATGAAGGTCCGTCACACATGCCTGCAACCCACACGTCTTCCCCGACTTCGATTGCCTGTGATGTCTCGGAGCCGTCAGACTCTGCGACCGCTCGCTACCTTGCAGCATGCCATGAAGTATGACACGGACATCACACCGACCGCTGTTCGATGCTCACTCGCGGAGATTTCGCCATCGACAATGTCCAACCAACGCGACCTTGCATCGACCTCGACGCTTTGTGCGGTTTGCCAGAAGCGACCAGCATCACCCTCAGAGTCTCGCACAGCTGAAGTTCCAGCCGCTCAACCACTACGGCCGAACTTCCGAGACGCTGTCATCATTAATGATGCGCCTGCGGACGACGTGCCTCGTTCGCCTACACTACAGCAGCCCGCACATACCACGCCTGCCGCGGAGACAGATATTCTGCATACTGAACTGAACACCAACTCTCTTTCGCAGACTTCCAACGGTACTTTCACGATCCCATGTCCGCCGACTGCGTCTCATTCAGAGTTCTCACGTGCTCTGTTCCCCGACATCAATCCTCCGGGGTTCTCGACTGCGGACGTGAACCAGCAAGGCTTCACCTTGAATGCAGGCATGACCTTCGACACAGCGCAAGGGTCTTCTACCTCTACCCGACGCACTTACCTACCACGTGCCGCAAGCCTCATCACTACTCTCATTGCGCACGGCATGGTTCTTCGACCACGACGTTTCCGCATTCGTTTACTCGTATACCGTGCCACTACGCCAGCCGATATAAAACGCCGAGGCTAGTTTTTGCCACCACCGATGTCTGCACCCACCCACAACTGCATCTGCGGAAACCGCTGTTAGCCGCGGTCACTGGCGAGACCCAGTGCACTACCTAAAGGCTCCATCAAGTTGTCGTGGAGCCAACCTGAGTAAAAACACAGCGTACTTTGCGCCAGTTCTACGTACGCTGCGGTTCTCCAAGAGCCGCCCGCCAGAGACTTACTGGTTCCCGATACACCATTATCGTTGACGATCTGGACTGTCTACGGACACTGTCTCATGTCACGAACCATCTTGTATACACACTCCATCGTTTTTAATTTCGGCTTCATTTTTGCGGGGGGGGGGAGTAATTTGTAGCATCATCATCACCATTCATCATCATCGCCATTTTTCTTACCACCGCGCTGTGCCTCTCGTGTGGCTCATGCCACAGCTCACGCGCCTGGCGGTTTGGACGCGGCAGCCGCCACCGCTCCACTTGGGCAAATCCCCTTATATAATAAAGTGGCGAGACAACGACACGACCGCTTTGGCCGCCGTCCTGTCTTCCTCTCTCGCTACACATGAGTTAGTTTTTAATGCCGTCACAAATTATGTGTCTTTGTGTGAAACTGAGAAACAGGATATCCGTACCCGAATGAAGCTGTACTTGTCATGCTCAACATTGTTTCACTCACTGAAAACGGACTGGCATTATTATATATACTAATCCTTTTCAGTCGGTGACTTCAAGCATGACTTGCTTTTGCGAATATTTTACTGAATGAACTGGAATTTTTCAATCTTACTCTGCCTCTGTCAGTTAAAACATATCCTGTACATCGACAGCTTGACAAGAAGGTTGAGGGAACTCACAGTTTGTTCACATTAGCAACACTCGTATGGCTTAGAAAAAACGCAAGCAGAGAAAACAACTGCACTATCATTTTTTCTTTATTGTAATATCAGGGGCATGTCATTCAATCTTTATTATCTTAAATCCATCATGATGCTAATTTTCTATCATATGGCTATAAATCTAGCAACAATACTTACTGGCTTGGTAACTTTGGCTACATTTAGCTTGTGTTCTGGCTGGTTATGGAAGCTACACCATGGCGCCTGCGGAAGAAAGCAAAGTTAGAGACGAGTGGCTGAAGATAGAGTGCCGCTGTCTGTCACAGTGCCGCTGTCTGTCTCCTTCTTTCTCTTGTCTCTCGTTATTGGCGCTGTTTTTTAAGTAAATCATGTCGTACCAACTCGCCCAAGCAACCACGTTAGCATAAGATAGAGGTCGTGTTCTTTCTTCCTCGTTCGATCTAATGGTTACGATGAAGCCGACAATGCCAATACCGTCACCGCTTACACAAGAAACGGAGGCCCAAACTGTGCACTCTACAATATGCGGCCCATTCACCCAGTAGACATCGCGATCTAGCGATGCCTGTCGAGCAATGCCTTGCCCTTAGTGCCCTCAGTCTTGGCGGTGGCAAGCCCTCGTCATTGTATAGTGTGCACGGCTTACAAATGGTCCCCGCGTATCTTTTGAAGTCTTTCGCTTAAGGTGTTCGCGCAATTATAACCTGTTGTTGTGTCTCAGGTATTGCGTCCCTTCCGCATTGCAGGAGCTGTGGTGGCGCGCGAGTACGGAATTCCCTGCATTGTTGGTGCCGTTGGTGCCACATCCGCCATCAGACCAGGTGAGGCAGACATTTAACGACCAATTGTCATTGCGAGCATTCTTCTCGGAATATATTTAACCAGGGAAGCACTCCGCATTTTATACCATCCAAATCTAAGATAGCGAATAGTCGGCATTTCTCATAAAACGCAGGAGAAATAAAGTCACAGCTTTACCGCAAAGGCATGTACGCGACAGAATCAAATCGGAAGGTCATGCGCAGAATGGCAAGCAGATCAAAACGTGCCCCATGTTTCTCACGCACAAATGACGCACAAAACGTACTCACAGGTACAAATGAACACGAATAAGCGTTTCAGTTGTTACTTTGCTGAGTCTGAAAACCGCGCTCTTTTCCAAAACAAAGACTTTCCAATGACTGCAGCGATATTTGTGCGCCCAGTAACAACAACAGAATCGTTCCGGTGAAAACCCTAGACCAGGGAAGACGTACGGTCCTCCCCCCTACGAGATAAGGGCGTGCGAGAGAGCATGGCAGATGAAAGATCGCGCTGCCGCATCGTCACTATGTCGCGGCACGCGCTCAATTGGCCATTTGCCTGGTAATGCCCTAAACGCGATATTCCCCTAACAAGACGCCCGTCACTAGCGGTAAGTGGTAGATATAAATCGCTTGCGATTTGAACTTTGAACGAAGTGCTTCTCCGTATCTAAATGGTTAACACCTCACACACTTCTTTCAAAAATCTCCACTTGGTTTCCGCGTGCCGGAACCTTTTTCGGGATAATTTTTCTTTCATGCGTTTTCAAATATATATATATATATATATATATATATATATATATATACGAACATACGTACATACATAAAAATACGGTGAATGTTGGCAATGCCGACGTCGAAGCCGGCAGCGAAATCCAGCCGAGAGTGCCAATGTATTTGCTGTCGCATAAAAATGAAAAACAATTAGTAAAGAGGGAACAAGTATGACACCTGGACCATCAGCCACATAACTTTAGAAATCGAACGGAAATGAATTGGAAAAATACAAATCTTTTTGTGTGTTCTTGCATAATCCCATTCAAACGAGATGTTTGCTACATAGCCTGTGGTGGCACACCAATCTATGCGTTGCTGCCGGTGTGTTGGTACAACATTTACAATGGTGAAATTAAGGGAAGTCACCACCTTCAAACACAGTTTTTGAAAAAAAGAATTAGGAAATTCGACAGTTTCAAGTTCCCCCTTCATTCATCAATTGTTAGAGACAAATTTATGTAGCGATCTTTAGTTGCTCAAATGTTATCATCATTTTTCCAACCCCTGATGAATGCTTGCGAAACCGAAAATGAGTGTTTTCGTTTTCACAACATCTAACATCTTGTCATTATTATTTTTCTTATAAATATTTTGTAATACTAATTTATCTAAGTACACTTTGAAGACTGCGGCACTTCACATTCCTAATTTATTTAACATTTGCACTACTTGGCTGCAGCACTCCTGTAGTCAAATTGCGCACGCTTTCATTCAGCAGCCACTATTGTTTTCTATGCCCTTTCAAGTTCTTGGACTTAGTTCTGGCTTTCTAAAAGAAAAGGTATCTTTCATGAAACAGGGAGAAGTATAAGACGAAAAAGATGCGTAAATGCAAGTTATCACTGAGACAACGATAAAACTAAGACTAGTACTTTGAACGAAGCAGTACTTCAGCATTATTGGTGGGCACTGCGGATCGCCGGGGTTGGTGCTTAAGGTATCGTTTGGTGCATTTTGGGTATTGTTACGGTGGCCAAACAGACAAATATACAAACAGACAGACAAAAAGACATTCAGAGAGACCAAAATATTCGCGTTGAAGTACCCCAAGAAAGACAACTGTTTTTAAAAGCGTTATTCCAATATATGAGATCGCGCAAAATCCTGCCGTATCTAGAAAACTCTGATTTTGGCAGGTTATTGTCGAAATAAATGGCGAATTCTTTAGAGCCAATCGGTAGAGGTCTAGCAAATAGATTTTCTTCAGCTTTTTCAATAAACTGGAAAAGATCTCTCATAAAGAATGACTTCAAGAAAGTGATTTTGTCTGAAGTGTCAAGTGTGATTAAAAACGCGCCCTCGTCTGCTTCTGGTCCTGATAGTATACCTGTTCCTGTGATTAGACTTTTATTTAAAGTATCGCCCGGTGACGTCCTCAATCTTATAACGTATTTTTTCAGCAATATCTGGATACACCATGTCAAAAAATGGCCACAGTAGTTCACATAACAAAAACAAGGGTAATGTTTTAAGATCGACAATATCAGACCTATCTCTGTAACATCTCACATGATGAAAGTTATAGAGAGAGTTTTAGGTAACAAAATAAATGCTTGGATGGCAGACTAGCTACTATTGAAGCCACAACAAATTGGTTTTCGTAGCAAATGTTCGATTTGGTGTGCTCATGCTGAATAAGAGGGCCAAATGCAGCTTGCCTAAAAAAGAAGGCCCTACGCAATCTAGAAACACTAGACATAGCTAAAACCTAAAACAGCTCCGAGCATTCAATTTTATGTATTGCGTTGCAGTGCTGGAACTTTCTGCAATATGTTGTTGAGTGGTTAGCGGAGTTTCTAAAATCAAGAGAATTTGATTGTGCAGTTGATGAATGCCGATCATCTAAATTCAAAAAGCAACGCGGAGTTCCTAAGGGGGCTGTACTATCTCCGCTATAATTCAATGTTCTGATGAGCTTTCTTCCTAATGAAACAAAAATCATTGTCTACATTCATGCAGAAAATAATGCGTTTTTTGCTGCAGGCGTAGATATTTATTCTTTGCACCAAAAATTGAAAACGTATATGTATTCCTTCGAACTTTGGCTGCAGTCAATTTAATTGTCTCCAAACATCAGTAAAAGTGCTCTCCTGCTATTTCCACTAGCATATTCTAGTCAGAATTCTGTACTGTATAAAGAGGAATCGATTTCACAAGTAGAGTCTATCAAATAATTGGGCATTATTTATAATAGGAAACTTAATTGGAGCCCTCACATAGAATATATCCCCGCAAAGGCACAATGACTTTCGGGCTTGTTGCGCTGCTCGAACAACAGGAAATGTGGCTTACGTACCCCTTCTTTGCTAATGATGTACAAGATGTACATGCGCGCAATACTGTAATTTGAATGTATAATATTTCCGGGTGGGCCTGCGTACAAAACAAATCCTTTAGTTCTGTTGGAGTGAGAAGCGCTACGTTTGTGCTTGAGACTCCCCAGGTACGCCACTAATAATGTGATGTATCAGGAACCTCGCATGCGGACTATTCTTTGCCGATTCCGTATCCAAACTAAACAAAAATTGCTAAAATAATAAAGAATATGGCCTAGACTATGTGAAAATGCCTTATTTGTGACCCCGATGCCTCATTTCTCACTCACTGGCCACGCTTTCGTACTCTCCAGATTATTTTTGTAAAAACAACTGCAAAGCATAAGGGTGGACATACGATTGGTAATTTAAACCAATGTTGCGTTTCACAATATTACAATAGCATAAAATAAAAGTGTCCTCCCTCAATCGAAGTTCTAATCCTCAAGTTTTTTATTAACAGGTTAAAAGATTGCATACTTCATGCAGAAACAAAGAACGTGATAGCCACAGACGCTTCTGTGATTGACGAAAAAGCAGCAGTAGGAATGACCTCTGATCACCTCGGTTAGTCGTTCTCAGTAAGACCGCCAGACTTCACTCTGGTTTTCGAAGCTGATCTCCTGACTATGAGTTTGGCGCTTCAAAAACTGCCTTTAAAAGTAGTCAGTGCAGCCATGATTGCAGATTATATTTCGGTGTTTACTGCTCTCACAGCTTCGGAACAACCAAGATTCGTACTGACATTGCGTGCATTAGTTCTACATTAACTGAATCTCCTGAAGCTAGTATGAGTGCCAGACCACAGCAGCATGCAGCAGAATGATATGGCTGATTCGTTAGCCCGAGCTTCGTTGCCGCAGAATGATATGTCCGATTCGTTAGCCCGAGCTTCGTTTGATGGTCATCAGATCTCTGTACTCCCCGCAATATAACACATAGTATCGATCCGATATAGAAAATTAGCTATTATTACTGAGATGATGAAAGTTCTTACTGAATGAACGGATTATCAGCACCTGACATATCCTTGTAAACCTCAGCGGAGTCAATGTAGACATTTAGAAGTTATTTTAACCAAATTTTGTTGTCGTTCCTCCAGTTATTGTTCTTCATACACAGCTGGTCTTGTGATATCTCCCCTGTGCCCGTTCTGCGAAGAAACAGGAACAATTTAGAAATACTTTATATCACGTGATAACTATTCATTCATAAGAAAATACTTATTAAAAATGCCGTTTTCCACAGTGCGTTTAAATTTACCTACAGGTATTGTTCTCAGTTTCGGTGCCTCCGGCTTGGGACTTTGTCGCAAAAACATATTTGATGCACTATGCCATTTTATTCAAGAGTCTAAACGCATGTCAAAATAACGCCTCCTTAAATATTGTGGGCATTTGTTACGGGCTCCTTCTCATACATGCATTACCGTAATTATCATCATTCGTCTATGTCTCTCTCCTCATCTACATTAGGTGTCACAGCTTAACATCATCGTGTGTGCGCACGCGCTGTCTCAGACTGACCGTTCGCTGCTGAGCCCTTGGGCTGAAATACTGCTGTGTCAGCCCCGACGTCATAATATGTTTTTCACAAAATTTTGTGATATGATTGATAATGAGAAATAAAGCTGCGCAATAGTTCAAGTCCGATCGGGTGAGGTAAACTCAACTGTCTGGTCTACTCAAAACGTTTGTATTTTGACATATTATTAGCTTTCTTTTTCTACCAATCCATCTTTATTTGCTAAATGAATTTTTATTCTTGAAAGATAATTTTCTATTGTTTTTTGTACTTTTTTGCTAGGTTCACAATTAGTGTATCACAGAGAGGCTTTGTTTTCTTTTTGTGGCCTGTGCCCTCTGGCATATACTTTTTCTGGGGGATTGGCCATGAAAACTTGTAGTAGCCTACCGCAAGCTTTCATGGCCAATCCCCCAGAGTGGGTATGTGCCAGTGCCCACAGGCAACAAACAAAGCTAGCGGTTCAATATACCAAGCGTGGACCCGCTGTGAAGCAAGGGGATGAGAGTCACACAAATAAAGCTAGCAGAAGGAGGAGGAATTACCTTTATTATATACGAAATTATGATCCTTAAACACGTGTTTAACGAGCATAATTACCCTGATATCATTTGTATTTATATTGGAATGATGTCTTAAGCTACGTTATCTCCGGCACCTAATACGATTGTACACTGCGCTAAACAAACGGGCCAATTTAAAATATTCATTCTAAAGCATTGGCGCCCACCAGCACCAGTACCAGAACGTAGGACAATACCTAGAAGCACGTGCGAGCTGAACGTGTCGCGTGCGCTAATTGTTGTGTGCGAGAGTGGATTCAAAGTGTCAGCGGAGTCTAGGAATTCATGCTGACGATTTTGGGTGAGCAATGCGAACACGGCATTGCTTTTGTACGACCTTTTTTCCTTCCGCCGCTTTCTAGAACTAGAAAGAATTCACTATTACCTTCCCTCCTTCATCTTACGTTATTACGCTAACCATTGATGAAATTACTAATAGTATAGCTGACTCTCGTCTGAGGGCCACTGTCTTCGTCTAGGTGTATTTACCCGAATGGTTTCATTATTTTCTAACCCAAAACGTCAGAAAATTAGGACACAGCCTTGAAGGAGTGCCTGTCTATTCTTTAGAAGCTATAAACTTTTCGCGTTCAATTTTCATGCACTGAAACCACCCGCGACGTATACGCTCAACGTAAGAATCGCATAGGAGTAGCCGATCAGTCAAAAAAAAATTGTCAGCATATCCACGGAGTAAATGATGGAGAGTGGGGCGAAGCATTCGTCCCTCCATTCGTTTTTGCTTCCCTCCGTCCGTGCGCCCATCTGTATGTCCATCCATGCGTCCATCCGCCCGTCCATGCGTGCGTCTGTTCGTGCGTCCGTCCCTGCGTCCGTTCATGCGTCCATCCATGCATTTGTCTGTGTGTCCGTTCGACCATCTATTTGACACTCCAAATACCACCATCTCGCATCTTTTCATCATATACTCCCCATATAGACGCACCACCATCCAGCGGACATTCCAAGGACTAAACGAGAGGTGGCACACGCACACATTCTTACGGCTTGCGCTTCGGGTCTACTTACCGCCTTTAACCACCTCGAGTTGATGGTATATACTAGTTCACTGTACTCATGGCATGCGGCCCAACGCTCGCTAAACCTTTCCAAAAGCAGGGAGGTACGCCCAGCGAGTATAATGTAGCAACGTTTGCCTGTCAGATAGGGCTCAATGTACACGCCAATGGCTTTTAATGGTAAATGAGAGACAGGAATTTGGCTTTTACTTTCTTACGGCTTGCGCTTTGTATCTACTTCCCACCTTTAACCACCTCGAGTTCATGGTATATACTAGTTCATCGTATTCGTGGCACTGCGGCTCAACGCTCGCGAAACCTTTCTAAAACTATGAGGTTACACCCAGCGAGTGTAATGTAGCAACCCTTTATTGTCGGATAGTGCTCACTGTACATGCCAATGGCTGCTAATGGAGATCGCAGCGTACACATTAACTGAAAGCCGAATGCTCGTGTCTCTCATTTCCCATTAGCAGCCATTGGCATGTACAAAGAGCACTATTTTCTATTGTTCAACAACGTACAGAAGAAATCTCTCGCCGGCACCACCTTGGTGGTCAGAATGTTTTGCTTGTTACACACTACAATGGCTGCGAGAGACATACGGGCGCCGCTATAAGAAGCTTAGCCCCTAAAGAAGGTGCGCGCAACTAGTCAGTTTACAGGAAACGTCAAAGTAGGGGTGCGACCAGTCACAGTTAGCAAAACTCCGACATTGAGGATACTTTGAAACCAACAATCGCCATATCGAGTGAGACAGGAAGATTTTAAGAGAAATCATACGCGTGGAAAGAAGGGTGATTCAAGGCAGCAATTTTGCATACGCTCGCAAGGTCAGCTGTACAAAAGCACGCAGGGTGCTTTTTTTTTAATACTGAATTTAGATATTTTGCACAATTAGGAAAAAAATGGTGAGGTGAGCGACAAGCCAGGTGAAGTTGGGAGCGTATAGTCATCAGCTGCTTTCTAAATTGCTATTAAAGTGCGACAGACCGTAAGCTTAGAGATAGCGCAGCAGCCAAGCATGCCAAGATAAGGTTCGGTTCGATTAGAGATGTCGAACTATAAACTATTGTATATCTACCTAAAATGCGTAAGAATTTATCGTTATAAAAGAAGAAAAAAAGAGGTGTGAAGTATGACCTCACGGGCGACCATCTACCGTTAATGCACTTCCTCACCAGAGCAGGATTGGCTACCCTGATGCAGTACCTGGCTACAACCTCCCATGAACACAGCAATTAACCCTTGGCCCTCAGTCCAGAGCAGCTGCGAAGCAAGTGTCTAAGGCGGCGGTCAGACCTGTGACGCAGTCATCATCATCATCATCATCACCATCATCAGCCTGACTACGTCCACTGCAGGACAAAGGCCTCTCCCATGTTCCGCCAGTTAACCCGGTCCTATGCTTGCTGCTGCTAATTTATACCCGCAAACGTCTTAATGCAGTGACGCAGTGGAGGTTGGTAAAAATCCATGGGTACGGACAGGCCGCCATTGGAATCTGAACATGGCTACCTTCAACACTCGAATGCTATCTGGTGAGGCTAGTCTAGCTGTGCTATTTGTGGAATGAGAGGGTGTTAATTCGGATGAAATAGAGCTCAGCGAAGTAAGGAGGACACGTGAGGCTTATATAGTGCTGAAGAATGAAAACGTCCTATGCTACCGAGGATTAGTAGACATAAAAGAACTAGGAGTGGCGTTTCTCATACACAATAATATCGCTTGCGATGTGAAATTGTACTATAGAAACAATGAGAGTGTGGCAAGTATCATAATTCGGTTTGATAAAAGGTACAAATTGAAGATGGTACAGGCCTACGCGCCAATATCAAGCCATACTAATTATTTGGTTGAATCCTTTAGGAAGACGTAGAGTCAGCCATTATTAGTAAAGACAGAGTATACTATTCTTATTGGCGAATTTAATGCCAAAGTAGGCAAGAACCAGGCCACACACCATGAAGTGTGGCAATCTGGCGTCGGCTCTAGCAATGCCAGAAGAGAGTTAATAGTAAAGTACGCAGACCATAATAATTTACGAATTATGAATATATTTTTCTGAAAACGGGCTAACCGTGGCGAAGTCCTAATGGCAAAACTAAAAATTAAATTGACTTTATTCTATGTGCACACCCAGATATTGTACAGGATGCAGAAGTAGTTGGCAAGATTAGATACAGTGACCACAAAATGGTAAGAGCTCGTATTTACCTAGATTTAATAAAAAAGGAATGACAAAAACTGATAAACAAGAAGTCAATTAATGAACTGATGGCGAGATGAAAAATACAGTAACTCAGAGTGCTGCTTCGGAATCGATTCAAGGCACTATATGAGATAACCGACACAATGAACAATAACCTTACTAGTATCAGTATCATTAAAGCGTAAGCAAATAAAGTTGGAGATTCATTGACTAGACGAAAAACTGGCAAACTATCTCAGCAGACGAAACTTCTTATTAAAGACAACAAACGATGAAAGCCTAAAATGCAACCGAAAAAATAGATATAGTGGAGGTTTGGAAGTTAATCAATAGGCGTAAGGTAGCCGACATCAGAAGGTATAACATGGAAAGAATTGAGCAGGCTATAAAAAACGACAGAAGTCTAAAAGCTGCGAAGGCAGACTTGTGCATCGCCAAAAATAAAATGTATGCAATGAGAAACAAGGAAGGCAATTTCATAACCAATATAGATAGGATAGTCGAGATGGCGGAAGAGTTCCACAGAGAGTTGTGCCAAAGCCAAAAGAACCATGATGGTATTGGTAGAAACTCTAATGGTCCAAGAGAATTCGACATCCTACCAGTAACGATATGGGAGATAGGGAAAACCCTAGCAAGAATGCAAACAGGCAAAGCCGCTGGTGAATATAACGTAACAGACCTTCTGAAAAAAGGCAGAGAAATCTTTAGTAAAATTAGCCGCCTTATATACAAAGTGTCTCTTGACGGGAAGGGTACCACAATCTTGGAGAACGCCAACATCATCTTAATCTCTAGGAAAGGAGATCTCAAGGACTTGAAAAATTGCAGGCCAATCAGCTTACTCTACGTTTTCTGGAGACTATTCACAAGAATAGTAGTTAATAGAATTCAGACGTCATTACAGTTAATCAGCCAAACTACCAAGCAGAATTTCATACCGGCTACTCGACAATAGACCATATTCATACTATCAATCATATAAAAGAGAAATGCGCTGAATACAATCAACCTCAATCCATAGAGTTCACAGATTGCGAGAAGGCGTTTTACTCAGTCGAGACATCAGCAGTAATGCAGACACTACAGAATCAAGGCATCGAGGAACCCTACATAAACATACCGAAAGAAATCTACAGAGCATCCACAACCACCATAGTTCTCCATAAAGTAAGCAAAAGAATCCCGATAAAGCAGGGTGTAAAGCAAGAAGACACAATCTCTCTAATGCTATTCACCACATGTTCACAAAAGGTATTGAGGATTCTAGACTGGGAAGAGCTAAGGATACGATTTTATGAATAGTACCTTAGTAACCTGCGATTCGCTAATGACATTACCTTGGTGAGTAACTCAGGGGACGAATTAGAGTTCATGATTACTGAACTGGACAAGAGAGCAGAAAACTAGATCTGAAAATTAATATGCACAAAACAAAAATATTGTCCAACAATCTCGGCAGGAAACAGCACTTTGTGATACATGGAGAGAAACTGGAAGTTGTAAAGTAATATGCCTACTTAGGACAGGTAAGAACCGTGGAGCCGAACCACCAGATTGAAGTATTTAGAATTATAAGAATATGGTGCAGCACAATTGGAAAGCACTTTCATATCAGGACTGGTAGATCGCACTATCCCTCAAGAGGAAGATATCTAACAGCTGCATCTTGCCAGTACTACGAAGCAGAAATCTGGAGGCTTACAAAGAGGATTCAGCTTAAACTGTGGATGACGCAAGGAGCAATGAAAAGCAAAATGATAGCTGTAATCTTAAGAGACAAGAAGAGGAAAGAGTTGGCTAGGGTACAAGCCGGGGTTAAAGATATCATAGTTGTAATCAAGAAAAATAAATGAACATGGGGCGGACAAGTAGTACTTAGGCAAGATAACCGGCGGTCATTCAGGGTAACTGACTAGATTTCCAGAGAAGGCGAACGCACAAAGGGGAGGCAGAAAGTTAGGCGGCCCGATAAGATATAGAAGCTTGCGCGTATAACGTGGCAACGAAAAGCACGAGACTGGGTTGATTGGCGGATCTTGGGAGAAGCCTTTTCCCTGCAGTGGGCGTAGTGAGAATGATGATGATGATAAATCACAAATTAACCAGCAGGTTTAGGCGGCCGGGCCTTGGCCTCCCATGAGGCGATGTCAAGGGCTTACGTTGACGCCGCCTTACGGGCATGCTGTGTCACCCAGGCTTGGTCGTCGAGAGCGGGGCTCCGCAGAGCCTTATGAAGCTTTGGCGAAAGGTTCGTGATATTAGCATGATTTTACTATGGCGGGCACTCCCACAGGTTATGCAGAAGCGTAGCCAGGCGAGTGCCACAAAAACGGCAGTGGGAGGTTGTGTACGATACACGTCCGGGAATACAAGGTGAAAGCAGGGAGGGCAGGGATACGTGTTTGTTTAAAGTAAACGCAAAATGGTTTCCTCTACCCGGTCGAGCTTGAGGTGAGGGGGGAAAAGGCTTGGTGTCTGAATGAACGAGTAGACTTTATTTAAAGTCAAGCAGTTTTACCGGGTAAGGCGGGGGAAAAGGGGATTAACCCCTTTCCTTTACCACTCTTCATTGATTATGATGGCGGTGCCTGAGGTGACCACTCGAAGGTAAAATCTATTACCGAGATCATTGTATGTAATCAGGTTGTCCCTGGTGTCCGTCTCGTTTCAAGGAGCTCCAGCGTGGTTAGCAAGACTTCACGCAAAGAAGTGGGTGACCTCGTTGAGGTTGAGAAGGCGTGGGTTTACTGGGTCCACGTGGGCAGGGATTGATGTCAGGGTGTTCATGTTGTCTTTGGAATGTGATGCCTGGCAGAGGATGCAAAGTGCTTGAGGAAAAATGTGGCATTTGCAGTTGTTTGTCATGGCTGAGCGAGAGTCGCTTACGATGATGTCACAGGTGGAATCTAGAGTGGCCAGGGCAATAGCCACTCTCCAGCCGTCTGGGAATAGAAAGTACTGACGCTGGTTGCATGGTGTAGAACTGTATTGCGTGTGGTGACAGCTACAAAACGTGTGCCTTAAGCACACTTAGCTGTGTCAGCAAATGTGGCACCACTCACTAAAAAACCTTGTATTGCCTTAGAAGAGAATCTAAACTATAAGCCTGCGATTTTCAGGTATATTGAATTTAACTTTGTTCAATGGTCACTCGGCTAAAATATTCAAAACCATTTTTCTCAAACGTGGCTTTATCATCCCAGTGTTGCGCAACAAGTATTAGCTATGATTTTAAATAATGATTTTACATAAAATTTTTCGCTCTGTTTTTATAGGAGGCTCTGTGCATTCAAGCACAATTATTGATAACAAGGGATAACATTTTGTATTGTGGCCAAACGCGTGCAAAACAAACTTGCCAAATGTTGAGATTTTCACTGTTTTTTATTATAAGAAACGCAGATTTTAAGATATGATGGTCATGGAAGATAGATGCAAAAGATGCTGACTACATAGCTGCCAAGTGGCGTTTAAGTTGCACCAAAAGTTTTTAGGGGTAAAGCTCCTTCTGCCGTGGGTCGTGTGTCCGCTTTGTATGTAGTAGTATTAGTCGTTGCCGTGGTAGTGGGTAGCCACCCCCATGGCCTTCGATATGGCGGGCGCGCGGCGGGTTTTTCTCTGGCCGTCTCTATCGAACGGAGAGAGAATTTCCAGAGGTGGGCGCGACCTGCTCTTTTCACCGCACAACGGCGCTCCTTCATGTGGTAGAAAGGCTGCCGCGCTGTTAACAAATCATCCTTGTGGCGAGAAAAAGAATGGTTTTACGCTTTTATATAACTTCGCACACATTTGCGAATATTGAGCCGAGGTGTGCGAGAGGCAAAGTCAACGCTTGGGCGTATATAATTGGAAATTACTTTTTTTTTCCTGTAGATGTGCGCCACCCATACTAGAGCACTCATAACTGCGATGCATGTGCATGAAACCGCATGTGATAGAAACTTAGTCTACTTCAAAGTTTGCAGGATGTACTGTATGAACGGCACTGCTGAAGAAAAAAGCACTGACAGCCCGAACAACAAGCGAGGTCTGAAAAGTGCTGGGCTCTACACTCACGGGTTACACTCATTCAAAATGATTGCTTTTTATTTTTCATGGAATCAGCACTGCTTTTCATTGTAACGTCGCTTCGAGAATCCTTTCGTCAAGCCAAAGAAGCAGGATACCGTGGCTGTAGACTATGGCTCCGGACTATGGCTGTAGACTATGTTAGAGTGAACGTTGCAGGTTCAGTGACGACCACGGGCTGGACAGGCACGTTTTGGTCACTTGTGGCTGCCCATTCGCACTGTGAATTTTACGGTGTTCAGTGAATACGTTGGGCAATTTAAGATTGAACATCGAAATGTTACGTTTGTTAAGCGAGTACGCCACACGCGTTCAGAGTTTTATATACCTTCTCTAAGGTACTGCGGTGATGCATAGCAGTGACAATTCGCACTTTTTTTTCTTAAGTAGCCAACCTCGCGAATACTTAGTTTTCATAAGAAAGACGCCGTTATGCTGCATGTGCGACCCCTTGATTTGAATGGAGTCGAGAGTACAGTAAATGAACGCGACACTTATATTGCCATTGTGCTACCAAAACAATCAAAATTCAGATGATGAAAAAGAAGACAGTGACAACTCAGCCACTTTCACGGTGAAATACGTGGAGAGTGAGCGTAAGTCGGCTAATGCAAGCTTTCTACAATATACAGAGAAAGTACTTCTCATGTACCTTATTTCAATTACATGGCCAGGGCACTCAGGTAATCAGATCTTAACTGCGCTTCGGTTGACCACCTCATAAATATCCGCACGTGATATAGCAGTAAAACAACGAGTCATTTTAGAAGGGTAATGCGATTCAAAGCGTTTTATTGGCTAAGTGTTTGATTGGTTTGAAGTGTTATATTCGTTGGCCGCGTCCATACGTCTGTCCGTCTTTGTGGTCCGTCTGTGTGTATGTACGTCTGTCCGTCCGTCCGCTTGTCTGTCTGTTCGCCTGCCTGTCTTTCTGTCTGTCTGTACATCCGTTTGGGCGTCTCTCTCTTTTTATATATATTCGTCCGTTCGGCTGTCCATCGATCTTTCAGCATGTACGTCTGTCTGTCGTCTGTCCATCCGTTCGTCTAATGAACATGCCAAGTTGGACCACCTCGCATCTTTTCATCATATACAAGTACCACCATCCAGCGGACATTTTAAGAACTAAAACGCGAGGTGATTACTACATAAAAGAAGCGAACGACCTACGCCTTAAGAAGCTTCGCCCGTAAAAAGCGGGGCTTATCCACCAAACAGGAAACGGTATACCATGAAAGTAAAATCTGTTTTCATAACAGTAGTTGAGCGTTTATTGTGCACTGTTTCAGCAACAACAACCAATTGCAAAGTCACATTAGGAACGATAAGCAGCTCTAAGTTTGCAGCGCACACCTCAAGCAGAAGACACGCATGAAAGCAGCGTACACAAGACAAACGTGGACTATCAACTGTCCCAGCTTGACACTCAAAGCACACTGTTCGAATAGAAAGGCAGACGCACGAAACGAGCGCACAAATATACACAGGACAAGGGCGAACTACTGTCACAATTATTCTAATGCCGTGTGTCAGCATGCCGTGAAATGCCGTGTAAAGGCGTCCGCAGCAAGAGCGAAGTGAACTTCATCCTCTCCCGAACCGCGAGTCAGATAAGAGCATGTGCAGAAGAGATAACGGTGGGAGAGACCGCCGCGCTCCGTGGAGGCCGCGCTTCCTGGAGGAGTGAACCTCACCTAAAATGAGCCCGCTGCGCCATCTCGCTACTGAAAACAAAAACGCGCTGATGTTTCGAAGGTCTGAGCACCACTGCACGGTGTACGGTGTACATAAATGGTTTGCCGTTAGCTTATCCAACTGAACATGCTTGGAGGCGTAGTGTTTAGCGCCGAGCGCTGATTCCAGAGGTCCCTGGTTTATTTCCGCGTAGTCACAGATGTACTTCGACGCAAAATTTTTGCTTTGTCTGTCTGTACATTTGTCTGTTTTCCATCAAAACGATACCCCAAACGGCCAAAATCCAACCCCGTCCGCAATGCCCAGCTATATTGCTGATGTTTCAGCGTTAATACTTGTGCGATACTTAATTCAAAAGCAATTATTACGTATATCCCAGGCACAATAACAACTCAATATTTTGTATGTGTGTCTTATCCTAGACAAGGCATACATAAGTAATGGAGCTTTTTCACGGGTACCATCTGCGCATGCGCACTGGAAATGCTTCAACGGCACCACACTGAAATATTTGTGGTCGCTCGTGGCCTCTGAAGCCTGTCGCCGCACCATCTCTGAGGCAATGGGTGCAAAGGAACACACACGCCCTCAAGCATTCGCATTGACCGGAAAGCCACCAAATTCGCATTTGGCTCTCGCCGCTAAGGGCTCTCTACCTGTCGTGAAAAGGGTCAGTTGTAAGGACCGTAGTGCATATTACGCTGCGCTAACAATGCAACGCCATGCACAAAAATACAAGTGTTTCCAACGCTTTGCGACACGGTGATGGCACATGCCATTCATTTTGCGTTCTACACCTTGTGGCCTCCGAGACAGGCGCACGCCTTCCTTCGTTTTCGAAGATAACTGCCAGATAGCGCTCAAGTCTCACGATCCTCAGTGCACTCGTTCGCTTTCGCTGTACGGAATGAAGCAGCGCCTCCAGAATACAATTCACCAATTTTCTCGCGCAGAACATCAAATAAACGTTTTGTTCACACCCTCCAGACACAAGACTAGTGTCTTTCGACGACATTTGCAGTGAAACATGCATATACAGGGTCAACTTTTTTCTTTTCAATCTGTTAGTATATATTTAAAACGTCAAATTCGTGACGGAAATATGTCACCGCAGCCGTAGTGGACGCCAGCATAAAACAATTTCATGTTAAAAATTTTCTCAGCTTGAAGCTGCTGTTACTAGCATGATTTAGAAAATTATGAAGTTGAAAATTGTTGAGACGTGGGTTAGTTGGTGACTGATCATTTCACCGAAAGGTTAAGAAACGTACTTTTCAACATATACAAGAGGATTAAGTGTCGTGTCCTTCTTGTCCCTTTTGTCCATGTAAGAAAGTGCGCTACGAAAAGATGTACAAACATGTTCATTTTGTATACAGCCTTAACAATTGAACACTTACTGTCAAAGAAACATTGCATCTTGCAAGTGAATGGGCTTCAGGCTATGTGATTATAATACTGTCATCGCGATTTAAAGCGAGCCAGTTCTTGGAAAAGGCGCACACGATACTAAGCGCATTCCCGTAGGACCTGGTAGTGTGGGCATGACAAGTTGGAAAACATTCCACGCTCAGAATCGCTAGTGGTTGAAACCGTACTACCCAATACACACAGTGCAACCATATCCGAAAGCTTCACTGACAAAAGTCACTTTCAACAAAATTCATTACATTGTAGTAACGTCCAATTTTAGCTAATTATGTAGCATTTTGCAAAGAAAAGTGTGGTCTGAGTGGTTGAGCAACGGGGTAGAGACACGATACCGTTATCTCGTTGAACTTAGGGGATGCCAAAGATTTCCCCAAATTTTAATTTGTTTTGACCTTCCTACAAGCAACGACATAAGTCCGCATGAAATGCAGCATCATTTTTGTCCAGGAGGTCTTCATTCTTCCACTACTGCTATGTCAGTCAGAAAAAGGAAGAGGTATGATTTTGAGGAAGTCGCAAATGACCATGCTTGATATTGTAACAAATGTAGCAGTCTCACAACAACGATGTTCTATTTACACGGTTTATTAAGGGCGAACTTGTGCCCAAAGTGAATGACGCACAGCAATCAAAAAGATCCAAGGGCGGTAGTCCTCGTGAGCCTCTGCCTCGAGCACCCTCTTTCTCTTCTTCTTCACCCGCGTTGGCTGTTCGGCGGAGTACCGGGCGCATGCAGTGCCGGCTCGTGCATTGCGGCTAGCTTCGTGGCTCGTACTCGTGCTGTTAGCGTTTCTCTGGTTCCCAACGTCCGCGTTGCGTGGAGCAATGGTAATTTCCTGTGACATTTTCTCCCCTCTCAAGAGGCATTGCCCCGATGCTTTTGATGATAATGTATGCAGCGTTTTCGTCTCAGAAGGTTTGTAAGATTGAAATGGTTGTACATAGATATCATGTCAGCTAGAGTTCTGTTAAGGCGTTCAGTCAGGCCGTTGCTTTGTGGGTGATATGTGGTAGTTTTCCTGTGAACAGTGTGGGTCATGTTCAGCAGGCATTCCATGAGTTCTGCCGTGAAAGCCGGTCCGCGATCGGTGATTACAACAGCTGGAGCGCCATGCCGTAGCACTATGCTCTGTACAAAGAATTTGGCGACCTCAGCTGGCGTTCCTCGATGCAAGGAGTCTGTTTCCGCGTATCTCGTTAAATAATCAGTCGCTACAATGATCCACTTCTTGCCAAGTAAAAATATCGGGAATGGTGCAAGGAGGTCCATTCTAACTCGTTAGAAGGGTGCTTTCGGTGGGTCTATCGGGTGCAGAAGGCCCGCTGGCTTAGCACGAGGCACTTTCCGTCTTTGGCACTTGCGGCATGTTCTAACATAGCACTGTACTGAATACAATAGCTTGGGCCAATAATTGTGCACACTGATTCGTGCAAACGTGCGAGTGACCCCCAAATGTCCAGACGTAGGCTCATCATGGCACGCTTGTAATATTTCTTACCGCATAGTTGCGGGAACGACAAGCAGAAACTTTTCACGGTTCGGCTCAAAGTTTCTCTTGTAGAGGACATTTCCTCGGAGGCAGAACGATGCGAGGCTTCGAGAAAATATACGGGATACTTGTGCGTCAGCTCCTTTCAGGTGTTTGATGAGCGGGAGCAATTCTTCGTCCACATGTTGAATTTCAGCTATCTGGGAAGTCTCCACAAGAGCCACGAATAGAAAGTCCTCTTCATCTGATAGTGCTGTGTCTGCAGGTGCCCTTGACAAACAGTCGGCGTCGGTATGCTTCCTGCCAGATCGGTATACCACAGTTACGTCAAATTCTTGCAGTCTGAGGCTTCACCTTCCTAGTCGTCCGGATGGGTCTGTGAGGTTGGCGAGCCAGCAAAGGGCATGGTGATCGCTGACTGCTTTGAATGGTCTACCATACAAGTAAGGCCGAAACTTACTGATGGCCTAGATGACGGCGAGGCTTTCTTTCTCTGTGGCCGAATAATTGGTCTCCGCCTTTGTTAGAGTCTGGCTGGTGTATGCTATCACCTTTTATTCGCCATTCTGCCACTGTATTAGGATGCATCCTAGGCTGATGTTGCTGGCGTCTGTGTGTATTTCCGTGTCAGCTGTTTCATCGAAATGAGAAAGGGTTGGGGGCTCCTGCAAACGTTTTCTTAATTTGTTGAAAGCGCTTTGTTGCTGTTTCCCACTGGAAAGGTACATCTTCTCTCGTAAGTTTCGTCAAGGGTTCTGCAATCTGCGAGAAATTTCTGACAAACCGTCGGTCCTAAGGATCTCCGTACTGACTTTTTGTCCGCTGGCACCCGTAACCTTGCAATGGCGGCTGTCTTTTCGGGATCAGGGCGCACACCATGGGCGCTGACAACGTGCCCAAGGAATCGAAGCTCTTCGCAACCGAATTGTTACTTCTCTGGCTTGATGGTTAAATCTGCCGAACAGATTGCTTCTAACACTGTTCGCAGGCGCTTGATATGCTCCTAGAATGTAGCGGCGAAGATGACCACGTCGTCAAGGTACACTAAGCAACACTACCACTTCAATCCGGAAAGTACAGTGTCTATCATGCGTTGGAACGTTGCCGGCGCACAACAGATGCCAAAAAAGAGAGCCTTGAATTCATAGAGTCCGTCCGGTGTAACAAAAGCAGTCTTCTCGCGATCACGTTCATCAACTTTGATATGTCAGTATCCACTTTTCAGATCTAGTGATGAAAAGAACTTGGCACACCGAAGTCTGTCTAATGTGTCGTCAATACGCGGGAGGGGATATACATCCCGTTCAGTCACAGCATTTAATTTCCTGTAGTCGACGCAAAACCTTAGCGTGTTATCCTTATTCTTAACAAGTACCACAGCAGATGTCCACGAACTCCTAGAAGGTTGAATAACATCATCTTCAAGCATCTCCTGTACTTGATTCTTCATGACTTCCTTTTCTTTTGGTGAAACGCGGTACGGGTGCTGGCGTACCGGCCTGGTTGTCTCCTCTGTTATGATCCTGTGTTTTGCAATGGTTGTGCGTCGTACCTTTAAACTATTGCAAAAACAGATGCCAAATTTCCGTACAAGGTTGTATAGCTGTTGAAGTTGGATCACTGAAAGATTAGGATTATGGATATTACGTCGCAGACATCAGATGTTGGTTTCATATCCGTTGACGTTGTTTCAAGGTTGCATATTTCTGTGGCTTCACAAACCTCATTAAGAAAGGCTATGGCTGTCCCCTTTGCGATGTGCTGGAATTCGTTCCCAAAACTTGTCAGGAGGACGTCTGTGTTCCTGTTTTGTAGCTGGATAAGCCCTCGTGCCAAGCAAACACCTCTTTTCAGGAAAACATCCATGTTGCTGTTTGCCACACCTTCGTTGTCACGAAACGTATCATTTCTGACTAGAACCATTACACTGCTCTGCGGCGGTACAGTCACATCATCTTCGACGATGCGCAGTGGAGTGGTGTATTGCTCGTCTGCTCGAGCTACCTTTATAGCTTGTTCCATCGAAAATGATAAGCTGGACCTCTGCAAATTAATAATGGCACCATTTGCTTGCAGAAAATCCGTTCCGAGTGTAACTTCTCTCGAACATACGGGCAGGACAACAAAGTCACCAACGTAAGTGAAACCTCGTAACTCAACTCTTGCGGCGCATCTACCGAGAGGCGTAATAAGGTGACCGCCTGCCGTACATACTTGAGGTCCACTCCATTCGGTCAGAACTCTCCTGAGGCACTTCGCTAAATTGTAGCTTATCACAGAGTAATCCGCACCGGTATCGATTAAAGCCATGAGCTCTAGCCCGTCAATTACCAATGGCAAGTCTGAAGTTAACTTCTCAATTCTGCACTTCTTTACCTGGAGACAGTCGTCGTCGTCGTCACGCTGGTGTCGCAGTGGAGGATCTTCGTATTTTGTATCACCAGCGGCCTCGCCTCCACAGGTCGCCCACTTCAGTTTCCCGGGTTTGGACTAGGCGAACGATGCCTAGGTGCGTTTGGAAAGGAACGTGGGCTTGGCGAGCTCTGACGTAGAGGAGATGATGACCGCGGTTGATGACGACGATGCAGGTCGAAGCTCTGACGTGAGCACATGTATTCCTTGATGTCGGACGGCCTTTCGCCTTTTCGCGGACACGGTGCGTTGACCGTGAATCCTCGAAGACCAGCTTGACGATATCGACAAAACCGGTAAAGATGACCAGCCTCTCCACAGTGAAAGCACTGGGGACTACGTTCTGCCTCTCGCTATACATCGCTTTTCCGAGGTCTCTTCTCTGTCGGAAGAGGTGCGCTGCGAGTTGCCTCTACAATATGGCGTGGGCTACGTGTTGTCGGTGCGTAAGTACTAGGTGTCTCGATGGGCGCACAGTGGACAGCAGGCCGCCTGAGCACCTCAGAATAAGTTACCGCGCCTCGTGTCGGTGGTGCATCCCTTTGCGACTCCCGTATGGCCTGTCGAATTTCTTCTCAGACAACATCCGCAAAAGACAGCTCCGGTGATGCGGGTGGCTGCAGCTTGCGTAGTTCCTCCCTGACAACTGACCGGACGAGCTCCCACAGAGTGTCAAGATTATCGAAAACGTTTGCCGAGAAGACCCCTGCTGATGTAAAGGCTACGTTACGATTGTATTGCCGGGCTCTCTGCTGCAGCGTCGTTTCTATTGTTGTTGCTTCCGACCGAGACTCAGCAACAGTGCGCGGCGGATTGCGAACGAGTGCCGCGAACAGCTCTTGTTTTACACCAGGCATGAGATGACGCACCTTCTTGTCTTCAGTCATGTTGGGATCAGCTCACTAGAACAGGCGGGACATGTCTTCTATGTACCTAGTGACAGTCTCATTTGTGCGTTTATTTCATGCACGAAGAGCTGCTTCTGCCTTTTCCCGGCGATTATTGTTGCCAAACGTACACAGTACCTGCCACCGGAACTCTGCGCAGGACGTCAAAGATGCGTCGTGGTTTTCGTACCACAATCGTGCTGCGTCTTCCAAACAGACGTATACGTTGAGCAACCTGCCTGATTCTTTCCATTGGTTGATGTTCGCCACCCTCTCGAAATGATCCAGCCGGTCTTCGGCGTCCTCGAACGGGTCACCATGGAACACCCTTGGTATGACGGGCTGGCTGACAACGAGCTGTGATGGTGCAACTTGGCTAGTCGTGGTGGTGGCGTTTCTTGTTTCTGTCGCTGATGCCCTTGGCACAGAGGGAAGTGGTCCAAATTCTGATGAATCCCCTCGAATACGGCGACTGATCCGTTGGTGCACCGGCGTAAGCTCCTCGGCTTGTAGATGGTCAGGGCTTGGACTTCGCTCTCTCGTGGGGGTTGGAATCATCTACCCAGTACCTCCACCAGAAAATGTAACGAATGTAGCAGCCTCACAACAACGATGTTCTATTTACACGGTTTATTAAGGGCGAACTTGTTCCCAAAGTGAACGACGCACAGCAATCAAAAAAATCCAAAGGCGGTAGTCCTCGTGAGCCTCTGCCTTGAGAACCATCGTTCTCTTCTTCACGCGCGTTGGCTGTTCGGCGGAGTACCGGGTGCATGCAGGGCCGGCTCGTGCATTGCGGCTGGCTTCGTGGCTCGTAGTCATGCCGTTAGCGTTTCTCTGGTTCCCAACGTCCGCGTTGCGCACAGCAATGGTAATTTTTTGTGGCAATATGATGAGTGGCTTTTTAGAGTAGGAACGTGTACAGCACAATATTAATACGAACTAATAGACAGTAATTCCGAGCAAAGTATGGAGGATGTTATTAGAAATAATGCGTAATATAAACGTGAACAAAGAGAAGCGGTCAAAAAAGTAACTTTTCCCTGGCAGTGCCTGACCCTGCAACCTTCGAATAACGATGCTCTACTCACTGAAATAGAGTTGCGGTAACCCTTTGGCCACTTTATATAATAAAGGCGAACGTGCACCACCTACAGTTGGCGCAGCTGTGCACTGCATCCATGTGCGGCCAGTGCCTCAAAAGACAATTTGTTGCCAAGGGAAGAATTCGTGCAATGACGCATTGTGTTATATCGCAATCACAACTCATCAGGCCTTCATCTTTTTTTTCCCCGTTTCTCCTTACTTCCGAGAAGAGTATCAGGCTAGAAACACGCTTTCCAGTGACCTCCCCTCGTTCTTCGCATTCTGAACCTGCTGTTGCAGATCGATGTTAAGAAATCAGTGGGCCCTGACATTATTTCAAATAAATTCCTTCGGAGCTACGCAGCGCAATTATGTCCCTTCCTTGAAGCAATTTTTAAAGCATCGCTGCTAACAGCTTCTTTACCTGCAGACCGGTTGTGTGCAAAGGTAATCCCAATTCATAAAGGCGGGAGCAAGCTGTCCATAGAAACATCCAGGCCTATCTCGCTAACTAGCTGCTGCTGTAAATTATTGGAGCATGTAATCAACAAGGCAATAAATACTTATTTAGGAGACAACAACTTATTGCACCCAAACCAACACGGATTCCGTAAAAACCTGTCTACCGTTACTCAACTCTTGGAAATAACGCATGACTTCGTAACTACTATTAACTCACAATTGCAAACCGACTCCATATTTATACACTTCGCCAAAGCTTTTGATAAGGTGCCTCACAGTAAATTGATTGACAAAGTTGTGTCTATTGGTATTAACAGTAACATAATAGCATGGATAAAAATGTATCTATCAAATCTAAGCCAGTATGTAACCGTGAACAACACAGCCTCTGATTCATTGGAAGTTTTTTCCGGAGTACCACAAGGTTCCGTTTTAGGACCCATCTTGTTCCTAATATATGTTAATGATATCTATATGTGCCTTGAGCCTAACGTTAAAGTGAGATGATTCGCTGACGACTGCGTGATTTACACCACTATCCGCACAACTGATGACCAGCTTATACTTATTACCACACCAGCTAATATTGCATGTTGGGGCCTTGAGAGGAGAATGGAAATTAACCTGTCAAAAACAGCTTGCCTTAGCATAACTCGCAGAAAACAATCTAGCATTTTAGTTACAATTTGGTCGGCACAAACATTGCAAGAAACGACGCTGTTAAATACTTGGGCGTTACCTTTACAAGTAAACTGAAGTGGGATGCACATATAAGCAGCGCATACACAAAAGACAATCGCCAGCTAGGGTTTCTGCGTCGAAAACTTGCATTGGCGCCTTCTAATGTAAAACTGACAGCATATAAATCTCTCATAAAGCCGATCCTCGAGTACGCCAGCATTGTTTGGAACCCCCACAAAAAATATCTTTCCAACAAATTAGAAATCGTCCAATGCAAGGCCCTTCGCTTTATCTATTCTAAGTAATCGAGGCATGATAGTGTCACAGCTGCGCAGGCGGGCATGCTTGCCGACCCTTGAAGCCCGTCGTCATGCCTCTTTCTTAACGTTTATTTTTTTTGTATCACAACGGTTTAAAGATAAATAAAGACAACTATATAAAGCCGCCTAACCATCACTCCCTTTGTACCAACCACAATAAGTGCATCAGACCATTCAAGTCACGCTGTGACACTATTAAATATTCATTCTTCCCGCCAGCAGTGGAAGAGTGGAACAAATTGCCACGTGAATGCGTTAATCTTTCCTCTGCATATTCATTTGTTCGGGATGTAGAAAACCTGTTTTATGAAGACTAAAAGCAACTTTTGTTTTTTTTTATGTTTGTGAGCGCTTCCGAACACACAGATCACTGTACCCCCTGCTGATAACTCGATGTTTTGTGACCTGTCCATGATATTGTACAATTGCTTTCATCGTTCAAGTTTTATTTTCACCATCATCTAGTGATTCTGTTTTTTTCACTATGTGCGATATTGCCTGGTTTGTACGCGACTGTGTATATTTGCTTGCCCACCCTGTATGAGCCTGAGAGAGGCTTACAGTAATAAATAAATATAATAAAATAAATAAAATAAATAAAATAAAACATCTTCCTCTGCGGAATTTTCAGTTTCAACTGGCATGCTACCAGTTGTCGTCTCTCCGTCCGCTACGCCAGCACTGTATGCACGAGCGCGTTCGCGAAGATTGAGCAAACGGGTAGGCCTCCTGAAATTTAACTGTGCGTGATGCTTTTGGAGCCCCGAACGGTGAGGCAGAGTCAAATGTACGGAACGGAATCAATCATGTTTTCAATAAAACGTAGCGCAAGCGCGCCACAGTGTTTCGAAAGGGTTATTTGTGTGGTGGGCCGGTGTGAAGCTCGAAGCAAAGGCCGTCACCATTGGTAGTCGTATATATAAATTCTTGTCAGTTTTCTGCTTATTATTGAGTAAATAATGACATTTCTGTCTGATGTGTGTTACACAGTTCCTTCCAAATCGTGTAAGTAAAACGTATAGTCACCACGCTGCGCGTGTTGCATTTAGTAATGCGTGGCATTTCTGCGTATATTTCTCTGCAGCCGTTCAGCTGCCTTTGTAGTAGTTCCTGCAGCTGTACGAGTCGTTGAGTAAATTTGGTACGTGGCAGCTTTGCACGTAATAGTTCAGCTGTAATGTTGCATAGTAGAACAGCATGGCGTGGCTTCTCTTGCGCACATGGAGCTCCTAATTGCTATGACAACACATGTAAACTAATTTTCGTAATTCTCACCGTCTGCGACACAGTTTGAGTTGCATGTTAATCTTCTTCCTTAGTACTACTTTAAAAATTCTGATACTTCAAAAGACTTGTTTGATCCCTCCGTTTTAGGAATCAGTTACACACGAAAGTAAAACTTGTCCTACAGAAGTAGTTTAATGTTTGCTCTTCATTAGTACAAGAGACTTGCGCAATGTCTATCGGTGTCAGACAGCTATAATGGCGCTTAAGGTGGATCTATCCATGCGCTTAGTCATACATCTTCATCCGGATGATTACCAACCATCAATAATGGTCGAGTGAACCGTCATGGTCATAAGTGAGTGCGCATCTAGAGAAAACTATCTGACAGGACAAGAACGCGATTGATCGGACGCCAAACTTGGGTTAAGGTCGAATACTCGAGGCATGTTGCAGTTATTGAATGCCATGTTCTTACCATAGAGAAACGTAACGCTCGTTGCGCTTTTTTGTTTAACGGCCACAATTTAGCAGTGAACGCGGAGTTGGCACAATCAGACGAAGCAGGCGCGTTGCTCTATGCGCTGCAGAGAGATTTTAGATGCGAAGCATCTCTTTGAAACGCCTGTGTAACGCTGTAAGTATGTGCGTACATACAATCGCGTCCAAAAACGTTCCCCTCACCGCAGGTGTGGAAGCGCTGCCAAGTAGGTCACGCCACAGGTGCGCATTGACGACACGCTCCCCTCGCACCCTTCTCTCTCAGGTGCGCGCCGACGTCATTAGAGAGTTATAGTATACTGGACTTACCGGGTTACCGGGTTTATCATAATACCGGAATCGAAGTGCACATGCGAAGATACGTTGTCACCCGTACCACTTCCCGTACGTGCGGTATTTTTCAGATTTTCCGTTACCGTGGTAGCGTTGTTGTACGTAGTGTATGTAAACATGGCGGCACTCTCGCACACCCGCTTCGAAGTAGTTTTGGCGTAGTTGTTGAAAGATTCACCTTGTTCGCAGCAAACGACTGTTCCAAGTGGCTTCTCTTGCCTTCAGTTAGTTTAGGTGACCGAGTATTATGGATAAGTTGGCATAGTTTTAGAGATAGCTTCCCATTTCGAACGTGTCTAGGCCTAACTACAAGATTGATGTAAGCAAATCGGAAACATAGATGTTTTCGCGCTTGGTGCGTGGTTTATATTTATTTACTTTTATTATTACTAAAATATACTTCTAGCAATGCTTCGCACGGTGGCATAAGCAAACATTCTCATTTTCTTTTCGTTTTCGCTGCTTAACTTCTAAAGAATATCATAAGTGACGCCACCATCGTAGCTGGGGCACGTGAATCACGTAAACGCTTCCCAATAAACTATAAGACGCTGCCCACAATGAACGTTTGCTGCACGGTAACGCCATTGCCTTAACCTTCGCTATCACGCTAACGCTAACACTAAACTATAACTGCCTATTACTGCACTTTACCAAGATAGATGACTGTAGTAGACACTGAAGCTGCATTGTTAAATGGTTCAAAGTATGTGACCACTGCAGATGGAATAGCGTGCGTGGCATCTGTTGCCCCGGACCCAGAGGTCGCGGGTCGGACTCCCTAAGACGTAACTTCGTTATTTGTCTCCTAATCGCGCGTATATTTGTCACGTCACTTCCGCGGCGCATATGTGACGTGAAAGTCTTGATGGGCTCCGACATAAAAGACTTTCGTGTTAAAAACAACAGCAGCGTACGAGGGATAATTTATGGAGATCCCGGTTGTTTTTTGCCAGCGAAACGTTGACTGCAGACTCAGCCCCACTTTTCAAGCCGCCACTCGATCCCTCCGGCACGATAAAAATGTCAGTTACAGCCCCCAAGCTACATCAAGTACACTGTCAGTTTTTATGAAAGAGAACGTGGTAGCACATGGCCCACGCGCGTCGGTGGCTGATGGCAGCGTGTTGAGGCGGGAGCGAGAGTAACCACCGCCTTTTTTTTTCTCGTCAGCTTGAGGTGAGAAAATCAATAATTCATTGTTAATATGAAATCAGTGGCACGACTGTAATTGCCTTCCCCTTCAAGGCGATAACTAAGCTTATGCGTAGTCGCCTTTAAGGAGGAGGGGGCTGCAATCTTGCCACTGATTACATATCAGCAATGAATGGTTCTTTTGCTCGCCTCAAGATGACGCGAAAAGAGTTAATGGCTGCTCTCACTCCCACTTGAACGCGCTGCCAGCAGACCCCGAAGCGCACAGACCACGCGATCCCGTGTTGCCTTCCAGAAAATTGACACTGTACTTTATAAACGTGCGCGGGGGATCAATCGCTTCTCGCGGCACACACAAATCTAGTGTTCCCGCCAGTTTTTCATGCCCAGTCTCGGTGAAAAACTTAAAAGCGTCGTTCCCGGCGCGCAGTTATTGTACTTAACGGCCCAGTTTTCGGCACATAATTTCTTAAGCGATATTTCGAAGTACGTCTAACAACTTGACACAGCTTCGCTTACGAGTCGGTTACTGTACGGCGCATTTCAATTAATTTTGTTCATTTCCACACAACGGTGACACAGGCTCAGTGCACGCTTATCATATATCTCATGATCTGTGCCATATTTTAGTCTGCGTTATAAATTTTGTGTTGGAGCACGAACGATCAAAACTTAATTTTTCACACAATGCTAGCGAAACCGGGAAACGTGTACTACTAGTCATAATAAATAGATTGTGCGTCAGCAGAAAATCTGAAATACCCATACTAATTGTGAATGTGCGTACTTTTTAAATGCACGACATTTCATTTATTTTTACTGACTGTTGCACAGAGAGTGATGCCATGAAAAAATCCGTCTAAACAGAGGGTAGATAAGTGGCTGTGTAATTTATCTGCCGCATGTAATTGCTTTCAACTTCTCCTCCTTTTCTAGGCCATATATTATAACGCTATACTAAATATGAGTTTCTGCTCTTTGTAGGGTCGATGGTTCGGTTGGATGGATCAAAAGGGACACTGGAAGAAGTCGGCATGGAATGACTCATACACCTTCAAACACTCATGTTGTCAAGAGGGCAGGCATCCTGTGACTTCTGAGGGAAATATTCTTCTATGTAGCACACACAAATGCAGATTATAATAAACATCGACACTCTTCTGCTACCCTAGCGTTTTTGTTTCCTTCTTTATTCAAGAATGCCCCATTGTGCTTTACTAAATGAGGGCTAAACGCCTTTGTGCTTTACTGAATGAAGGTTAATCATACGAACAATCATTTCTTCTTTTCGACAATCTACTCACTCTTGAGGAAGCTTGTTTTATTCCTGCACACACTTCGAAAAAAGATGGGTGACGCCCCTCCTATTCAGGAATTAGTATAACAAGAAAGTGAAACATAATTTTACTGAGGTAGTTGAGCGTTTATTTTGCACTGTTTCGCCACATGGCCGAAGAATTTTCATGCTCTCCTAAATCACGAGTCTCATCCTATAAGCCCACGTGCAGGAGAGACCAGGCATGTCCCTTGGAGGCGCGCGCTCAAGAAAACGCGAGGAACAATCAAAGCTTCTTGATGTTAGGAAAGTACCACTATTCATTGTATCTATTTCCGCACGCTCAGCTTCCTCTCTCCCTTCTCACCCCCCTTCCCGTACTCCGGGTCTTAGACACTTTTTTGCGCGATTATTGGTATCCTTTGCGGTTGCCCTTGGAGACGCGTAGATCTAGCGCTTTGCCTTTCTTTCTCTTTTACGCTAGAGCCATTTTTCGCCAATGCTCCGCGTAATAGACTTAGCACGCACTTTGTTTTTTGTGCTTTGTGCGGGTTCCATGGCGTGCTGTAGTGTCTATGACTGCAACAACCTCGGTGAAAATAGTTCCGCACTTTTTATGATACCCCAAGGTAAATGCAATGGCTTGCACAAGCAGCAGTGGCGGCACAACATTGGCCGAGAAAACTTCGTTCTGGCAAAGAACAGTGTACTTTGCGAGGCAAGGTGCCTTACTTGTGCTCTTATCAAAACATTGCCAATTGCTGCATTTGAAATATTCTTTCGGCCTGCTCGCCAACATATCTGTTTTTTGGGGACAAAGCTCGTTACGCCATGGGTCTTATGTTCCGTGTTGTCGTAGTCATCTTAGTGGCCAGTTGCATTGCACCAGATATCAGTAAAAACGTGTCACAGCATATCCACGGAGGGAATCAAGATGAGTAGGGCAAAGCGTCCGTAAGTCCGTACATGCTTCCGTGCATCCATCGTTTCGTGTGTGCATCTATCTGTCTGTCAATACGTCCGTCCGTCCACAAACTTCGCCCCAATTGTCATCACTCACCTCGTAAATATGCTGTGATTTTTTTCTCAGCTATTTGTGCATTGCTTCAAACTGTAGCATCTATCAATATGCCGAATTCATTTGTTATAAAGAAGTAGAAAGTGAAATCGTTCATTTTTTATACAAAGCTACGTCAGGAAAAGTTGCAGTAAATGTACCTTGTTGCGTTCAGACAGCCACTGCTAGGAATACCCGCTGTAATTATGATCGATCCTTGACACGTATATTTGCATGAGGTAACGCGTACAAATACACTTATTTTCCCAGAACAGTGTATGACTGCATTTCACTGCCTCTTGAGATTTCCTCGGCTTACAACTTTGCTATATCGCTGGAACGTTGTTTACTGGGTGATTAGAGTGTTCTTTTGTGTTATAAATTTTATTTCTGTTTCACAAACACGTTACCTCTGTTAGCGTATGGATACATGTTTTTTCAAGGGCATAAGCTCCTTATGGCATCACCGGTTCGTTCCATTATCGTTTGTAACCAAAAGTGGCACATGCCCGTCTGTAACCACCAGTGGGCGAGGCTCTTTAAGCCGTAAATCGTGCGTCCTCGATGTATGTAGTCAGTAGCCACTTCTCTTTTGGTTCTTGAAATGTCGCTAGATGAAGGTAATTATATATATTCCCTATATATGGACTGTCATGGTGGATGGACGTGTTTTTTGAGCGCTCCCAATTGACTGCGCAGATAAGTGGTTTTGCGTGTTTTGAGCTTGTCTTCATAATTATTAAGGCAGCAGTTAAAATTTTTGTAGCACTTAATACATTGTACGGCTTTTTCGGGGGTCAGTCACCAGGTATTTATTAGTTTTTGCGCATGTGTGTTCATTTTTATTTTTTGTTGGTGTTTTTTTTGCCATCCCGTAGGGGAGGTGCACGTACATTGAAGACGCAAGTTTTTGTAGTAGAGCTTACACTTTCTCTTTTTTGTAGGGCAGGGCTTGAGTTTTGCAATTATCGAATGAGACAAGTTATAGAGACAATTTGTGTCAGAAAGACATGGTTATAAAGACTGTAAAGAGTTCAGGATGCGGGGTGGGTTTCAAAATGAACCCAAGTGTAGAAGTGGAGGGGGATGAGGCTGACGCGAAATGTAGGCAATGTGATGTCGAGGAAAAATTGGAGAGAACTATGGTTGCTCAGAGTGAACTGCTGATGAAAATCACCGAGCTGGAGACTGTGTTGGCGTCAGAGCAAGAGAAAATGAGGGCAATGGGAGAAAGGCTGAAGTCCGCCGAGGAAGCACTAGCGAAGCTGAACAAACGTGCGGCCTACGGAGAGAACAGTAAGGAGCCGGCAACCAGAATGGCAGAGAAGAAATAGCAAGCAAGTTTGGAAAAAACAGGTTAAGCCGATTCAATTGTCGCAAGAACCAGTTTCAGCGAAATAGTGGTGGGGCTGGGAGGGGACAAAGCAGCCAGAGTCACAGGTGCAACCCCCAGGTGCAGGACGCTCCCGCCAAAAAGTCACAGCAAGTGATAATTGCCGGGGACTCGAATATAAATCGATGCACAGAAGCAATCAAAGGGAGGGTAAGAGGTGACAAGAGGGTTGTAGTAGGGGCACTCCCAGGACGCAAGCTGGAAGCAGTCATGAGGCAAGCGAGCGCAAAACTCAAAACTAAAGCTCATAGACGAAACCTCGTGACAAATTCAGGCAGTTTAATCGATGTTTTAACTGGAGATACACCAAGACTAGCAAACACACTGGCGAAAGGAGTCGATAATATGCGTGCCACTTCTCCTCAGGTACAGGTAGTGATATGCACGATACCGAGGTACCACTCCGTGACAACAACCTGCAAAGAGCGGTTGTCAACGCAAACCAAGAAATATGACAAATGAGTCGAGAGAAAGGCTTTGAGGTGGTGGAAATAAACAGAGAGATGCATAGGTGGGGTGGTTTACAACGAGCAAGAATTCACTTCGATGGGCGGCTAGGTCATGGGGTGGGTTGGCGACTTGCAGGACGCGCCATAGCTTTTTTTTGGGGGGGGGGGGGCACTCGGGCCTGTCGGGGTGTAGGATAGCCAGTGATGAGGAAAACAACCAGGCAGACTTTTTAACAGGTGGTAAGGACAGATACGATTCCAAAGTGGCACCAGTATTTAAGATATGTAGAGTCCGAGGCAGAAATAGACGTAGCCACGAGCGCCGAGGCAATTCAGACATAGGGTATATCAAAATGCAGGGTGGCAGGAACAGACTGAAGTTGGAAGAGATAAAAGAACAGCTGAAGGAGGAGAAGCCGATGTTATATGGTTTTGTAGAAACACATCTTAGGGACACGAAACAACCTCTCAACAATCTGGACTATGCGTGGGAATATTGTAATAGAACAGAAGACAGCAGAAAAGGGCGTAGTATTGGGGCATTCATTCATAAAAGAACAGACTGGCAAAGGGTCAAGTACGATTGCAAGGAAAATTTATGGCTAAAAGGGAAAGTGGCAAAGTAAACGACACTTCTTGGTGTCGTGTACCTGTGGGCGGGAGCAAAGGCCAGAGAGGAAAACCAGGCAATAGTAGAGTGTATACCAAACTTCATTGATGAGTTAGGAGGAGAGTGCGAGATAACTTTACTAGGAGATATGAATGCGCAAATATAAGGTATAGATGAGTATACCGACCCAACAGGCAAAATGATCTTAGATGTGTGGGAAAGACATGATTTGGATAATTTGCAACAGTACCGAGAAGTGTGAAGGGCAAATAACATGGGAGGTAGGAAGGCTCCAGTCGATGATAGATTACGCTGTGATGTCACATAGGATGTCATATAAGCTCAAAGGAATGCACATAGATGAATGTGGCTCCAGAAGTCTGGGTAGTGATCACAAACATACCAGGCTAAGTTTTGGAAGAGCAGTGAAAGTGGGAAGGAGGCAAGATGAGCAAATACAGGAAAATTTTTATCCAGAAAGGCAAATAGAAATAGCTACTAAAATTGAGAAAGAAATCACTGAGGATAATAAAACAGTGTTGACATACAGAAATGTAATTAGACTGTTCGAACTAGAGCTTGATAACGCACGTGACAAGTCACCCCAGAAAAGAAGACACAAACCCAAAAGTTGGTGGGATGGGGAAGTTAAGTGATGAATAGCAAAACGTCAGGAAGCCTCTAGGGAAAACAGACATGCTAAGCAGCGGGATGAACTGACAGATCATGAAAGAAAATGGGAAATCTTTCCTAGCTGTAAAAATGATGCATCCCTTCTGATCAATGAAAACATTAGAAAAAAGGGAGCTCAGTGGCTGGCAGAAATACATAAATAAGACAGAAAGCCAACTGCGAAATCTCGGAACCTTTTAAACTCTCTAAGGAATTAGACGAGCCTAGATCAGAGGTTTATAACTACAGCTCAAGGTGCTACGCTAGAAGGGGACGAAGGTATTGAATATATAAGAACAAGGGTGACAGAAAAACTTCAACAAAGAAGTGCTTTATGCACCACTATAGACAAGGATGAATAAGGTGGCGCAATGGCTCCATTTTCACAACCAGAGTGGCAAAGGGCTGAGAAGAGATTTCCTAGTAGTACATCAACAAGCCCAGAGGGAATTCAAATTATGCTGATAAAGACATTAGGTCCAAAGTCTAGGAAGGCTTTGAGAGAGCCAGTGAAGAAAATAATAATCGATGGTGAAGTCCCCTATGGATGGAAACTTAGCAGGATGAGCATGATCTATAAAGGAAAGGGGGACAAAGCTGACATAAACAACTACCGTCCAACAACAATGACACCAGTGGTCTACAGGCTGGCGATGCCGATTATAAAGCAATACTGCAGGCACGAATAAAGGATGAGGGTGGGCTGATCAACGGCAGAATTGGTTTCAGAGACACAGGAGGTTGGAAGACTATCTGTTCTCACTGACGCAGTGCATCAAAATAGCAGAAAAGGAACACAGGCCCTTGTGGCTAGCATTTTTATATATCAAGGAAGCGTACGATAGCATGCTTCAAGAGGAATTTTGGGGAATACTGGACACACCAGGCTTGGAAAGTGGAGTCACTAATTATTTTAAAGGATATCTATACAGGTAACAATGTATTTATAAAGTGGGAATAACAGGTATCCAAGCCTGCAGAGGTAAAACGGGAACTTAAGCAGGGGTGTCCTATGTCACCCTTATTATTCATAATGTACCCACAAGGATTAGAGGCCAAATTAGAGGGAAGTGGACTGGATTCAACCTCTCTTTCATCAAACATGGAAATCTGATTGAACAGGCACTACCACCATTGATGTACGCAGACGATATAGTGCTAATGGCCGACAACAAGAACGATTTCCAGAGATTGATGGACATCTGAGGTAATGAGGGAGATAGGTTAGATTTCAGATTCAGTAAGGAAAAGTCCGCAGTCATAATTTTTGATGATAATGAAGGTAGTGAGCTTAGAAAACAGGAGGTCACGCGAGAAATAACAGGTAAATACAAATATCTGGGCTTCTGAATAAACAATAAGGCCGAGTACCTAAGGGAACACGAAGTATGGGTGACGACTAAAGGTAACAGGAATGAAGCTGTGATGAAAAACGGAGCACTGTGGAATTAAAATAGGTATGATGTTGTGAGAGGAATAAGGAAAGGAGTCATGCTTCCTGGCCTGACGTTTGGCAATGCGGTCTTGTGCATGAGATCAGAAGTTCAAGCAAGATTAGAAATTAAGCAACATGTAATAGGTAGACTTGCCTTAGGAGCTCATAGGAATACACTAATTCAGGGAGTACATAGTGATATGGGATGGACACCATTTCAGGGCAGGAAAGCTAGCAGCAAGATAAAATTTGAGAAGCAATTGAGAGAAATGGGGGAGGAGCGTTTGGCTAGGAAGGTATTCCTAAAATGAAGAGTGTAGATAAAAAATGGAGGAAGCGAACCAGAAAATTTAACTGGTAAATACTTAGAAAACAACAGGGGCTAAAACAAAGAGAATTATCGGTTAAGAAGAAGGTGAATGGAGCTGAGACCGATATGTGAAGAATTTGCAGGATTAAGAAGTGCGCGCTAGAGGTCTATCAAACTTTTAAACCGGAAATTGCCAAGGAAAGGATCTATGATAATATTCGGGGTAGTTCTCTACTGTTTGAGGCTAGGACGGGAGTATTGCGCACCAAGACATATCGAGCCAAATACGAAGGGGTAGACACGGTATTCAGTGCTTGTGGAGAGGAAGAGGAAAGTGTCGAACACTTGATAATGTTCTGTAAAGGGGTCCACCCTATAGTTCAGGATTATGGTGCAGAGTTTTTCAAAGCACTGGGGTTTAGGGACAGTGAGGGCAAAATATACTTTAAGCGGGTAGAATTAACTAGAAGGTGGTTATCTGATTGGTGGCTAAAGTCAAGGCATGAGTGAAAATTAAACCCTTCACTGCAAAGTACGAATCCTCAACCTCACAATTAAAGGTAAAAAAATGAATCTTGTTTATCTTCATTAAGTATTACGGCTTGGTGGCGCTAGCCACCACCCGATCTAAAGGGCACAGCCACATCCATCCATCCTTCAATCCATCCATCCACCCATCCATCCATCCATCCATTCATCCATCCATTCATCCATCCATCCATCCATCCATCCATCCATCCATCCATCCATCCATCCATCCATCCATCCATCCATCCATCCATCCATCCATCCATCCATCCATCCATCCATCCATCCATCCATCCATCCATCCATCCATCCATATACAATGGGGGGCAAGGCTGACAATAACAACTACCGTCCTATAACAGTGAAATCAGTGGTCTAAAGACTGGTGACGCAGATTATAAAGGAAAGACTGCAGGCATGGATAGAGGATGAGGGGGTGCTGGGGGAACTGCAGAATGGGTTTCGGAAACACAGGAGTTTGGAAGGCAATCTGTGCTCACTGACACAGTACATTGAAATAGCAGAAAGGGAACACAGGCCCCTGTGGCTAGCAATTTTGGATATCAACGAAGCGTATGATAGCGTGGTTCAAGAGGATTTGTGGAGAATACTGGACCCACTAGGTGTGGAAGATGGAGACACAAATCTATAAAGGATATCTATAAAGGTAACAAGGCAGTTATCAAGTGGGAAGAACAGGTATCCAAGCCTGCAGAGGTAAAACGGCGGCTTAGGCGGGGGTGTCCTCTGTCACTTTTGTTATTCATGATATACCTACAAGGATTAGAGGCCAAATTAGAGGTAAGTGGAATGGGCTTCAACCTCTCTTCTGTCAAACAAGGAAAACTCAATGGACAGGCACTACCAGCATTGGTGTACGCAGTTGATTTAGTGGTAATGTCCGACAACAAGGAAGACTTGCAGAGATTGATATGTGGGATTTAACGTCTCAAAACCACCATATGATTATAAGAGACGCCGTAGTGGAAGGCTCCGGAAATTTCGACCACCTGGGGTTCTTTACGTGCACCCAAATCTGAGTACACGGGCCTACAACATTTCCGCCTCCATCGGAAATGCAGCCGCCGCAGCCGGGATTCGTCCCGTGACCTGCGGGTCAGCAGCCGAGCACCTTAGCTGCTAGACAACCGCGGCGGGGCACTTGCAGAGATTGATAGACATCTACGGTAATGAGGGAGATAGGTTAGATTTCCGATTCAGTAAGAAAAAATCAGCAGTCATGATATTTAATGATAATGAAGGTAGTGAGATTACAATACAGGAGGTCACGCTAGAAATAACAGATAAATAAAACTATCTGGGTGTTTGGATAAGCATTGGGACCGAGTACCTAAGGGAACACGAAATATACGTGACGACTTAAGGTAACAGAAATGCAGCGCTGATGAAAAACAGGACACTGTGGAATTACAATAGGTAGAATGTTGTGAGAGAAATATGGTAAGCGGTCATGGTTCCTGGTCTGACGTTCGGCAATGCGGTCTTTTGCATGAGATCAGAAGTTCAAGCAAGATCAGAAATTAAGCAACGTGGATTAGGTAATCTTGCCTTATGAGCTCACTGGCATAGGCCAAATCAGGGAGTACAAGGTGATATGGGATAGACATCATTTGAGGGCAGGGAAGCTACCTGCAAGATAAAATTTGAGAAGCGATTGAGAGAAATGGGAAAAGAGGGTTGGGCTAGGAACATATTCAGCTACTTGTTACTGAAGAATGTCAATACAGTATGAAGAAAGCGAACCGGAAAATCGACTCGTAAATACTTAGAAAACAGCAGGGGGCCAAACTAAAAAGAATTATCGCTTAAGAAGAAATTAGAGGAAGCTTAGACCGATATGCGGAGAATCGGCATGACTAAGAAGTAAGCACTAGAGATCTATCGAACTCTAAAGCAGCAAATTGCCAAGAAAAAAAATCTATGATAATACTCCAGATAGTTATCTACTGTTTGAGGCCAGGAAGGGAGTATTGTGAACCAAGACATATCGGGCCAAATACGAAGAGGTAGACATGGTATGCAGTGCGTGTAGAGAGGAAGAGGAAACTGCCGAACACTTGATAACGTTCTTTAAAGGCTTCACCCTATTGTTCAGGATGATAGCGCAGAGTTTTTCAAAGCACTGGGGTTTAGGGACAGGGATGTCAAAAGAGATGTTAAGCGGGTAGAATTAACTAGAAGGAGTCAAGGCACGAGTGGAAATTAAACCCTTCGCGTAAAGTACTATTTCTTAACCTCACTATTTAACAAAAAAAAAAGAAATGTAGTTTTTGGTTCACTATGTATTACGGCTTGGTGGCGTGAGCCACCGCCCGTTCTATAGGGTATAGCCATATCAAGACATTCATCCATCCATCCATATGTCATAAAAAGATGCGAGATTGTGGTACTCACAGTGTTCACTATACAGACAGTTGTACAGACAGACATGCACATGGAGCTTACGGTTGGACGGACGGACCAATGTTTCACCTCACTCATCAATATTGCGTCCGTGAATATCCTGTAGTTTTTTTGCTTTTACGAATCACTCGATTTTTCTCATACCCCTCCTGCTAGACCTTAATGCTGGTCTGCAGTATGTATATTCAAATAAATAAAATAAATAACAATTTTTGGCTCATACTTCATCACCTCGCACGCACCTCGGCAATTGTCGAAAATGCACAACTGTAGTCTGCTTTTGCTGCAAACAATTACGTGGGATGACACAGCTTCTGCATCGCGATTAGTTTGACAGGATTCGTTTACGAGAACGTTTGTTAAAGAAAACAAACAAATGAATGATTAGCGATTACAATAATGGACGCTCATTTTTATAAGGGCATTTATTGAGTATTTTGTTTTTTGGGGAGAGGAAGAGAATTAACACATGAAAATTATGAAAGAGATGCGGACCATCGAAAGAAGGAAATAAATACAGAGGTGCAACGCACAAAAAAGCTATGGCACCGCGATAGTGAAATTGAGACATTTTCTTGGAGACCGTCACCGCAATATTTCTGGTCACGCCTACATTAGCGTGCGTTACATTCCCCAATAAGAAATTGTATTTTCTTCTATACTAGTGTCACATCAGTATTTTCAACCGGGATCAGTCAGTCTGGACAGAGTTTTTCGGTCGCTATCGACGCGCATATTATGATGACATTCCTGGTGCAGAGGTTCTCTTCTCACGGGCAACCCAATCACGATTTTCTTTGGCAACGACGTCAAAACACAGTTCTAATTTTTCATTTCCCAAGATCAAGGGGCTTTAGGGAGGCTCATCTCGTCGCACCATCTCATTACTGATGATGAAAACGCGGTGAAGTGTGTAAATATATGTATATTGCAATGAGCGAGACAGACAGAACACCCGTTCGGGGGGCAAGCTGTTCTATTTTGCCTTTCTTCCTTCTCTACTTCACTCCAGCTGCCTTGTGGTAGCCGAGCCCAATACCATGAGCCCAACTTCGTCATCACATTCTGCCACCACTGCGAGCGTTGGAGCGCCCAACAGTGCTTCAAGTGGGCGGGGTTGGCTGAACCGTGATGGTCAGCCCGGACAACACTGTACCATGAATAGAAGGTGTCTTTGGAGTCTTTGGAGGACAAAAACTGGCTGTGTCGTAGTGGCCAAAGTTCCCTGCACTGACGTGCTTAGGCGTCAAATTTTCTTTTTGGTGGTACTGGTGCGCTGCCCTGATTGTGATGCAGTGGTCGTCGCACGCCTAGCAGACCCTTCATTATTATGGTCAAGTCTTGGTTCACGTTTGTGTGCCCGGTCGGAGAACACTTTCGCAACAGAAACTGCACGTGCACTCACAGAGTCAGCAGGATGCCATTATGAATATTCGACATAGGAGGATCGCCCTCGCTGTCATCGCTTCCCATTGTGCTGAGGTGACTCGGACTGAATACGGTGTCCTAAACGAGACAATCGCCAACATGCTGGCCATGTACGTCGACGTCGAACACAAGATGCGGGACGCCATTCTTCCGTACGTGACCTTCGCGTACATTATGGCCGTCCAAGAAACGACGCAGATGACGCCGCTAAAGTTGGTCTATGGAAGGAGCCCGGCAACGATCCTCGACGCTATGCTTCCAAACGTCGCTGACGAAGAAAACCTCGACGTCACTACTTACCTTCAGCGCGCCGACAACGTTCGCCCGTTCGCCTGCCTGCGCCTCAAAAATCAGCAGCCGACTGACAAACGCCGTTACAATCTTTGACGAAGCTTCGTTGAGTACCAGTCCGGAGACTGTGTCTAGGTATGAACGCCGATATGCCGATGTGGGCTCAGTGAAAAACTTCTGCGATGGTACTTTGGACCATACAGAGTAGTTTAACGTCTCGGCCCACTCGACTACAAGGTCGTTCCCGACGAAATTATGAGCTCTCAACGGTGCTGTGCTCGACCTGAAGTCATCTATGTCATGCGCCACAAGCCATTTTATGCGTGAACCTGAGGATTACATTTCGTTGTTGCTGTATTTATTGGTACTTGTCTTTATTTGTGTACCTTCGTCTTTGGTTAAAGCATCAAGATGATGCTTTTTTAAGAGGGGGGGGGGCAATGCCATTTTTTTCCTCCCGTTTTGTTATCACCCCATTACACTACGCTCAGGGCAAACCGCACTCATGATGTTCGAGAAGCTCGGAGGCTTTAGTAGATTGTTTTGTTAAAATTATGCCCATTTCGAGAGCGTCACAGATTATCTGAGTACCTACGTCGCCGCTAGCGATAACGCTAAAATATTCAATGGCAAGGGTATAAATGCCGACACGATTCGCCGCTTGTCAGTTGATCGACGGCCGACGCTCCGTTCGCCGCTTACGTGGTGCCGGGTTTGCCGCGACCAGGCACGCTGCCAGTCATCAACCTAATCTCATCGAGAATCGCGCGGACCCCTGGACATCCCCCCGGCTCTGTCCAGGCCTTCACCGCGACTCAACGCCCGGGCACCACAGCGCAAGCCGTGGGAGCGAGGGCCTGGAGGAAAGTGTGATGGCTTTCGCAGCGCCACCGCCGAAAGCTCATTGCTTCAATTTTAGCGCTCCAAAGGAGAGCACCATCGAAGACATCATAGATGCCCTCGAAGCCGTAACCGGCCCTGCCGGTATCAAGTCCCTCCAGCACATGGGAGGAGCAAAGTTCGGCGCCGCAGCCGCAAACGTCCATGCAGCCAACAAACTGAAGAGCCGGGGCGCCAATCTCTTGAACGGCGTATTAATTCCACTAGTGAGCGTCGGTCCTGAAATAGTCCACGTCACAGTCTTCCGTGTACCGCTGTGGGTAGGCGACGCGGCCCTAACGACCGCTTTCTCCCCCTACAGCAAGGTGCAACATATACAATAGCCAGTGTTCAAGGGCTGCCCTGGGGTAGACACAGGTGTCCGTGTAGCGCGAGTGGAAATGAAAGCCAAATACCGAACTTTCTGACAGTTCAAGGCAACATTGTCATGTGTGACTACCGGGGCGTCAAGAAAGTGTGCTCTAAAGGCCGAACTGCTGGCCACATTGCCAAAGACTGTGCCACACCCCGTTGTACGCGCTGCAACGTGCTTGGACATGCCACAGAGGGATGCGCAGAACCGGGCCGCAAGTGCTCGGGCAGCCATGCAACAGCCGACTGCGTACGTCCGAAGTCTTTCGCAGTGACTGCAGCAGCGGCAACCGAAGAACAAGCGTGTATCGACCTCACGCCTGCATTGCAAGATGATTATTCGGCGCTCGAACCTGCGAGTGACACTGACACAAGCGATACTGACACCCATACTGAAGCACAAGACGCAGGAGACCTGCCTCCCCTGTCTGAGAAAGCCTCGTCAACCCCTCACGACCTCTCCGAGACCAGCGACTTTTCGCAGGACGCCTATGGAGACTACATCTCATCCAAAGTCGAAGCCAGTGTGCTCGTACTTAGCAGAGACCACGAGGGCTACAGTTCCGACATAGCGCCACCAGCAGCACCGAGGCGCCGAGAGCTTCGATAGGGCGCGGCAACCGAACAACAGGACGTGCAGAAGCTCCGGTCATCGGCCCAGTCAAGACCACGACGGTGATTATGCCACTGACAACGCCGAGCGCCCTCGCCGGCAAATTCTCTGCCCTGACCCGTAAACTAAGCCTGTTTAACCCCATTCACTAGATTACAGGTGCGGCCGCTGGTGCGAGTGTCGTTGCCAGCGCCATGGAAGTTGACCGTCCAGCCACGAAACGTGCCCACCCACCGACCACGGTCTCTGAGGGCTCTACGAACAGTAGTCAGCCCCAAAAACTCGCTAACACTCTGACGACGTCAGAGCATTTCTCTCTTTAGTCATGTTCACTCGTTGAGCACTCGCCCCCACCCTCTGCAAGGGTTTGGCTGAAGTTTGCGCGCACACTCCCTTTTCAAAATGGCTACGGTACATTTTCTCTCCTTAAACGTGAGGGGTTTCAGATGCCAAGATAACCAGAGAGAAGTCATGCAATTCGCAAGATCACGTCATATCGATATCCTCTTCTTACAGGAATGCAACTTTAGAACCCCTTATGATGTGCAATCCTTTTGGTCGCATTTTGGAGTCGAAACCTTTTTTTCGCTGACCGATTCAAACATATGCGAAGTAGCAATTGTTTTTTTGACACCAGCGTTACGTCGAGAAGCACACTGTGTTTATGGTTTTGACGGTCGCACAACAGCAATAGACTTTGACCTTCACGACAGACGAGTAAGGGCGTTCGTAATATATGCCCCAGCTCAACGTGGGGGCACGGCCGATTTTTTCAATTCACTCGACTCATTTATGTTTGACAGCTACCCACTTTCTTAGAGGGGATTTTAACTGTGTTGAGGACACCGACAGAGGTGCGCACGGACGCAGACAAAGCAGACAAATAGCGGAGTTAGCTCAATGCGACAACTCATCCGCAACTTCAAGCTCAGGGATGCGTGGGTCGACACTCACGGAAATGACTTCGTTGCAACATGGCAACGGGGTTCCAACATGACTGGGCTAGATCGCTACTATTTTCCTGAAGTTCTAGCCCCACATGTCCGAAGCTGCGAAGTCCTACATTTCCCACCGGACGCTCCATGCATTACAGACCACTTTCCAGTGTCTGTAAAACTTTTCTTTGAACAGTCCACTACCTTTAGAGACCATTGGAAAATGAACACCACACTCGTGCACGACCCGGAAAGCGTAGCATTATTGCGCAATGCACTCGAGCAAGCGTGCGAAAGGCCGCTTGAACCCCGCAGCTGGGACGCATTGAAACACAGTTGGCGCGCCGAGCTTATCAAAGTGGGGCGTGAAAGGAAAGCGCGCCTGACGACAGAGATAAACGACACGCTACGAAAGCGCGCATTGTACACAGAGGCAAGACGCCGACGTTCGCAATTCACGACTATCACGAACAATGAGAGGCGTGGTACTAACTTTTGCTACGTCTTAGTTCGCGCACGGCTGCGCAGTCTTTTATCAATGGACGACCGGTTTCTGATCCAGTTGTTCTTCGAAGTGTTCGCAAAGGCACCTTGGGTGAACAAATGCATGTTCCTTTTCTTCAGTTGCCGAATCGCGAACAGTCAACCTGAGCAGAAGACATAACGAGCGTCTTTGAACCACATTTTTCAAATCTTTTCAGGGCGGAGAAGGCGAGCGACGTGAACTACACCACCATAGTTAACGAGTTTTGCGCGGGAATTTCCCGCGTACAGGAGGAGCTACGCGATAGTCTGTGCAGCCCAGTGACGCTGGATGAACTACGCTTTGTGCTTCAGCACACGAACGCCACCGCCGCCGCCGGCCCTGACGGGATACCTTTGAGTTTCTACAAAGCCTTCCTTGAAACAATACAAGTCCACCTTTTGACAATGCTAAATGGGCTTCTTGCTGATGGAATCAGACCGAATACGTTTTGAGAGAGCAGAGTTATACTTTTACTTGAAAGCGAGGGAGAGCCGTCCGATCCAAGGGCGTCGAGGCCCATTCCCCTACTTAACTCGGATTATAAGATATTGACAGCCATCCTTGCTAATCGCATAACTACCATTTTAACGGACACAGTAAGCGACATACGAACATGCTGTATCCCAGGTCGTACGATCTATTCCTCGCTTGCGCTGACTCGTGATCTTTTCACGTATGCTACAAGAACACAAATATCTGGCGTTTTTGTTTCCTTGAATCAGAAAAAAAGCTTTTGATCGCGTAGAATGAAACTATCTCTTCGCTGTGCTTCAGTGTTATGGCTTCCCAGCACACTTAACCGACATCCTCCGCTTACTCTACACAGACATGGAAACGTCATTAGTAGTGAATGGCTATACATCTGAACCCATTGCAGTAAGTAGGGGCATTCGACAAGGCTGTCCCCTCGCCGAAATGCTCTTTGTATTATGCATAGATCCATTATTGAAACAAATCCAGAACTGCACTTCGATACGCGGTTTTACTCTCCCAGGCTTGGGCGAAGTGAAAGTACCGGCATACGCCGATGACATCTCGCTGTTTATCGGAACATAGATAGCTACAGAGCCTTTCTGCGAATATTCCACACGTGTAGTTACCTGTCGGGAGCACGTCTTAATCACGGGAGAAGCAAGGCATTGTGCTTTAGAATGCACATTGAAGAGTTCCCTGATGGCGTCCAAATCATCCAAGGCGTTGAAGTCTTAGGTGTAACTTTCCTCTTGACTGGCGAGGTAGCCCGCACCACATGGAGAGAAATCCAACACAAAGTGGAAAGACACATTGAAGTTGCCAGAACGTTGCAACTACCTTTTTGCTGAAAGAGCTTATCTAATTAAATCCAGCATAACAGCGCCACTGTTTTATGTAGCCAAAATTGCTCGACCACCTCTTCGGGTTCTGCTGAGAGTGGCTACTGCGTGCGGCTCCTTTTTTCAGGATGGCCACGCCGAAGCTGTTGCCAGAGCCTTGGTCCGCCTACCAGTAAAATGCGGAGGGCTCAGTGTATCCAACCTTGATGTAATGTGCAGCATGTTGGCTCTCAAAAACACCTGGGCACTTTTAGAGAACTCATCGTATCGAGGCAGGCAACTCCTAGTGTATCTGCTAGGAACCTATAGAAGATTTTTCGGTTTAGTAAACGACACGGGACCAGCTGCCGAACAGCCACCGGTGTACTACACACATGTTATAAAATCTTTGCAACAATGGCGAAACGATTTTCCGGTTTAAGAACTTATGGAAATGTCCCCTACCGACATGAGTGAATTAATAGCACTTAGAAGTCTATCTGACGCCGGAAATGCCGGGCGCAAAGACGTTGGACTTTTACAAACACGTCTCTCCCCTCCAAGGTCCGTGACCTAAACTGGCTTAGGGAATGGGAGGCTTTACCAACAGCCAACCGCCTTTTGGCGTGGGGCGTGGCGCCCTCCGTCACATGACCGCAATTCGGTCGCGTCGAAACACTGAACCATGTCGTCCATGAATGTATAGTAGCCGCACCTTTTGGCGCATGGTTACCAAAATGTTCCAAACAAGTATGCAGTGGAAGTCTAGCCACAGGAATAAATTTGTCGTACTCTTAATGGCTATCGGAGCCTTCATCTTATGGAAACGAAGGGGACTGGCCCGTCTGAGGGGACGCCCCCAGAGAGCCAAGTTTCTTCTACTACATCGGCTAAGAAACGTAATGCTTATGCATCTTAACACAGAACTAGTCATGCTGGGAGAGGAGGCTTTCCTCCGACGTTGGTCTACGCGATTTATTATCGGGAAAAACAACAGAGTGTCCATGCCTTTCCTCCCCTATTGAGGAGGTGGGCTAGAGCTTGTACCACTGTGACATTACAGTGTGTATTTTTCCATTCTTCCTTAGAAACGTGTCCTTTTGTGCAGTATTGTTCTTGAGCGCGAGAGCAAATTGTCCTCACAGGTGAATGCAAAACATCATCCTTCACTGTGAATGACCTCCCCTTGTTTGTTCATATTGCCTTACTGTATATTTAAGTTTAATCATCTCGATGGCAAGAATGTCCTGTCTTTGTTGAACAATTTTTGCATTGTACGCCACTGCATACACTATAAGTTATTTCGCTGTATATAACAGCTTGCATTGTACATACGCATTGTTCACCATTGTTCATTTTTATGTGTGTTCATAGGCTGTGTATGATATATCGGGAAATAAAATTCTCTTAAACCAGTGTCTTACTTTCCTTTTGCGTTGCCACAAGTTCGGTCCGAATGAACAGTTTCTTCTTCGACCTGGAGTCCACTCCCTTTGTTGACGTCTCGACCCCATGACAATATCGTGTTACTATATCAGAGCAATGTATAAATATAAACCAGGTTTCAAAATCATACTGTAATAACTTTTTTGCAGAGTGTACGCGCACTTTGCAGTAGATTTTCTAGATTATTGAAGGTTAAGCTTTTTATATGACACAAGAAAATGAAAATTCTGCTGTCAGTACCTCTTTATCACCCCAGGATGTTTGAAAACAAGTGCTGTGGAAGTGAAGCAAGTTTAAACAGTTGCAGAAGACTAATGATTTTTCGCATAGAGAATTGGGAGTACTGAGGTATTAAAGTAAAAAAGTTAGAAATGACGACAGGAGTTCTGTGTCTCTGTATTATGTGCAGTCTCTTTACATGGCACCTGTTAGCAACTTGTACGATGGGACGAAGTTAGCATGCATTAAAAGAAAAAATGTGAACTAACGTTCCCAAGATCACAAAAATTTCAGTATGTTTTTGAACACTGCATAACAACTATGTGTCAACAGCGTAGCATTGTGCCAATTTGTCATCTATACCTTTGAGTATAATAATGGTTGTACTATCAGCATAATCCGCCAAAGTCACACATCACTTGTCAACTTCAGGTGTAATGATGTTTTTTTTTTATTCTTTCGCATAGATCCGGAACTAGCAGTGTTGCAAAGGACCCATCTGATTTTTTAGCAAGGTGCTGCAAACAGATTTTAAGCTGTTCATAAACTGATAATTCGCCACCCTACACTTAGTGTAGCGTTCCGTGTCACCGGCACTCGGCACACTAATATAATTCCGTTGCCTCACGCGAACATGCATTGTCTGTAAAAAGGAATGCCTAGGAAGGTGCATTTTTAATACTGCGCGCAACTTAGCTGCATCTGGTCACTCTCTTCATTCACAGGACATTTGTTTATTCTTGTTACCCTACAGGCCCCAGAAGAGCATTGAGTAGGGGGGGTTACAGAAAAATCACAATAACATAAAGCATAAAAAGAAATTTTATCGAAGAAAACAAAGAAAATTGCACAATGGAAGGGAGAGGAACAAACACTATAAGCAAATGCAGCAAAAAAACAAAATGAAAAAAAAAATAAAGCATCGTTATACAAAATCAAGAGAACATATAAATTTGCAGTAGCTCACGAAATTTGACCGGATCTCTCACAGAAACAATTTCATCCGGAAGGCTATTCCAAACTGCGAAGGCGCGTGGCAATGCAGAATTATTGAATGACTGAGTGTGGCCGAAGATGCGTCTGAAACTGAGATGATTATGAAGTCGACTAGATGTACGCGAAGGAATGTCAAGCGATAGACGACTGGTCCACGAGTTGTAGTAGTACTTATGGAGGAGGCATAGACGGGAGACAGAGCGGCGGGAATCCAAGTTAGTAAGGGCAATATCGCGTTTGATTTGGGTGATGCTGGAGTGGCGGTTATACATTGAAGTGGTGAAGCGGGCTGCATGATTTTGGATGGATTCCACTTTATCTATTAGGTATTGTTGATGCGGAGACCAGATCGATGAAGCGTATTCCAGCTGAGGACGTACAAACGTTTGGTAGGCCTGCTGCTGAATGGTAGATGGGGAATGATGCAGATTCCGGCGCAAGAATCCCAGAGTTCTGTTTGCTTTCGCGCATATCTTGTCGATGTGAGTACACCAGGCAAGATTAGTACAAAGATGGACACCAAGGTATTTGTATGTAGATGAACGGGGAATTACAGCTGAACAGATAGAGTAAGAAAAGTTAAAAACCGATTTCTTACGGGTGAAAGAAAGTACGCAGCACTTAGATGTGTTAAGCGTCATTTGCCAACGGTCACACCACTGATTTATTAAGTCGAGGTCTTTTTGTAAATGTACGTGGTCTTCTTCAGAGTTAATAGTTCTGTACACTACGCAGTCATCCGCGAAAAGACGAATTGAGGAAGAAATGTTACAAGGCAAATCATTAATATAAATCAGAAAAAGAAGAGGGCCTAATACACTGCCCTGGGGCACACCTGATGAAACAAATGAAGTAGACGAGCTGAAGTTATTGACAAATGTAAACTGCTGTCGATTTGACAAAAAATTTCTAAGCCAAGATAATGTTGAAGAGTCGAGTTTAAGTGCAGACAGCTTAGCTATTAGGCGACAATGGGCAACTCTGGTAAATGCTTTCGCATAGTCTAAAAAGATGCAGTCAACAGTTTTATTACTATTCATGCCGTTATGTAAACCAGACGTAAATTCTAATAGCTGAGTATCACAAGATAACGCTTTCCGAAAACCATGCTGATCTAGAAAGAAGAAGTTATTTGACTCAAGATGGCTGTATATATGAGAGGTGATGATGTGTTCAAGCAGCTTGCAACAGATGCATGTTAGCGAAATGGGGCGGTAGTTACCGGGTGTGTGTTTGTTACCATCCTTGAATATCGGAATAACCTTTGCTATCTTCCAGTCAGTGGGAAGTTGACCAGAAGATAAAGACTGTTGAAAAATGTGGCATAAAATTTGACTGGAGGAAGCGGATGTGTTTTTAAGTACCTTACAATTAATATTGTCAACACCACACGATGTAGACAGCTTTAGACCGTGTATAAGTTTGGATATGCCTTCAACAGTAACAATGATAGGAGACATGAAGCAGTACTCACGATCGGGGACACAGGGAACCGAAGAAAAGTCTTCATTAGTAAAAACCAAGCAAAAAAACGAATTGAAGGTTGAAGCACACTCATATGCAGAGACAGGAACATTATCGGCGTTATGTAATGTAACAATGTCACTGCCACGGTCAGGCGAAATGGCACGCCAAAACTTTTTAGGGTTAGTCAGTAAAAGTGAAGACAGGTCGGCGGAAAAATATTTCTTTTTCGCTTCGCTAATCGCAAGACAATAAGATTTTAAACAGTTTTTATACATAGACCATGACTTAGAAGATGATAACCTTTTAGCTGAAGCATATAACCTTTTCTTTTTATTTCTGAGCGATCTAAGCGAGATATTAAACCAAGGGTTGGATTTGTCGTTAGAGATTGTTATTAGTGGAACATATTTATCTATTAGGAGCGCTATAATGTTTCTAAAGGAATTCCAGTTATCCTGAACAGACCTGTTGGTGAATGAGGGAAGAAATGTATTGTGTAGGAAGACATCAAGTTCAGAGTTCATTAGATCGTAATTTGCCTTGCTATAATCCCTGATTACCTTGCGCTGAACACCCGGAAATTTTAGTGGAATATTAATTGAAAACAGTAGAAGGTTTTGATCGCTAAAACTCTCTAATTGCACAATTCTACCTATGGTATGTGGCTCTGTTGTCAGAATAAGATCTAAAATATTAGTATCGCGAGTGGGCTCTGAGACAAGCTGGGTGAAATTAAAGTCAAGGCATAGTTCGATGAATTCACTTGACGTACTGTTTGAAGAAGACGTGCGAGACCAATCAATATCAGGAAAATTAAAATCACCGAATAAGTAAATTTTTCTGGTGGGAAACAGGTCAAGAGCCCTGGAAATACTTCCGTGAAGCTCAGACACGAAAAGGCAGTCAGAGGACGGAGGGCGATAGCATACGCCCATCAATAATTTTCCAGCTAAGGTAGGACAGGCGACTCAGACTATATCGAGGGGAGTGTCAGTATCGACAAGGAAGGAAGATATAGTTCGTTTGATGGCTAACAGCACGCCACCACCCCTTCTATGTGCCCGGTCATGGCGATAAATGGAGTACTGATTTGAAGCATGAAATAGCTCAGTGTCGCATACGTCAGCGTGAAGCCAAGTCTCGGTTAGCAATAGAATATCTGATTTACTGTCCTCGAGATATGAATCAAGCAAGACACGTTTCGGTAACAAACTGCGAATATTAGTAAATGATACTGAAAGTGAAGGAGAACATGAAGTAGACGGCTGCTGAGCATTACCACTGCGTACATCGGCAACTAGCTATCTAGCGGTTACTACGGTATCAGAACGAGTGTCATAGATATATGTAGTATTATCGATACGAAGTTTGTCGACATTTAGTTTGAAAGGACAATTCCGTTCCCTAGCAAACTGAAGCAGTTTCCTGCGCGCTTGCCGTGTTGCTTGCGAAAAATCTTCTCTAATAGAGAAGCCAGTATTTTTCAGCCGATGTGCACCGGCGAGGATTGCTTGTTTGTCCTTAAAAAACGTAAGCTTAGCAATTATCGGCCTACATTTGTTCGAAGCAAATTTACCCAGCCGGTGCACACGTTCATATTGAGAACTGGTAGTGGTGATCGCTAACTTATCTGAGCATACGGCGATAATTTTCTTTTCAGAAGTTTCCCAGCTCTCTTTGTGCTCATCGAGAATTCCAAAAAACACAAGTTGCACCGTCGCATTCTATTTTCTGCTTCCTCACACCTTGATACTGCTGCTTGAAGCTGATCAGAAATAGAACCAATAGCACCATCAGCAAAGTTGGATGATGGAGGGGCAATTACTTGACGTGCAAAGAATGCAAACTCAAACTACTAACAATTACGGATCGCAGTTTTGATGTACGCACTGCAGTCTTCCCAACAATAACTGCAGCGATTTGCAGCAGGATGCTTACTCTGGGCACTGATCTTAAATTCACAGATGCGAGCACCAAAATACACAGCAGTATTGCAGTGAAGCCTCAATAAACGCGTGCGTACGTTTTATTATTTTATAGCATCCGACATACACTCAAAGGTTTGGGTCTGAGTTTAACTTTTTTTGTTGTTGTTTAATTTATTTCACTGAAGTCTATGTGCAATAAAAGCACTGTGCAACAGCAGCAATAGTCGTGCTATCGCTGGGTAGTGTAGTAAGTGAAGCTGCGCCTGCCCGAGCATTGTTTGCGACATTGACTGTTCCGACGGTCTCGTAAACAAGCATATTCTGGCTCTGTTCGAAGCTTCAAAAAAAAAACAGAACTTACCAAGACCGGCATCTCGACGTCTTCTTAATCTTCACTGGATACGACTGCCCACTTCTCGGCGTCTCCTGGAGTCGTTGAAAACGGACCAACACTGCCGGCGGCAGTTAAGTGCAACGTCAACGGAAGCACGCTCGCAGCATTTTTCGGCACACTTGAAGTTTCTACGCGTGCCTCTAACGCGGTCAAGATCGCCTCAGCGAATACAGCGGTCTTATTTAGATTTGACTGACAGTTGAATGCAACATCGTAATAGGCGCATCCATGTTTTTTTTAAAGAAATTACGCATGAATCAATGAGCGCGCAGCTTCCGAGAGCCTCGTCAGGCTGCCTGGCGTAGAGCAGGTGGGGGGGGGGGGGGGGGGTATCCGTTAGCCTTTGTAAACTCGCTGCCCGGCCAATGTTCATTTTTTCGTCTTGATATCAGCTATCATATCCTTATGCCGGTTTCTTCCCTGACAAACTCTGCCCTCTTCTTGTCTCCTACGGTTTCACCGATTAATTTCATTGCCATTGCTCGCTGCCTGGTCCTAAGTTTAAGCTGTACTCTCTATGCGCACCTCGAGGTTTCTGCTCCATAAGTAAGTACTGGCAAGATGCAGCTGTTATAGACCACCCCTCTTGAGGGTTAGTGGCAGATTACCATTCATGATTGCAGAATGCTTGCCGAATGCGATCGACCCCACTCTTATTTTTCTAGTCAGTTCACTCTCATGCTTCGGCTCTGCGAGTACTACACCAAAAAAAAAAGAGAGGGAGAAAGGAGAAACGGGCCACGGTTTTTCTTCGGCGCAGTGACTTCCTCCCTTTCGGGAACTTCACCCGTCACACGCTCTCGCGGCAAGGACCAAAGGAGCAACATTCCTTCTTCAGTGTTCAAATGTCTCCTCAATCACGGGGGTCTTGTGCGTGCGCATGCACACGCCGATCTTAGCCGGCCGCAGCCAGCCGCCAGCAGTTACTTACTTTTACCCAATATTGACGCAAGCAATGCAGGAGTGACGTTTTACGTTTTATTTGTGAAGAGTAAAAGCCTCTCCTTTTTATCGCCAGGCACTCGAACGATGCTCCGCACACTTCCATGTGTGTCTCGGGTTGTTTCATGCTACCAATTTGTCACGAATAGAAGGAGCTCTGCTTCCCAAATATTCTTGCTTTATCGATTACCTTACACTGTACACATATATTGGATTTTGTCGGTGTCGACATACTCGGTCAGCCCACGCATTTTTAGTTTCGCAAGGCACCAACAGCACTCATGAATTCAACAGGGTGCATAAAAAGCATCACACCTAATTTTTCAACATTCTAGGAAACCTGATACCACTGCACAGTCTATGCGTGAAAGCACGATAATATACAATAGATAGAGTTATACGTGCCACTAACGCCACATGGATGTTCTTTGCAGTTTACCCCCATTTGAATACGACCACCGTGGCCGGAAGTCGAACCTGCGTCCTCCAGCAGTCACACGACATCTAATGAGCCTACGCTACCGCGGCAAGTGAAAGCACAAAGGGAAACAGGCTGCGAAGTTTCACCAAGCGTTTATTGCTACAATGGTTTACAACCATCAGAAACATTTTAAACATCATCATAACTAATTTTTTGTGAAAAGTAAACCAATGACTTCTGTCAGTTAAACCAAATTCTCAATCGCATGCGTGTTGAATCGCACGTGCCAGCACTGAGAGGTAAGAAGGAATTATGCACGCGTGCAGTATGCCTTTCTCGTCCATGATTCTCCTTTGTCGTGAGAAACTCAGCGCAAAATGCACTTCTAGTAACAGTTGTTCACACAAAGTAAGTACTAAGGCTCACTCAACTTTGTGATAAGACTATTCTAAATCCAGAGTAATAGTAACCACCGCGGCCACAACGCTAACAACCAAATCGTAGCACCCTTATGACTGCAAGTTCACACGCGAGGCGAATCGCGAGAGGCACCTGAAGCAGAAAAGTATGTAGGCACAGAATGCTATAATGGTATAGTAAATTCGCGCACTGAAACGCTAGTTCCCCCACTCAAGTAATAGAGCTACCGCTGCTCCAACAGTCACTGCCATCGCTCACGAAAAAAACCCCGTCGGACGCGAGGTCATCGCTTATTTCTCTTGCAAGACCCGCATTGTAACGTACGTATATACTGCTAGGTTGCTCGTTACCGCATTAAAAACATTGTCATTGAAAGGCTAGTGGTATGCTGTATTCATGGCTAACGATCACACTTGTGGTAAGCACGTAAAAAGAATAAAAGCAAACGTTAACACGAAACAAGTAAACGAGGTCGACGCGACCACAGAACACCTACCACGACGGAGACAAAGTCTGGCCTGCATGCTGTGCCCACTCCGAGTAATTAGTGGAAAAATAAAAAAAGACGTGACCTCCGAAATGACTAGCGCGTGGCAAGCATTTGCTTTCTTGGAGGCTCCAAGAAAAAAATAACTGTGGCAGTGGTCGACAGATCGCGCAGCGTTCGGAATGCCATTGACATTCTATGCACGGCTTGGGGTAATCATTTTCACGAAAACCTGATAAGTTCTAGTAATTATTCCGTTCATCATTGTGCAACCGTTGGTAAACTTCCGTTTGTCTAAGCATCAGATACATCATACTTACGCGCGCGCATGTGGTGGTATGACCTCAAAACGTAAAACAAAAGTTGACGAAAACTTACTTGTAGCTAGTGCCACTATGGTCAGTTGAAATTCATTGCTTTATCAGCTTGTGCGCTTGCATAGTAGGGTGTGAGTAAACGCGTCTAAGTGTGTGCCACTGTAGATTGTGCTCCTAATCATTGAGTTCGCTCTATATGCATGCTATGTGTAGTAGGTGTTCTTATGTGCATGTATAGCTATATTCATTGCATCAGCATATATTAGGCGTCTGGTGTCAGTGAGTAATCCATGAATGGGCTGAGTCGCCAACTATCCGCAAGGGAGACTGATGGTGGGTATGACAACGGGGCCCCAGGCAACCTTTTAAATGCGAAGCATTTCTTAGCGAACTTCGGTGTCTTCGAAGGGTGTCTATTTGTCTAGCTGCTTACATTTGGGTGGTCTCGTGGTGAAGCCTTTAACTTGGCGTGAACCAAAATTAGCACGGCAGGGTAAGGTGGTTTTACGACTCTGACGCCCTGGCAAAGACATGAATAATGTCACAATCTCGTCATGTACGTCGTCAAACACTTTTCGCCAGACAGTGGCACATACCCACGGGCGGGTATGTGCCGCTTGTATGTGGGTATGTGCCACTGGTGATTGACACTTAGTATCTTCCCAGAAATGACGAGAATACACATGAAAAATTTTAACGCGCGAACATTAAGAGACACCCGGCATCCATAGCGTTGTTCCGACGGATGCAAAGAATAAATGTGAGGCTCCCAGCTGGAACCGAACCCAAAAATTCTGCGTGGTGATGAGCCATTTTAACACAGAGCTACGCCTGCTCTTGGAACCACTTTTGAAATAGATGCTAATCTTATTGAAACATCAATAGTGGTTGCAGTGCTGCCAGCACAATTTAATATACAATACATATGTACTTCTTGATACAGGTGCCACTTCGGGTTAATGTCAAATATGGTAGGGTACCATGCACTGAAGTCGATTTATGTAGCAGTGTGCCAGCATGTTCGCGAGCATCGGCGCTTCATATCAGCTTCTGGTGTTGCTAATACGCATGTTTTAGTTGGCATCGTCGCGCACGTGCAAACAACTGGTTATTTAAGTGTGTACAACTCTTCCACATAGGTCTGTGCGTGCAACGTTTGTGTGAGTGATTTTAAATGAAAAGAAGAGAAAAGTGAGCCCCGTAACAGTATCTCAGGGGGAGGACACCTCAACAGTAGCTAATGCGGGGTGGGGGTAAATGAGGCATTAAAAGGATATGTCTAGAAGGTAAAAAGCTGGAGAGGAAGGAGAGAGCGAGGCGCAAGGACAGCGATCGACAGAAAACGACGAAAGTAAGGCAGAGGTAGATGGACATGGTCGCATGAATCTGAGGACGGGGCACCGCTCGCCGAGAGCTCTAGTCGGCGTCAGTAAATGGCGTAGGGTGAGCCCAGTCCGCCAGAGCTGCGCTGTCATCAGAGATCGCGGGGGCACAACCGGTCGGCACGAAATCCATCGAGCGAGTCTCGTAACATTTGTACATATATTTAGCGTCATTTTATAACGTGTCACTTCATAAAAAAATTGCAATACGGTCACCTCTCCGCGTGTTTTGCATAACGTCGATTCTCAGGTAAGTGAGATCTGCTGAATTTTTTTTTAGTATCAGCCTCTCCAGATGACGCCAGCTTTTCCCTACTTCATGGCTGTGACGCTCCTCCAGCTACTTATATAACGTTGAATATCTATCAAAACTGCACTAGTGAGTCGGAATGGTTTCGCTGCGACCTCGTGTACGGTTTGGAGGCACATCTCGTGACCTGCGGCCCCATAAACGCGTGGATAACGTCGATACGCTATGAGAATTTGAGAGAAATAAATACTACAAGCCTAGCATTCACTCTTCGGGATAGCACTCTGCAATATCCGCGTCTTTCAAAGTGAACGTCACCTCGCTGGCTGAACAAAATCTACTTGCTCCGTCATTTTCTTTCACAATGTTTTTATCACCACAGGTTCGTCTGCTTGTTTTGGAAGACGATAGTCTTTCTTGGGGACCTTAGACGCAAAAATTTTGGTCTGTCTGGCTGTCTGTTACTCATACTTGCAGGTTATTGAGACACTCTTCATTAACTCTAATCTTTAACCCTTCCTAACCTAGGGTCCTGAAAACCTGCTGCAAACACGTGGTGAATATCATTTGAGAAATCGTGTCTCTCTGCCTTACACCCTTCTTTATTGGAATTGCATTGCTTTCTTTATGGAAAACTATTGTGGCTGTAGATCAACTGTAGACTTCTTCCAGTATGTTTATGTAGGGTTCTTTATTACCCTGATTTCGTACTGCCTGCCTAAGTGCTGATGTCTCGACTGAGTTACACGACTTCTCACAATCTATGAAGACTATGCATAGGAATCGGCTCTATTCCGCGCATTTCTCTATTACGTGATTGATAGTATCAATATGGTCTATTGTGAAGCACCCTGTACGAAATCATGCATGGCCATTTGGTTGATTGAACTGTAATGTTGTCTTAATAATATTTGCTACAGTTTTAGTAAATATCTTATAGAAAACGAACAGTATGCTGATCGTCCTATAATTTTTCGATTCTTTGAGGCCTCTTTTGGATTAGGACGAAGTTGGCATTCTCTCAAGATTCTGGTACCATTCTCGTCAAGGGACACTTCGTATACAAAGTGGCCAGTTTTTCTAATACAAGTTTTTCGCCATCTTTCACAAAGTACGTTGTTATTTTATCCTAACCAGCGGCCTCGCCTTTTCACATTATTTCTAGGGATTTTCTTACTTCCCCCATCGTTACTGGTAGGATGTAGAATTCCTCTAGACTATAATTGTTTCTCACAATATCAACCTGGTTGGCTTTTCTACATCTCTCTTAAGAACTCCTTCGCCACCTCGACTGTCCTATTCACATTGTTTATGACAATGCCCTCCTTGTCCCTTAAGGCATACATGAAATTTTTCGCCTATGCACAAGTTTGCATTCACAGCTTTTAAGCTTCTGCCGCTTTTCAGAGCCTGCTCACTTCTCTTCGTGTTATACCTTCTGACGCGGGCTGCCTTACGCTTAATAACTTCGAAAGCTCCGCTAGCTCTATTTGTTCGGTTGCATTTGATGTTTTCATGATTTTTTATCACTTAGTATGTTTTTTCGTCTTCTGAAAAAGTTTGGCAGATGTCCTGTATAGTGACAGCACCTCCGACTTTCATTGGACACTATTTAATGGTACTAGTATGATTATCGCTCGTTGTGTCAACGATAACGTCGGTTTCTTCTTGCTTCTTCTACTTGGGGAGACAATGGCTGCTGTGCAGGCTTCTGACCGCCTTCTGCCGCAAAACTATTGCAACAGTTTCCGTGAAACTCCTATGCATGTCGCCCTGACGCGGTGACCTAGTGGCTAAGCTATTCGGCTGCTGACCCGCAGGTCGCGGGATTGAATCCCAGCTGCGGCGCCTGCGTTTCTGATGGAGGCAAGAAAGTTGTAGGCCTGTGTGCTCAGAATCGGGTGCATGGTAAAGAACCCCAGGAGGTATAAATTTCCGGAGCTCTCCACTGTGGCGTGTCTCATAAATATATGGTGGTTTTCGGACGGTAAATTCCACATATCAATCAATCGTATGCGTGCTACACCGGCCTCTATCTCATTGTGATTGTGGACCACTTGACCAAATTTAAGTCCTTGGACTCCAGGCTGCCTTTGAAAGCAATACACTATTAGCCCGGCGAATCTGCACACACGCAAACAAAAAAAGAACATTTCATAAGAAAACAGCAATACAGGACTGATTACTTCATCCCAATGACTAAAACAATGTGCTGAGTTTCATAAGCTCTAAATTACGCTGCAATGTGAAGCACGTCCAGTAGAACCCCACTGGCTTATCTTTGAGAGGACAGTAATAAATGCACTTAGTAGCTGAAAATGTAAAAAACAATTGCAGTGCTGAGCGACACGAAATTTAATGCTAATTTGTATACTTGAAAAAATCACAGCATATCTACGGAGTGAATGATGATGAGTGGGGCGAAGCGTTCATCCGTCCATGCATACAATCGCAATCGAGAATGCAGACGGTGCTCGGGTAACACCGACGAGACGCGACCCAAGGAAGCCGAGCACAAGCGTCTTTAACGCGTCGGCCACCCAGCTCCGTCTATGCTCCACCAACGATCCACCATATACGGCGACTATTCAGGAGACTGAGAGAGGCACTCGTTGGCAAAGCGTGCGCAGCGGCAAATCAGAGAATAGGGGCACTTTGGAGCAACGTTACTAAAATACACTCAGTTTGAAAGCTCCGTCGGACAGGTGGGCCACGTGGCGGTCACGAGAAATAGTGGCGCTGCAGTACAATCTTTGTCCAGTGGCGCGGGGCGCGTGTGTTGTGATCAGCGGCGGCGACATGCAACAGCTACAGCATTCTCACGTCAGTTCTCAGACGGTTTTTAGCACTGCGTAGTTGCTTGTAAACAAAAGCGTTGGTCATGTATGATGCACAGCGAGGAGGAGCAGACTTATGTACAAAAAGGTATTCGGACAAGCTTTTCACAGGGCTCTAACAGCGGTGACCGCAATGACGACTCCACTTCGGACAAATTGTTCATTTGTGTGTTAGTTTATTCAATATTATTTTATTTCTGTGTAAACATGGTAACGAAGTGGCATGGGCCAACATGAAAGCTGCTCTAAGGAGCTTGAGAATCTTATATATGTAGGCTCCGATATTTTTGGCCTAGCGATGACCGGCTAGCAGATGGACGACAGTAAGCGAATTAGCTGTCTAGCCTTAAACGTTACCCGAGAAAATTGATATTATAGTGCTCAATAACATTATGTTTTATTTTTATTAATATTTCTTGCGATAGCAATTGGCAGATACAGCAGGAGTGACGCCGTTGAGTATTGTGTATGTTATCGGACAACAATTAAAAAACTTTGGGGGCGCTTGAGCTTTGCCATCATGAGTAGACCGCAATAGTGTAACCAGGCCTTGTGTGAATTACCTTCTCATTTACTAGCACAACTTCGGTCTCGGTATATGCCTCAACGGCACCGTGAGGGAACGAATGACTCTGCGTGCATCACTGGTCGTTTCAAACTATCGTAGATAATCTACTGCAAGTAAAGTTACGATGTGCCCGCTACACCGTAATTGTTCCTTTTGCGAATCAGCGAAGGTGTCTTTACGCGTGCTTAAAAAAACAAGCGAAATTAAGTTTGAGCGCCCTGTATAGGCTGCGCCTTTCTAACAACCACTCAATGCGCATTTTACATGTTTAAACGGCTGACGCGATTTTACGCGTCAGGCGTATAATCGCCTTCTACTACGTGAACATAAGAAGCTTAAAAATAAGACCTCGCTTTTTTGGCTGGACACCATACCAATGAGAACTTCTAGTACATGAAATTCGTGTTGTTGTTTTTTTTTCGACCAGTTTTAACCATTGGACCGCCCCTGTGATATAACACCTGATTGCCTTGCAGCCTTGGTTCAATTCATATTTAAAGTAGTTCCAAACATTCGCTATTCATTCTGCAGATGCTAGTGAAGTACCACGGAAGAGGCGTTGATGTTCTTTGCAGAAAGTTTTAACAATCAACTGAGATAAGCTAACACGAAGCTGCGTAATACTCTGAGCAACACAAACACCTTTGATCCGTGGGGTTCAAGTTACTTTCTGCGACTGCTTCACCAATTCAAGATTCCCAGCGCGTGACTTCAGCTATAACACTGGCCCGCGGCAGGAGCATTACACTGTCAGCGGAAACACGAACAACGTCAAGGCGCCGTTGATCGTCATGGTCGTAGATTGCTCGGTCGGCTGAGAAGATGATGCGACACTGAGATTAACATGACAGGAACATTCACGTAGCACAAAGTAACTCGCTACAAACGTCAACCCACAAATTCAAACTCTACTCGTTCAGATTCCGAGTTGAGCGCCAGCGTCACCACCAGCCGTTCAAATCTGCTCGCCATGTGAGGGCACAATTCCGTTTCTCAGAAGTGTGGTCAGCTTCGCGCACAATACAGAAAAGTCAGCCACGGTATATAATAAAGCACTAACTTCGTAACTATCGATAACCACCGCTATATTGTGAGAAAATAAGTCAGTCGTATCTGCACACTTTCTTGCTTGCGTGTTCGATCGGATGTGTTCAGCACGTCGACTGCCAGCGACCTCGTCTCGGAAGGTCGCTTGAGTTGGTTTTACCGGTGGTTGCTGGGGAACCTTGCGCCGTACCCCGTACCCCGAAGAGGGTGACATTCGACGCTGAGCCAGGTAGTCTTCATTATTCTAGTATCGCTGGCCATGCCGGAGAGGCGGGGAATATGTGGAGAAGCCCTGCAACCTAAAATGGCGGTATGGGCAATGACGGTACAAACTACAAATAATAGGCTTCACCGCAAAGGAAACACAGTGGTCGGTGATTCGGAGTGCGCCAAACATCAAACTTCTGAGATGGAGGGCGTCTATCATCGAGGTAGCGATGAGGTACTCCAAACGATATGCACTGAGACTGCATTAAACGAAAGGTAGTGACGCTCACACATCTTTATAGTATTGTGGAGGCTGCACCGACTGAAGTCAAACCACAGGAGGGGGAGGAATACAGAGGGAAGAAGAAGCGGCATGCTTCAGGGCTTCTGCGTAGGTCGCACGCCGGTATTCACTCGGTACTTCAGCGGTGTTGACAAGAGTCACATGGTCCCGAAGCACCTAATGTAACGTGTCCTTTATGATACCTGCTATGAAGCTCACCGTAAGGATCGATGATGTGGTGGCCTTTTGCACCTACTCTTGTACTATGGGGCGGATGAGTTCTCGCAGAGACTCAGTACTGTCGGTGTAGTCATGAAAACACCCATAGCGGACGCGCTAATGATTGGCCGATCGTACTAGGTGGAGCGATGCTGGAGAATCTTCGTTTTTACCGTCTCAAACAAGAAATCGGTGACCGTCTTTGGAGGGCTACATACCAGTCTAGAGAAATGCTCTTTCTTGACGCCTCGATCATGTAGCGCAACATCTCCTCCACCATTCTTGGATCCGCTCGTCTGAACAGGTGTGTCATATCTTCAACGTAGGGGGGTACGGTATCGTTAGGCATCTGGTAGCAGGCCTTAATCAGTCGTTATGCTCGTTCGTGGCAATTAGGACTGGTGTAAGGGTCGAGCAGCCGGCGGCGAAATTCACGCTATGACACGAGTTACTCCGCACGGTTCTGGTACCAGGTACGTGCTCCATCCTCCAAATAGAAGTACACCCATCGCCGTTTGGCTGCATGGTTACTCTCGTTCAAGGAAGCCATGTGCTCGAAGTCGGCCTACCGGTCTTTCAAGTCTCCGTTCTCTGTGCCATGGAAAGGCTTCAGGACACGCGAGCTCTCCAGCGTGCAGCGGTTTAGCGTTCCATAACGATTGTGGTCACTTGTACGGAAGTGCTAGTCACACTGGTTGAAAGGGTGCAATCTGTAACGTGAGCGTCCAGAGGTAATCTCCTTATCTCATTGCTGGCCCGTCGCACAGGTGTGTTGACCGGTGCAGGGCTCGTAGGGCGACTTTTTTGAGTGGTGTGCAGCATCCTTAAGGGCTACCCAGCACCTCCACCAATTGTCACGCCCCTTATGAGGTGCAGCTGCGTGCGCTTCTATTGTGCTCTGTGCCTCTGCATAAGCTTCTCACAGCTACTACGCGAAGCAATATCTTGAGCTTGGGTGAGGGTGTGATGAAATTCTTGTAACATTTTGTGCCCTCAAGGGCGCAGTAGGAACTGACACTAAGGTTTACCTTATTTTCCAAAGTGCAATCATACTTACTGGTGCACCACTTAGGGCCCTTAAGAATAAAATCTGCAATACCTGTCAACATTGCAGTCAGTGAAAGCTTGGGCTCATGGAAGTCAAATATGCACGTAAAGAAAAAAAAATGAATACACTTTCAGAATATTTGTGTGGCCATCACAGTGTGGAATGTGCTGCACCGAAGAACACCCTATCAGCTGCTGTCATTCAACCTAGGATGCTATGTCATATTGCCTCTCGCATACATATACAAATATGTGTTCGCCATGAACCAGACATGCACACCAGCTTGGTATAATGACTCTTTTAAACGGAGTTTTATATTTATTGCTATCTGAAAGCAATGAAACAATACAAAACAATGCAGAATTCAGGTGCTCTGATACTGAAGTACCTAATCTGCACAGTGTTGCGTTGAAGTTTTGTATTGTTTCATTGCTGTTAGCATGTGTGCAGCAAAAATAATACTACATTTTAGTGTCTTGTACATATAAACCGTCGTAGAAAACCTTCCAGTTAAGGTAAGTAACTCGGTATTCTGAAACAACATAGGCACACTGCCACATGCTTTGGTTTCTGTGCCTTTTTCGGTCATCATTTGTACATTGTATACAGATTTCGTGTTCATAGTTCTAGTCAGCCATAAGCACAAAATTTATTTCTCGAGAGAGCATGCATGGGCTCCACTTTTCTGTCGACTTATGGTTCATTCACTGCTTAACCTATTACTGTCAGCCTTAAGTCGGCTTATGTTCATGCTTGTGCCTACCCACATGCTTCAGTGCGTGACGGTTTATGCTTCATCTAAACACTTGTTGATCTGAGACATACATACAGTGTAAAAATGAGTACACTCTTTCACGGAGAATGCTGAAGGTATAGTAGTGCCGAGCAAATCCGTGAGCAAGAATACAACTATCTCCTTAAGACGTAGCCTCTTTACGGAAGTAAGGCTTCAGCACAGTTGCCACAGAACCTGTTACTTTAATAAAGCAACAGATAATACTCCGTGATCAAAATACGACAATTTTCTTCGAACAAGGTGTTCTTCTGAATGTATACTTTATTGCAACTAATACAAAAATGTTTGTATTGGTCCACACAACAGTCTGCTGTATTGTTCTCGCCAACAGTCTGCTGTATTGTTCCGCACAATAGTATGCCGCACCACAGCTGTGCCATGCAGCCTGCTTGCAAAATTTAGCAATGGAGAATTTCATTTATATTTTGCGTGCCTGTGATTGTGAGTTGTTTTTGCTGTTTGATGGAGAAATTTTTCGGCTGGGCACGCTGTTAATTTAGTTTCTGGGTACACCTTCATCTGCAAATGAACACAGGGTTCATAGAATGATTACAACTTGCTATATGTTTTGCACAGGTAGCGTGATTTTGTGGAATGAATGCAGTCATTCATGGATAGCTCCCTAAAGTACCTGTTTGTTATGTACACAACACCAAATTGAGCAGGAGTCCAGTTGAACTGAACTCTACACAAAGAACACAATAATGGAGTGTGCATCAAACAAAGGCACAAAGAGCACATGACTGCTTATAGAGCTAATCGCGGCACAGAAATGACGAAGAAAGGACAGGCCAAACATACACAAGCCTGTCCCGTCCTTGTGATTTGAAGTGCTACACTGAACTTTATGACAATGTTACACCAACAAGGCCAAAAATGTACCCATGCTAAGTTCACAATATACCCTGCCTTCCCCCATTTTGTAGATTTCTTTTTGTTGAGCCAATATGTACATAAAAAGATGTTTCAAACTACGTGTGAATTAATGAATGTAAAAAGATTACTTGGGCTTGCAATTAATAAAGTTGCATAGAAGTGTTCCAACCTAAGCAGATGGCAGTTGCAGCATATGTTAGGAACAAGTCAGTGAAGGTTGACAAGTTCTTTAGCGGTATACATACTTGTGAACATTTTGTTCTTTGAAGTTAATTGTTGACAACAAATAAAACAATAATTTTAAGTCCACCCCCCCCCCCAATCTGTCTCGAAGCCACTTTTAAGCATTGTTTATATAGAAGCTACACCTTGTTGTCCAGCAGTTAAACTCAGTCTTGGAACAAGCTGCACTGGTGGCAATAGCAGCATCCCTCTTTTGCAGTCTTTCGAACCCTGAACTCTTTCCGCCCATTTTGCTAATAGGAGTGGCGTTGTAATACCCCAGCGTACTTAGAGGACTTTCCACCGATCTTGCGCAGGTGTGCGATGCGGGAACGTATATCCCAAGGTATGCCGAAAAGCACTGAAGATTTGAGTGAAGTCATCGATAAAGTATAAAGTGAAAATTTCGACGCAACTTTCATGGGAAAACAAATGAAAAATGCCACCGACACCTAACGAACATAAAGAGGATGTTGCTTATGTTATCCATGCAACATGTTTTGACACAGAGCTTGTTGAACGCTGCTGAGTGACAAGACATAGATGCAGCCTGAACAATTTGACTATGCCACCTTGTGTACAAAAGTGCGAAAACATAAACCTTCTGGAGTCGTGGTCCATTCGTTACCATGTATCAGCTTCCAACAACCCTGGCCTTCTATCTATGAATGTTTACAAGAAAATATGTGAGCAGTGGACTGGTTGAACTATGCTCAACTATTTGCCAGCGTATACTGAGAACGCTACTTGCATAGATGGCAAAGCTTTCATGTCATTTTGGTATTATTTGTTCTGCAAGGTAAGAGTAAACAATTTACAGTTAAGTCACAAATCCAGAGTGTATGCGGAAGTAGTTCGTGTGTAAGCACTGTGCTGCGTTTTCTTGCAGATGTGTGAGTCATACCTGCTGCAGCATGCAATATTAACAATGAAATGCACTACTACACCCTTCTTGGAACCCAACTTTGGCAGATGTATTCAGACACATAATTGTTAAAAGTGCTGAAAGCCCACTTATGAAACTGTGTGCATGGCTCATGAGCACCTCTGCTTGGCTCGTTTCTGTATGTCTGAAAAGGCAGCACAAAAGCTATTGTAGCAGCAGCAATGTTCAAAGTTTAAACCGCCATGGTGCCTACTACATACATAACCTCTGTACACACCACTATTTCATGAATCACAAAAGCAGACGGTATTTCTGGACAAGAACAAATCACATGCACAACAAGCAGCAGGATGCTACGAAGACCTATTGCTATAGTAGACAAGAACTCAACGATAAACACACTATATTCTAACAGCAAAACAATTCATAGACTAGCATAACAAGTTTCGTTTAATTAGTGCCATGGTGTGGCAGTAACAATTACTGTAACAACTAACAGCATGGAGAGTTATGTGGGGTGGACAAACGAATTTTGCATTATAATATGAAATCTTACACAAGACAAAACTTATTGTAGACCACTGAAAAGGCCTACGTGCGGCAAGGAATATATTTTCACGGTACTTTTGGAGCGAGAAACAGCAGCTGTGAGATATGAAGATCAGGACTTCGTTGTCATTACCGTAGCCTCCACCCATCCATTACTCTGTCACTGCGCGTGACAGAGTGCTCGATGGGTACACGTCGTATTCCTAACATTATGATGAAGGTGTTAGTCTGATGAAAAGAATGAATAATGTATCAACACAAGTGATGAGCATTGAATTAAGAAGCAAGGCTTGCATATGTAGAGTTTTTTAAAGCCAATAAACACTACATGCCAGTTGTACATCTCATTACGACAGTAGCTAACATGAAGATAGGGGCTTGTATGAGTGTCATATTGCTAAATAAGTGTGTCGTTCAAACCAATGTTTGAATAAGACAATTCGTCTAAATTGTGGCAGCAACGTTGATTCAGTTTGCTGCATCGGTAAAGAAAAGTTCTGTTGTCGAATAACAAGCTCTAACATGCGTTCAATTATGTTTTCATCAGGTATACATCTCAACACATTCATTACAAGTCCTCAACATTAACAAATGCTTCTATTGTTATAATATTAGGTGCACAACTTAAGCTGCAGAGGGCACGGCATTTAGCATGGGTCTGGCTGCTACACAGTTTTTTAAGACTCTATCCATGATGCGAAAAATGAGCGATTCGACAAGAGGACATTCATTTACCAGAGCAACGAACCGTATCAAGGTTACTCCCACGACTCAGTCAAACGATTTTTGTTCAAACATTCCAAACAACTTCATCTTGTAAATTCTTGATTGGCTACAAAAACAAACTTTCTCTAATGATTTGACCCTCATTCAAGCCCCCCTCCTTATCATCATCTTAACTTCTGCCATAACAGGACAACTGTCATGCAGTGTTTGATAGAACTTTAGGATATGGAGAATAAGCCCTTCTTCTCAATTTTGTGCTCACCCTTTACGTTTTTTCTTTAATGGCTGTCTTATCAGCTAAAGAACCAAGGGTAAAATTGTGTAAAGGCGTCTTCAGTTTTTAGAGTCGGAAGTATTTTTACCTTTTTGTAAATGCTCTTAAGAAACAATATATTTTATTCTACACGTTAAAATCACTCTTGTAAACATATACAAATCCCTGCATTTTGCCATGTTTGATTTGATTGATATGTGGGGTTTAACGTCCCAAAACCATCATATGATTGATAGACGCCGTAGTGGAGGGCTAAGAAAATTTCGACCCCTACAACATTTCCGCCTCCATCTGAAATGCAGCCGCTGCAGCTGGCACTCAATCCCGCGACCTGCGTGTTATGGGCGAGTGTAATTTTGCCATGTTTTCTCATGACCAACAATCGCATAAGTAGAAAAAAATACTTTCGATACCATAGCCATGAATTTTCGCCGACAAAGAAACAAAGACTGTGGTAAAAGCATGAAGCAACAATCATGTGTCAGTTATTTTTCTTCCACAACTCGATTTATGAGCACATTGTATCAAAAGCCTCTGTTGTATTGAGAAGTTTCTCCTCAAAAATAGTGCTGGCACTTCTTCCCACAATGAGGCATCGAAGCACCAGTTTTGGAAAATATTGCAAATGGTCAAGAAACCACTTCGCAGACTAACATGACAAGACCATGACTTTCCAAATACAGGTAAATGCTCAGTCACAATTTCTGAGGCAGCCCGATGGCTTCAGTGTGTCCATCTGTACTGTCGTTTGTCTGCCTTTAGGCAAGTTTTTGTATATCGTCTGCCGAGAAAACAAAGAAACATTAGAAACAATTCACTTCTTCTAGCATGCCCCATGTAAGGCAACTTGACTTTCTTGGTTTCATGAAGTAGCAGTCTTTAAAGCATGCTAACAGCTGCTGCTTTATGTATGTACATCTCATACCCAATTAGCAGGCTCCAAAATAATGCCCAGTCTTTGTTAAGCAAGAAAAAAACAGAAATAACATTTTACACTAGACATCAGTTGATTAACAATCAGTTAAGCATCATTCTTAATAACCTAGTGAGGGAAAATAAAAACGTTGTCTTATGTGGTGATTTTATTATAAACATTATTGATCCTGATAGTGCATCGTGCTTAGAATATATGAACTGTTTATACTGCTATGGCTTTACGTCGCATATCTCAGCACCAACTAGAAACGATTTACTAGGTTCGAATAACCTAATAGATCATATTATCTCCAACATTTACACTGAACACGATGCATGTGTAATAGACCATAGCATTACAGACCATAATCCCGTATTTTTTCTGGGCTCCGAACATACCAAGGCCAGTAACATCTTTACGAAACGCCGATTCGACGCGGACAAGTTTGTGCAAATAATTAGCACAGTAGACTGGACATCGTTGACTAATCTAGACTGCGCAGAAAAGGCTTTTGAGTCTTTCTCAGAAGTAATAGCTTCAGGTATAGATGCATGAACCACTTCCGCTACTGTCACGAAGTGATACTGTTCCCCTAGAAATCCATAGATAAGCAACTCGTTGTTGAAGGCCATTAATAAAAAGAATAACCTTCATAAGAAACCAAAGTCGCAGCCTTATATTCTCGCATTAAAATGCCGCTTTCACTAATACTCAGCAACATTATCTTTCTTACTTAGGCGTGCTAAGTGCAATTCCTACCGGAATGTCATTGTAAAAAAACACAGGTAACACGAGACGCTGCTGGGAAATCATTAAGAAATTTTTGAATAGCAGAAATTGCTCAGAGCCCACAATGAAAATAAAGTAAGGCAACGAATTGTATACCGACCCTGTAAGAGTGGCCGCCACGTTCAGTGAGCATTTCTGCGCATCTGCGGATACGCAGCAATCACCAGGTCATTTGCGCAATATACCACAGTGTACTCACTCTTTTTATCTTCATTCCACGTCTGCAGATGAAGTCCTTCAGGTCATCACAACACCAAAGACCACAAGTACTGGTTTAAATAATATTACTCCTTTTAAATAAAACTAGTTTCAAACTTATTATCCCCACCTTTGGCAGTAATTATTAACAAGCTGTTTTCAGCGGGTGTGCTTCCGAGATGCCTTAAGGCTGGTAAAATAGTTGCAGTTTCTAAGAAGGGTGATAAGACTTTTGTACAGAATTATAGGCCAATCTGTATCCTGCCTTTCTTCGGTAAGGTAATTGAAAAGTTATTCCACATTAGATTATTGCGTTATCTGAGAAAGTTTAATCTCTTATCTCTGCAACAATGCGGATTCCGTCAAGGACATTCAACTGAGCTGGCACTAATTACCCTAATGAAGGAAATTAAACAAGCTATTGAAAGAGGGTGACTTGTGGAATCTGTGTTTATCGATTTGACGAAGGCTTTTGACACTATAAATCATTACGTTCTACTTGCTAAACTTGAATCATTTGGTATGTCTGGTCCGCCACTAAGTTTTATTAAGAGCTACCTTAGTAACCGGTATCAAATGGTTCATGTTAATGGACATCTTTCAACGCCCAAGTTAATTAACGTTGGTGTTCCACTGGGATCAATTTTAGGCCCACTTTTATTTTTGATGTTTATTAATGATCTACCTACCATTCTTACAAGAACCAAGTGCATACTTTACGCTGACGACACAACCATCTTTCAGTCATCTCAATCAGTTTCTTCACTCTGATCTGACCTCAACACAGATTTACATAACATAACTTTATGGTGCCAGGCCAATTATCTTCAGATCAATGCTACTGAAACCGTGTTTATGTTGTTCCATTTCCCACGGATTTCACTTGACATACAACCTTCCCTTCACGTTGGTAATACCGTCATAAACATTTCCAGTGAAGCGCGGTTTCTTGGCGTCATCTTAGATAGCGGACTAAAATTTTATAAACATGCAGCATCACTCGTTAAAAAGATTGCATTTGGTATTCACGGTATCATCAAGACACGAACTTATTTTCCGCCTCACATCATACGTACTTTGCATTTTGCTTATATTCATAGCCATATTTCGTATTGCGTATCATCTTGGGCCAACCCATATTTCACGCATATCGAATGTTTGCAGCGACTTCAGAGACAAGCAGTTAGGTAAATGACTTTCAGCCCATTTTACTTCTCCTGCAGCTCGTAGTTTCCTCAGCTTAACATGCTCCCATTGAGACAATTATTTTGTCATAGAATGTCCATTGTCGCCTTTAGACTCATCACGCATGACATTTTTATTGCACGCACTGATCATCGTCACTTAACTAATGGTAACATCCCCCGGTTTTCTCAGTGCAATAATCTTCTTTTGCCGGCCGTAAGGAAAAACTACGGCAAGTTCTCAACCTTATTTACTAGCATAGCCATTTGGAATTCATTGCCCTCCGAATCGAAATCATCGCATAACATCCATATTTTCACTTCGCGTAGTAGGAAATATTACGTTCAGGAATTAATCAACTCATCCGATTTGTGTAATTAACTGTTAATAGCTCTCCACAGTTTTGTGCTAATTTACTACTTCAATTTGCCTTTGTATAATTGATCACACTGATAATGAAACGTGTTATATTCGTCACGTAGAGTTCAATAATATTGTTTTTTGTCTTCACTTGCTTTTGACCATTTCCTTGTTCTTTTTCAATAGTGAGTATTACCATTATGTTGTGTATTGATTGTATTTGTATTGTTAATCAAGATTATTCATTATTACTCACAAGTCCGTATAGTATTGCTGTAATTTTTGTAATTACCCCATCCATGTAGCCATAGGAGGTCCCCCGTCAGTTTCTCTGAAACTTTGGGACCTTCTGCTGTAATAACGCTAACCATGTAACTCAACTGAACTATTTAATAAACTTGACTTGACTTGACTTGACTTGACATAAATTTCACTTCTTGATACTCACTCAGTTACCTATTTTTCTTACGCATTATACGCATATATTTTGAAAAGACTGGGCGTGCAAACATGACCGCCGGTGAGTGAGGACACTTCAAATGCTAACTAACAATGAGAAGGCAGCCTAACGGAACATATAACACAGTTAACCAGAGGCCGGTTAATAAACCTCTCTTTATATCACAACGATAATGCATGCCAACATTCGAATCATGCAGTGTCGTACAAGCACAGAATTGAAGACATGCATCTAATGGTTGATGCTTGGCATAGCAAAATGTGGTAGTGCATGTGTGAGCCAACCATTGAATAACTCAACGAAGAAATCAAATGCTGAGCAGTTATCTCTCACATAGACCAACAGGCATGCCATTCCGATCGATTTCTCCACTTGCCTTGTTTCGTTTCTAGCCTAATGTCAACTTTTCCAGTTGGTGTTTGCCGTGTCTCGACTATTCTCTCGAGTTCATGTTCGCATGCCATGCCTTTTTAACATCATGGAAGACAGTGCTGCTTGCGGTCATTGCGGCAGCGTTGAAACTATAGAGCACGTTCTCTGTCACTGCCCTCGTTACAGCGTGCAAAGACGGTAACTAGCTGCTGCTTTAGCTTGCCTTGATGACAGACCTATGTCTGAACAATCGGTGCTTGAAAGGCGACATAATTTGTGTGCTCACAGAAAATCAGTGAAGGTCTTACTGAACTTTTCGGTGGCAGTGGCCTATTTTATAGACTATAGAACACCAGCCCCCCCTTTTTTTTGCGCACGTCTATTTCCCCCTTCGCTTTCTTTCCCATCTTTCTTCCCCATTCCTCCTTTCCCTAGTGCAGGGTAGCAAATCGAATGCTCCTGCAGACCCGCAGGTCGCGGGTTCGATTCCCGGCTGCGGTGGCTGCATTTCCGATGGAGGCGGAAATGTTAGAGGCCCGTGTACTCAGATTTGGGTGCACATTAAAGAACCCCAGGTGGTCAAAATTTCCGGAGCCCTTCACTACGGCGTCTTTCATAATCAAATGGTGGTTTTGGGACGTTAAACTCCACAAATCAATCAAATCGGATGCTCCATTTTATGGTTAACCTCCCTGCCATTTCTCATTTTATTCTCTCTCTCTCTCTGAATACCAACCTACTAAGCAGCTCACTTCTCCTATTTGAAATATGTATACAAACTAGAATTACCACTTTGTTCACTTGATGTAACAATACTAATGGCGTTCTGAATGTGAATTTCAATGCAAGAGCACTTAGGCTTTTAGCAATTTCGCCTCCTTCAAAAGTGCAACTGCTGCCCTAAAGATCAAATGCACACGGTGCGAGGGTTGTTCACATTGTAGCACAGCTGTAAGCAACGTAAGACAAACTTTAAGGCTATAAAAAGAGTTCTGAGTTAAAGCAAGACACGCAACTAGCAAAGAGCCACATAGTATTCGGACTTGAAACTATTTTTGTAACCTAGAATGCTGTGGCACCAACCATGCACCTCGACAACTGTGCAGCTTTTCAGTCTGAACGTAATTTAAGTAGAGTCAAAATTGATATCCACAGATTGCTCTGAAGAGAGCATCTAGGTTCCCAAAAAGTGAAAGCCAAAAGACAAAAAAAAGCTTCACAACTATTAAAATAATAAACACTTAGTATCCAAGACGCCCAAACCACTGTTTTAGATGCACTGGTTGATTAGGTATTAGGTAAGCAAAGCAGCAAAGCAATGAATTGCAATCTATGTAGCTGCAAAAGCGGAGAAAGGAGGTGGCTCTAGTGACATGAAAAATCCATGAAAGTAATATCAACGGGAAAAGCTTGGTAGATGTTGAATTCACAACAAAAGCGAATTTCCGCTACGCCGGTACTTAACGCTTGTAAATAGACTGGCGACTGCATAGGTCGGAATGCGAAGTGCAGTATGAAATATCTTTTTTTTTAAATTACATACTCAGACAAAGTGAGAATTTAGCTTCATCGAACATTTCGTGTCCCGCAAACTTTTGCTCTTGATGATATATATTGAATATACAGCATGTTTCGTATAATGTACACATAAGTATTGACAGAAGCTGCAGACAATTTCAGAGATGAGCATTGCAAAATATAAACCAACAAACCCATGCAGTGCATAAATTGACCATTAATATTTGAAATGAAAAAGCTACTAAACAACCCCACTGTTTCAAATTTCTGATAACTGCAAAATTGTAAAATGCGAGCCCGTTGCCAGAAATTCTGTGTTCACTTGATGAAATGATGAAGTCACAGGGAATAAAACACACATTGTAGCTGTTTGCAGTTTGTCACTCGGCTTCTCCATCATTCTCATCGTGAAGAGGGGTACGCATGCGTTGCCATCATGACCACAATCACATGGCAACAAAGCATGACATCAGTGATTGTGCAAACAACATGCCGCCATGAACTAAGCCATGCCTTGTTGATGTGCCGCTGTGCTACATCGGCATGGTGAGGAAGTACTGTGCAAGGCTTAGGTGAGATAAACAAATATGCAGCACACCTCGCAATGACACATTCTATACGGCGTAATTTTAAGGCCAAAACACTATTTTATATTGCATAGAGAACCAACCGACAGTCAGTGCAAAAGCAGATCACTTCGCTAGCGAAGAGTACAACCTGCTTAGGCCTGAAGGGGTCACTCTAATTGTTTTGGAAATGAAGTTTCTGTGATACACAATGCGATTGCTGCAGCACTCTGTATGCATTAGCGACATGGTCTGGGTGGTGTTAAAAAAGAAAGACAGAGCCAAAGCTGCACTTTGAGAGAATGTAAACACACTGTGCAGGAAATCCCTTTTGCAGCCATATCCCTATAAGCTATAAACTGACAATTACATGCTCACTCTATGCAACATAGGAATGTCTCACACCTTTGCAAGAACTTCACTGTGGTGGCTGCACTGTCTGTGCAGACCAGAAGCAGCCGGCCCGTGGCTCTCAGGATTCTGATTCGTTCGTTGAAAAGAACTTGTGGCGCACATCCTTGTAGCACTGCTTTTTGGAGGTGATTCCTGCGATAACAAAAATAGCACAACACAATTATTCTCTGTAAACAATCACACGAAATTCACAATGGTGCCTTTCAGAAAATTTCCAGCTTTAGACTGAACCATGGCAATACTCTCTTCTGTTTAATTGAGCAAGTTATTGCTTTCCATGGCCTGGTTTCTTGTTTTCACCCATGAGACAATCCAGCAGAATTCAAGCTTTGATTGGGGAGGAAGCAGATGGAAAGCATAGATTATTTATACAATATAGAAATAATAGAATAATTTTGCAACATATAAAATGATATTTCTTGTAATGTCCCACCACTAAAACATGAGTGAGCAAGCTGTGACATTGGGGCATCGCAAATTATTGAAGTTTCTAGAAAATTTAATTAGCTGCAAGTGCCTGCTTAATGTACTCGAGTGCATTTACCAAACCTGTGTAATGTTACTGACAGACAGAGAAAACCCAGTTCTCACTTATCTGGCTCCATCACAACATCAGGTTGCTTCACATAAGGTTTCCTGGTATGGAAGATGCAGAGGCATGAACTTTGTGGCTATGTCGTACCACAGTGAACATGATCGACATCTGCTCCGACAAAATGAGCAGCTGAAAAATGCTCCAATGTGCAATCAGCTGCAACAATGCAGTATTGCTAGCTACTAGTCGCTTCACCGTACACCCACAACAAAGTTTGGCACCAGCAAGGTTTCGCAGTGTATACAAGCATCTGAACACAGTATTCAAAGCCACCAACTGCATTCTCTATTTTTATATCTAGATGCATACAACGTGCACAGAGTAGCCAATACTTGCGCCAAGTAGAAGAGTCCACTTTAGCTATTCTATAAGATTCGTAGTCAAGAATCAGGCACACCACTGAAGCCTGTTGTCTAGCATCATAGGTGAAAGTGTGCTTGCAAACGTAAACAGAAAAATTAGCAGTTGACCATGAAAATAGTAAAAACTAGGTTTATGTTTGGCAGAAACCAATCGCATACAGTAAAGACAGTCTAAGACATTGCAATGATAAGGTTGTAAAGTTCAATGTGGCTCACTATTCTTCCCACTGTTCATGCATTTACAAGAAAGATAGCAATGCTTGCTGCAAGAAACAATATGGTTTTACAGTTTTTGCGAAATTTCACTTGCCAGTGCCCCATTCTACAGAACGGCAACACTTTGCGAAACGAAGTCACGTTTCCAGACGAAACGCACTCACCATGGTGACAAATAGATGGAGTACACTTTTACAGTGAGATGCATTGGAACAAAAACTATGATAACAATAATTTCTTATTATAGCTAGAAAGAGCCTTTCTACTGTTGTTTGTTTGAAGCCATTTCGTCCCAGTGGGAGGCCACATAATAATGAGCGCAAAAACACAGTGACTGGTTGTGCAGAAATTTTCAACTATGCTCATTCATGAAAATCATTGCACTTCTCCCTGAAATAAAGGTTGCACATTATTAACACTTTGACATGAATAATGTTAGGTTGGTAGGTAGCATACATCTTGATGTTACTCAGTATACCCTCATTAATTTTGCAATATTTTCACACCAACATGGCTAGCCTAAAGCAACATTCTTCTTCCTAAAATGGAACTTCGTACATTACCTTTGAGTAAGCCACAGATGCTGAATAAGCACCTCTTATAGGATGCGTGGCTCACCACGTGGCCAGCAGTGCACAGTTCGTTAGGGCACTTCTGTTTGCTACCTGCAGTACGCAGCGAAAAACTTAGGCATTCAAAAAAAAAGCAAGTATGGCAGCAGCATTTCGTCCTTTGTAGATAGGGGGAGGGGTAGTTCAGCATTGTTCTTCATAAGCTACCCACACATGCATTGACTGTTTTAGTTTGGTGCATAAACAGTAAAAAAGAGTGAAAATGGTTTGAGGAGATAAGCGGCCGGATTTTTGTAATCCTCCAAAGAAGGAAGAAACACTCACTTGGGATTTTGCAGTATAGATTCTGTGCCATCTATAAAAAAGTATGCAAAGTGCTGAATTTCACTAACACTTGCACACTAATAGGACAATGTAAAACGACAACGTATTGCACTCACTTCGCTGTCCTGCTGGTGCTTTCGAAATTTCCTGAAGTTAGACAGACAGCAAAGTGGCCTGGCCAAATTTAAGCATACCAAATCCAACAAGCACCGCTGGCTTCACCTCCAAGTAACGGCACGAAATGAAGTCATTTAATAGTGGCATGTGTCTAATGCTAAGTACCTAAGCGTTTGAATAAAAAATACAAATATATCTTTCAGTCTCATCTTTGATCTGAATTGTTATTTCTTCCTTGTGTCACCTCTTCTCTGATGCTGGGTATTAAGATAAAGACAAAATATTTTTAAAATTTAGTAATACATTATGTTTACCAGCAACAGTCATACTACACATTACCAAGTAGTGCTAGTGATATCACTGCAAACATTCAGAGCAATGACAACGGCATATCTCAGAGACCTTCAAAGTCTTTCATTGAGCTGCAGTTAATGGCTTCAGTCGCTAAATGAACTTTGAACCCCTTTTTTTCAGAAACCGAGTGAGCTGCTTTTCTTCAAAAACTAGCGGGCGCAAGATGCAGACATTGACGAAAGTAGATATAGCCCCAGTAACGGAGACTATACCGCTCGAAGTTGATGTGCCGGCACTTTTGCCAAACCGAACACAGCGAAGGCAGCTTCTTCGTCCGTTTTCGCCCTATGAGCTTGGAAAGCGCCCGTGCGAAGGCGCTGTGCATTCCTCGGGGTTGCTCTAATCAGGCGCCCTCTTCCTTATGGTGTTTTCGTGTTGTTCTTTTTTATACATTTTTTTCTGATAGCCAAACAGCGAGAGCCGCGATACGCCGCAGCAATGGTCACTGGTGCCCAACTGAGACGAGAAAATTGCTAACGGTCATTGCGAAATAAGCGAGAGCCAAAAGGACAACAAGCTGGACGTAACCTAAGCAACTACAGCCGTCACAAGACCTGCAAACGCTAAAATAAACGCTGCCGGCAGAATATGCCACACTAATATCCATAAGTGCATTATTGCAATCAGATACAGCCAAGCTGTCACACTGCTGCTAATCAAAGTGGCGTGTTCCGTGTAAATACACGGAGCACGCCAACTGAGCTTCAGTCGTGTCGCCTGATGACGCAACTGCAATGAAAAGGATGGGATGCACAGTTTTGTTGGTTACTCCCCCAGGACGTAGAGAAAGTTTCGTCAACTATAACGCAATGCGTACTGTAACACGACACGTGACAGCAGCTATCAAGCCCACACCACTAAACCCCTGGTAACCAACTTCACGGTCAGGGGCATGCGACCCCGTTGCACAGAATTCTACGCCATAGTCGTGCGTGCGAAAAAAAAGCCGCTTTCGAGCAAGCCCCTGTGCGACTTCGAAGCAGTGTAAACATTCAAGGCATGAGCATTTTGTCGGCAGTCGAACAGGCCGAAGGTGAGGAAATTTCATGAGAGCCGTAAAATAGGACTGACCTGATAGCGAAATCTACAAAACTTGCTCGCTGGTCAGCTTGGCGGGAAAGCTTTGACACAATCGTGAATCAAAGCAGTGAAGTTAAAGACAGCTTGCGTGAACTTCTGGTGGCATATTGTTCGACTTCACGCAAACACAAGTTAGCCGATCAGGATAGGACAACGAATACACGTCTTGGTGTCGCAAATTGTCGTTGAACATGGTCGTTTCTAACGAGAGGAGATGCAGATACTCCAACAGCAATTTTGGTTCCACACAGACACAGTGTTTGCAAAAAAAAGTGAGCTGTACTATCTCGTTGCCGTAAACTCCAGTACGTGCGTTGTAATAGAGATGCGGACAGTTAGAAAAAACTTGGGAAGCAATGCAGGTATACAAGAATACATTGAAATAGTATTGCAAAAAGCATAACATTATTCTTACATGATGTGCCAGTGCTTTAATAAGCTGTATGGGCTGAGATGACTTTGGTATTTGTTTGTCAAGGACCTAGCGTACACTTCAGGGCAACAAAATCTTCAAAAAAACCAAATTTCGTTAACCGTGTTCCCTAGTTCCTGTGGTTATTGTAAGCTTTTAGTGCCAATACTAAACGCCAAGAAAACTAAAGAGTATTGCCATGTTCGGAAAAGATAATAATAAGTTAACGTACTCATGAGTCAACTCACTCAGAATGACTGAACCACGAGTCTCTGAGTGACCAGCTGAGTATAAATTGGCGAGTTTGAGTCCAAGTGAGTCTGGTTGAGGAAAGTCTTGGGAAGTGTGAGTTCGAGTATTTTTGGTTGAAGAAAGTTTTTACTCCATGCCCCAAGCCCTAAATATATTTCTTGACTCCACCAGAACACATTAGACCAGGACACCTCCAACAAAAACTCATCTTACCAGAACATGCTCGACAAAAATGCTTCCCAGCAGAACGCACCATACTGGGTCGTCGTTCCAACCAGTACACACCACAATGGGTCAATTGTGCCACCAGAACACTAGAACGCACCAGATCGGGAAGATTTTTCACCAGAACACAGGACACCAGGCTGGTGTAATCTTCAGAGCACAAGTTTGTTCTAGTGCATTTGGCAGATCACACCAGAACACACCACACACACTCGTGGGTTTTAACTGCGAAGCATTTCTTAGCGAACTTTGGCGACTTTGAGCGTATCTATCTAGTTCTTTTTGGTGTTATTTCCTCGCATTTTTTTGCGCAGGCTTGGGTGTGCTTGGTTTTTTTCGACGCCTTTACATCAGGCATATTTTTTTGTTTCTGGTTGCCAGATAATATGATTGCAATAATCGTTATTTACATCATCAAAAATGTTCATGCCTGCACGTGTGGCGAATGAAATGTTCTGTGGATGTCCTCTAAGAGCCTATATACTAAGAATGCTTCATGAAAAGAAACTTATTTGTGATGTGGAGCTCTTTCTGTCTCTTCTCGTTCTTCTCATTGGCAATATCGCACCACGTATTTCAACCTAATATGTACCTCCTAGCCCAACATATCGTACTGTTAAGCTTCATTTCTTTTACAAGGGGCCCTTTCTAGTCTGTTTTACCTTCCACTCAGGCTCAGCATTACGTGCATTTGATTGTTTGTGCTTCCTGTCATGCTTGGTTTACTGGTTATTGCTTAAAAAAAGCACTAATACCCAACGGCGTCATATTGTTTTTGGTTCTGTTCAACCCTCGTTTTGCCACGCTAAACACATATGCAAAGTCGGAACTTTGGAGGCAAGAACGCCTGTACCATGACCTGCTACGGCTGTGGTGTTTCTCCAGGTTCCCAAGAGTAGCGACACCACGGACCCGAGCTAACGGGGGAATTTTGACTCCCTCCCACGCCTAGCCGTGCGTGGCTTTGCCGTGCCCGGGGAAAAGGGGATCCAGGGGGTTGAGCTGACGCTGGGTGATTGGACCTTTAAGGCCCCCTGGCAGAGGCAACACACCCCTTTGGCCCCGGCTTCACGTAGACGGCCCCCCTGGGCTGACCCACCCAGGGGAAATCGCAAGTCGCCTTTTCCTATATCTCTCTCCCTACATCTTCGTCTTTATCTCTTACTATTTATCTGTCCTGTCTTCTACTCTCTTCCGTTTACTTCGAAACTTCCTGGCGGCTAGGGTTAACCCTGTGCAAGTAGCCTTCCTTTGTCTAGGCGCATTGGGTTATAGTGGCGTTATACGGCTGGCATCTGCAGGTTTCAGCATACGCAAACTTGTAGCGTCCCCTCGTTGGGCTCCGTGGTGAATGGCCGCCAACGCTGCTGAACAAAAATAAGACAGGCATGCATAGAGCATTCCCCCTACTGTCTGATCGTACCGGCCTAAATCGGGTACGCACCGATGATATAATTTCTTCAACCAGCCAAAAGAAACATAATCTCACTTTCATGTTATCCACTGTGAAAAAACGGAAAAGCAAGCCAGGACCGTCTCTCCTTTCCTAGATTCTAGATGTCTTCCTGAAACTCTTGGCACAGGATACAAGGTAACCAAAATGGCTAGTGGAGACCTTCTCCTCGAAATCCGTGACAAAGAACAATTTGAAAAGCTAGACCGTCTTTCAGATTTCGGTGGCATACCAATAACCATAACACCACATAGATCAATGAACACAACTCGCGGAGTGGTATCTGACATGGACTTACTTGATTTGACTGACACAACTTTTGGAGGGGTGGAAGAGCCAAAATGTCACTAATGTACAGAGAATCATCATCAGAAGAGATAATAAGGAAAGACCGACAAAACACTTAATACTGACGTTTGCATCCAGTAAACTACCGGAATCTATTCAAACAGGGTACACGAAGACATCTATCAGGCCGTACATACCAAACCCTCGTCGTTCCTTCCAATGCCAGAGGTATGGCCATGGCTCTTAAACCTGTCATGGTCGCCAGACTTGTGCACAATGTAGAGTCTTAGGCCACGTGTCTGAGAACTGCAAACGACCGCCACACTGTGTAAACTGCGAAGGAAACCATGGCGCATATTCACGCTCTTGCACATACTGGAAAAAAGAAAAAGAAATAATAACGTTGCAGGTGAAGGAGAACATTACTTTTAAGGAAGCACGGCGAAGAGTCGCTCTATTCTATGGACCTACATACGCTGATGCGGCGTGTGAGGGGGCAGCACCGCACCAGCCCTCGCCACTCCTTCGGCCTGCTCATACCAAGCCAGTGGTTGTGGCACCTGCCCCCAAGGCGGCTGTAGCCCAGACTACACTGCCTACTCCCAAACAGAGACCGGAGACTAAAGAGTCCTCGGGTCTCAAGGCCACACCTCACCAGGCGAGGCCCGAAATTCTAACTAACAGCCCGCACGTACGGGAATCCAGTGCCTCCGAGGAGGCAATGAATACGTCGGTACCCTTGGTGCTGAAAGAGCGGCGTGGCTCCTTGTAGCGCGCCAAGAAAACAAAAAGCAGATAACAGGGCCTGGTGACGGCCCTGTTAAGTGAACTCAAACTTCCTGTCTAAACAGCCACTCGCTTTTCGTACACACAGCACTATTTTACATTCACCATGAACACTAAAATTATACAATAGAACGTCAGGGGCCTTCTCAGAAACCTTGACGACATCCAAGAACTCTTACACGAACACTCACCAAAAGCGCTGTGTGTACAAGAAACACACCTTAATTCAAAACACACAAATGTTCTTCGTAGATACGTTATTTTCCGAAAGGACCGTGTTGATGCCATGACATCATCCGGAGGTGTTTATTTATTTATTTATTTATTTTATTTTCCTCAAGGGTCCCTAACAGAAGGGACATTGCATGAGGGGTGGGCATACAAGAAGAGAGGGGGGGTGGTAACAGGTACGTTTGTTTGAGGACTCTGGATGAAAACATTTTTCAGTGACAAAAGGTACCACTTAAAGGTTTCGAAACATTGCTAAGTACACAAAATATACATACATGCCATACTAGGAAGATGACACTAGAAACCATTATACAAAAAATAGCATGGCAGGTCACAGTTCAGTTAGCTATTACAGTTCAGTAATGGTTGTCAGGGAATTTTTAAAGGCTTCTGCATCCTGAATGCTAACAATGGTATCCGGTAGGGCGTTCCATTCCTTAGCTGTCCGAATGAAGAAAGATTCTGCAAATGTGGTAGTTTTGGGACGAGGGTAATGTACTTGCATAGTGTTGCAACAACGCTCAGAGAAATGGGGGCGTTGGGTGACGTAAATGCTGGGTGGGGATGCGTGATAGAATTTGTGGAATAATGCGAGCATAGTGAATCAAGGAATTGCATGCACACACTTACAACTCCAAACATCCCTTGAGGCAGTTGCTGTTCGAGCAGTTCTTTTTGATAAACTGATCACAATCTGCACTATTCACATTCCTCCTAGCTATCAGCTGCAAAAACGTGATTTTACACTCTCTAATTGATGAACTTCCGGAGCCTTATGTTCTCTTTGGAGACTTTAATGCGCATAGCAGGCTATGGGGTGATTCTCGGTATGACGCACGAGGTTGACTGATTGAACAGTTCCTTCTCTCGTCGAGCGCGTGTCTCCTAAATTGAAAAGAACCAACCTATTATAATCTCGCTAATAACACCTACTCCTCCACAGACGTAAGCATAGTATCTCCATCTCTTGTGCCTCTACTCCAGTGGAACGTCGTCAGTATTCTGTACGCAAGTGACCACTTCCCCGTACTTTTGAGCGCAACTATAGTAACTGAGTGCCCACCACGTGTTCCCAAGTGGCTCATAAATAGAGCAGACTGGGAACAGTTTTATACCATCACTCGTCTAGGTTGGAATTACATATGTACTTTGAACATTGATGTTGCTGTCAACTACTTCACAGCATTTTTGATTGATGCTGCAACGAAATGCTTCCCACAAACAAATGGACACTTTAGAAAACGGCGTGTGCCATGGTGGAACTCTGAATGCCGAAACGCGCGCAAACAGCAAAACAGAGCTTGGAGGCTGCTTCGGAACTCACCGACAGCCAAAAGTCTTGACACCTTCAAGAAAATAAAGTCTCAAGGCAGGAGAACGCGTCGGCAGGCTAGAAGAGAAACCTGGCAGAAGTTTTTGTCAGGGATCAAGTCATACACACAGGAGGCTAAAGTCTGAAACATGGTCGGCAGGATAGCAGGAAAACAAGTACACACACTTCCACTCGTAAACACTCATGGTGATACCTTTGAAAATCAGGCAAACTTCCTCGGTGCACACTTCGAACAGGTGTCCAGCTCATCCCACTATACTGACACTTTCCAAAAATACAGAACAAGAATAGAAAAGCAGAAACTCGAACACAAATGCACTAGATACGAGGTGTTGTATTTGTTTCGTTTGTAACGCCAGCAAAACCAGCTGCGCGCGCACCATTTCGTTTGGGCCCTGTGCGCCTTCATTCTCCTTTCTTCCTCCCTTCACCCTCTCCTAATGCCAATGTATATAACCACGCTGCGGACAATAAACGCTGTTCGTTGACTGCCCGTCCATCGTCCTTGCTGCTTAGCTGCACGCGCCAGAGTTACGACAGTGGCGACGAGCCCGGAAACCACCAATGCTGCCGTGAAAGTTGGATCCGACGGCCTGCTGCAACAAGTACCGGCGACCATGACCAGCCTCCAGCTCCCAGTGTTCGACGGCACAAGAGATAAGTGGAAACCATATCTTGTTCGGGCTGAAGCGTATTTTGAAGCAAATGCCATTACTGACTCCAAAAGGCAGAGAGCACATCTGGTGGCAGCACTCAGCACGCAGACTGTGCAAGTGCTAACGGGGCTAATTGCACCTCGGACGCCGAATTCCCTTACTTACGCCGAAGCGGTCGCAGCATTAAATGACTACTACGATTCCAAGCGTCACGAGATTGCAGAAAGCGACAAGTTTTTCACCCGTTGCCAAAAAGAAGGGGAGTCGGTGCACGCATTCCTAGTCGAAATACGGCGCATAGCAGAAAAATTGCAACTTTGGAAGTGCGCTGAACCGGATGTTGAGGGATAGGATTGTTTGCGGCGTACGCTCAACTAACTTGCGCAAGCAGTTACTGGCACATAAAGATTTAACCCTCGAGAAGGCTGAATCAATGTCCATTGCAGCCGAGGCAACCGACAGCGATGTAAAAGATATGAGTGCAGAGCCGCCGACTGTGCTAAAAATGCAAGCCCACCATCGCTCGCCCTCTCGAGGTAATCACACACTAGGCGCGTCGCATGACTGCGGCCGATGTGGAAGCACGAAGCACGATGATAACGCCTGTCGCTGCCGATAACGCTGCTATCACTGTGGGCGGCGCGGTCATTTGGCAAAGAAATGCTACAGTGCTCCAACTGATGCAAAGGTGGGAAGGCGGGCAGTGAGTGTAAAGGCACTGACAGTTGAAAGCGCGTCTAGCAACGACGACCTGGATAGCGCACACGTTTGGACGTTGATTTCGGGAAGAAAAAACGGTTTGGAACCACCCATACGCAGCACGTTTCGATGGGGCAACGTAGACCTTGCCATGAAAGTGAATACGAATTCCCCGGTGTGCGTCGTATCGCGCCAAGTGTACGATCGACACCACGCAAAGTGGCCGCGCTTACAACCACCACGAATCAAGCTGTCATGTTACGCGGGACAGCTTCCGGTGTTGGGGGAACTCGAACTCCCAGTGAAGTATAAAAGTGTATCTGTGCCTTGCCCGCTCATCGTGCTTGACTGTGCAGGACCCAGCCTATGTGGCCGCGACCTCATTGCTTTGCTTAACAAGACGGGCGTTCCCATTGGAGACCTGACTGAGCCGGACCCTACAGCAAGCGCCGAGCCAAGTGACCCTATGCTGAACCGACTGCTCGGCGAGTTCGAGGATGTTTTCTCAACAGACCTTGGACTAATCAAGGGTCCACCAGCCAGCCTAAAACTCAAGGAGACAGCGACACCGAAATTCTGTAAGCCCTGATCTCTTCCTTACGCCCTCCGCGATAAGGTCTCTCGTGAAATTGATCGGCTGGTGTCACTTGGTGTTCTATCACCCGTGCAACATGCAGAATGGGCTACACCTATTGTGGTCGTTCTGAAAAAGGACGGGAGTGTGAGGATATGCGGGGACTTTAAGGCTACCCTTAACCCGGCATGTGAGGTGGAGCATTACCCTCTTCCGGTGATAGAGGACGTGTTCGCAAGCTTAAACGGAGGCGAATATTTCAGCATCTTGGATTTAAAAGATGCATACAATCAAGTGCCCCTTGACGAAGCGTCCAGCGGGCTGTGCGTCATTAACACGCACCGAGGGCTTCTCCGGTATAACAGACTTCCGTTTGGAGTAGCTTCCGCACCGGCCATTTTTCAAAGAAAGATTGATGCAGTACTCGGCGGCCTGTCGGGTGTTCAAGCCTACCTTGACGACGTGCTAGTGTCAGAAGGCAAGAGTGATAACGAAGAGCAGCTTAAGAGAGTGTTGGAGCGGTTCCGAGAGCATGGCGTTAAACTATGGATTGACAAATGCAAGCTTCGGCAACCTTCTGTGACTTACCTTGGCCATCGTATAGATCGGCAAGGCCTCCACCCCATTGAAAAGAACGTAGACGCCATCATGCAAGCCCCGCGCCCGCGTAACGTTAGCGAATCGCGCTCGTTCCTTGGCATGCTCACGTTCTACGCACGTTTCTCGCCCAATATGTCGACTGTGCTCAGCCCCTTGTATCAGCTCATGGAAAAACGAGCCCGTTGGGAATGGCGGAAAACCACAGCAGTCAGCGTTCGAGAAAGCAAAAGAAATGTTGAAGAATGCGCAGCTTCTCGTTCATTTTGATCCCAACAGGGAACTGAAGCTAGAATGTGATGATTCCCTGTATGGCGTGGGTGCTGTTTTGTTTCACTCGGCGGGAAATTAGCGCAGACCAATCGGTTTTCGCTCCAGAACGTTAACAAAAGCGGAGCAAAACTACTCTCAGCTGAAGCGAGAAGCCTTGGCACTGATTTTTGGCGTTTCTCGTTTTCGTGACTACCTCCTAGGTTGGCAATTCACCCTGGTAACCGACCATCAGCCACTGCTGGGACTGCTCAAGCCTGACCGCCAAACGCCGCCGATGGCCGCCGCGCGCATTCAACGGTGGGCACTGTTCCTAGGAGGCTACCAGTACAAGCTACAGTACGTTCCGGGGAAACAACTACTGACAGCACATGCCCTCAGCAGACTACCAGCCCCGGCGGCAGCGGAACCAGTAGCCGAAGGGGAGCCTCCCGAGTACGTCCTGTCGTTGGAGGCCCTGGACGAAGGTATAGCGACGACGCACGAGTTGCAGGAGCTCACTGCCAAGGACTCGTTGTTAGCCCGTGTGGCGGAATACATCTTGCATGGCTGGCCTCGAACAAGTGGAATGGCGCCCGACTTGCTGCCCTTTTTTTGATCGCAAAATGGAGCTGTCGATGGCTCACCGGCTAATCTATTGGCGCAACAGAGTCGTCATACTACGGAAGGCGCAGGAAAGGATGTTTCAGCTGCTACATAAACACACCAAGGCTCCTAGTCAATGAAAGCGGTGGCACGGTCACTGTTTTGGTGGCCAGGGATGGACAGGGAGATTCAGGAATTGTCGGCGCAGTGTGTAAGCTGTGTAGAAAACCTGCCCATGCCTGCGGCAGCACCACCGGTGAGTTGGCCGAAAACGGCCGAGAGGTGGTCCCGAATCCACATCGATTTTGCGGGCCCAATAGCCGGCAAAATGATACTTGTGGTGGTAGATGCTCACACGAAGTGGATTGAAGCAATACCTATGATCCATGCGAACACAGCGGCTACTATTCGCTGCTTACGAAGTCTGTTTTGTCGGTTCGGAGTGCCACGCACAATCGTTTCCGATAATCGCACGCAATTTACGAGCCAGGAGTTCGCCACATTTTTAGCAAGAAACAATATTGTGCACTTTAGTACAGCGCCTTTCCATCCTCAGTCGAATGGAGCAGCGGAAAGAGCAGTGCGAACCCTTAAGGAGGGCTTGCGGAAAATGCAAGATGGCTCACTAGAAGATAACATCATGCGCCTGCTATTCCATTACAGGAGGACCCCGCAAAAAGAAGGAAAGTCACCATCGGAGATGCTTCTTGGTTACCAGCTGCGGTCCCGTCTTGACACCTGCCTGCCGCCCAGGGATGAGAACTGGTCGCCGGGTGCTGACGATTGTACCATCTCGCCAGGAAGCAGCGTTTACGTGCGCAACTACGGTGCCGGTAAAAGATGGACGCCTGGACGCGTAAAAGCTGCGTCGGGGTCGAGAATGATAGCAGTGGACACACCAAGAGGGTTAGTGCAGCGTCATATTGACCACGTCTGCCGTCGCCACGAATCGACGCCGGAGTCTGCAACTGCGGGGACGACTGAAGGCGCGGACGCTAAAGCTGAACCTGCCAGCGTGACTACTCCTGTCCCGTCTCCTGCGTTGCAACGCACGTCCAGGCGGAATGAGCAAGAGTGAAGCCCAGAGCTACCGGCCACGGATGGTCAGAGTGAGTTTTCCCCACGAGCTGCTACGGAGCCTCTAGTCGCTACGGACGAACCCTCGCCTGAGAAGGTCCCGCACCAGCCAACACTGAGGCGATCGACAAGAGTTAGGAACCTGGTACAACGGTTCCACTTTCAAGAGGAAAGAAATGTTGTATTTGTTTCGTTTGTAACGCCAGCAAAACCAGCTGCACGCGCACCATTTCGTTTGGGCCCTGTGCGCCTTCATTCTCCCTTTCCCCCCTACCTTCACCCTCTCCTAATGCCAATGTATATAACCACGCTGCGGACAATAAACGCTGTTCGTTGACTGCCAGAACATCGTCCTTGCTGCTTAGCTGCGCGCGCCCGAGTTACGACACGAGGCATATAACCAAGCTTTCAGTCTAGCTGAGCTGCGAACGTCTCTTAACTCCTGCAGTACTTCTGCCTTAAGTTCTGACCATGTGGTGTATGAAATGTTAAAAAACCTACCAATCGAAACACGAAAAACCTTACTTTGTTTGTACAATGCTATCTGGTTTTCTGGCACTATCCCTACCTCCTGGAAAGAGGCTGTTATTATTCCCATTTTGAAAGAGGGCAAGGACCCTTCTTTACCTTCGAGTTATAGGCCTATTGCACTTACAAGCTGCTTGTGCAAAGTCTTCGAAAAAATTATAAACTGCCGACTTGTACATATCCTTGAAACAAACGATTTGCTCAACCAATTTCAGTGCGGGTTTCGAGAAAGTAGATCCACCACAGACCACCTTGGTCGTATCGAGGCACAGATCACAGAGGCCTTCGTCCATAAACAATATTTTCTCTCTGTATTCCTCGATATCGAAAAGGCTTATGATACAACATGGCGTTTTGGAATTCTAAGAAACCTGTTCCACCTTAGCGTGCGCGGAAGAATGTTCCACATAATCGAAAATTACCTGTCAAACCGTACATTCCGTGTCCGAGTGGGCACGGTTCTTTCCCAATTATTTGTCCAGGAAACAGGCGTGCCACAAGGTGGTGTAGTTAGCTGCACACTTTTTCTCATCAAATTGAATTCCTTGCGCTTGTCCATTCCTCGCAATATGTTTTATTGTACATATGTCGATGACGTCCAGCTTGGCTTTAGATCTTTCAATCTGGCAATGTGTGAGCGGCAGGTTCAGTTAGGTTTAAACAAGGTCTCCAAATGGGCAGAGGAAAACGGATTCCGACTGAACCCACTAAAAAGCACGTGTGTCTTGTTCTCCCAAAAGAGAGGCATGCACTCAGAACCCGACATTGAACTGAACGGTCAACGTCTCTCTGTTAATACGCAGCATAAATTCTTAGGATTAATCTTGGACAACAAGTTGACCTTCGTACCGCACATCAAGTATCTAAAAACAAAATGTTTAAAAGCCATGAAAGTTTTAAAAGTGTTGTCACGTACTAGGTGGGGTAGTGACAGGCAATGTCTCATGAACCTATATAGAAGCCTCATTCGTGCCCACTGTTGTGCCGCAGACATGTTCCTCGTTCGGGAGCACGTCTCGCAAGATCGAGCCCTGTTTCGACGAACTGTCTCCCCCCCCCCCCCCTGCCAGCGCCTTCTTCCGTGCAAAAGAACCGTGCAGTTCCGGGGATAACGTCGCTTCCTCCGCCGAACCACTTTGCAGTTCCGGGTATGGCTACGTCTCCCCCTCCGAGCCCGAGAACTGGTCTGAGAGAATGGACCAAAGACACTATTTAAGGCCGAGCCGGCCCCATGTTAGGAGATTTTGCCCCAGCCGACGTTGTCGTGCTGGCCGGCCCTGTACAAACGACAACCTGCTACAGTTAACGCTCCTTTTGTTGCTGTTTTCCAAACGGATTGCCTCCCTGTTTCACCTTCGGGCTAAGGCTTCATCGAAGTCCGCTCGACGGCTCGCCGCTCTTCGCCACCGCTACCATCGCGACAGAGCAAATTCATAACACCGCTTAGATTATGGGGCCGTTGTTTATCAGTCTGTGACCCGAAGTGCTTCGAAGATGCTGGACCCCGTGCACCATTTGGGCATCCGCCTTTCTACGGGTGCTTTTCGCACCAGCCCTGTAGAAAGCCTTTATGTTGAGTCAAATAAGTAGTCGCTTCATCTGCAGAGAACTTACATGTCCTTTGTTTATTTCCTTAAGGTGAAAGCAGACAAGAAGCACCCTTCATACTCTACTATTAATGATTTGTCGAGCTCAATTCTGTTTCAAAACAGGCCTTCGATGAGGCAGCCCTTCTCAGTTCGCCTGAAGAGTCTAGCTGAGGAAACTGGAGTCTCACTTGAACACAGTTTAATGGCTCCTGTAGCATACACGCCACCGTGGCAATGGTAGACTATAGACTCCGATGTGTTTTTTCTAGAACTTACAAAACATGCGCCTATTGCCCGTATCCGAACGTACTTCCTGGAACTTCAACACAAATACACACGTCCTGAGTTCTTTACAGATGCCTCCAAGTCTAACTCCGCTGTGTCCTACGCTGCTGTCGGCCCATCCTTTTCGGATGCTGGCCCTCTACATCCAGGCACAAGTATCTTCACAGCGGAAGCTTATGCGATACTTGTGGCGGCTAAACACATCAAGCAAATACAAATACAGAAAGCAGTAATTTATATGGACTCCCTCAGTGTGGTAACGGCTCTGCACACTCTTAAAAACACAAAAACCCAGTCTTTGTCTCACTTTACTCCATTTTGTGCACACTCTACACACTCAAACAACATGTTGTAGGGTGCTGGGTGCCAGGGCACCGTGAGATTCAAGGCAACGTGGGGCGGATCAGCTCGCTGCATTCATCCACAAAAGCACTGCCCCTACACCCCTATCAATCCCGGCCCTTGATCTTAAGCCGTCTCTCAAACAAAACCTCAGAGTATACTGGCAGAGCAAGTGGGATACACACACACAAAACAAACAACGCGTTATTAAGCCACACGTTGGTCATTGGCTGCCCGTATCGAAATCGCGTCATACAGAGGTATTACTAACGAGACTCAGGATAGGACACACATACGCGACACACACTTATCTTTTGTCTGGTGACGATCCACCAATGTGTGACAGTGTGACAGATGTGGTGAAGCATTAACAATTTTTCACATGTTAATCCAGTGCAAACACTTAGAAACTCTAAGAAAACAACATTTTCCAATACCCTACCGACAACATATACCTTTACACCCTGCAATGTTCGTCGGTAGGGAACCGCTTTTTAGTCATAAATTATTGTTAGCGTTTTAAAAGAAATTCATAGTTTTCATATCATATACCCGGGCATTCCGTAGCAGGACCTCTCCAGAGAGGTTTTTGCTGTGGTGGTTACACAAGAAAGCACTTGCCTCACGGCCCTTGGACGCAAGGGTATGAACGAGTGAGGCACTTGTGCTAATGCCATACATATCCACCATCGTCTTTTATTAGCACCAACTTTTGTCATCTATTCACACCACACAACTTTCACGGCATGGTCATGATTTTATTACTTGTATGTTCTTACCCGCCTTACCGCGAGGAATTTTACGGCCCTTATACAGCCGCTTATCACAATCGTTTTCCATATTTTAGTAAGATGAAGTGGCGCTCTTTGGCCGTGAAATTGCCCTGGCGCCACAAAACATCAAACATCATCATCATCATCAGAGGTTCCCAAGAATAATAGCTGAAGAACAACTGCGGTTCTGTCGTCGCTCAGCAAATAAGACAACGGAGTACCGGTGGCAGTGCTTCTTTGTTCGACTTCCCAAGCTCCAGACCAAGCGACCAACGCCGGACAATTTAAGAGTTCTTGGGAACGTATCTCGTCCTGAGAAGGTTACTTTGGTGCTCAAGAATGGACCAAAGGTCAGCGTTGTTCCTAAGGTATCAGCCCACGAATGGCTTGCCCTGATCCGATTCATTTGCCGCAGTGCTGACGAGGAAAATCGCGAGCGCTGCCTGCTTGAGGGTGTGGACTCACTTTTGCAGAACCTTACAAATGACCATGCCAAGTTGACCACAGGCGCAGTTGTCTCGTACTTCAAGGAGCACAAACTTTCCCTTCTTGAGGCAGACAAAAAAGGCGGATTTCTGGTGTTGTTTACTTCCAGTTTCCAGAACAAAGCCAATTCTGCTATTATGAAGAATTTAGAGCCTACAACTGTAAAAGCGTCAAAGGTAAAAAGTCGTGCTGTTGAATTGTGCAGGAGGTTTATATTGAGCCAAACGGTCCAAATCAGTTTTTGAATGCAAGAAAACTTCCTTGGAAGTGTTTTCAAATAAAAATGCACAAAGTTAACATGCCGTTTAGGTCAATTGTGATAGAAAAATGGTACTTGGTAGCTCCAAGTGAGTCGCTGTCTGTTGAAAAAACTAAATACATTAGCGTTTTTAGATCCTTTCACAACAAAAAGCTCCTGTGACGTCATAGATTTTTTGAAAAGCAGAAGTGACATCAGTCATCTTTTTTTTTTATTGACGTTGAGGATCTTTTTTATTCAGTGCCTAATAATGAACTTTTATCCTGTGCAAGGAACTGTATCTAGGAACATTGGGGCACAACGTTTATCAATACTTCTGGCGTATCTATTTCTAACTTCATGTCACTTTTATAATTTTACCTTCGTAGCACCTTTGTATCTTTTATTAATGGCATGTTTATTCAAAGAAAGGGCATTTGTATTGGCTCTTGCGTTGCACCTGTTCTTTGTAACATTTTTTGGCGTCTATTGATTATGCTTTAGCAAATGCTGTTGATCCACGAAAGCCCCTGATTTTTTTAATATGTGGACAATTGCTTTGTGGTGTCAACTTCTACTAACCCTGTAACGCACTCTAGTAAGGTAGATTTGGTTTTGAACGTGTTACGACAACAATCAAAAAGGTTGATTTTACCCATGATTTGCCCATTGACGAAAGCTTGCAGTTTTTAGATATTAACCTGACTCTGGGCGAGGGTCATGTCTTTTTGGAAGTTCAGCCCTAGAACAAGAAAAGGACTTCCTTCATATGATTCTGCACATTCAAAAGTGGTGAATACATCTAAAGCTGCTATGTGTTTTCTTTCTGCACTGTCCAAGGCATGCTAGCACACAGTGTGTGATAGTTTTTCTTGTCAGTTATCGCGGCTCACTGCAGCCGGGTTTACTTATGTGGTCCTAGTCAGTGTGTTGGAAACGTTGCTTTGGAGGCTGAAAGGGGAACGCAGGAGGCTACAGCCATTGCAAGGACAGGGGAAAAGACCGCATGTTGTGTAATACATGCACAAAATGTCCCACAACCAGAAAAAGGTTGCAAATCTGCACCATGTACCGGTGATCTTCTCTTCTCCGAATGAGCTTTCAAGGCTCTGTGCCTACATTTCTTCAAGAGGTGCCAAGGCGGTGTGTGACAAGAAGCATGCAAAGCCCTTCCAGCGTTGCGCCGTGGGCACTGTTTATGAAATTCGCCTGAGCTGTGGCAAGGTCTATATAGGCCAGGGAAAGCGCTGTACATATGACCATTTAAGGGAGCGTCCTATATCAATTAGAAATGAAACCGGGTCACATTTGCCCTTCCACTGTGCTTCGTGGGGCTGCACACCGCATTTCTATCAAACGCGACTACTTGGAAGGAGCCGGGATGCGCTGGCACGAGAGTTACTCGAAGCCTTCACGTAGGGAAGAAAGGTGACTCGTGCGTCAGCGTTCCTTCAGTTTTGCCGCATAATAGTGAATACCAACCGTTGGATCCAGATGTACATTAGATGGTTGCTACGAAGTGTCTGTAAGTCCTTTTTGCTGTTTTTTCTCGCATTTTTTAAGCAGGCTTGGATGTGTTTGCTTTTTTCGACGCTTTTACATCAGGCACATCTGTTTGTTGCTGGTTCCCAGATATCATGATTGCAATAATCGTTTATGAAGTCATCGAAATGTTCATGCTTGCACGTGCGGTGAATGAAATGTTTTGTGCAAGTCCTCCAAGAGCCTATATATTGGGAATGCTTCATGAAAATAAACTTAGCTGTAAGTTGGTGCTCTTCCTGTCTATTCTCGTCTTCATTGGCAAACTTGCACCATGTGTTTCAACCTAATATGTACCAACTAGCCCAACATAACGTACTGTTAAGCTAAGACGGGTTAACAAAGTGCTCATGAGACGTTATAAGTTGTCACCCGAGCCTTTCAGGCAAAGGTTCCTGTATGCTAAATAGGGCACTGAGTCACACGTTGGCCTCGCATTTCGTCTTAAAGCCGAATAATTGAATGGCTCAAGGGCGAAGGTGTTTATGACGGTCGCGATAAAGAGGTAGAATTCATTGCATTGGAGCAATTCTACCGCTGCATCGAGGAGGATGGCAAGCTTTGGCTGCAGGACAAACTTGGTAAAGTACACCTAAACAAGGCGGCAGAGTTAGCTGAGGAGTATCATACTCGCCGAAAGTTCACAGCAGGGCAATGCACGTTGAAAAGAATGAAAGAAAAGAGGGCTTTTCAAAGAAACCTGATCAATGAAAACCCGCTCCGCAGCTTAATTTTAAGAAGGACCCGTCTCTTACGAAAACACTGTCGGGGAAGAGCAAACGGAAGCGAAGAAATCGAGTGAGGTTCCTAAACGACGCACTGATACCACACGGGTGTTCGAATCATGGAAGCTGCTAATTTGCTACAACTGAAAAAAGGAAGGGCACATCGCGATAAACTGTAAGCAAAAGTTTGCTTTCGCAACAATTCGAGAATCGGAAAAGAACATGCAGTTTTCAGAGCTGTATCTCCAAGAAATTAGTGTGAATGGGGAAACATCTCGAGCACTTGGAGACTCAGCGGCAACCATGGACTTGTTCATCCTTCGTTGGTGTCTCCGGATGACTTTACAGGAGAATGCGCCTGGATCAGCCAAGTCACCGAGGAGCAGAGTGCTTGCTCACCAATCGCTACGGTTGTCATTGAAGGCCCGTTCGGTAAGCTTCGCACCGAAGCGGCTGTGTCTGCCGTGCTTCCCGATTTTTTTCCTGATCTATTTTCTAATAACTAGGAGCAGCTTCTCAAAGAGCAGGGTAAATTGTTCTTCTCCAACTTAGCGTACATGGCCCTTTTGCGATCACAAGCACGGAAGCTTTCGCAGGAGCTTGATGTTGTTCAAGGTGGTGAAGCACCAAGTTCGAAAGCTGCTGATCTTTGTGACCTTGGCGGCAAGTCGACGGCACCTCAGACAGGAAATTCTCTATGTGTGTCATTCGAGCAGTCACGCGAGCGGCCCGTCACCGAAGCGACTGGCGCGGTCTCTGTCGGCGGAGGAGACGATATAGCGCCATTGAGTCAGAGCGAGAGGGGTGCAATGCTCTCGCCTGTAGCGGAAAGTTGGAGTGAGCTGTCGAGGGTTGATCGAGAAACGCTGATTCGAGAGCAGCGTGAGGACCTCTCGAGAAAAGCGCTTATGGAAAACGTAAACTTGGAAAAAAGAAGAAGACACAAATGTGCAACGTGTAAAGTATGAGCAGTTCTTGGTACCCCATAGGTATCGTCGCCTATATGTGGCCGGTTACTGAGGTGTGGCTTCATACGCGAAAAGCACAACTTTGATGTTTGCTACAAAAAAAAAGGAAAGCTAAACGCTAATGCAGACGCATTGAGCCATGCGTTTTAGTCAGTACCTTCTCCACCTTTCGGTTTCTCGCTGGCGATTCGAGGCAAAGTTTTGTCCTCATCACGGCCTTAGCTGAGCGTTCTCGTTCAGAGTGATCTCATGGGGCCAACTTTATGTTGTATTCTATTTCGTTACGTTGTTGTACGTGTAAAAGTTTGAGTTCTCATTTCAAGAGTCTTTTGTCCCACATGTGCCTCTTGATTTAGAGGGAACAAAATTCCGATAGACACGTAGCTAGATAGATGTTGTACTATACTCTGTCTGGTGTTCTGTCGGGTGACCGAGTTGACTTGCTTGTGTCCTGTGTTGTCTGTTGTCGAACCGTTCTTGACAAGTTGCAGAACCATCGACAAGTGCTGAGACCTAAACTCATCAGAAGAGAGGAGCAAAGCTTGCCGGCAAGTTGTAGCGATAAGCCAGTGGAGCTGTGATCCGTCCTCAAGAATGGGAGGTGTTCATGGAACGGAGTCTGGAGCTGCATTCTTCCCATGACTCTGGATGCGAACCTGAAGGGACCTGGCGAACGAGCGCGCCCGACATCCGGGCCACGTGGAAGCAGCTCGTCTTTCCGGCGCATTGTCTGGCGGCGGGGTGCTGTTGCGTCTGGGAGTCCACACTGAACGCCAATGCCTCTGCAAAGGCAATCTGTGTCAAGGCCAGCACTCGAGCCCGCCTGACGCAATCGACTCAACGACGTCATCAAGCGGCGGCGCCGGTCTGTCATGCCACGCACAGCGATCTCCCTCAGCCCACGAGCCCGTTGAAGCAATCGGCGCTTTCCAGTCTGGCGAGTCTTACACAATGCGTGGGAAAGTCACTCATCATTGGCTGCAACAACGCGCAGCAAGCGGCGCCTTCCAGACTGGTGAGAATTACGCAATGCGTGGCAACATTCCTCGTTACTTGGTGCAACCACGCGCAGCGGTGGGTCCCCGTTGGAGGATTCTAATATTCGGGCGAAGACGCTTCTGGTTGGGCGTTTGGTGAACCGAAGGATTCACCCGATGCCTTAAAAACAGCCCTGCGACACGTTGCCAGCAATAGGCCTATGTGTCAGAGAAGCCCTCGTTGCTTCGAGCCCCTTCGCGGTCGGCGGGGCCAGTGGCGTTGGCAGCGGCGTGTTTCGTGGCGCCCATCGTAACCTCGTCAGCGGTGCGCCTCGTAACAGCGTGCGAGAAAAGACGTCTGGGCTCTTCGAGTTCCTAAACTGTCGGCCCTAAAGCCGAATTTGTAACGCCTATATTTCTATGTTGTACATAAACCTTGCTTTAACTCACTGTCGTCTCGTCCACTCGTCTATCAGCTCTGCGCAGAGGCAGTCGCGAGCTGAGTAACACGCGCTACCAACGGCTGGTGACCATGTCGGCGGAGTTTGGAGCAATGACGCCTTCGGGACCGTGTCGAAGCTATGTATTTGCAACGACGCCGACAGACGCTGGTCGCGCCGATCGCACCTGTCGTTAGACTAGAGTGCTTGCGTTTCGCTAACGTAGCGTCACTGTGTTCAGCGTGCGCGGACGTCAACGCTACGTTGCAGTGTATTGGGCCCTTCATGATGCGCTAGTGGCTGTTTTGCTAGCTCCACATATACCAAATTTGGTGCTACGTGACGTCAATGGATGACGAAATATATGACTGGTGTAAACATGATAATCCTATCACACGTGTAATATAAGAACATGGCAACATACCACGCTATTAGTGTGCTCGTGGGCATTTCGCTAGCTCAACATATACCAATTTTTGTATCACGTGACGTGAATAGATGAAGGTAAACGACACATCCAAACATGATAACTATGACACTGCAGTCATGTACACTCTTAAGACTGCTGCACACCGGCGACTAGTACTGGTCGCGTGACCATTTGCGACTGGCGGCACACAGTCGCGAATGGTCGCAAACGATCGCAAAGCTACTGCTTTGGCTAGTCGCTTCCTGACCGATTTTTCAGTCGCGCGACTGCAGTCGCAAGGCTGCTGGAGCCAATCAGCGAAGCACAAATTTTGTTGTTTTTTTTTTGTTTTTCATTGCGCTGGCCTCCTGCCGCCAGATACAAACGAGTGCGTTTCTCTGGGTCTGTGGCATCATGGCCACCAAGGAACACTTGGCTTGGAGATGGTGGGGCGCAGCGGCTCGAGCAAAGTGTCGAATTACGTGGCGGCATTCGCAAGAAGCTAAACACCGTCAAGGTAAAGAGAAAATAAATTGTGCAGTATCTTTCCCTCGTATTCATATTCGTTTTTTTTTTGTCTTGAACTTGACTTGCACCGCACTCAATGCAGAGCGTTTGGAACGCGTTTGTGCTTCATGACTTGGAAACGACTTAAGACACCACGTCCAATGCGCGTTTGTGCTACATTGAAGGCTGTGGTAAGTCATGGTAAATTCAAGGGCGTTTCAGAATACGTACAACTCTCGAAAATACTCCTCGTCGTCTCAGCGCAGCTCGGGAGGAAGGCGGCTTGCATAGAACGGACGAAAACAACAGATGTGGTGTGCTCAGTTTGCTCCGCTTACTCAGCTGCTGGCGATCAGCTGATCGGCGCCGGTCTCCAGAGGTATCGCGGATAACGAGATCCAGACGTGAGTCTCCGGTTTTGCGACTTCTGGTCACTCGCATGCAGCCTCTTCCACTGTGAACATCAGTCGCTTTTCGGTCGCCAGTCGCAAATGGTTGCGCGACCACTGCTAGTCGCCGCTGTGCACCACCCTTTAGTCAAATCCTGGCTATACTACACGCCGGCAGGCAGGAAATCAAGTCAAATTATCGCCGCCTCTACGCGGCTCCATAGCCGTGTCCCAGAGAAACTGGCCCAATTAGAAGTGGCCTTCAGAATAGCCGGAATTGTAGGTCAAATTTTTTCTGGCAAGATAGGACCTGCGGTTAAGCGTGACATTTCCGTAGGTGTCCTGTCCCTGACGTGATGGCGAAAAAAAGCATTATTTCACGCTATCGAGAGCGCTTTATCGACGATAATGCGGCGGATATTTGAATACAGGAAATTAGAAGACCATTTGTATTGCAATCATCAACATCTGAGTGATTACCATGCAAAGCACACACAGCCATGGAATCGAAATCGGGACCGCCTGAACGTGAAGCAGATGTATTACCTATTGCACCACAGCGCCACCGCTTGAATGCGAGTCTTTTTGCGGGAGTATATATCTACCGAGTGGCTTTTTGCAAACCGTCGCCGGAACCTTGAACTGTTTTCGTGCCATATGCATGCATTTGATCAGCGAGTAGTTTCTAGGGCTTCATGAATTCGAGACAACCACGGTGAGCGCTTCCGGGTCCGGCTTCGGTTCGTGGTGCGCCGATCCGCAAGAACGACTAACGTGTGTTTGTGCGTCGTTTTAGTGCTTCCCCGTGAACCACGGGTGTTACGCTCACCGAAAATTGCAGACGAGGTTGTGTTCGGCTGTCGAAACCTGCGTATGTTTCTCCCACGTGCGTGTGCTATGAGAAATTTTGCTGATATTTGTCGGGAGATACACGTGGGTCAGTGACAGCAGCCAATTCCTAGCTGTTTGAAAGCAATGCGCTTTCGCACGTAAACTTTGCATGGGTATTTTAGTAGGCCTACTTTAACAATTGCATTTCGTATGCGCAAACTGCCGCGAGATACATGCCAGGGCAGCAGTGCCTTTTCAGCGTTTCGATGATTACTTATTTCTGCAATTGGAATTTATGCGCATTTTTTCACGATATAGAGTGATTTTTATTTACTCATTCAGTCCTTAACTGATCTCATTTATGGGAAGTGGCTACTCTTACCTTTATTAGGCATCCCACCGCTGTTCAAGTGAATGCCGAAACGCGTGCCAAGGTGAAATATAACGTAGATAAATTAGCGACGAATAGGTCAGTCTCCTTTCAAATAAATAATTCTTCTGCACATCTGTTTCGCGAACGTCCGCGTACAGTTGGGTTCAATAAATGGTGCAGAACGAACCTCAAAATTTTTATAGTTACTGCATGCAGTTGCTCTATAGAAAATGGGGATTTTTATAGCTGGCGCATTATCTCCACAGCAGTACACTGGTTGTCTTGGTCGTGGCTCACAGTTACAAATCCATGCTGGAATATGAGAACTGTACCTAATATTCAAACGAGTGAGCAAATGTAGGTCACACACGCTCCTCTGCTGACATCTGCACCTGACTTCTGTACTTGATGTTCGTCATCAAATACGCAACCACTAATCAGACATCAAACACTCGATTTTCAATCTTGATCTTTCTCCGTCTCCCTGCCTTTGGTTTGTCTCTTTTGTGCCATGCTTTACCAAAATCATCAGTTCAACAGTTCAACTTGTTTGGAAGAACACCAACATCAGCTTGCATAGGCCAGTGTTTCAGTAAGCTGTCACACATGCACTAGAGTCTTTTATTTAGTGCCTGACACAATGCCATACCTCGACAACTGATAAACGGAAAGTTGTTTGTACTCATTTATTGAAATCAAGAGTAACACTGGGACTGCACATCCCAGTGTTTGCCCAAATGCAGGGAGATGTATGACATCTTGAATAAAGTGTGCCGTAGGGCACTGGAAAATGTTTCTGTCCCGGACCATCATGTAGAAAAGTGACCACCATAAGACAGCGGGACGAAACGACGCACAAATGCCAAGGCATGCACGCGGTGAGCATGGTGCCGGCTACGAGCTAGTGAAGCGCTGGCGGCAGGAAAGGGGTTTTTTTTTTCCCGCGCTCGCGCTTGTTGTTGCTGAACGGTTCTGCGTAAGCTGATGCCGGCTACTGGCGCCAGGCTCGTGCTAGAGAGACGGCGGAACTGCCCCTTTTAGTTTTTTTTCCTTCTTGCACCTTATCTTACGTGTTGTAGGCGTTACTTCGCGCCCCGCGTATGTCACGGGTATTTTTTATTGCTGGGCCCTTATAGAGAGGATTTTAGGCAATATGCAGGAGCGCGCCGCCTTTATGCCGTTCGTTATCCGGCACCTGACTGAGAGCATACGGCATCATTTACCTTCACCTCGTAACGTTGTCCTCATTTTCAAGTGACATAAAAACCTTTCTCATTCGCCCTTCGCATATCGATTCCCACTGTACGTGGAATCTGCCCTTTTTTTCAACTGGGTGCCTTTCCGGCGGCAGAAACCGCCCAGTGAACGAGCCGCGCTTCTCTTCTTAATGGATTGAGCAAAAGGCTGCCCTCACCAGTGCCTCTTCGGGCAGCCCTGTGACGCACTGCCAAGCACTAGAGCAGGCCGGGACCACAGTCAACACCAACAACAAGCGCGGTAGCGTGTCGGTACTGAAGGGTCGCTTGTGTCGCCGGTGCCGACAGAACAACCTCAGAAACCACCCGCCCTCCCATATAGACTGCGCCTGTCGTCTTGACGACCCCATCACCTTCTTAGGCCAAGCCGGCCTTTGTCATGAACCGCAAAGACACGGTGTTAACAAGACTTCTTTCGGGAATTCCAGCGGTTCTTGCGATTCTCCCAATGAATTTTCCACCGCACGGTTTGTGTGCGCTGGCGAATCCACTGGCAGAATCGCTCTTCTCGCCTGCGATACGATAACGCCTAAGCATTGCCCTATGAAGCGGCGCTACGAACGAGTCCAACCGGACTCACACGGAGACTTCGGAAAGCCCTCTGCTTCCCCTTGCCAGTGTTAACGCGTGCACATCACTGTAGTACCACCGCACCTTTCTCGGCGGTCTTCTCGATCGACCGTGCTTGGCGCGTGGGTGTTCTTGCGAGTGCATGGAAGGCAGATCAAATGATTATTTTTATTTTTACCCCCCACTTAGATTTTTTTCCCGTCTCTTTGACTGCCATTACCCCATCACCTCATCGTGTTGTCGAGGTGTCCTGCATAGGGAGGGACAGTAACGACACCGCGCATATTTTTTCCCATTTCATTGAAGAACTGTGCAACGTTGATGCACCCCGCATCTGCTAGCGAATTTCTGGATTGAAAACAGACTGCTTGCACTGCACAAAGCGTTCAATAGTCAAACCTCATGTAGGCACTGGATCTTCACCTCGAATGTATTGCTGGTGGGAGATTTATTTTGTGCATTGTACAAAAAACAAAAAATGCAGCACATCCACGCAGCGAATGATCATGAATAGAACAAAGCATCCGTCAGCCCGTCCATGTTTCCGTCCGTCCGTTTGTTCTTGCTTCCGTCCGTCCACGCGACCATTCGTGCGTCAATTCGTGCGTCCATCCGTCTGTCCGTGCATCACTTCGTGAATCCATCTATCCGCCTCTCCGTATGTTCGCGCGTCTACCCTTCCGTGCGTCCGGGTGCTAAACTGTCTGTCCATTCATCCGTCCATGCGTTCATCTAGTGAACACTGCAATTACCGCCATCTCCTATGTCGCAAACCCTGTGGCACATACCCGCTCTAGAGCAGATATGTGCCACCGGTGGCTACATACGTACATACATACATACATACATACATACATACATACATACATACATACATACATACATACATACATACATACATACATACATACATACACACACACACACACATACATACATACATACATACATACATACATACATACATACTGTGATGTAACGGTGAAGGCAACCTTTATGAGGCCCAGAAGACACGATGAAGCGACCACGCCCAAGGCCAATATTTCAGACAAGCCAAATCCCCACAGCAAATGAAGATGACGACCACTCATGATGATTAATATGTGTAAAGAAAGTAGATGTGCTTAATGAATGCCTACACTAACTCCCCCCTCCCACGTGAAAGCGGTCATCCTGACCGCAGTTCTTGGCCGCAGTTTAAAGCCAAGATGAACGCAGTATGAAAGGCTTCATGTGGGATACGTGGACTATTTCTGCTGCCCTGTAGCAGCGGTTCGTCGGAAGAAGAACGGGTGCCACGCGATAATTCACAGGAGACGTTTGCTCCAAGACAGTGTAGGGGCCAATAAAACGTAATTGAAACTTCTCGCACAGTGTGGGAGTGCGAATGTGCGTAAGAAGGAGGACTTCGTCGCCAGAACTGAAAGATACGGCACAATGAGAGGCATCATATTCAAGCTTGCAATCTTGTAGCTTGGCTTCAGTGTTGACGCGAGCCAGCTGGCGGCAATGAAGTAGACGAGAAACGTATTCTTCACTTGAAGATAAACATAGTTTGACAGGCGCAGAGAAGAACGAAACATCGAGGAAAGAAGAAGGGAAGCGACCGTGGACGAGGTAGAACGGCGAGTAACCGGTTGTGCGCTGTACAGAGGTATTATACGCAAAAGTGACAAATGGCAAAATGGTGTCCCAGTTTCTGTGGTTGGGTTCGATATACATCGCTATCATATCTGACAGTGTACGATGAAAGCGCTCAGTCAGGCGGTTCGTCTGAGGATGGTACCTGGAGCTTGTTTTGTGTGTAGTGCCGACGCCTTGAGCACTTCTTCAACGAGTTCTGAAAGAAAAACTCTTCCACGGTCACTCAGGATTACACGAAGAGCTCCGTGTCGAAGGATTATTGCTCGAAGGATGAAATCGGCCACTTCTGAAGCTGATGCAGAAGGCACGGGAGCTGTTTAGGCGTAGCGGGTCAGGTGGTCGACAGTTGTAACTATACATCGATAGCCCGTGACAGTCACAGGAAGCGGACCATACAGGTCAATGCCAACTACCTCGAATGGTTGCAGGGGACACGCGAGCGGTTGTAATTGTCCACTTCGAGTTGATGTAGGTAGCTTGCGACGCTGACAAAGGGCGTATGAGGCAATGTACTCGCGACACAGGTGGACAAGCCCGGCCACTAGCAGTGATATCTTATGCGGTCATACGTTTTCTGGAAGCCCATGTGTCCAGCAGACATGTCGTCATGATAAGTCTTGAGGACTTGAGCCTGAAGAGAGCGAGGTAGAACGGGCACCCAGCGTTGACCATCAGGGTGGTAGATATGACGGTACAGGACGTGGTTGCTGAGCTTGAATTGCGTCAGCTGTCGGCGAAGACGGGCGTTAGGGAGCCAGCAAGTCCCGTCAAGTCGGTCCATGATGCGGCGACACTAAGGGTCAGCACGTTGATGAGATAAGAACAAACCACACTCGCTTGGAGAAGCTGGGTTCACAGTAGCTAATGACGAAACATGTAGGGAAGAGACGGCCGAAAGCTCGCTATCTTCAGCAGAGAGCAAGCGAACGGGCTTGTCATCCGCATACAGGGCATAGTCAGTTTCCATCATATGAACAACATTTTCTCGACAGCAGATGGAAGCGTTCGCCGTAGACAGAAAATCCCTGCATAATATAGGCTGGTGGGCACACGAACTCAGCAACGCAAATTGCACAAAATGAAGAAGACCAGCTATGAAAACACGAGCGGTGCACATAGCGGCAGGTCTAATGGCGTCCCCTTGAGCATCGTGCAGTGTAGGTCCATCATAGGGGTGATGACTTTTCGCAAACGTGAGCACAAAGAACGATCAATCACAGATAAACAAGCACCAGTGTCTATTAAAGCGTCCACGTACACAACTTCTATTAAAACAGATATCGTAATATATGGACGCACTGGAGGAATTTCTGTCTTTTCGATCGATGCAGCTTTTCCTCAAAAAGCTACAGAGGTTAGTTTTCCGGGCGTTGGTTGGTGAATTGCGAGACAGGTCGCAATGGAGACGTGGATCGGTGGAGAGGTGAGGGTGAGCGGCGTCTAGTAGAGCTGTAAGAACTGGTTGGCCCAGATGTCGCAGTTGGAGACGGTGAGCGACGGAGCAGCGGATCCTAAGGACGATGTTGAAAAGCGTATCAGCTTGTCCCATCATCCCGTCCGTAGGTGTCGAATCCACGACGTTGGTCCTGCTGACGCTTCCGACAGACGCGTGCAATGTGGCCCCGGTAGCCGCAGTAACAACAGATTGGACGAGGCGGCCACCACGGTGGGTGAAAGGGTTGGCTAGGCGCACTCGGAGTCAACAAAGCCAGCGGGACAGGCGTCGAGTGTGCGGGCATCGGTTGTACGACGGGTGGTAATCCAGCGAGGACCTGTGCGTACGTCGGCTGGGGTCGAGGTACTGGAGAGTCTACATACGCTGGCCCAGTCATGGACGCCAACTCCTCTTTGATAACGTCGCGCAAAACAGTGTTGGAAGGGGGAGATGGACTCGGTGTCATTGAGAGGCCGAAAGATTGCAGCTCTTCCCGTATAATCGCCCGGATGATGGCACGCAATGAAGTATCAGTCGTGGTGGTTTTTTCAGCGCTGTCCGGCGGAAACCGTTGGGATTCAAGTTCCTCTAGGCGTTGGCACGTGGCAACAACGTCAGCGACTGTAGTCGGGTTATGAATGACCACGGCATTGAAGGCGACCGTGCCGATCCCTTTCAATAGATGACGAACTCTCTCCTATTCAGACATGGACGTGTTGAAACGGTGACAGAGAGCAAGCACATCCTGTATGTAGGACGTGTAAGACTCACCGCATTGTTGCTTGCGAGCATCCAGTGTCTTCTTCGCGAGAGCTGAACGAACCCCCGGGGGGCCGAAAATTTGGCGAAGCTGTTGCTTGAAACGTGTCCAGTCCGTAATGTCCGTTTCATGATTGAAAAACCATGTTTTCGCCACGCCTGTGAGATAGAAAGAAACACGGCGAAGCTTGGTAGGATCATCCCAGTTGTTAGTGGAACTCGCTCGATTGAAGTGGTCCAACCAATCCTCCACAACTTCACCTCGAAGTCCGGCGAACGTGGGCGGCTCACGCAGGTGTGCGGTGATAATCCACGATGGATAGGCCGTGGTAGCCGGGGCCGTGGAGGTAGACGCAGAAGCGCCGGTTGGCTCATCCTGAAGCTTGTTACCGGACACCTGGCCCAAACGACGACCTGAGCGGAGCTCCAGGAGGCATATCGGGCTGGGAGAGGACGGAAGATCGTAGAGCACACTCCACCCCTTGTAATGTAACGGTGAAGGCAACCTTTATTAGGCCGAGAAGACACGATGAAGCGACCACGCCCAAGGCACAGAACTCAGACAAGCCAAATCCCCACAGCAGATGAAGATGACGACCACTCATTATGATGAATATGTGTAAAGAAAGTAGATGTGCCTAATGAATGTCTACAATACATACATACATACATACATACACATACATACATACATACATACATACATACATACATACATACATAGATACATACATACATACATACATACATACATACATACATACATACACACATACATACATACATACATACATACATACATACATACATACATACATACGGAAGAGTGACAGACCCACACCATAAGAAGCTTTGCTCCGAAAATTTGCAGCGTGCGCTTGGCCAGAAGTGACTGCTGGTCTCCGTTTTCAGTCGCAGCTATCTGTCTCTCATTTCTGATTAGCAGTGACTTGTTATCTTGCAGTAGGAAACACTGGTTTATCATTAAAAGTTTTGCTCCTGCCGAAGGGTCTCTCCTGCGAAACGCCGCTATGAGCACCACCGTCAGCGCCGCCGCCAGTTAAGCAGTAGCGCCCGCTGCTTCCCATCTACTATTGGTGCAACTTTTTTTCTTTAGAATGTTTTATTATCTAGGTATTACGTCATAAAAGTGACAGAAATGTGTCAGGGGAGCTGTGGTGGACACTGGCATAGAGCACTTACATGTGAAAGTAAATAACAGACAGACAAAGAACTTTATTGGGTGCTGAGAAACGCTGCTTCGTTGGAGCAACGTCGCGGGCTGCTCCCACGTAGGAACGGGGAGACCTAGTCTCACCGCCGCATTGTGGGCTCTTTGGAAAGCCCGTAATTGTGGTAGCAACTCTGAACTTCGTAAGGCAGAGTACCATTCTTCCTCTGTGAGCCGACTTGGGCCTCGTAACAAAGGGCACTGTTAGAGCATATGTGCTAAGTCACTGAGCTCAACAAAATCAGGACAAGTGGAGTCAAAAGCCTCTGAGGAGACTATTTTGAGGAAAAAATATCCTTGGATAAAACCTTGTCTTGAGCATTCTAAGCGTGATGGTCTGACGTCTAGACAACTTGTTGTGCGGAGGAGCAAATTACCGCCTACTCAACTGGTAGTGTAGCCAATTGACTGAATGCAAGTAAAGCGTTCCTGAACATCTCACTACAAACCTGTGGACCTACGTCTTCCCGAGCGTGGAGTGTTAGTACGCGTGCCCGGGAGTGAGCAGTGTCCTTCAGGTTTACTAGAGAGTCCAGTAGGGTTCAAGATGTGGAGGAAACCAGGTAATGGTATATGAAGAAAGTGTCCTATTTTCAAGTAGTTTAGATACTTCAGTACAGACGGAACCAGAGGCGAAAGCCTTGACCGCTGATTTTGAGTCGGTGAAAATTTGCGATCTACTGTCATCCCAAAAGGCAAGGGTACATACATACCATCAAGAGCCAACTGTTCGGCTCTTCTTGAAGTTGAGACTCTAACTGCTGCAGCATTGATAATAAAACCCATATGATTGACGGAAATGACTGAAAACCTAGCTGAGTGACCGTACTGAGTGGCGTCGACAAAACACACTGAATGAGGATTGTTCCTGATGTTCTTCAGAAGTGAAATAGACCTAGCCCGGCGCCTTCCTACGTTGTGTTGAGAATGGTTGTTTCGCGGAAACGGAGAGACCTGGATGGCAGTACGCTTTTCATGCGGTAGTTGAAGACGGTGATCCTCTACGAGCGCCGGACTGAGGCCTAGGACAGACAGAACCTTCATACCAGCCGGCATAGACGACAGGCGCATTAGCTGTGCAGTCTCTTGGGCTTCAATGATCTAATATAGAGTATTATGAACTCCTAGCTGCATAAGCCGTTCAGTGCTTGTTTGCACGGAGATGCCCAACACCTACTATACGCTTTTTCTGATCGGAGTTTCCAGCTTCATATTTTCGAATCCATACCAAGAGTGCATGGCAGCAATGTTTGTTATGTGACTGATGAGGAATGCATGAAAGAGCCTCAGCATATTTGTCCTCTCTGAGTCCCCCCTTTCTGTTCCAAACCCTATTAATCAACCTATTCATGTTCTAGGTCTTGGTTGAAATCTTAGCGATGGTTTGTCCGTTGTACCCGTGCGACTCTATAATAATGTTTAGAACTCTAATAGCGTCCGCTCTCGGTATGGGGGCACCCCTTCCGGTATGAAGTACAATGTCTACCTCTGATAAAGGCTTCCAGTTTTCTGGTCTGGATTCTTTTCTTCTGGGCCTGTGTAAAAGCAGCTCCAATTTACTCGAGGAACACTTCAGCCCTGTACCAGCAACGAAGAGCTCTGTCTGATCGATGGCTTCCTAAAGTACAGTCTTGAATTCTACTTCGCTACCTCCGGGACTTCAGATTGTAATATCATTAGCGTAAAGCGTATGGCTGATACCCTTCACGTTAGATAGCAGGGTGGACAACTTGCATATTGCGATGTTAAAGAGAAGCGGAGATATCACTGCTCCCTGTGGCGTGCCTTTAGGGCCCAGTGATATGGAAGAGGAAATGAGGTCTCAGATATTGAGCATGGCCTTCCTGGATTCGAGAAAAGAGCTAACATATCTGTGGAAGGCTTCGCCTAGTCCAAGCTCCGAAATGGAGTTTAAGATGTGCGCGCGTGAGAGATGTTGTCAAACTCTTTTTCCAAGTCAAGATCCAGGATGCCTCTTACGTCTCTTGTGTTCAAGTCTATGATTAGATGTTTGAGCAGCTTGATTGTGTCCTGTGCGGACAAAAACGGACAAAACCCAACCATGTTGTAAGAAAAAAGACCTTCCATGTCGAAGTACTTTGAGGCACGGTTGTAAATGACGTGCTCCGCCACCTTGCCGACAAAGGACGTTAGCCATATTGGCCTTAGATTGCCTAAACCTGGAGATGCCCCGGCTTGGGAATGAAGACAACCGATGCCATTTTTCAAGAGTCTACGAAAGAACCTTCTCTCCATATGTGATTGACCTCATCGGTAAGGAAATTGATGGATTCGTCTTCCAGGTTCTGAGGGCATTGTGTCGAAATCCCATCCGGCCCCAGAGCTGATCGTCCATTAAGATTTTGAAGAACTTCCCAAACGTCGCTGGTAATAAAGGGCTCTCTGAGATCAGTGCAAGGGGGTCCAGTGTAAGACGGATAGTCTGAACAGCTCGAGGAGCCAATGGGTAAATATCTCTGAGCCAAACCATCCAGTATAGCATCTTCAGAATCAGACTGTCTGGCAGCATGTATGAGTTTAACAATGGCTTGCCTTTGATTACTCTTAGAATTCGACTCATGCAAATAGTGTTTTAGTAAATTTCTTTTCCCTCCTATTCTACTTTGGCCATCAACAAAATTGCACACCTCATTCCACTGCTGCCTAGAGAGGGTCTGGCAGTGGTCCTCGATGGTTCGGTTAAGTTAATGTAATTTTTTCGCGGAGCTGACGATTGAGCATCTGACCCATCGATCTATTGAGTAAAGAATTCTTGGCCTCTAGCAGGTGCGCAAGGCGGCTGTTTATCCTATTCTTTTTCAAATTCATGTGTATCTTTTTGTCGCCTCACTAACGTCTCCGTTGAGCTGTTTGGCCAATTGATCCAGGCTGGAAGTTCAGTCTTCAGCTTGCGCGCGTTCTTTTCTAATATGTCGGAAGTAATCCCAATCTGTGAAACTAAACTCTCTTAGGTGTTTCCCTTTCACACTGATATGGGTAGCTAAGAAATTATAGTCACTACCCAAATCCACGCGCAAGTTGTGCCAAGTAGCATATTCAACATTTTTAACAAAGGTAAGATCTGGCTGCTGGGTCTGTGGCCAGAGGGAGGTTCAAGTTTGTCGTTGCTTGTGACAAATCCTCACCTTTACATGATGACCGCAGATAACCCCAAGCCTGATGAGGAGCGTTGAAATCCTCCGCCCCAACAAGCAGGGAGATACCGGCCCTGGCGGCAACCCTACTGAACAGCACCACAAACCTTTGTCTCGAGTCATTTGGCGAAATATAAATATTCAGGATGAAAATGCTACTTTTTAAATGTCCCTTCACAATAATTTCAACCAATGAGTGTTACACTTTACAGCTGTTCATAGAAAGATCACGCGAGATAATGGTGTATCTCTTAGATAAGAGCGTGCAAATGCCCCTTCGTCCGTCTCCGTAAAGAGCGTGAGATGTGTAACCCGGCAGAACGACAGAATCTAAAAGCATCTCCTGAAGCAAAATGACGTGCGGCTTTTCAGAGTGAGAACGAATGAACTGCTAAAGAACTGCCTTCTTGCGAGTAAAACCCCAGCAGTTTCACTGCCTAATTCCGAACTCTTTTTGCGGACGCGCCATGGTTAGGCTCGAAAGATATGTGCCTGCGTTCGAGCGCGTTGACTTTACCGTACAATGCACAGAAGTTGGCGTCCAACGTATTGACTTCAGCATCCACTGCGCTGAACCTGTCCGCCAAGGTATCGACCTTAACATGAACCAATGCGACTGTTGAGCTAAGCGACTGGAACATGTCTCTGATGTCTGTTTTAAAACTATGCAGTTCCTCATCCAGTGCGGACCTCGTCAAAGCCCTCTTTTTGGCTGGAGGACCAGTACACTGCACTTTCATGGGTGTTTCGACGTGCGTCTCTGCGGGTTTTTGTACGGGCGTTTCCATGGCAGTTTTCATAGGTGTTTCAACGGGCGTTTTCATGGGCGTTTAAACGGGTGTTTTGAGTCTAGTGACCAGACGACGTTGTGGAACCTCACTCTAAGCGTTATTAGCAGTCATAAGTGCGACAATCTCGACTCGCGATCACCTCCTTTAGTGCAGCGTTCTCCATTTCCAGCTGAATATTTCTATTATTGTGCTGCTCTGGCAGCATGCCCCCCGTACATGTTTCTGGGATACTTTGCCACGGTCAGCCCAGTCGGTCGCTGTGGCAGCAGGCACCTGAATGCTGACGGATGGGCCCTACGATCGGGAACAGCTCCGTGACTGGGAACGGCTTGTTGATCGGGGACCGCTCCTGTATCGGGAGCACCCCCTCGAGCTCCTGGACTGGGACCCGGTCTTGTTGGCTGGTTCGGACGGCTCACTTATCGATGGAAAGTCCTTGTAAAAGTCGCGTCTCTCTCTTCTGCGCTGTGTGACGATGTAATGTATCTCGAATCTTTGTGCACAGGTTCTGTCGGCCGTTGGATGAGGTCCTTCACAGAAGGCGGACTTCGGTGAGTAAACGTGCTGGTCGCCAGGGGAGGTCATTCCGCAACCTCCACAGACATTTCCAGGAGTGACGCACACGTCGGCTCTGTGACCGAGTCTACCACAGGTATAGCAGATATTCGTGTGCCGTCGGTAGCGGGTGCACTTGACTAAGTGGGGACCACGCATGACGTAATTTAAGACTCGAAGTCCTTCGAAGAGGATAACAACTGTGGTAAAATTCTTGATTCGCCACACTTCGAGAACAGTGGGATTTCTCAGCTGAATAAGAAGTCTTCTAAGCTCTTCGTCGTCAATTTCCATATCGATGTTTCTGATAATGCCCTTGCATGTGTTGCCGGGCGCAGCAATCTAAGAGCTAACCTCGTATCCTGCGGTATTAACGGTGATGGCCTATAGACTTGCATAAGCCTTGGCGTTGGCTTGAGATGACTTACTAATCACGACAACGTTCTGCATAGCGTTAGGACAAATGATGTCTTTTGTGACATCCGCAGCGGAGAGATGCGTCGCTGTCGTGAGGGCTTAAGAAATCCGGACGTTAATGGTATTCTTACCATTGAGGCCTCCCCGAGGCCTAACAATGATTAGAAAATGCTCCCTTGGTGGATGAGGCAGCCTTGACGCGTTGGCGAGGTGTTTCTTCACGTTAGCGGGAAATCGGGTGCTAGCGTTCTTGCCGTATGGTGGGCCTTCAACTTCAGCGCCCGCCACCGGTGCTTTAGTTGACTTACGCTTAGAAAGCGCCATTGTCCATCCAGAACACTGGAATTCTTCAGGAGAAATGTCCTCCCCTTGCAGTGACATGCATAGCCATCTTGATAGCTCAAACGCGCTACGCCTAGCGTTAGGCTTAGCCAAGCCTAACCTTAGGCTCAGCAACCCACGGTGTGGTCGAGCAAGAAAGTCTTTCAAAACTGGTAAAAGATCCACCCACAGTGACAAAATTGTTTCCACGTGGTCCTCAAGGCTTCAGGCGTCGACTGGAGCAAAATCCATCAAACACACAACTAACCTTCACAGAAAAAAAGCTGAACAAGAAGGAGCCGATGTTTAGGCGATGGATGGATGGATGGATAGTGCTGTACTCTTCAGATCGGGTGGTGGCTCGCACCACCAAGCCGTATTGCCTAATGAACCAAAACTATATTTTTTTCTTTATATAGTGAGGTTGAGGATTCGTAATTTGCAGTGAAGGGTTTTATTTTCACTCGTTCCTTGACTTTATCCACCAATCAGATAACCCGCTTATAGTAACTCTACCCGGTTAATGTCTATTTTGCCCTCCCTGTCCCAAAACCCCAGTGCTTTGAAAAACTCTGCGCCATCATCCTGAACTATAGGGTGAAGCCCTTTACCAAACATTATCAAGTGTTCGGCACTTTCCTCTTCCACTCCACACGCACTGCATACCGTGTCTACCCCTTCGTGTTTGGCCCGATATGTTTTGGTTCGCAATACTCCCGTCCAGGCCTCAAACAGTAGAGAACTAACCTGAGTATTGTCATAGATCCTTTCCTTGGCAATTTCCTGCTTAAAAGCTCGATAGATCCCTAGTGCGGACTTCTTAATCATTTATTCTCCACATATCGGTCTACGCTTTCTTATCCTTCATCTTATCCGATAATTCTATTTGGTTTGGCCTCCTGCTGTTTTCTAAGTAATACCAGTCAATTTTCTGGTTCGCTTTCTCCATTTTGTGTAGACGACCGCATAAATCGGCGCCCCTTAGCGCCTCCAAGGTAAGTAAATACGGGAACACGCTCGTCCTGGGCTTTCTTTTATGATTTTCAAGTTGGTGATTGTCATGTTTGGTAATATGAGAACATGTCAGTAAGCTCAACCTTTCTTTCTTGAGAGCAGAGCTGTTACGGCTGCGTAGGCAGCGTACCTCTATAAGGGAATGTGAGGTTGGTTGAACCTGCCTTTTCTTGCCTCGTCGGGGTTGCTGCCACTTCTCAGGGATGGAAAGGGGCTCTTTGTTTTAGCAACAATTCCACTTTACACAGAGTATTTTTTGAGGCAATACTAATTTTTATAAAAAATATAACAGGTGGGTACATGTCGTCTTTGCAGCGCAATTCTAGGACAAAGTGCAAAAACTTTGCCAACAAATAGAATACCGAGGACTGATTTTTTGAAAAAAAACCTGCAATAATTTTTAATAAAATTTCAGGATGATTGTTTATATACGTAGTTTCTACTCAGGTACGACAAGAGCACACATGGACAATTTTAACGCGCGAGCGTTAAAAAATACCCGACATTGGTGAGCGTCGACCTGATGACTTCAAATAATAAATGTCAGGGTTCCAGCTGCAATCAAACTCAAGTATTCTGTGTGGCAATGAAGAATTTCGTAATCTCCAGTTCTCGCAACTACTTTTCAGAAAGACATAATCTTCGCGAAACATCAATAGTGGTTGCAGCACTGCCTACCTAATTTTATAAACATTACACATTTACTCCTTTGATACAGCCGTCACGTCGGTTTGGCGTCAATTATGCTCATTTGCCATGCGCTGAAGTTCATATATGTAGCTAGGTCCAAGGCCAGCATCTTCGTGAGCATCAGCGCTTCATACGCATGTTCTACGCACGTTCTAGTTCATTGTTGCGCAAGTGCAAACAAATTGTTATATAAACATGTGCAACTCCTCAACATATATCTGGGCGTGCAACATTTGTACACATATTTAGTGTCATTTCGTGACGTGTCGCTCAATAGAAAAATGGCAACATGGTTACCTTTCCTCCGCATGTTTCGCATAACGTCAATTCCCAGGTACATGTGAACTGCCGAATTTTTCGGTGATTTAAGTCACCGTCGTGTCAATGCCCTCTTTGGGAAATAGCAGCTAGACTTTTAGCTCGGGTCTATGTCGGGCTTTATCTGTGGTTAGAGTAGGTGAGGTTGAGTAAGCCAATTTTTACCTAAGGTATATATAGATGATCCCAAGCAACACCCAGGGTTACCCAGGTGCCGCTTCGAGTCATTGGGCCGGGCTTACGTGGGTTAAGCCTAAACACGTTCGAGGTTTCGGTCGGGCCCGGGCTGATCATTGAGGCCCGTATAGTGTTCCGTCACAGATAGCAAAAAGCCAACTCTGCAGACAAAAATAGACACTGTGCGAATTTTTGACGAACTTCCGAAAGAATCTGATAATTCTTGTGTGCGGTAAAACCGGGATACATTCATGGCTGAGCTAAAACGTAAAACTGGCAGACACACTGCCAACCGGGCGATAACATGTGATCTACTAAAAATGAACATTAAAGAAGTATTAGGACACTGATGTCATCCCGCCTAATACAACCCTGCGTTGTATGGCTCATTGAGCTAGGCCAAGAAGCGGCTCAGTCGAAACTTCCTTGTCGTATTTTACGCATGGTTTTTCACATAAAAATAGGCAGCATTATTCATGCCTCTGAAAAGTATCGAATCGATGCTTGTAAAAAAGAAATCCAACATGTGCTGCCGCAGAGAATCAAAGATCAAGTACGAGGCAACACAAAGGGGACACACTGAGACCTGCATCATGCGCCAACACAAAAATAGTAACAAACAAGCAGAAAAAAAGTACCACAAGAGATCACCAACACACACTTACAGAAGTAACGTGAAAAACCAGGGGCTACTGTGTGTAGTACGGCTTGAGTCGGACAACATGCACAGTTTCCAGTCAAAGTGATGCACGTGAAGGCACTGCACCGTCCGGAAATACTTCGTAGGTCAGGTCACTCACAGGTCAAATAACATTGTATGGTGCAGAATAATGGCTCAGAAGTTTTTCAGACAAGATTGGTTGTCGCGTAGGAGTATACATCCACACTTATTCGCTAGGGCAGTACATGGCGTTTCGACGGTGAAGGTTGTAGCGTTGCGCCTCTGCGTTTTCTTCGTGACTGATGTTTAGTCAAGTGGGTAGCCGAGCTTCTTGGGCGTACTGAGTGTATTGCTCTCCTGCAGGAGAAAGTTCAACGCTGTTATCGCATGGCAGAATAGCGTCAAGCATCGTTCTTAAATTGCGTCTGTTAAACATGGCGGAAAGGTGAAAATCACGTTGTTGCTTGCACTTCTGTATTGTACGTGAACGTGACATAGGACAGGATCTCATCTCATGTTTTGTGCTGTACGTCCACGCTTATTGACTGGATGTGTGCTATGGTCTTGTTAAGCCTCTACATTAGTATATTTTTTGTTTGTGGATGGTAAGTTGTTTTTCGTTTGAGCTGTACAGCATTGTCTGAAAATGTCCTTCTGAATTTGTGCCGCAAATGATGTTTCTCTGTCCATATTCGCACAACACGGCATGCCATGTCGTAGGACAATGGGGTGCACGCAGAACTTCGCGACTTCAGACGCAATGCCACGGGGTCAGCATAGTGTCAGCGTAATGAGTCAAGTAATACTTTGTCACTATAATCCATTTGTTTCCAGTGGATCACAAAGAGATGGGCCCTAGAAGGTCTATTATTACAAGGTCAAAGGGGGTCCGTTGTAGTGCGTTGTACTGGTGGAGAAGGCCCGCCGGTTTTCCAGGTGGCGTCTTGCGACACTGGCACTCCTTGCAGCCGTGCAGGGGGATCACTAGATAGCGTCGATGAGCGAGGACGTGAAAAATTGAGCTGCCGCTTTTGTCAATGTTTTCGGTTGGTTTTTTTTTGCTCCAAGATCACTTGGCTTTGTGCTTATTCGAACAAGCAAGCTCTGTGGTTTCCGTGAAGACGCCATTTTCGGCGGTGAGTGAACTCGGACATATTTTTGGACTTTAAAGTTGCAACGTGGCGAGCGTCCCCTCTAACATCAACCACACCTAGGGTTGGCGAGGAGTACGGCCATTAGACGTAGCTAAGGGCTCGGCCAGACGTGGTAGCTACTAGATCATAATCCGTACCTCGCAGCCAGCATCCAGGCACTGGAAATGCCTTCCACCATAACCGTGGAGGGAATGGAAGTAAGCGCGGAGATATTCGATGGACTACGATGTGCCAACGGCATAGGACGCCGAATACAGGCGACTCCACTGAACGAGGAGCTGGTCGCTGGGGTGGTCGAGCACAACAACCAACCGAAGCACCCCAAGGGCTTCAAAAAGAGTCAAACGGCACTACATTGTGTGGTATGCGCTTCCAGGCTACTCCGCCTACCCAATGACCAGATCAGGGTAATCATGAGACCAAAAGGAGGAATGGACGTAGCCAGAGTCGACCTCGTTCTGCTGGCGAGAGCCGTCATCATGGCCGCCCACATCACGGACTAACAAGCACGGTAGGACACGATCTGCCTCAACAATATGTAAAACAATACTCTTATTTCTACGCCACACCAAAATAATGCTTCATCATACGTGAACGTGCAGAAAATACACACAAACCAAGGCTCGTTCGAAGTTGCCGCATACGTGGCCGCACTCAATAATACATGAAAAGGCGTCATCAAGAACGTTGACCTCACCATTAACGGCGCCACACTTAAACGCCTGATTGTGCGCGACAGAAATCCAACTGCCATCGAGGCAAGACGCATTGAAAGAAATAAAGTCGTCGCGATCCTCTTTGACGGGTTGCGCGTTCCGAGCACAGTGTAGTGCGGAATCGCCATGCTTCCCTGCTCGCTCTACAAGCGAAAAATCTATGTTTGAAGAACGTATGGAGGACTCGGCCTTAGCGCCGATGTTTGCTGGCACACAAACGCAACGAGCATAAAATGTCACAACTGCGATGAAACGCTACAAAAGACGGCGTGCATCACTGTGAGCCAAAATGCAAGCTTTGCAACGGCAGTCACCCCAACGGAGATCGCGAATGCAAAAGACGCTTCCACATTCCATACATAGTGAGAAGAAGAAGAAGACGTAGAAAGCAAGAGTGACAAGCACAAAAACGTCAAGACGCGCAAACATCTGTCACGTTCAAGAAACCTTGGCACAACCAAGTTCCGGGACGGGAGAAGGCCTCGAGCTTCCATCACCGTTGTCCATCCAGGGGAAATCCCAATCCAGAGGGCGTTCCCGATCCAGAAGGCGTTTTCGATCCAGAGGGCGTTCTAGTTCCGGAAGGCGCTCTCGACCCTGTCGGGATACGACCACCGCCTGTCATCTAAGGAGTGCTCCAGATCTTGATCGAGAATGAGACCAGCAGCCAAGCATCAGCAATAGCACGAGCCGAACAATGGCTCCTGTACCAGCAATGGCTCCTGTATCGCGATCGCCATGCAGAGCTGCCAAGCCTACTCCACAATATACACAGACTCTAAGACGGCTGCACGAATGTTCACGGCTGGCCTAGTCGTTAGAAGTACTGTAAAACTCACCGTCAACGCAATAAGAGACTACGAGAGCACGAGAGCAAATAAACCCTTATTAAAGATGAGAAAGCGCAAATCTACGTATCCTGGTTCCCAGCCCACATGGAACAGTTACCGAGACTCGACCGCTGCGATCCCAATGAAGAGGTCAACCGCCTGGCGTGGGAGCTCACATGCCGCGCCACGGACAACGACCCTTCGACGAGTGAGCGGCACGAGAATCTCTGCAACCCGGACAAAGCACTCACATACCGCGAGATCACATCACATTATTGGGGAAAAAGACGTGCCTTCCCACACCACACCCAAAACTTAACAAAGAACAAGCTCTAACTCTAAGAAGCTTGCAAACATGTACGTACATAACACCATCCACTTTACAAAGAGTCGACCCCGACACACCACCCGCATGCTCCCTTTGCAACAATCCCTATTGCAATTTCGAAAACAAGCTTTGGCTGTGCACTACCCACAGCGCAGCACAACTGAATACCCAAGAGGCTTGGCAGGAAGCCCTCAAGAGCAACGAATACAAGCAGCAACTACAGGGGGACCAGAGAACCTGAAACATCTCTACAAGCCTTCGGATGCCAGCGCCATCCTGGGCGGAGCCTCCATGTTGAATGAGGAGTCAGAATCTCCCATTGTCAGCCTCTTCAAAATATGTTTAAATGTTAAAGTCAATCTATCTCTCCCTTGCAGCCGCACACGTAGCAGTGAGCAGCAGTCGATGGTCTCGGCGAATAGTACTGCTGGCGCACTCTGGGGAGAGTCCACGAGTAGCCGACGTGTGCTTACGTCGGCTTGTCGTAGCATGCCAGGAGAACGTCGTCGCGTCTTGTTGGCTGGCACAACGAGGAGAAATGTTGCAATGCTACATTCAGCCTTTTTCTTGTAAATTATTCCGTTCCTGAGGCAGAACGATGACGCCTCGCAAGCAATGCGCCCAGCACCAAGCGAGTTTAGGCGTTTAAAGAAATCGACATCAGGGCACAATCAAAAGAATCGATAACAGGCCGAGTCTCTGGGTGCTCTGAGGAAGCCATCGGCATCCTGCCTGTTCATATTAATCTGTAATACAGGTCGTCGATGGAGTGCGTAGTTATCTTCAATTTATACCCAAATATATACAGAATAATGGTGTAAAGCACTCGAACGTGGCAGTCAATCCGAGCTTGCTTTCTATTTTATTCAACTAGTCGTTCTTTGGCAAGCTGTAAATATGCTTAGGGTGGCGATGATCGTATGGGACGGGGTGGTTGCTCACCAATTTAAATTTAAAGAGCCACCAATTTAAAGAGCATTGCTGCTAAGCGCACGTCACTTCAGTGCGACATGACCGGCCAGTCGGACTCAGCTGCCATTTTTTTTTCGAATTCCTCGGCTAGCACTCCTATTAAATGCGAAGCATTCCTTAGCGAACGTCGGTGACTTTGAGCGTGTCTATCTATCTATCTATCTATCTATCTATCTATCTATCTATCTATCTATATATATATATATATATATATATATATATATATATATATATATATATATATCTATCTATCTATCTATCTATCTATCTATTTATCCGCCTACAACACTTAGTTCTCCTGGCCGTTTCGATCATGGTATCAATACCAAACTTGGTATGGCATAACATCACTGTATGAACAACATAGTTCACTAGCTAATCTATAAAAATTATGACATCTATGTCGTGAATGTCAAGAATTACCATTCATCGTCCTGCAGCTCTTGCGATGGTTTCGTTCACATTGCATGTTGGAAAACTGGTATGGTATGGCATGACTGCATGGCGAACACAATCGGCAGACCATAACAAGAAATCATGACATGCGTGTCATGTAACAACAGGACTACATGCCACGCTTCTCATGCGCTCATGGCTGTCTTGCTGGCGTCACATAAATCAAAACTGGTAATGCAGTACGTGAGTGGATGACGAAGGTATTTGACTTGTGCAAACATGATAATCGTGAGATGCGTGTCATGTACCAATATGAAGACATGCCACGCTCATGATGGGCTGGCAGTTGTTTCGCTAGCTTCACTTATACCAAATTTTGTGTTACAGGACGTGAATCGATGACGAAGGTATGATACTGGTGCAAACATGATAAACATGAGATGCTCGTCATGTAACAACATGACTACTTGCTATTTTCATGATGCACTCGCTGTCATTTCGCTAGCTTCACATGTACCGAACTCTGTATTACGCGACGCGAACGGACGACATATGTAAATGACACGTCCAAACATGATAATCACGACATGTATGTCATGTAACAACATGACTACATGGCATACTGATGATGCACTCGCGGACATTTCGCTAACTTTACACACACCAATTTTGTTATTACGTGACACCAATGAATTATGATGGTATGTGACAGGTGCAAACATAATAATCATGACATGCGTGTCATGTGGGAACATGACTGCATGCTACAGTCAAGGCGCCAGTACATTTGGGTTTGACGTGGTGTGTTGCCTTGACGCATGCGCGTTTCAGCGTGTCCGGCGTCCTTTCTTCCCGAAAAGAGAAGACGGAGTGTTGTCTGGGTAACGCATCGGGGCGGAATGCAGCATGTCGCATTTCGCGCCGGTTGCCGTCGGGCCACGCCGACGGACGCTGGTCGCACCTGGCGTCTTATACCTGTGTCACACGGGCGCGCAAAAAGTCTTTTAAGTAAGCGGTCTTTTACGAAGTTGAAAGATTTTAACAAAGAGGTGTTTGCGGTGCAGACACACGGCAGAAACGATCTCCTTTTAGTGTTTTCGTTCGAAGACGCTAGCGAAAGCGTGGCGCTAGCAGTTAGAAGAGAAGCAATGAAAATTAAACGATGTATCACATTGTACACATTAAAGACTTGTTGCAATGCTGTTTCTTCAAATAAATTTAAGAATAAGAGATGAAGAAACACCAATGTGAATGTTTTTTGCACTAAATAAGGAAGCATTCCCATAACTAGCGACGTGCACAAGTCCGTCTGGCACCACTGGGCTTTTATTTACCATAATTGTTTTTCGCTGCTCTCGACTGCTCTCGCCACGTTATGGGTGACCGTACGGGAGAAAAGCGAGGATCGCGAGCCTCACGGCCTGCCCTCTCGCTCTGAAAAGCGAGGCAGACGCTGCAAAAGCTGCCAAGGAGAGATAACGTGTCTGCTTCCGACCACTGCAGACGCTACCTTTTCCGTGGGACGCCGGCTGCTTGATCTGCGGAGGTGGCCATAGACGCTCGGACTCGGACCACATGAATGACGGGCAAACACACGACTGCCACGCTTTCCTTGTTTGTGCAAAATGGCGCGGCGCGAGACCGAGCGTCACCACGTGATATTACCGACGCGTTGTAGCTGCTTACGAGAGTGGAAAAGAAAATAACCATTAAAAGAGTTCATTACACCTTCTGCTGGATATGAAATTTGTTTTTACAAAGAGTTTTGGTGACAGAAAAATAAGCGTTCGCTCTTTTTTTCCAACCACTCGAAAATTGCTGGCGCCCACTGGTTTCGAGGATACTCATTCGGAGCCGTAAAAGAAAGAGATCGACAAACTCCGCTTACGAAAAAGAGCGCTTCTGAAAAGTAGTTCGCTCTGTGCCGTGTGTCTGTGGTCAGGAACTCCTTTTCGGAAAAAGACCGCTTAATTAAAAGACATTTAAGTGCCCGTGTGACAGGGGTATTATACCTGTGTCACACGGGCACGCAAAAAGTCTTTTTAGTAAACGGTCTTTTACGAAGTTGAAAGACTTTTCACAAAGAGGTGTGCGGCGCAGACACACGGCAGCAACAATCTCCTTTTAGTGTTTTCGTTCGAAGACGCTAGCGAAAGCGTGGCGCTAGCAGTTAAAAGAGAAGCAATGAAAATTGAACGATGTATCACAATGTGCAAATTAAAGACTTGTTGCACTGCTGTTTCTTCAAATAAATTTAAGAATAAGAGATGAAGAAACACCAATGTGAAAGTTTGTTGCACTAGTTAAGGAAGCATTCTCATAACTAGCGACGTGCACAAGTCCGTCTGGCACCACTGGGCTTTTATTTACCGTATTTGTTTTTCGCTGCTCTCGACACCAACGTTACTAGATTACCTCAGTTTGCAAACTCCGCCGGGATGCGGCGGCGAAACGCGGCCCCCTTCGTTTCCCGCTCTCTAGGTGGCGCTTCCGACGCCATTTGACCAGTCGTCGCATCGTAACGGAGCCTTCGCGCAATGTTAAACGAAATTTACGCGGTTAATTTTGTGTAATGGGAGTTATTTCCCGAGAGGGTGAGCGAAGGTTATTACGAGTGTGCAAGTAAATCACCAGTTGAGCCGCTAAGGCGATGCCACACGGCAGAGACGTGAGCGCGATGCCCGAATCTTGCGGGACTTCTGTTCATACAGCTCTTTTGCGTTCCTGTTCTTTAAAATTCGATTGCCTATGTAAAAAAAACCATTGACAGTGGGCCACAGCATTAAGTCTAAATGCTAGAGGGCTATGAACTTCGAATCAGGTGCACGTTAGAGAAACCCCAGGTGGTTAAAATTTCCAAAGCCCTTCACTACGACGTGCCTCATAATCATATCGTGGTTTTGGCCCGTAGAACCTTCGATATTATTGTACGATTAGCCACGCAATACAGCCATCTAATGACGCCGGATATGTTAAAGTGTAAAGCCCAAAAAAATGTGCCGCACAGCATCTTCATTAAGAGCCCACTTACCACGCGGAATGAGAACTACGTCACTATGAACGTGGTGCACGTAGTCCTTCGCAATATCTTCCTCTCGGAAGTGAAGGTCACAAACAGCGCAAGAGCTTGTCAGTTCCTTATCCGATCTCGGTATAGCCCGTCGCCACAGTTGAAGGCGCACCTCGTCAGCGGGAGGCTTGAAAAAATGTCTCTTTTCGGCCGCGGATTTCGTCGAACCGTACCCACATCGGCAACCAGTCACAAAGCAGCGAGGCATGTTTTCTCACATTCGAGAACCGTCACATGACACATGTGAGCTGTGTAGCTCGCAGGGAAAGCGATGACTGAGTTGAAGACATTAAAAAACACCCGGCACCATGCAGATCACGCCAACGCTGACAGCGTCGGTGCCACGCCGGGCACCACGTTGATCGCTACCGTAGTAAGTTGCAGCCAGAGCACACACTACGCGAGTTACGTCGAAATAAATCTTGCTGGGACTCAGTGACAGCGATGACTACGAAGCACACTTGAAAGCAACAAAGCAGCACCCGGCATAAGAACACAACTGCAGTAACTCCGCCGGCGTGGGTCCGGGCACCGCCGAGAGGGGGCGCGCTTGCGGCTTTTTGACCGGTACAGGGAAGGGTGACACTCGCGGCGCCGCAGTTTGCAAACTGAAAAAAGTACCTAGTAACGTTGCTCGACACGTTATGGGCGACCGTACAGAAGAAAAAGCGAGGATCGCAAGCCTCACGGCCTGCCTTCTCGCTCTGGAAAGCGAGGCAGACGCGGAGTTAGTCTGCGGAGTTGGCAATAGACGCTCGGACTCGGACCACTTGAATGACGGGCAAACACACGACTGCCATGCTTTCATCGCTTGTGCAAAATGGCGCGGCGTGAGACCGAGCGTCACCACGTGCTATTGCCGATGCGTTGTAGCTGCTTACAAGAGTAGAAAAGGAAATAACCATTAAAAAAGAATTCATTACACCTTCTGCAGGATATGAAATTTGTTTTTACAAAGAGTTTTGGTGACAGAAAAATAAGCATTAGCTCTTTTTTACCCACCACTCAAAAATTGCTGGCACCCACTGGTTTCGAGGCTACTCATTCGGAGCCGTAAAAGAGATCGACGAACTCCGTTTACAAAAAAGACCGCTTCTGTAAAGGAGTTCGCTCTGTGCCGTGTGTCTGCTGTCAGGAACTCCTTTTCGGAAAAAGACCGCTTACGTAAAAGACTTTTAAGTGCCCGTGTGACAGGGGTATTACTAATGAGTGATCGTGTTTTAGTAACGTAGCGTCGCTGTGCCCAGCGTGCGCGCGCGTCAATGCTACATTGGAGTATAGTGGGCCCTTCATGATGCGCTCGCGGCCGTTTTGCTATTCTCACATATATGGTCAAATTTGGTGTTTCATGATGTCAATGGAAAATGAAGTATATGTCTGGTGCAAACATGATAATCCTGACACGCGTGTCATTAAAAACATGACAACATACCACGCTCCTAGCGTGCTTACGTCCATTTCTGTAGCTCCACATATACTCAATTAGGTATCACGTGACGTGAATAGATGACGAAGGTAAACGACACACCCAAAGGTAATCATGACACCGAGTCATGTATGCTACCATTTACCTACACCTCGTAACGTTGTGCTTATTTTAGAGTGACACAACAACACTTCTCATTCGTGTTTTGAAAAATCATCGATTCCCATTGTACATTAGGACCTGCGAGTTTTTTTTATTCGTGGCGAGCTGATCCGGCAAGATACGCCGCAAAATTCAGTCTGAAAGCGATCGGCGTGGAAAAGGCCTTTTTGGCGGATCTCACCACCCCTGATTCGGGTTCGGTGGGCTTTAGACAGCCGGATTGCTCAGTGGGATGGAGCCATAAAAGCGCGCCGTTCAAACAGAAAAAAAAGAAGGGCGAAACGAGTGTCTAAGTATACACAGGACATGCATGGACAACTATCACAATTATCCCTGCGTTGAGCGTCAGCAATGCGGTTTTTTCGTAAACGCGGTCACGGGCGAAGTCACCTTCATCCTCTCACGGATTACGAGTCTTATAAGCGCACGCGCGTAGGAGAGACCATGCTCCCCGGAGGCAGCGCTTCCTGCAGACCACGGTGACCGCGACACTCCCAATAATAGAGAGCTTTGATGTGCTCGCGTCTCCATTTTTAGGGTGGAGTCAGCTTTTTACCAACCACTTGCTATCACCCGCTAAAACGCGAAGTTGCCGGTCGCTGCTTCAATTGCAAGAAGCGCCATGTTTGTTTTCGCGGCCAAGCGTTCCTGCTTCGAGCTACTGCACCAGCTGCATGTTGGCGCGGGTGTGCAAGCTGCGGTATGAGCTGCGTTTTACTACACCGCAGACCTAGCTTCCTCTACGACACCACGCTCACGTTAAGCACACCTAGAGGAAATTTAAAGAGTAAATGCCAGGATGCTACGTGCCGCTATAAAATACCATCTGGAGACTGTTCCGCTTCTTGACTTGCTCTAGCCGGTGGAAACGCTGTCTGTATAGACGGAAAGACAGATACACGGACTTATGGACGCATGGTTAAAAGTATGGACTCACGCACGCAAGGACAGATGGATGGACTGACGGGTGTACAGACAGCCTGGCAGACATACAGACAGACAGACGCATGAATGGACACACGCACGCATGAACGGAGGGATGGATGGGCGAAAAAATGAACGGCGCATGTACGGTCACACAAACGAATGAACGAACGCACGGACGAAAGGAGAGACAGGCAGGCAAAATACAGACATACAGAGAAACGGATGCACGGGCAGAAGGGCGCACAAATGAACTGTCGCACGAACGCACGCACGGACGAGCAGAAGGCAGAAGGAACGGACGGACGAAAGCACGGACGGACTGATAAACACTTCGCCTTGCTTATCAGCATTCACTCCATGAATATGGTATGATTTTTTTCGTTCTTCAACACGGCGGCTAACTTCAGAAAACAACCACCTAGCTTTCAGAACTTGCTATTAAAAAAAACCACTCCCTTCTCGTTGAAAGCCACCCTAATTCGATGTAAATGAGTGACCGCTGAAAACAAATATGGCGACATGTCAACTATGGCGGCCATTTCAGCCTGTTGTAAGCAACCATGACCTAACTTGTTACCACCTTGAAAAGCGTAGACGTGCGCACATGAATGCTCCTTACAAACGCCTCCAAGAAAAATTATGCCTGGAACGTGAGCCGCGAACGTGCCGCCCTACCCTCAGATTTTACCGTCCCCCTCCGGTACAAAGGCGAAGCCTTTGGCGGTGGCCCCCTGCGAACACAGCAATGCTCTCACAGTTGCCTTCGAGCAGCTGTGATGTCACGTGACCGAGTGGTATGGTGATGTCACGTGACTGAGCGGTAGGGAGGCGCGCGCTCCCACGTGGCGGATGGTCGCAACACTCGGCAGGAGGCACGAGCTCCGAAATTTTGTGCTGTGATGACGGCTCCAATCGGAAAGAGAGCCACGTCTTAGTCATAATTTGTCTAGGAGGCGTTGTTCTTACCCAACGCACAGCTGTCGCGCCATCTTGCCTCTAATAATGAGTGTGCACAAAAGTTTCGAAGCTTTTAGGACCGCCCAATGGTGTATGGTATAAATAGGAAATTTTAGAATAGTGCACCAACGAACCCTAACAGTCAGGTGGCTGCCACTGTGCATGCATCATAACGTGAGCCGCCGTTCCCGTTCGTGGCCACCCACAGAAAATCACAAATTGCGCGCGGCGACTGCGGCCCGCGAGGACCACGAAGTGCTGTGTGTAGCTTCGGTACAATTTGGTTTGAGGTCGCGGCGCAAGTCTCTAGACTTTTTTCTAAGGAGAGCAAACGCTATTCCAAAACTCATATGGAGTCCGCAACTAAAGCAACACCTTCATCAAATGTGACCATTATTCTCAAGCTCCCTAATATATGGCTTACCGCTAGCACCACCGACAACGTTACTCCGTGTCGTACTGGTTAGCACCGCGCACTGCATCTCCTCCTTTTCAATGAAGCCACGAAGCACGCGTTCTTCCATAGCGGAAAAGCCGTATAACAACTACTGGTCTCGGAGGCCTTCGTTCTAAAAATTTCATTTTTCCCAGCCCATAACAAAATGCCGAATGGCAGCACACAAAAATGAATCACTTGACTTCAGAGGTTGCTGGTTGGATTCCACGTGACAGATGCTTGCTTTTCCTTTTTCTCGCAATCTCTTGGTATGCAGTTGCCAACGTCATATCCATGATTAAGATGCGACAGCGGAGTCGTAGTGGATCCCAACAAAAAAAAAACGTGTTAAAAATAAAACACCCAGCTTCACAGCATTTCCGAGACTGGGACAGCAGATTACTCACATGCATTTGCAAAATAATTGTATTTCATCACGATACGTTATGCCGTTTCACAATGTTATTCCACAGACTATTGAAAACGCGTTTATGAGAAGTGGCAGACAAAAGCGTCACTTCCTCGGCGTGTTCACTTGGCGAGGGTCTTGAGCGGGGGCGGGAATCGTGAGCACAGGCAAGCAAGAAGCATCTGGACTGTTTCCCTTCTTGAGCTTCTTTTTCTTTTTGTCGCCTGCTTTTTGCGCATTAGCCGGTGAAGAAGGAGCAGCCCGCGAGTGATGCGCGTCGGGTATAACATCTGGCGCGTCGTGCGCCTCCTTTGAAACTGCTGTTGGTATTCTAGTCGACACTGCCTCTTTCGTAGCCAAGCGTTCGTGCACTCCTTCTGCTATCCTGTTGTTCGCAGCAGTCGAGGAAGATTTTCTGCTTGAACGTGACGGTGAGGTGCTCTTGGCAGGTTTTCGGGAAGTTTTGGGAAGTAGAATTCCTTCAGATGACTTCACCGGCACCAGTGAAGTCCGAACATGAGTAGCGGACACTTTGTTCGGAAAATCCAACGACTTGGAAGACATCTTGATCTTTGCGTCATGTCCAGCTATTTTGGGTTTAGCTTCCGCGGAAGTCGCAAAACGCTCTGGAGGTAACGTGATGGAGTCTGCTACACTTTTGGCTCTTTGATGGATGTTTGCTGCCCCTGTTGGTGACCTCATACTTGAAGCACGCGAGTCAAGGAGCACTGGTCCACCTGAAGCTGCTTTGCGACGCTGATCTGCATCCTGCGATGTAAAACAAATAGCAGTTAAGGCATGCCCAAGAGTTCTCCTACGTTTGCTGCAATGTTAAGTGGTGCGCTACAATGTAAATTGCTGTTACATACAAAACAGTAAAATAATGTTTGAAGAACTGGTTACCGTACGAAAATACTTGATAATTCTAGTATCATTTTGATATCTGTAAAATTAAGGGGACCCACGTTCTTTATGCATTTTCTTATTCTAGTATTGCTGTAATAATAAACACCAGGCACACGCTGCTGTAATGAAATGTGCTGTACTGGGATAGCCTGGGATATTCTTCTCTATATTGACGTGGGGAGAAATGGATGCACCCGTGTGCTTTGCAATATTGTCTCCATCGAGGATCGGCCACTGTGGCGACGTGTTCAACCCACATAATGCAGCTCACAGCCCAACACCATACCAGTGTTGCCAACGCATTTTAGGAATATACCACACACCAATATCCAAATTATGCTACTTTACCGTACGCAACTCTTTATATTACTCTACGTTTTACCCGGCACCGATATATTGACCCTTGAAACAACGAAACCGTTTACATAATGTGCACCCTACTATACCATTATAGTATGGGGGATGCTTGGAGTCGGTGGTTAGGAAATAATTTTGATGAGAGTTGGAGTGCGAAAGACAGCGTATAAAAAGAAAGAGGGTTCTGGTCCCATTAGCATTCAGCTAAGATGGCTTAGAGGCGAAAGCCGTATTAACGCGATAATAGAAGCAGAGAGCTCGTGTCGCAGAAATTCCGCCATCGGCATCGGCCTTGTTAGTTGTGAGCGAAACCTCGTCCGTGAGCGAAAACACCTCGTTACAAAGATCGCCGCGGGAGGATCAACTTGTCCATGCACGTGCGCGCGATCACACAGAAAAATCTGCGCATTCGAAAAAAACAGAAGAAACAAAGTGGTCAAGGTCACGAGGCGCAGCTGATGTAATTTTTTTTGCCCCTACTAACCCTCCCTGCTTAGCTTCGAGCACTTTGTTGGGACGAGAAAACAGAGAATGCAATTGGAGCATGCGACAAACTTGTTTTTAACTCCACTCTCACTGGGCTGATTCTTAAAACTTTGGGGTGTTGTGTTCGTGAGGAAATAAGCTCTTCTAGTGAATTGATACCACGGATACTTGAAAAAGTGTTTCAGGGTCCCTTTAACGCATTTTGTTTGCCAGGTGTCGCGATGAAAATGAGCCCACTCAGTGATTTGTCGGCGCAAGTGAAAGGCCTCAAACTACGTCGAAAAAGGCCGGCATAGCGCAACCATCACCGCTAAAATACACAAAAGCTTTCAAACAGTTCTAAAGAAAAAAGAAAACTATATCCACCTAGTGGAAAACATATGATGCATTTCCAGAGGCGTTGTTCGAGCAAACAACAAACGCTAGATATTGTGCTGCCATCTGTGAGGCATTGTCAGACTCTTTATGGCCCACGAGATGGCAAGCGCGTGGCGTCAATCTTGAAGGCCATGCGACTCTTGCTTGAGATAAAAAGACCTGTATGTACCATTCGCACGCGCGCTGATACAATCTACTGTTTGCTTGCGTGGGTGTGAGTATATAACAAAAAATAATAATAAGTGTGCACTTAGCAGTTGGAGGGCGCACTAGGTGCCGGATTTCGCTATTACGTTCAACTCTTAAAGTCCAAGTTCAAGGGTCCCAAATTTTTTTTCTTATTCTTAGTTGGTCGTATTGACAGACTGAAAGAATGTCTGCACCTAGCGTAGCTTTCTTTTGTCTCCGTGGTCGCAGCCGTCACAAAGTATAAGAAGCCTCCACGCCTCTAAAATTCACCCATCCAAGACCACTAGACAACGACATCTGGTAACGCCATCATTTCATTACACTTATGGTGCCATAGTGACCTCCCACTTCATGATGATATTCAACGTTTTGGTAAGATGTCACGCCGCGAGGCCATGTCAATATCAATGATGATTTTTGCAATGGTTGCGTTGATGCCGGCCGTCACTTTCCTTGTATGGCAAGGCCTTATTAAGTGAAGCACATTACCACAGCTAAATTTTAATGAGCCTCCACGCAACGAACGCTGGGAGACGACTGAGCGTAAAAACTATAGCCGATCTTCTCGAAGGGCACCCTGGTGGAATGCGGTGCAGCAATAGAACGCACGGCGTTGACCTGGTTTAAACGCACGTCGACGCGGGGGCTGGAACAAAGGTTTGAAGCAAAACTAGTTGTGACGTTCGATCGAGTAAACGTTTGTTTAAAGCGCAAAGACCCGGCAAGCGGGAGGCATTGAACACGCTTGCGCTCTGCTTCCTTGGCTCGCGTCTCATCAGTGTTACCCGCGCGCCGTCTGTATTCTCGAGCGAGATCGGTTTTCTTGAAGGCCAAACCTCATAAGCGCGAAAATGCACGCGGCAGCGACAAGCGACGCGACGTAGATCGGCTTCGCGCGATCAGTCGCTAGCGCAGGCAAACCTCATTCACGCGACAGCTTCGGTGAGCGAATTCCACTGTTGCTGGCACGAGGCCGTCTACTCGCACCAAGAAAACCGCGTAGCGAGCGGTATGCAATTTAAAAATAAGATATATTGTTGTGTAATGAAACAGAAAGTGTTTATGATTGCCTTGCAGCACTTTTTTGTATGCACATGCGTAATAAACATTGCGTTATTTCTTGTTGCGCATACGTGACTCGGGCAGGGTCACGTGCACCTATGTAGTCTTTTTCTTTTCCGGTATTTCGCTATTGGCTGCTTGAGCCCAGCACTTCCGGGCGATGAGCGACAGTTTCCAAGTCTGGAGAACCGAGCGATCGCGCGAAAACGAGCACGCGACACGTCGCGCGAACGCCCTGTTTCGTCGCTCATAGCGTCGCTCGTCGCTGTCGCGTGCATTTTCGCGCTTATGAGGTTTTGCCCTGACTCGCACCTCGTCAATGTCGCTGTTCTTCCACTGCCGACGCTTGCATTCGGCTTCCCTGGCTTGTGTCTCATCGATGTTGACATCACCTTTTGCGAACGCGATCGGCTTCGCTAATCCTCGCAACGCCGGCGACAGCCGAGAAAGGTACGTGCACACTGCCGGAAAGCATGACGCGATGGCATCCTGCTTATCGGCACGAACGCGCGGCGAGCAACGACACGCTGTTCACATTGTCGGTGCCCGGGACATTCTCGAGGCACGCGCAGCGCGCACACCCGCCAGCTCGTTGCTTCGTTTCACCGAAAAATGGAAAGAGGTGGCGTGGATGAAATGATGCCCACATGAGGAGTGTTCAAGCGGTTTGTCTTCTAGAGAGGGTGAAGCGAGATGGTGACACGCGGCGATGGCGCGGGAGGGATGCTGTACGAATGAAAGGACAGCGTTACACAGGCTAGTCAAAGAGCTGCATCACGTATGAAGAATGCCCCACACAGAGACAAAATTAAGCCTAGCTCAAGGACGTGTGGTGTGTTAATGTTTCGTATTTGCCTTATTCTGTTGATATTTGCATGACGACCATTCTAATTCGAATCTTTCGAGGAAAGTAACCCTCGGATATGTCACGCGGATCTTTAACATTTTTGAAAGATCTATGACGAGTGGAATATATAAAGTACCCTATACATTACAGCGATACTTTCTCACGATGGCCGAAAAATCCCGAAAATACCCTGAAAGTACAAGAACTATCTTTTGGTTGGCAAGCCTCCACCTCATATGAACCACTAACACTCTTCCGTAATACGTTTTATGGTGGTCCTCTAGTTAACAACATCCAATAGGTGGTTGCTGAAAAGAGACAGATTTCGCTACCTAAAGAACTCGGTTTCAGTTCAGGCTTTACTAAGCGTTTCATGCCTCGAGTAAGCCATTGTGAGTATTGGCTGTTAACTACTCTCTTAAGGCACATAAATTATGTAATAAGATGCAGAGTATGTCACTATCAAAGCAGTATTGCGTGAAAAGAAAACACGGCACCACAGAGATATTGAGAGTTGCATGAGTTTGGGCAGACTCATTTCCGCAAAGAAGCTGTGCACATAAATAACATCGGCAAAAGACTATAAAAAACGATACAGTTCTTTCCTTCCTTGGCTTGGTTATAAGGTGTGCTGCTTTCTTGAGAATAATAATTGTTTTAGATACACCTTCACCATAAGCATTGAAAGAGACGGATAAAAAGAAGTATTGATGGATTAACAAGTGGTGTTTAACGTCACGAAGCCGCCATACGAATATGAGGGATGCCATAGTGGGGGCTCCACAAATTTCGACCACCTGGTGTTCTTTAACATGCATACAAATCTAAGCACACGGACCTGCAGCATTTTCGCCTCATAAAAAGAAGCAGCTGAAGCAAATGATGACTGTTAAGACAACTGAACTTAACTGATGAAAACAAGCAAGCTCGTAACGTTTGATAGCCAAGCAGACTGACAGCTTTAGAGATAAAGCAATCATAGCGTTGCAGCTCGTTGTCTAGTAGAGACGCCGTTGTGAAATTAAAGCCAAGCAGGATATACCTCTCGTACCTCGATAAAAGCGGAGTAGTATTGCGAGAAGCTTGGATACAGAACAAAGAAGATGTACATAAAAAATGCCATCAGAATAATAAGCTTTAGTTGAGGCTGGGTGAAGTTTCAGCGCCACGACCTCTGATTCCCCCTTCATGCTGGTTAAAAAAAAATCACAGTATACGCACGGAGTAAGTGATGATGAGTGGGGCGAATCTTCGAAGGGTTTTACCGGCAAACCGTGAATCACCTAGTGGCCGCGTCCATGCGCCCGTCTCTCTGTCTGTCAGTTTGTCTGTCTGTCTGTCTGTTGATCCATCTGTCCGTCCGTCTGTCTGGTCATCTGTCCGTCTGTCTGTCTGTCGCCTGTCTATCCATCTGTCTGTCTGTCCGTCTGTCTGTATGTCTGTTTTTCCGTCTATCTGTCCGTCCGTTCGTCCATCTAGTGAACACTCCAAGTAAACCATCTTCTATATTTTGATTGTATACCCATCATATACAATTGCCGCTATCCAGCGGACATTTCCAATGAGTAAAACGAGAGGTGTCTACTACATATATGAGACGCACGACCCCGCCTAAGAAGCTTCTCCCCAAAGAACAATGATAGCAAAACTCAAAGTGTTGCATTTAAAATATCAGTTTGATTGCAATGCAATGCGTATCACAGTGCTGTTTTTTTCTTTAGGAACGACTTCGGGCTTATGCCACAGGGAAATAATTATTAAGGAACAGCTATTTGCAGGTTATACCTAAGCGTAGTGTGTTCAATGTGTAGCAAGTTTATAAAATCCGCCTGTTTTTTTTTTGCTCCCGCACATTTGTGAGCTGCACTTCCAAACAGAGGATTTTATAACGACGTTGTCTCAACAGTATGAATGAGCAGAAAGAATATTGAAAGTATATTGGGAGAAACACAAGCTTAAGCACAATGTTGTACCTTCCATCTTTCCAGAATATCCAAAATACTTGTCTTCAAAGCTAACTCGTCGTGAATCGCTAGCGAAAAAGATCATAAGAAGGGAGAGCGCTGCTTTGCAAGAAGCCATATGTTGGTCACTTGGGTCTAGAGAACTTGAGCAATAAAAAAGCAAGGTGTCTCCATGTATGGACTTGAACATAAATTGTCAGGGATCTACAATAATGTTTAGACAACACCTATTAGTAACAAGTGCGTTAGGTTTCTTGTCTTCGGGAACAATCGATCTCCTTACGTTAAATGCTCACTGACTGTTCATCAGATCTCTCACTTTCTGTTGTTTTGAACAGAGTGCAACTCCGATCGCTTCCTTGTGGTAGCGCTCTGCCAAATGCTGTGTTTGGGGTAGCGCTTTGACATAGTTCTGGTAACGAAGCTAGTTGTGCAGAAGCTGTCATTGGGAGAACACGCCAAAGACTTTCCCTCGTGCAGTGACAAACGGGGTACTGTCGCTTTGCTGGCACTTTCTTTGCTGGAACCACAGACCGACATTGATACATGTGAAAATGACCACACCACACGAACTATCTTGGGCTTGGTAGCTCACACAGCAACCAATGTTGTTTTGAACAGCGTCTGCAGGGGCAAAAGATAGTATCCAAGAAATCGCTCAGAAAAATGCCGCAGCACGAAATCAACAACACTTAAAAAAAGTGATGCTTTAACGGAATGCAGCTTATCTAGTGTCGTACGGTTTCTTCTTAGGAGGATGAAACTACCTTCAGAATGCTTTGCTTGTGTCCGAGAAAGCTTCTCAAATGCATAACATAGTATTTCGCCCCAACCACAGACTATTACATCACCAGTAGAAGTGAGCGTGACGTTCCGAAATTTAATTCAGTGATTCTAGTAAAGAGGGAAAAAGGCACCTAAGTTCTGTCTGCCTCTTGGGCAGCACGGCGCAGTGCCTTGTACGGGAAGGGGAATTATAGAGGGGCTCCGGAACACAGGAATACAGTGCCTGCACGCAACGATCGGAAAGGCCTTAGGAGTCAAGGAGGCTTTGGTTGATCATTCTCTTACAGCGATGTTGGATTGCATGGCGCGCCACCTATTAGACACAATATCGAGCAGTGTCGCCACCTGATGGCAACTGGCTGAAAAAGTGAAGTGTACATTGCTCATTGTGTCGTCTGCTAGCCATGTCATCTTTCTATGTGCTCGTGAATCATGCACGTTCTCAAGGTGTGGTTTGTCTGGTCATGTCAGCGTGAGTCTAACTGTTTCAATGTATGCTTGAAACGAAGTACGAAAGCATTTTGTCTTCCTCGGCTGCTAATGCATTGTAATGGCTGTGATGGCTATAATGTCTTGGCTGTAATGCGTCGTAAGCTTTGAAAGCACTTGCCTTTTCGCGCAAACGTTGGATCGTCAGCGGATCGTGATAAGCGCTAGGGTCCTTGTAATTACTTATGTATGCTTTTACTAGTAAAAAGACACATATACAAAATATTGACGTGTTGTTATGGTGCCTTATATACGCGCGATAATTACTCTTTCATTGACAATCGCACAAGCATGAATGCTACATCTAGAACAATATTGGTGGGTGCTGCATATACCTTCGGCCGTTTGTATCATTTGGCGCCGTGTAGCGTATCGTTAAGGGCGCTCAAACAGACCTAATTTTTTGCGTCAAAGGACCCAAAGAAAAGCTATCGTCTTTAAAATTGTAAATTTTGGATTCTGTGGCTTTCTCCGGCCTTAAAGTGTAAAAGGAGGACATCGACTTCGCCGCTGAAAATATAATAGAAGTGTTAGATGTGCCACAGCCAAGCAACATCACAGAACTCGGAGCCTAATTAGGTCTTGTTAACTTCCATAAAAAATTCTCGCCACATTTCGTAAATGTGGTAGCGCCAATTTACTGAACAATACTGAACATTTTCGGACTAAGTCGTTAACTGATCAGACCGTGTTCGGATCATGACCTGACACCAACAGTGCAACTGTGGTCATAAGAGCGATAATAGCCTTTTACAAAGCAGCTAGACTATATGTGTGGCTATAACATTTTTCGCAGCTGAAAAGTATTTTATACTCTCACCTCCCGATCTCACCATGATAAATCATTACTCTTTATCTTCCCCTTTCTCCTCCCCTAGTGTAAAGTAGCAGGATAGAGCAGGCTTTCAGATAGACCTCAGATAGGCCTCTCCGCCTTTCTGTAAAAACCGGTCTCTCTCTCTTATCAGCTTTTCAAAAAGACCGCAAGTAGAAATGGACGCGTCAGTGCAAATAAAACTTTTAGGAAACTAAGAAAATAATTCTGAACAGTGAAGTACTACCCTTCTATGTTGTAACGAAACCAATGGAACTTAGTTGCGATTCGTTCCACTTATGGCTTGGAGCAGTGGTTTTGCATGAATTCCCTGACGGAACAAAGTGAAATACAAAATTCGCTTCATGCACGTTGACCCCCAGTGAATGCAACTGGGCTTGAGGTGAAAAATAAGCCGTCGCACTCATATTTTGTTTCAGATGATTCCATTGTTACTTGCATGGACGCAAGCTTAGCATGTATACCGATAATCGCTCGCTCTTGAACTCTTCGGGCGCAATAAGCCACTACCATCTTTAGCAGCTGCTCAAACCTTGAGATAGGCTCTGGCGCTCACAGAATATCATGACGATTTTGATCAAGTTGCGTAACGGCAAAAAGTGGAAGTCGCTGACGCGCCCTCACAGCTGCCAGTGTCAAGAAGTTTCGGCAACGACGAACAGGAGAATTGGCTATTTTAGATGTAACACCGCTGACAGCGAAAAAAGTTCACCAAGAAACAAAACAAGAGTATTCTGATGCGTGTTTCAACGTACGTTCCTTTAGGATGGCCATGAAATTACTCTGACGAACTGCGACCACTAATTATACGCTAAATAAACCGTATGCTGAGCAGGGGTGATTGACTCAAAGCAGTCGGGTGATTGTGCCAAAAACTTCCCAAATACATGTTTGCTCATTGTTTTGCGAGGGATATCAAGGAATGACTTGATTGAAGATGCTTGCACGGGTGTAAGTGTGGTGGCTTTCCCTCGACAAAGTCGTAGAAGAAACCATTCGGCATTGCCAAATCTGCCGAAGCACTCGTCCAGCGAAATCGGCAGTTCCTTTAAAATTCTATAGGTATACCACAAACAGCAGGGAAAGGAATCACGCTGATTATGCTGTCAAAGACGGTGTGCAATTACTCTTTCTAGTAGACGTGTACTCTCAGTGGATTGAAGTTTCGTCATGCGATTGACGAAAAGCACAAGAAACATTGAAAACTGAACTCAATAATTGCCACCTACGGGTACCCTGAAGTAAATGTTACCGACAATGACCCACAGTTTACTTAGAACAACTTCTAAGAGCTCATGAGGCACAGAGTTAATAAGCATGCTACAATAGCTCCTTTTAATTTCGCTTCTGCTAGAGCAGCAAAAAGACTTGTAAGAACGACCAAGCTTTCTAGGAAAAGGTTCTGAGCGATGTAAATAATGCAGTGAAGAATATAGTAAAAGAACGTCTAAACAAACTTCTTCTTTTTATTGGAACATCCCCCATTCGATTAGTTTCCGGACAAAAGCTGAAGCTTTCGTTAAGCATCTGCGCCGAATTTCTCCTTCTTCTACAAAACCAATATTTGCAGGACACATGGCGAAGCTTCTGAAACAAATTAGAACGTCTAAATGACCACAGCGAACCAGCTGAATTCTTCTCTGTTAGAGATGGAGTGTACCTAAAAACCACTAACGATGAGCCGGTATCTTAGTAAGAAGGTACCATTGAGCAAAATTTCCGCCCAGTCACGTACATAATTGGGGTTCAAGGACAACTAAAGTTCATTCCTCTGGATCACTTGCGATAGAGGAAAACCACAGTATGAACTGAATCTACTAGTAATGCCATATCCACAACTGGTTCGCAGAATGATGGAGGAATTGGCCCAGGAGGTTCAGAAGCGACAAAAAACGTTGTGGAAGATTAGTCTGCTCGTGATGTCTTTCGCAAAGGCAATGTGTCAAGCCAGCTTTCGTCATTAAGACAACATGCAACTCAGGCAACCTCACCAATCAAGAGATTCCCACAACAACCAGACTCCTAGAGTCCTACCACCAAAACCAGCAGTAGACTCGTCATCTGTAAAGAGGAAATGCCGGGATTAACAAGACCGGATATATATCCACAGCAGTTGAGTAGCCCATTTCTACCACCGATGAGACATCGTCAACAAATTTCCTCATTCACTCGTATTCATAGATGGTCATTCTATCTATCTATCTATCTATCTATCTATCTATCTATCTATCTATCTATCTATCTATCTATCTATACCTATCTGTCTATCTATCTATCTATCAAACCTCCTACAACTTTGTGCTTTCCTGGCCGTTTGATTAACGGAATTTGCACAAACATTCGTATGGCATAACATGAATAAACAATGAATATAAATGGCACGGCACAAAATGAAAATTGTAAGATTCTTGCAAAGTTGGCACGTTTTACGCAACTGTCTTTGTGCTCTTGCGGGCGCTTCGTCATCAATGTATACTATATTGCAGGTAGTGGGCCGTGAAAAAAAAATACATGTAGAACATGAGTCACTGATCTAATTGAACAAATCATGTCACGCATGTCTCTACAACATGATATATATTACATCGCCTCGGTTTTATCGCAGCTTCATAAAATGAATGTATGCTACAAGGGGGTCACGTGTCCTATGCCAAAGGGCGAAAAGGTGCTCGCGTTGGCTACGACATTGAACACCTTTTTAGGGTGATTTTTCGTCCAAGGGTCAAGAACGTTTATTTTCATTAGATTCTTGAAGTTGCCAGGACTCTGCCAAAAATACAATTGTGGTCTGTGAGATAGTATCTTGCAGTTTTTTGGGCTTTGTTCGTCACGGCTACACCTCATCTTGTTGAGCCTAGCGCACTTAACATACCACCGGCGTTGTACCAGGGCTGGCCCCGGAAGTTTTTCCGGCTTAGTGCGTGTGCGCGCGTTACCTATGATGGAGTATCAAGTAGATGTGGAAGGCATAACCCCGAGAAGTTACCCTGGACCACGGATGGTTTTCCAGAAGCACGCGAAGACATGGCGCCGGAACGCATACCAGTGACTCTTACTTCTGACCACCAGAGACCTCTGGTTGTCACAGAGACAAGAGTCGGCCTAAAGACAAAGCAATCCGTGCCCGCGAAATGCCGTCTTTTTCCCGGGAGGGACACCAAAATTGTTATTAGGCCCCCTGTAGGGCTGAATATTGCCTCGTTTGGTGTGTGTGTGTGTGGGGGGGGGGGCTGATTCTGGCTGACACTGGCCCATGCGAGGAAGACACGCTAGGACTGGCTTTGCCCCAACGTCTCGCAATATAATATGGTGGTACACCGAACCAAGTCAACGTGTTCCGGCAGATCATCGTCCACGGCAAGCGACGCCAGGTTCTGCATATTGTAATGCACTCTTCGATGAACTCTTTCAATACGCTAACTTAGGCAGGGCGAACTTGTGCCCGAGAATAATAACACAGCTAGATTGTCTCGAGGATATACTTCAGCCTCTTCTTCTACGTTCTTCTTTTTTTCCAACACGGTTCGCGCGCAGCTGGGTCCCGCAAGCTCGTGCGTGGCAAACCATCCAGAGGGCACAAGTATCGGCTAGCGCGCGTAATTTGAAGTCACATTGTGTCATTGCCCTCCTTTCCAGAGTGAATCGTCGCGATGCTTGTGTAGAGCTGGTTGCATGGCAGTCATTCACAAGCCCTCGTCGGGGATGTCGTTAACATCAACGAACATTGCATCTTCGGCGTTTCATTGCCTGTCGTGATATGGTTTCATCCTGACGACATGCACAGTTTCCGTGCGATGCCACCATCGGGATGAAATATCCGGTCCCTCTGGCATTACTTCGTAGTTGAGCGAGCCGACGCGGCGGAGCACTCTGTACGGACCGAAATAGCGGCAAAGCAGTTTTTCTGACAGGCCACGTGTTCTTCCAGGAATCCACACCCATACTCTGTCTCCTGGTGCGTACTGGACGCCTCTTTTTCGCAGATTGTATCAATGCGTGTCTGTTTTCTGCTGTTGGAGAATGCGATATCGTGCCAGCTTTCTGGCTTCTTCTGCTCTTTTTATGTAGTCGTGAACGCCATAGTAATTATAGGGCATCTCGTCAATAGCATCTCGTCATCTCGTCAATAGGTAACATTGCATCTAAAGGTGTCGTTACCGTCCGGCCAAAAACAAGTTGGAATGGTGTCATCCATGTTGTCTCTTGCATCGCAGTGTTATAGGCGAATGTTGCATAGGGTAATATTTTATCCCAAGTACGGTGTTCCATATCAACGTACTTTGACAACATATCAGCCAGCGTTCTGTTGAGTCGTTCCGTAAGACCATTTGCTTGAGGATGATATGCCGTCGTTTTCCTATCACTGGTGTGCGTCAATTTCATAATACATTTCATCAGGTCGGCCGTAAATGCAGTCTCTCGGTCCGTGATCAACGCTTTTGGAGCTCCGGCCCGCGGTACAATGTTGGAGACAAAGAATTCGGCTACTTCAACAGCTGGTCCTTTAACAAGAGTCGCTGTCTCGGCATGTCTGGTTAAATAGTCGGTCGCAACTATTATCCACCGTTTTCCCGATGACGACGTAGGAAATGGGCCCAGTAAGTCCATTCCCGCTTGTATGAATGGGGCTTCTGGTGGTTTTTTCGGTTGAAAGAGACCTGCTGGTTTTAGCGGTGGCGTTTTACGTCTTTGGCAGTCATGGCAGGTTTTGACATAAAGTCGTACAGAGCTAAGCCACTTCGGCCAGTAGTATTTAGTGCGGATGCGTGCTAACGTTCTGCTTACTCCTAAGTGTTCAGCTCATGGATCGTCGTGGCAAGCCTCCAAAATCTCTGGTCGCAGAGGTGAAGGGACGACAAGCAGGAATGTCGCTGTATTGTTGTCAAAGTTCCTTTTATACAGGATGTTGTTTCGTAGGACGAACGCTGACAAGCTGCGGACAAAAGGTCGTGAAACATCGACAGACTGTCCTTGTAGGTACTTGATCAAAAGGAGTATCTCAGGGTCGGATCACTGCTGATGTGCCATCTCTGATGGTGTCACAGCTCCCAAGAAAAGAAAATCTTCACCATCCTCGGTGGAAGCAGAAGCAGCCGGTTGAATCGGAGCACGTGACAACCAGTCCGCATCACTGTGCTTGTGACCGGACTTTTACACAAGCGTGATATCATACTCCTGTAATCGCAAGCTCCATCGTGCAAGCCGTTCACATGGCTCCTTGAGATTAACCAGCTAGCATAGCGAATGATGGTCGCTTATAGCTCGAAAAGGCCTACCATATAAATATGGTCGAAACTTGCTGATAGCCCATACCAAGGCAAGGCATTCTTTCTCGGTCGCTGAGTAGTTCACCTCAGCTTTCGAAAGAGTGCGACTGGCATACGAAATGACTCGTTCTCGTCCGTTTCCATTGGATGAGCACGGCCCCAAGACCTAAATTGCTTGCATCCGTGTGGATATTGGTTTCCGCTTCCTCGCCAAAATGCGCCAGAACAGGATGGCTTTGAAGGCACTTTCGTAGTTCATTGAAAGCATCCTCTTGTTCGGCAAGCCATACGAAAGGCATTTCCTCTTTTGTCAGCCGCGTCAGTGGTTCAGCGATTCGTGAAAAATTTTTAACGCACCGTCGATAATAGGCGCAGAGACCTAAAAATCGCCTAACAGCCTTTTTTTCTGTTGGCTTGGCAAATCTTGCTACGGCCTCAGTTTTTGCAGGGTCTGGGCGGACGCCTTCTGCACTGATGACATGGCCGAGAAAAAGGAGCTCACAGAAGCCGAAATGACATTTCTGCGGTTTTATCGTCAAGTCCGCTGATTTGATCGCAGTGAGCACAACCCGGAGCCTTTTCAAATGTTGCTCGAAGGTAGCAGAGAAGACTACAACATTGTCGAGATGAACCAGGCAAAACTGCCATTTAAGACCACAAAGCACTGTGTCCATCATCCGTTGGAATGTGGCAGGTGCTTAACAAAGGCCAAAAGGGAGTACCTTGAACTCGTATAGTCCGGTGTCGCAAACGCTGTCTTTTTGCGACCAATTTCGTCAACTTCTATCTGGCAATACCCACTTTTAGGATCCAATGAGGAAAATTACCTGGCATTTCGCAGCCTATCCAGAGTGTCATCAATTCTTGGCAGAGGATAAACATCCCGTTTGGTGACGGCATTCAGCTTCCGATAATCAACGCATAAACGTAAGATTTTGGTCTTTTTTCTTCACAAGAACAACAGGTGACGCCCGTGGACTTAATGAGGACTGAATTACATCGTCTTTGAGCATTTCTATAACCTGATTACCAATAGCTTCTCTTTCTCTTGGTGACACTCGCTAGGGATGCTGGTGTATTGGCCTCACTTACTCGTCGACATTGATGCGATGTTTGGCAATAGGAGTGCGTCGAACCTTAGATGACCACAAGAAACATCCGGCGAACTCCCTTAAAAGACCCTCTATTTGCTCTTTTTCGCTTGGTAGTAGGCCTGGCTCGATGTTGATGGCTGCAAGGACAGACTCCACGTCTTCGAAATCAGACTCATTGTTTTCGAAAGTGCACAGCTCCGTAACCTGGACGAAATCATTCAGACTGGCGTTGACCGTTCTTTTTGCGACGTGCTGCACCTCATTTCCAAAGTTTGTGAGTAGAAGATTTGCACATTCGTCACGTAACTTAAAAAGGCCTCGTGCCATGCAGATCCCTCTTTGGAGTAGTAAGGCAGTGTTGTTGTCAGCAAATCCTTCGAATTCACTGAATGCTTTGTTGGTTACTGCGACAGATATGCTCAATCTTGGCGGCACCATGATGCCATCATCTGCAATACAAAGGTCATATACGTTTCCTTTCGTTTCAAAGGTAGCAATCGCGTGCCTAGTCGAGAATGAGACGTAAGATTCTCGCAAATTAATTACAGCGCCATTAGCTCGTAAGAAATCCATGCCGATAATCAAGTCCCTTGAGCATTCCGGCAGCACAATAAAATTGGCGACGTACGAGAAACCCCGTATTCCGATTCTTGCTGTGTATAATTCCAGTAGGGTCGATGAGGTGCCCTCCTGCTGTGCGAAATTTTGGTCTCTTCCAAGAAGTCAGCACTTTCTTCAGTATATTAGAAAGTCCGCTACTCATCACTAAATAATCTGCGCCGGTATCTACCAGTCCGGTGACTTCGTAGCCGTCAACGAACACACGTAAATCGGAAGCAGCGTCACTATCGAAGCACTGGTTTCTGAATCAGTCGTCGTTCATTGTCAGCAATGGAGGACTACATTAGCGTCGAGAGCGGCCGTGCCTCCACAGGTTGCTGACTCTAGTTTTCCTGACGCGGGTTTAGGGAACAAGACCTTGGGAGCTTGCTGAAGGTCGGGGGCTGGGCTATCTATACCTCCCCGTTGTCGATGCACGAGGTTGATGTCGTCGAAAGCCACTTGAGGTTTGACGACCTGACAGGTATTCTTCAATTTCGAAGGGACGTTCACCATTTCGTAGTCGAGGTGCATTATCAGGAAAACCACGTAGTCCTGCCTGGTGGTAGTGGCACGTTCGGTAGAGATGACCAGGCTCCCCACAGCGGTAACACAGCGGTATCCTGTAGGGAGCGCGCCAGACATCGCTCTTCTTTAGTCTCCTCTCTGGCGCTGGCTGCAGGGTGCTCGGCGGCATCGGGTACTGCATAGGTGTAGCCGCCGTGACGTCTGCACGTCCGGGAGGTCCTTGTAGTAGCACATCAGCATACGTCATTTTCATCTTCTGTTGTAGTGGCGGCACTAGCTGTGCGTTGCTCGAAGGTTCGCGTACCACGTGCCTGACCTCCTCACGGATCACATCGGCCAGAGACGAAAGCATTGGAACGTTCTGGTCAAGACACTGCTTCTGCAGCTCTTCTCGCACAACAGATCGCACCAGATCGCGTAGTGCTTCCATGCCGTTTTCGAAGACTGGTGGCAAAATGTCCAAGGAAGTGACGATCGCCTTCCGGTTGTATAACCTTGATCGCTGTTGTAGCGTCTTTTCAATTGTGGTCGCCTCGAAACGAAACTCGGTGACGGTGTGCGGCAGGCTTCGAATTAGTCCGGCAAAGAGTTCTTGCTTCACGCCTCGCACCAGATGGCGCAGCTTCCTGTCTTCGCTCATATTTGAATCCGCTCGGCGGAATAGGCAAGACATGTCTTCCAGATACATGGCGAGAGTTTCGTTATTTCGCTGATTTCTTGTCTGAAGCGCAGCTGCAGCTCTCTCTTTGCGGCGTGTGTTCGGTAAAGCAGCGAGCAGCTCCAGTCAAAAATCATTCCAGCACCGGAAGGTAGCTTCGTGGTTTTCATACCCCGTTCGTGCGCTATCTTCCAGTGCGAAGTCAACACTTCCAAATTTCCGCTCTTCCCCATATCTGTTAGCCTTTGCGACGCGTTCAAAGTGTTCAAGCCAGTCCTCTGCGTCCTCGTAGCTTTCGCCGTGGAAAGGCTTTGGTAGCATTGCCTGGTTTACTAAAATGTTGGCTGGAGTGACTTGAGCTGTCATATCGGTTGCGTACCCGTTCACAGCCGTTGATGCTCCAAGAAAAATCGATAAAGGTGAAAATTCAGGACCCTCACAACGTAGGCGTCGACTGCAGCGCTGATGAACAGACGTCAGCTCTTTGGGTCGAAATCGCTGTGGTTCTGGACTGTGCTCCGTCACTCGTTAGGGGCTTGGCATCACACCCAGCACTTCCACCAGATTTGTAACGCACTCTTCGACTAACTCTTTTAATAGGCTAACCTAGGCAGGGCGAACTTGTGCCCGAGATTAATAACACAGCTAGATTGTCTCGAGGATTTACTTCAGCCTCTTCTTCTACGTTCTTCTTTTTTTCCAACACGGTTCGCGCGCAGCTGGGTCCCGCAGGCTCGTGCGTCGCAAACCATCTAGAGGGCACAAGTATCGGCTAGCGCGCGTAATTTGAAGTCACATTGTGTCAATATGTAACAGCTCCTCCTTCCACTGAGTCATTCTAGGTATTCCCCCCTAAGATGGTCAGAAAACGATAAACGCCAACAGTGTGAACAAAAAAATCCGTGGACCCATATGGCTAGGCGTATTGTCGAAACTGCGAGGTTCTCGTCGCTTTCGATGGCAACAAGGGACCAAACTTCGTCAAGTGTGGATTACATTTGCTACACTGCACGCTTTACACCGTAAACAGAATAATAAGTGAAACGAATGTGGCCGCCTGGGTCATCACAAGGACGTTTGCCCGAGTGCGGGTGAAGCTGCATGTCGCGGGCGTGGAACCGCTTGTCCTGGCGAGCACCAAGAGTGTATTCCCAAATGCAGTTTGTGTGGGGCGCAGCGTCTCACGACGAGCAAGGTATGTGCCTAAAGAAAGATTTAAATTCCCATACGTCGTGAGGCGAAGACGAGGCGACGCTTGCGCTTGCGCTAGAAGCGCACCTCAAGCTTCGCTGGCTTGCGTGAACCACTTCAAATCTCCACCCTGTTAGAGTGATGCGAGTAGGTGTCGCGCCAGATGTCACTCCGAAAACCGTCCCGGAGGACTTCCGAGGCAGCGCTCCAGAAGCCGTTCAAGGGGGCGTTCCAGAAGCCGGAGTCGCACTCTGGCGTGACCAAATCGTCTTCAGTAATCGCTCCGCTCCGAGTGGTTGATCGGCTTCCAAGATTAATCCCGCCCCCGGTTTCTTTTGAACCTTCATCGTTCTGGTATGCGAGGCAAAAGAAAAAAACTGACACTCTCTTGGACCGACAGAGTCGAGGGAAGTGCTGGTAGCCGATTTGGTTATTCTCGTGAACCAGAAAAAGCAAGTGAAGCGAACGAACTTGAAAAACTCCGGAAGAAGAATGGGACGTTGAAGGCGACGATAAATCAAAGGGCCAGCGAGAGAGCGAAATTCAAGGATGTAGCGTTAATGTATGCAAAGGCACCATAAACCAAGTACGTTTCCCAACCTGTGAACGAAAACTCGGGCGTCGCCCAATGCCAGGGGTTGACAGCCAGCACTGCTCTGAAGTTTCAGAGATGAAGCAGATTCTTTCCCTAGCTGCACAAATTAAGGTCCTTCAGCAAGGATTGGGCTAAGTATAGGTAGCACTAGGGGACCCACAACACGGACTAGCTGCGCTAGCCCAAAGAATCAACAGGATGGAAAAGACCGGCCCTCCTGCGTGTCCATTTGCAGCGGCTGGGGAGCTTATTTCACGAACGAAGCATATTATTGTTCCTCTCATGAACGGTGAGCTATTCGCTTAGCATTAAAACAGCTTGAATTCAAGCTCGTTGTATTAGAGATAGTAACGCCGCACTGTTTAAAATCTGGCAGTGGAACTGCAGGGGACTTCTCGGTAAGATACCTGTCCTGCAGCAGTATCCTAAAGTGGTAAGAGACAAACCACATGTCATTATACTACAGGAATTAGGCTCTATGCTCACAAATTCATTAGGTTATCAATTGATCACGAGCCTTGCGGAAGAACCGGGTGTGGCAGCCTACGGTAATAGCAAGTTTACAAGCATTTCTTAAAATCTCGGCAAGAGTTTCAAGAGTCGACTACGTCATGTTGGAGATCCTGGTTGACCCACCACATCGAGATCTGAGCAGCAACAGTCTCTTTGTGTGAAATATTCACAGTCGCCTTAAAACTCTAAGAACGAAGTTTGATACGCACCTCAAGAAGACAACCGACATGACTGAAGGCAAATATCTGGTTGTCGCCGAATATTTGCACGCCCTTCGCAAGATATGGGGTTTCAATGAGTCACAATGCTTTGGCAATGCGCGCGCGAGATGTATTTCACCATCATCAATGAAAACAATTTTCCCACCTAAATTAGAAATGCGAGAAGCAGTGATACCACCCAAGATCTCACCTTTGTCAGGAACGTTCCAAGTACTGTTGAGTTGAAAAATACAGCTTGCAATTTCGTGAGTGACGACTACGTCCTCTAGACAAATTTTGAGTAGCCCGAAGCCAGACTCGTGTATAAAAAGTCACGCAGTGGACCTGTTTTGCAGAATGCGCATAGGCACAGACAAGAATTCTGCCGCATATTTCGATAGTTGGGGCACATGCATTTAGCAGGACGTCAAAGCAGTGAGCTTGTGCGTCGTCACGAATCCTGGCGTCGACAACGCGGACAGCAGACTCTCCCACATACTTGAGGCCAAGCAATCGCTCTCAGCAGTTCGAATGGCCACAGGCTGAACAGACGCCTCGGGAAAATGATCGCGCTAAAGAACCTGACAACGGAAAAACTTTGCAGCAGGTCACGAAATAAACAGTGCAAGGAGTTCTGCGAGTTGATTTAGAATGAGCGCCACAACATGTCGTGGGGGCTGCTGAAGCACCTCCTAGACGCCAACTCGAATGATTCACGAGGTCAGTGATACTTGCTCGGGCGAGCAGGTGATCCAGAAACTTGTTCGCAAGTACAATCCAGTCCAAAGAAAAGGCATGGCAGGCGAACTTATTGAATATCTCGAATACACTGGTCTTAAGGTTCCGGAGCTGGATTATATTTTCACCCAGGCTGAAATCACGCAAGTCTTATTTACCCTCAACGGCAAGTCTGCTCGTTTACTAGACGGCATTACTAACAAAACGATCAAGAATATGGGCGACATGTCCATCGAATTCCTTAATGACCAATACAACGGAGTTTGGCAGAGCATACGTGTCTCACCGAAATGGAAAGCGGCCAACGTAGTCCTTATCGCCGAGCCTGACGAACCTCTTGGCAACGCCCATAATCCTTACCTTCTGAGTGGGGAAACTGGCTGAATATGCCCTGTTTTATAGAATGACGCGTTTTCCAGATGCTGACAACGTATATACTTACAAAATGATTGGCTTCTGTTCGGGCATGTCCACGCAGGACGCCATGATATTCATCAAAGACAGCTTCGATCACAAGATGACACACCCAAGCTATCCTAGGATTAGACCTCGAAAAACCATTCCACAGCATATTGAACCGATTCATCCTCGAAAACAATGCCCTACTACAGCTCGGCGCAAGGGTCTACAACTATGTTAGGTCATTCCTAAGTCACAGTATCAGGCCACTCAATGTCGATGAGTATATATCTAAAGAAACCACCCTTGGACCCGCGGCACGCCTCACGGGTCGAGCATCTCTTAAACTTTTTCAACATAGCCATGGCTAGACTGTCCAAAAATGTATCGCAAGTATAAGAGATCATTCACAACATACACGTAAAGGATATTATTATCTGGTGCTCCAGCGGAAATGATAGAGTGATTGAGACAGCGCTCCAACAAGCCATAGATATCACCGAGCTTCAGCTATGTCAGACCGGATAGAGATGTTCACCGTCAAAATCCATGCTCCTCTTCTACAAATGCAGAGCTCGTGGAGACAAGTTCTTCCTTCCCGCCACGGCAAGTGAATTATGCCTATGCACCGCCAACAGTTCTGTCTTACTCAGGGTAGAATCTATTCATATCCTTTGGATGTTGGTGGCCTGGAACAGCTGCAACGGAACGGCTGCAACGGAATCAGAGTCAAAACGGGCAACGCCCCCAGGCTAGTATATAGGATCTCAAACAGGCATCGAGGGCTGACAGTTGGTGGTGTTGAAGAGTAGGGGTGAGAAGTGGAGGGGGGCAGAATTCGCTGTCCTGCCCAGCTACGCCCAAGACATCATTTTGAGGATTAATTTTCTATGCGAATGCGGTGCTACTATAGATTGCGGTGCAGGCGAGATTATGCTACTGGTATTTATTGACGATCCCAAGCGTGTTCAATTATTTGTCACCGTCATTGACGATGTTGTCTTGCTGCCCAACTCGATGAAGAACGTTCGCGTTGACGCCTCTGCCTCGGACGTCGGCTGGTTTGATGTTCTTGCGAAGCCCATTCCTCCAACTTGCGCCAAGTAACTGTGCTCATTACACATTGTGTTCTGTTCATCGGGGATGGGCGATCGGCGCTAAGGGTGGTTTTCTGCCTACCTTGGCCTTAGTGTTAATTGAGCAATGATTACACTGTTTGCTAATTGCAAGAACTTCTCGTGAACTAATGTTGATAGTTCAAACATTACACTGTACAAGTAGAGACTAATACATGCATTCAAGAAGAGTAGGTGCAACGACTATGCATTAACAGCATTACACATTACTATGATATGAATCTGACGTGATAGCTGGCACAGCACAACGTTCTGTCGTATTTCTTGCATTGCATATATAGCCTACTCTCATTAAAGACGATAGCTTTTCTTGAGGACCTTCGACGCAAAAATTTTGGTCTGCCTCTGTAAATTTGTCTGTTTGTCAACTCTTAACTTTACCCTAAACGGCACCAAACATTACACCTAACGGCCGGCCTCATCCGCAGCGCCCACCAATATTGCTCAAGATTTAGCGTTCATGCTTGTGCGATTGTAAATAAAAAGCAAATATTGCGCATAAACGAAGTACCATAACAACACGTGATTGTTCTCTGTGTGCGTCTTTTTACTAGAAAAGGCATAAATATGTAATTTTAAGGAACGTAGCGCTTATCACGCTGAGCTGACAATGCAACACTTCCAAAAGACGAAAGCGTTTCCAACGCTTTGCTAAGACGACATGGCGGTGGCACCTACCCGTCAAATTGCGTTCTACACTTTATCGCCTCTGAGATGGGTGTGCCCGCGGCGCGCTTTATTTTCTAAGTCAACTGCCAGATAGCGGTCATGTCTCACATGTGACGTGACCTACTGCGCTCGTTTGCCTCCGCTGCATGCTCAAGGCACTCTAACGCAGCGTCTCCAGAATATAATTTGCCGATTTTATGCGTAGAACATCAAATAAACGTTTTGTTCACTCTTTCCAGAGGCATGACTATCGTGTTTCGACGACATTTGCAGTGTGACATGTAGATACAGGGCCATTTTTATTTAGTACTCAGCTCTGAATGAAGGATAAAAGGAGCATTATATTGGCTTGTTTTGTTCTTTCATAAGCTACTGTTGAGCGGAGTTACAAGATTCGAGTGGGCTTCCTATGAAACGCATGTTATCTGGGCCACGCTGTTTTCATTTTATAAAAACAGCTATATATTTTCTATTCAAATTTATGATGCTATTTTTATGATACTTTTGTATGGACATTGTTCCTGTACAAGTAGCTGAAAACCTTCCTAGCCCAACGCTCTCCCCCATTTCTCTCAATCGCTTCTCAAATTTTATCTTGCTGCTAGCTTCCCTGCCCTCAAATGATGTCCATCCCATATCACCTTGTACTCACTCATTTGGTGTATTCCCGTGAGCTCCCAAAGCAAGCCTACCCATTCCACGTTGCTTAATTTCTAATCTTGCTTGAACTTCTGATCTCATTGACAAGACCGCATTGCCGAACGTCAGCCCAGGTATCATGACCCCTTTCCATATTCCTCTCACAACATCATACCTATTGTAATTCCCCAGTGCCTATTTTTCATCACCGCTGCATTCCTGTTACCTTTAGTCGTCACGTATATTTTGTGTTCCCTCAAGTACTCGGTCCCATTGCCTATCCATACGCCCAGATATTTTATTTATCTGTTATCTCTAGCGTGACCTCCTGTATTCTAAGCTCACTACCTTCGTTGTCATTGAAAATCATGACTGCTGATTTTTTCTTACTGAATCTAAAATCGAACCTTTCCCTCATTACCGCAGATGTCCATCAATCTCTGCAAATCTTCCTTGTTGGCCATTAGCACTATATTATCTGCGTACATCAATGCTGGTAGCGCGTGTTCAATAGGTTTTCCTTGTTTGACTAAAGAGAGGTTGAAGCTCAGTCCACTTCCCTCTAATTTTGCCTCTAATCCTTGTAGGTACATCATGAATAATAAGGGTGACAGGGGCACCCCTGCCTAAGCCCCCGTTTTACCTCTGCAGGCTTAGATACCTGTTTTTCCCACTTTATAACTACCTTGTTACCTTTATAGATACCCTTTAAAAGATTAGTGACTACATGTTCCACGCCTATTGTGTCCAGTATTCCCCACAATTCCTCTTGAACCACGCTATCGTACGCTCCCTTGATATCCAAAAATGCTAGCCACAGGGGCCTGTGCTCTTTTTCTGCTATGTCGATGCACTGCTGCAGTGAGAACAGATTGTCTTCCAACCTCCTGTGTTTCCGAAACCCATTCTGCAGTTCCCCCAGCACCCCCTCATCCTCTATCTATGCCTGCAGTCTTTCCTTTATAATCTGCATCGCCAGCCTGTAGACCACTGATGTTACCGTTATAGGACGGTAGTTGTTTATGTCAGCTTTGTCCCCCTTTCCGTTATAAATCATGCTCATTCTGCTAAGTTTCCATCCATCGGGAGCTTCACCATTGATTATTATTTTTCTCAGTGCCTCTCTCAAAGCCTGCTTAGACTTCAGACCTAATGTCTTTATCAGCCTAATTGGAATGCCATCTGGGCCTGTTGATGTACTACTAGGAACCCTTTTCTCAGCCCTTTCCCACTCTCGTTGTGAAAATGGAGTCATTGCACCACTTGATTCCTCCTTGTCTATTGTGGTGCGCAAACTACTTCTTTGTTGAAATTTTTCTGTCACCCTTGTTCTTATATATTCAATAGCTTCGTCCCCTTCTAGCCTAGCACCTTGGGCTGTAGTTATAAAACTCTGCTCTAGGCTAGTCTCATTTCTTAGCGAGTTCAGATGGTTCCAAAATTTCGCAGCTGCCTTTTTATCTTTTTTATGTACTTCTGCCAGCCACTGAGCTCCCTTTCTTCTAATCTTTTCAATGATCAGAAGGGATGCATCTCTTCTACAGCTTAGAAAGCTTTCCCATTTTCTTTCAATATCATCTGTCGGTTCAACCCGCTGCTTAGCATGTGTGTGTTCCCTAGAGGCTTCCTGACGTTTTGCTATGGCTCTCTTAACTTCCTCATCCCACCAACTTTTGGGTTTGTGTCTTCTTTTCCGGGGTGACTTGTCACGCGTCTTAGCAAGCTCTAGCTCAAAGAGTCTAATTAGATTCGTCTATGTCCACACCATCTTATTATCCTCCGTGATTACTTTCTCAATTTGTTTAGTGGCCATTTCCATTTGCCTTTCTGGATAAAAATTTTCCTGTAGTTGCTCATCTTGTCTCCTTCCCACTTTCTCTGCTCCTTCAAAACTTACCTTGATACATTTGTGATCACTTGTGATCACACACGAGAAATGAGCGCTATCTGGTGGTTATTTTGGAAAACAAAGCGCGCGGCGCGCACGCCCTTCTCGGAGGTGATAAGCTGTAGAACGCGTGGCGACGGGTATGTGCGTGTCAACTTAGCAAAGCGTTGGATACACTTGCCTGTTCGTGCAAGCGTTTCAGAATTACCAAAGCGTGATAAACGATATGGTCCTTATAAATACTTATGTATGCCTTCTCTAGTGTAAAGACAAACATAAAAGTATTGACGCGTTGCTAAGGTGCCTCAGGTATGCGCAATGATTGCGTTTTAATTGACAATCTCACACGTACGAACAATAAATCTAGAGCAATATTGGTGGGTGCTGCGGATGGGGTTCGCTCGTTTGAGGTAGCGTCTGGTGTCGTTTGGGGTACCGTTAAGGATAGACAAACAAACAAATGTACAGACAGAGAGACGAAAATTTTGCATCGAAGTTTCCCAAGAAAGACTACAGCGTCTTTAAAAGCTGGCGATACTATGCGCAAGGGCGCGAGTGGTGCAGGGTTCATTTGAACGACGCAAGCAGGATCATGACTTTCGATATTGCAGAAAATTTCACAGTGGCAGTTGTTGCTAGTGTGGTACCCGCTACTCTCGCTGTGCTACTACTGGTGTCGGTGGCGGTGTAGTAAAGGCAAGCAACGTTGGGCGCATCAACAGCGACGTATGGACCCCTGCTTTCAGGCGTGGGTGCTTTGAACTGTTCTAACGCGATACGGATCTAGAAAACGTTATTTTATTTACACAAGCGCCTTTTATTGCACAGAAATATCACCACGGCATTTCTGGTCCACTATTTTAACAATCGATTTCAACCCAATATTTACCTTTAGTGTCCCTAAAGCTTTGATTCAGGTGTCAAACCTACGCAAACACACGTCCATTTTTTAGTGTTCAGTTTGTAGCCTAATGTTGTGACTTGAAAGTAAAGGCCTCGGAACCTGATCATAGTATGCAAGAGCATCTTCCTGCCATCTGTGATGTCCAACGTTCGGAGACGAACGTAGAGTATCAAAACGATTTATTGCTACATATTGTCGTAAGCACCACAGCACAACAGCAATTGAAAAGGGTGAGACCGGGTGGCAGCCTAAACATGCAGCTTTATACCGATCGCAGTTGGGTCACATGATTGCTGGCATCTGAGCTGGCCGCTCTATCGACAATACGTGGCGCTCTCGCATACATGACATTTCCTCCCGCTTAAATTGTGGGGAAATGCAGTTACACAAAATTAAGATGGCGTGTCGCCATCTGGCGCTCATCGACTGCGTACTGGATATCTTCGTACTCGTGGCGCTGCCTCGGAGGCTGCGGGCGCTGCCGTATGTGTCTCCGCAGTGGCATCCGAGAACTCCCAGAAGGTGTTCTTGTTCTCCTCACCATCGGAGACGTCAGCTGCACCCAAGAGAAGCTGATCTTGGTGACTATGCCACATGGCCAGGCCCCGTGGCGTGTGTACTTTGACGGCATACGAAACAGGTCCTTTCTGCCGCAATACAGTAACCGGAAGCCATCTGGTTGCTCCCCTGTGATTTCGAACAAGAACACCGTCGCCTACAGCAAATTGTCGGGCTTTGGAGCTGTATAGGCTAGACTAAATAGATTGCTGGTGGCGAACTAATTCTTCTAATTCTGGCTTGATAATGTCCAGTTTGTAACGAAGACGGCGACCGAACATAAGGTTAGCTAGCGCTTCTTTCGTCGTAGCGTGGGGTGTATTCCGATAAGCAAGCAAGAAGCTGTCAAGGGTAGCCTCGAACAAACGTTTGGAACTCGGTAGGCTTAAATTTTTGGCCGTTGTCCGACATGATCGTTGCCGGATTACCGAAACGGCTAAACATTGCGCGAAGACCATCGATAGTTGCCGTGCTAGTAGTGTTTTTCATGATACACACCTATGGCCATTTAAAATGTGCATCAACCACAACTAGAAACATGTGATGCCGAAAAGGCCCATCAAAATCGATGTGTACTCGCTTCCAAGGGTATGTTGGCCACGACCATGCGTGAAAACAACACTCTTAGGGGCACTACGCTGCTCCTGGCAAGGTTTGCATCTTTTGACATGAGACTCGAGATCCGCGTCAATTGAAGGCCACCAAACATATCTGCGGGCCAACTCTTAGGATCGCATAATACCTGAATGACCGTCGTGAAGTTCTTGTAGCAACGGTGACCTCTGCTTTGCAGGCACCACTACACGCATTCCCCACAGGAGACAGCCTTGCTGTGTGATCAGCTGTGTCCTCCTGTCGAAAAAAGGCTTGAGCTCCGCATCGTCCATAAAGATAGACAACCCCGTACTTGTGAGCTCAGGTACTCTGCAAAGAAGCTGGTCATGTGAGGTTGCACGTGCAATATCTTTGTCACCAGCATTGATTGCAAGCGTAACGAGTAGAACCTTTTCTCTGCATCATTAGCAGATTCCCGACGCATGGGCAAGCGCGACAAGCAGTCAGCCTCTAGATTTTCGTTTGTCGGTCGAAATTTCAAGGTGTACGTGTAATCAGATAACGTCACTGCCCAACGTTGAAGTCTTGCTGCTGCCAAGGTTGGCGTGCCAGACTTTTGACCTGAAATAGTCTGCAGTGGTATATGATCCGTTATTAGCGTGAACGAACGCCCGTAAATATAGTAGTGAAACTTCTTAACGCCGAAGATGATTGCTAATGCTTCTTTCTCGATCTGGCTATACTTCATCTCAGCATCGGACAGAGTCCTTGAAGCGTAAGCATCAGGGCAAACGGTTGCATCAGCAAAAATATGGGAAAGCACAGCACCTACCCCGTAATGAGATGCGTCGCAAGCCATTTGAAGTGGTCTTTGCTGATAATAGTGAACCAGCAACTCCGGGGAAACCAACATCGCCTTTATGTCGTAAAAGGCCGTTTGACATTAGCTGGTCCATGCCCAAGCTTGGTCGTCACGCAGGAGTTTGTACAGGGGATAGGCTAGCGTAGCCAGTTGAGGTAGAAATTTTCCGTAGTAGCTTACGGCTCCGAGCAAAGAACGATGCCGCGGTTTGTTCTCCGGTGCTGGCGCGGCTACAATGGCATCAATTTTGTCCGTCGTGGAATGTATGCCATTTGCACTCAACTTGTGCCTCAAGTAGGTTAACTCAATCTAAAAAAAAGCATTTCTCAGCTCTTAGTCGAACTCCTCGACTTTCGAAACGGGTTAGAACGACTTCCAAGTTCCGTAGGTGTTCGACTCCAGTCCTTCCGGTCACTAGGACATCGTGCAATTAGCATGCAACACCTTTGAGACCCTTAAGCACGGTGTCCATTATTCGCTGAAAAATACCAGGCGCCGAGGACACGCCGAAAGGTAGCCGGTTTGCGGCGAACAGTCCTTCTGTCGTGTTTATCGCCAGAAGACGACGCGCCGGTTCCGCTAGCACTACCTGTTGATTGGCCCTGTTCAAGTCAATTTTTCAATATTCTTTTCCTCCACTGAGTGCAGCGAAAACTTCTTCAACACGTGGTAAGGGGTTGTGATCAGTGTCTAGCATAGGGTTGACAGTCTTGTAGTCGCGACATAGGTGAATTTTCCCGTTTTTCTCAACCACAGGCACTACTGGTGCAGCATACTCGCACGTGGCTAATGGTGTGATCACACCCATTGACTGCATTTTGTCAAGCTCTTTTTCCACTGCTGGAACAAGTGCGAAAGGCACACTGCGTGCCTTTGAAAACTTTGGACGAGCGTCCGTTTTGAGAAAGAGTTCTGCCTTCTCCTCTGTGATGCATCCCAATTCTTTCTTGAAAAGGTTACTGTACTTCTGCAAAAGCTTGCTAACCTGTATTTTTGCTTCCGTGCTTGTCGGCTCCCGTGCCGAGCAGAGCTTGTTGCAGGAAAATACAGCGTTTCAGTCGAGGCGCACGTGCTGTAACCACTCTCGGCCCAGAAGTGCCGGTCCTCCCTGCTAAGTGGCATACAAGAGTAATAGAACACTTTCCCCATTATGTTCAACAACAACTTCAGCCACTCCTGCTGGTTCAACTAATGCACCTGTGTAAGTGCGTAGACGCAATCTTGTCGTGCGCAACTTCAAAGAGGGGAACAACTATTGCTTTTGCCTGCGAGAAATTACGGATACCGCTGCTCCCGTATCCAACTTCATTTCAAGTAGAATTTTGTTTATAAACAGGAGTCCTTTTGTGGCATCTTCTGCCGAGCACGTCATGCCGTTTAGCATCATTTCTGTGGCCCAGTCAAGAACTTTCAGGCTGCGCGCTCGCGTCCGAGATAACTTCGAGTTCTTATCAGACTGCCATATACGCAAGATATGCCCTTTCTTGCCGCAGCCGGAACACGTCGCCGACGCATGTTCACAGTTTTTGCTAACGTGCTTAAAAGAACCGCACCGCCAACACATGTTTGACGCTTTCTTTTTGCTGGCGTCTTCTACGGCGACTGCTTTATTCCCCGGCTTTTGTACATTTGCATGGTGTAAGTCAGAAACGCTTGTTGAACCATGCACTTCTGCTGCACTTTTTGTTGCTGAATCCAATGCTAAAGCTTTTTCGATCGCCTTTTGAAAGGTAAACATCTTGTCTTCAGCAAACAGCACTCGCTGAATATCTTCTCTTTGTAAACCACAAAGGAATATGTCCCTGAGTGCCTCGTCTATGAAATTATCGAACTCACATGAACTCGAGATGGAACGCAGTTCCGCCAGAAAATCGGCAATGGATTCAGTCTCACGCTGAGACCATCGATAAAACTTGGCTCTCTCACCAATTACTGAAGGCTTCGGTGCCAGATGGTCGCCAAGCGATTGCCTGAGGGTGTCGTACGACTTCCTTGATGGAAGGTCAGGGGCGGTAAGTGAGTTGAGTAGAGCGAACATCTTCGCCCCTATTAGTTAGGCTCAGGAACGCGTGAACCTTGTCTGCCTCCGGTACTTTGTTGAAGGAAAGAAATGATGTCAACCGCTCGTCGTATGAAGTCTAGTCGCTTGAGGAGTCATCAAAAGGTTCCATGTGGCCAATTTTTCCTACCACTTGTGTGACTGGGTCTGCCATCCCTGCTGTTCCAGTAGCTCGCTATGTGTCGGTGACCGCCCCAGGAACTTCAAAGAGGGTAGAACCTGTCTTCTGTTCTGCCGACGCCGCTGAAGGTTCGAATCACTTCGTCGCCAGATGTGATGTCCAATGTTTTGAGACGAACGTAGAGTAGCAAAACAATTTATTGCTACATACTGTCGCAAGTACGACGACACAACAGCAATTGAAAAGGGTGAGACCGGGCGGCAGCCTAGACATGCAGCTTTATACCGATCGCAGTCGGGTCACCTGATTACTGGCATCTGGGCTGGCTGCTCTATCGACAATACGTGGCGCTATCGAATACAAGACACTATCAGCATCCCGTTTAGCTACGTACACAGCTGTAAGCTTCACATTATCATTTTAGCTTACGAATAAAATTACGTTGATTTGAAAGGAATATACTTGATTATATGAGCACTATATCATAAATATGCTTGTCTGTGTAGGGTTTAGGAGAAATAAACGTGAGATTATCTAAGTGAACCCCTCGAAAACATTTGGGCCAATTCAGAAACTTATAAAAATACTGAAACACAAAGAGTTAACAAAATTTTCATTTTTAGTACAAACTTCTTAAAATGTTGATTTACAAACCATTTTTAAAGCAAAAGTCAATGTGATGTGAAAGTTGCAATGTCGGCCTTGAATGAAAGAAGCGAAGGGAAAGGGGGGGGTGAAGTTCTGACATTGTGCTGGTATCGCATCATACCACCCGCGGCTCGGACGTTGCCGACCCCAGTTTCATGCCACTGTTGCTTGTAGCGGCACTGCGTCTTTCAATGATCTGAAGAGCACGAAGGAGCGGCCCATGGCGTTTCGCGATAGAAGGAGCATTTTGCAGTTATTCTGCGCGTGTATGTGTCTACCTACACCTCTAGACCACCGGATTGATGCTTTTGTGAAGAGGTTTATTAGGCGTTAAAGACAGCGACGAGACAGCGTGAAGAACCGTCCAGCGATCGGCACAGCAACAAACCGAAGCCCTAGCCGAGAGAGCCACGCGTTGGCGATGCTGCTTGCGGCAGGCACATCTTCTTCTTCACAATCGCCGCCACTGAAAAAGGAGTCGTCCTGACGAACTAAGAAGTTTCAGGGAGAGGCTCATTATACGGTTTTAAGCGGGAAGCATGGACGATGTCACGTGCACGCCGGCGCATGTCATCCCATTGGGAAACTGGCACAATTAGGTAATTACCCGAAGAGGTTTTCTCTAAAACGCTGTAAGGCCCCCTGTATCGGGGGACAAGTTTTGATGAGAGTCCCGGTGTTTGGGATGGGATGGCAAGCCACACGAGAGACCCTGGGGCATAGCTGGGATCTGGAAGAGAGGTGCAACGGTTTTCTTTCCAGCGTTGCTGCTCGTCCGAGATGAACGCACGGGCGAGCTGGCGGCACTCTTCGGCTTGTCGAAAAGCATCGGAGATAGGTGGACATTCGGAAGCATCAGGACGGTAGGAAAGTATAGTATCAATTATATGGGAAGGCTCACGTCCATAAAGAAGAAAGAAAGGTGAAAATCCTGTGGTTGTTTGTATTGCAGTATTATATGCGATTGTGACGTATGGGAGAACACGGTTCCAGTTGCGATGATTAGATGCCACGTACATTGAGAGCATATCCCCCAGCGTGCGGTTAAACCGTATCGTTAGCCCATTAGTCTGCGGGTGGTATGCTGTCGTTTTCCGATGAATGACATGGCATTCCAAAAGCAGAGCTTCCACGACCTCGGAGAGGAAGGCGCGGCCTCTGTCACTAAGGAGCTCTCAAGGTGCGCCATGTCGAAGGATAAAGCGACGTAAAATGAAAGAGGCGACAGCCTTAGCGGTACCGCTCGGTAAGGCAGCTGTTTCGGCGTAGTGTGTTGGATGGTCGACCACCACTATAATACACCGATTGCCATCTGGTGTCAATGGAAGGGGGCCGTAGAGGTCAATGCCGACGCGATCAAATGGCTTGGCAGGGCACGGAAGTGGCTGCGATTCGCCAGTCACGCGTAGCGGTGTTGATTTGCGTCGCTTACAGTCAGGACAGCACTGTACACATTTGCGTACGAATTTGCGTACAAAATAGTACATGCCGCGCCAGTAATAGCGATGGTGAAGGCGTTCATATGTTTTAAACACCCCGGCGTGGCCACATTGTGGATCGTCGTGAAGAGAGGCGCATACCTGAGATCGTAAAGTGCGTGGGATGCCCAGTAGCCACCGGCAGTCATCAGGAGCGTATTTGCGTCGATGAAGAAGTTGATCGCAGCTCTCAGAATGGAAAGCTTGACGTCGGAGGGATTCAGATACCGGAAAGTTGGGCGTACCGGATAGATATTTGCGAAGAGATGCATCCACGGGTCACGACGTTGTTCGGTGGCAATTGAGTCAAGATTTAACGATGACAAGGTAGGTCTGGATACGCGTGTTTGCGCACGTCGGATCTGGTGGCAAAGGTGAGCGGGACCGGGCGTCAGCGTCAGAGTGTTTGCCTCCACAGCGGTATACGACGCGAATGTCGTACTCCTGGATGCGGAGTGCCCATCGCGCCAGGCGGCCAGAAGCGTCTTTCAGCATGGAGAGCCAGGACAGCGCGTGGTGATCAGTTACTAGATCGAACGGGCGGCCGTATAAATACGGCCGGAACTTTCCAAGCGTCCACACCAGAGCCAAACACTATTTTTTTGTCATGCTGTCATTAGTTTCGGCTTTCGTCAGAGTGCGGCTAGCGTAGGCTACAACGTATTCTGAATAGCCGGGCTTTCGTTGAGCAAGGACAGCGCCTAGCCCGACGCCGCTGGCGTCGGTGTGCACTTCGGTAGGAGCCGTCGGGTTGAAGTGGCAGAGAATAGGTGGGGAGGTGAGCAGACGGCACAGAGTAGTGAAGGCAACGTCACATGCAGGGGACCAGGAGGCGAGGTTCACGTCACCGCGAAGAAGCTAGGTTAAGGGTAACATGATGGATGCGAAATTACGAACAAAGCGCCGGAAATAAGAGCATAGGCCTACAAAACTGCGAAATTCCATTATGGTCGTCGGCTTCTTAAATTTCGCGCCTGCTCAAAGTTTTGCTGGGTCAGGTAATACGCCGTGCTTCTACACGATATGGCCTAGGATGACGAGCTCGCGTGCAGCGAAGCGGCATTTTTTCAGGTTAAGCTGCAGGCCAGGTTTGATCAGACAAGTCAAAACGTGCCTGAGGCGAAGGAGGTGCGTAGGAAAGTCGTGCGAGAAAACCACGACATCGTCGAGGTAGCATAGGCACATATTCCACTTGAGGCCACGTAGCGTATTATCCATAAGTCGTTCAAACGTGGCGGGTGCGTTACAAAGCCCAATGGGCATGACGTTAAACTCGTATAATCCGTCAGGTGTAATAAATACAGTTTTTTGGTGATCGGCTTCAGCCATTGGAACTTGCCAGTATCCAGACCGCAAATTTACCGAAGAGAAAAGTTCCGCTCCGTGAAGGGTGTCAATGGCATCATCAATGCGCGGCGAAGGATATACGTCCTTGCGGTTTATCTCATTGAAACAACAATACTTCACGCAAAATCGGATAGATCCGTCTTTCTTACGCGCCAGGACGACAGGAGACTCCCAGGGACTGTGAAGTGTTCGAATGACGTATCTACGAAGCATATCTTTGACTTGATCGTTGATGACGCGGCGCACTTCAGTGGAGACACGGTATGGTCTTTGACGCAGTGGCTAGTGTAGGCCGGTGTCAACATGATGCTTGACTTGCGACGTGCGACCTAGTTGAGGTTGCGACACATCGAAAGAATTCCGGAACTCATGCAGAAGATCAAGCAGGTCGGCATGTTCGGTGGGAGTGAGGATGTCAGCGATGGCGCTGGAAAACGTGTCCTTGGATGACTCCTCGAGGGCCGACGGTGATATTGGGTGGTCGCAGCAGTCATCCGGGACATCAACCAAAGACGAAGGGTCGAGATCCTGCACGCGGCTGAGACAATCCCCCGCAAGCATAGTGAAGGGTGTGGAAAGCGGGTTGAGTATAAACATATTGCTTCTTTCGGCGGCAAGGTCAATCGTTGCGAAATGCAGCGGCAGAGCTCGACGACTCGTGAAGATATCGGAAGGCATAAAAAAGACTGTAGCGTCAGTGTAGGCGCTGCATGAAACTGGAACAACTGCGAAATTTTCAGGTGGAATATTGGTATATTCATGCACGAGCAACTTCGCCGGCTGATGAAGAGCGTCAAGTAATGGGACATCACAAAAGCGTGAAAACTCAACTTCAGCGCGTGCGCAGTCGACGACAGCATTATGGCGGGTTAGGAAGTCCCATCCGAGGATGACGTGATGCGAACAGACAGCGAGGACAATAAACTCCACAATGTAAACAATGCCTTCGATGGACACTCTTGCAGTGCAGGCTGCGAGAGGCGTTACTTGCTGTGCACTTGCGGTGTGGACTGACAGTCCTGAAAGCGGCGTCGTGACTTTACGTAATACACGGCAGACATTAGCGGCAATAACAGAAACGGCGGCGCCGCTGTCCACAAGGGCGAAAGTACAATAACCTTCAACAGTTACTGCGACCACGTTAGCAGAAGAGGGGCGACGGCTTAGACAGTTCAAAAATGGCGCAGTTCTTGCCTCTTGAACTGCGGTGCTTAGTTTTCCTGGTCAGAAGGTCTGGGCCGGCGACGCATGGTGGAGGGCGATCACCGACGAAGAGAGGGTGCGCGCGGCGTCACGAAGTTGGGGTCGTTCGGAGGGGCATAGCGAGGTGACGAGACCGGCCCGTATGCGCGAAGGGTTGGCTGCCGGCTTCCGACGATCGGACATAGTCGCCGAACATCTGAAGTCGACGGCGGCAGTAGCGGGCAACGTGTCCGGGAGTGAAGCAGGCGTAGCATATCGGTCGGTTATCGGGCGTCCTCCAAGGATTGGCGACTGGTGGTGCCGCCCAAGGTGCAGTATAAGCAGCCGGGTGAGCGGGCTGTGAACGCGAGGTGTAGGTGGTTGCGCAAGCCTACGCACAGCGTCTCCTTAGGTAAACGGCGCTGCTACAGGCTGCATCTCTTGCGAACAGTCGACAGGAGTAGCCATAGGCTGCGCTGCATACTTTAGGGGTGCGGCCACAGGCTGCACAGCTGGCGGACAGGTGACAGGAGGGCCTACCGCCTGCGCGACACGCTGGCAGTGAATACGGATGGATAGAGGCGGCTTGTGGTCCGCAAGAGGAACAGCTTGGGCAAACTCTTCCGAAATAGCTGTGCGAAGCGGGGCAGGTAGACGGGTGGTGGTCTCGTGAGTGAAGGGCATTAGGGAAAGTTGGCGGGCGACTTTCTCATGGACGAAGGCTCGAACTTGCTGAAGCAACGGTGAATTGTCGGGAGGGGTGTCGAAACTGAACAGTGACTCACCACCATGCTGAGGCTGCCGAGTCAGAGTGCGTTGCTTCCTCAACTCGTCGTAGCTCTGACACAAGCTGACGACTTCGAAAACTGTGCTCGGATTTCTTGCCAAGAGCATTTGAAATGCGCCGTCGTCGATGCCTTTCACGATGTGTTTGACCTTGTCAAATGCGAGCATGGTGTCATTCGCACGTCGACAAAGGTCGACGACGTCCTCAATATAGCTGGTAAAGGTCTCGCCAGTCTGCTGAGAGCGGACGCGCAAGCGCTGTTCTGCCCTCTGCTTGCAGACAGCCGGCAGACCGAACACTTCAGCACTTGACGTCTTGAAGACGCTCCACGTGGGGATGTTGTGTTTGTGGTTATTAAACGATAATTCGGCGACGCCAGTAAAATAAAATATGACGTGGCCCAGGTTGTCGGCTTCATCCCACTTATTGTTGGCGCTCACCAGTTCGTAATGCTCGAGCCAGTCTTCGACGTCGGTCCCATCCACACCGCTGAAGACCTTCGGATCCCGTAGCCTAGGACGGCCAGGGCAGTTGAACTGGGGCGAAGGCGCCGATGTAGTGGCGTTGTCAGTCATGGCAGGCGGTAGCGTGCGGCTTCGCAGCTCCAGGGTGTAGCAACGGGGATTAACAGCACCTCCACCAAGTGTGAAGAGGTTTATTATCCTTTAAAGACAGCGACGAGACAGCATGAAGAACCGTCCAGCGATCGGCACAGCAACGAACCGAAGCACGAGCCGAGAGAGCCGGGCGTTAGCGATGCTGCTTGATGCAGGCACATCTTCTTCACACTCTGATCATTGTCAGCGTGATGCGCTGTTGGCACGTGACAGCGCTCTGTACCTGAATCATCAGAGAGATTACAAATAGCGTGGGCTAAGTTAGGAAGCGTAGCATTTGCTTATGGGTGCCATGTGACTTTTTGAATAGCGTTTGTCCCTCCCAAACACCGACGCACGCTGAATACGCCGCAAAGCGACTTTGTGGACCCCACGCAACTTGCGATTACCGCAAATTCCAATCGATGTCAGCGTTATGACGCATGCACGGAGGCAGTGCCCGCAACACATAGCGTAAGCAGAGCTTTGCGGACAATATTCGAAAACTCCTTATCGAGTTGCAGATGTGCGCGAACGTAGGTTAATGCGAAAGACGAGCCTTCTAACTGAGAAGAAGTTTACCTTTTTAATTCATGCTTGAGTTTCACATTTTAGATACGACTCATGTAAAAAAAAAACTACTGTCCTTGTAGGTTCTGGTTTCTTTTTGTTTTCTTTTTTTGCTTGTTTCTACTTTACGCACATACACTGTTGAACTACCCTGGGGTATCTATTTTATGTACTGCCTTAAATAAACTGAGTTCTAAGTTTGCCCCTGTTTGTCTCTTCAGCATACGTTGCTTCCTCCTTGGTGCGCGAGCTTAAATGTTTGCAAGAACATTCTTTGTCGATTACGCTTACAGAAGCACCACTCAGTTTTCGACAAAATTCTCTTCGTGGTTCCTTCTGTACGCCCACGAACGCCCCTGACTTATGAATTCTATTCTTTTGTATTGCCCGTATGTTTCGCAACGCACACCTTTATCTGAAGTTGTCACTAAGTCAGAAGAGCGCAGGTGAATCGCACGCTTCTTGACCGCACAAGATGAAGTGTAGCAGAAGGACTGTCACAACGTAGACCTACCTCCCCAGTCATATTTACTTAGAACGTTCATAAGACTTCACGTTTCCTCGCTGTTCTTGACCTTTCCACAAAGCTACTGCCGAAATACGAAGTGCTCTACCGAGACCTACAAGAAGACTCCCTGGTCAACTACAAACGTATTATTGAGCTGTTTCATTAATTGACAGACCGACGCCGTCGCGACCGCAAGATTGTTTATGTCAATTTATTGAAGCCGCGCTACAACCAACCCATTGTTCCAGTTTCATTGGTCGCTAGGATGACTCCTTTTATGCGGGGGAGTGAATTGTAGCATGGGTATATGGGACAAGCAGGAGCACCAGCGAAAGGATACATTGAAGACTGTTGCTGCTCGCGCTCGCTCTGTTTGACAAGTGGTCAAATTACCTCTGCCATTTCTCTAATAAACCTGTCTCCGGCACATCGCTAAAGGCGTACTAATAATTTGACAGAATAAACGTTTCTACATTGTTTTTTAAATTTTAGAAAAAGCAAAATCATCTTCACCTGGACATCACCTCATTGCACTCAAAATTATACTTTTTAAGGAAACCAGTAATGAATAAATTGATGTCAAAACACATTTGGCCTATTTAAATCATTTTATCCTTCACGCTGTTTTGTAGTAGTGCCATCTATTCGTTCTGCACTCTGTCATTAGGCCTTTCCGTAAATATTTTCCCCAGGATAATTGTGAAGCGTTCTCCTCGTGCCACTTCATTCCATATTAACTTTTACAACCCCATGTTGTTGCTTACCTCTTCTGGTGGCTGCTTCTCATGTTTAGCTGGATGACATTTGGATAACCAGAATGATAGGTTTCTGGTAGCGGAGAGTATTTTTGGTGACACCTCACCAGCTTCCTCACAGCCTGCTGCTGCGAGCGCCTTGGTCTTAAGATCTCTAGCATCCCGCGATCCTGGCTTGTGTTGGTGTCCAGCCGAAAGTTGTTTCTCCCTCTCCACTGGTGGCTTTGAGTGTGAAGCAGGCCCTGGGGCACCATACACGCGAATACACATGTCGCTTAGAATACCTCCCTCAGTAGGGGAAATAGGAAGAGCCTTATTTTGCAGGAGCAATTCGTGCACACTCAAACGAGGCTTCATAGAAACCACAATTGCTTGCTCATGTTCTTCAGGGAAAATAGTTTTTCCATCTACTGCTTGGGATGGTCTTGTCCCTGCACGGTCCCTTTGATGGGGGAATAAAGAAGGCTGAAGAGCTGCAGACACATCGGCTTCCTTAAAGGCTAGTTCTTCGGGCGCATGCTTTTCTGCGTGTTCTCTTGATTTCTCCCGACGTCCAAGTTTTGGTTGAACGTTCTCGACTGGCAGGTTGGCCTCTTGTCTGGGTTGGGTGCCTCGTACTTCAGTGAGTACACGTCCGTCAGCTGGAGTAACCTGGAAAATGCGTTGTGAACGTAAAATTCAATAGTGTGCGGCATTCAAAGCACCATAAAACAAATATACCTTTTATGCGCAACACTTTCGGACACCTTGTAGCACTTCTACAGGCCTCTTATTTTTTGTCTCATCGCGTAACAGCTTTTACAATGACAATACAATGCATATACCTCCGCAAAATGAACTTGCACCTCCGTTACTGGGTTATGAAATAATGATAAAAAACCACGGCAGATCCCTCCATTATAAGAATCAGTATAACAAGAGAGTGTGACGTGTCTTCAAACTAGTGCTTATAGCGTAGTGATAAATGAGAGCTTGTAAAATAATATTGCCACATTCCTTCATCAAGTCTTGCCCTGCTGCTGTGGTCTAGCGGCTAAGGTACACTCGGCTGCTGACCAGCAGGACATGGAATTGAATCTCAGCTGCACTGGCTGCATTTTCGAAGGAGGCGAAAATGTTGTAGGCCAGTGTGCTCATATTTGGGTGCACGTTAAAGAAACCCAGGTGGTCAAACTTTCCGGAGCCCTCCACTACAGCGTTTCTTATATACATATGGTGAGTTTGGGACCTTAAACCCCGCATATGGTGAGTGCGACAAGCGAATGACTCTTTATTCTCTTTGATAACATCATCACCTGCACATCTTCTTCATCTGTAAATATCATCACCAGCGTAATTTTAGCTCGAGCCTGGCTGAATGAACCGGTTACTCACAAGTGGTGGATGGTGCTTTTCGTTCCCTCAGGCTCTCTCACCCGTTCTCGCTAGAGCTTCGCTCGGGTCGTCGCATATAACCCCCTGCCATGGCGGCCCAAGAAAACCCTGGCCCATCCAACGTCGCTGTCCTACTGCAGCCACCGCCACCCGCCCCGCCCAACAACATTCACCTGCGTGATCCACCTGTGCTTTCCGGCCTCCGAGGCATTGACGTCAAAGACTGGATCAAGAACTACGACCTCGTCAGCGATTTGAACAGGTGGGACAATCCACAGAAGTTGCGCAGCGTCCCATTTTACTTGTCCGATGTTGCGAGAACTTGGTTCTGAAACCACCACCCGGATCTTCCTGACTGGGACACTTTCGAGCGGCGAATTCGTCAGATATTTGGTGCCCCTGCTGTTCACACTGAGGCAGCAAAGAAGATGAGGCAGCAAAGAAGAAGCTCGCTGAACGAACACAGCTGCCAGGTGAATGTTACACCTCTTATATTGAGGATGTCCTTGCACTCTGCAAGCGCGTTAGCACAGGCAAGCCTGAGAACGACCAAATACGCCACATTATTAAAGGCGTTAACATTGTCGCCTTTAACGCCCTCGCCACGCAAAATCCTGCCACCACCCAGGACGTGATAACCATCTGTCAGCGACTTGACGAGCTTCAGTCTCTTCGCCTTTGCCACGATGCCACTAACATTCGATTTCCTGCACCCCTCGACTTGCGTGCGCTTATTCGCGACATCGTTCGTGAAGAGCTTCACGGGCGCTGCTCTTACTGTGCTGCGGAAGTTAATATCCCTTCTGAAAAAGATAGCTTGCGAGACCTTATTAAACAAGAGATCGCCTTCGCATCGCGTCCGACGTGTCCCAACGGTCCCTGCGTGCGCCAGACGCGCACGTACGCCGAAGTTGCCGCGCTCTCTGCCACACCCACCGTTTTTGTGCCTACAACAGCAGACCACACGCTTGTGGCTTTGTTATCGCCGCCAGTGCGTGCACCACCTTACTACACACCTCAGCGCCCACCTCGACCAATTTGTTACTACTGCGGCTATCGAGGACATATCGCTCGGTTTTGTCAAAGGCGCCAGCAAGACGAGCAACGCGGCTACGCTCCTGAAGAACATCGAAGCTTCTGTTCGACAATGAACTACCTACGAACACCCTCCCGATCGTCCCATTACCGTTCACCCTCTCCTAGCTACCATACAGACATGCCTGGGAATTCCCGTACGTCTCGCCGCAGGTCGCCTTTCCAGGTCGCCGTTCTGGGTCGCCTCCGCGGCCCGCCTCCCATTCCACGAACGCCCACGCGGAAAACTCCCCAATGCAGTTTTAGGAGGGGAAACTGCATCCACTGGAAAGCTAATGATTCCTCCAGTTGGGCCATCGAGTTTGATAGTAGTGTTTGTAGAAGGTGTACGCGTTGAGGCTCTTGCGCTGCCGTTTCGATTATTCGTGCTGATTTTTGTTCCCGCCTATGAAAAGTCACCACGCCTTATGGCGGCCCACCTCTACGTGCGGCGACCAACACTCTCATTCGTCTACTTGAACAGTGTACCGTTCGTGTCTGCATAGAAGGCATTCGTCATCACAATGTTTTCGCGGTATTTCGTGAGTGCACCCACGCTCTCATTCTGGGGTGGGATTTCTTGTCTTCTGCGTCCGCTTTCATATATTGTCATCAGCGCCTCGCGCATCTAAATGCCACTGACTCTTCTCCGCTTGAACACGATTGACGCATCCGCCTTGTCACCACGTCAGGTTATGTACTTCGGCCATACATCGAAGAAATTATAAGTGGTAATTGCACCGACATTGTGGATGGTGACGTACTAATTCTCCCTTACGGCCACACCCTACGTAGGGGCATTGTGATCACACCAGGGCTTATTCGCTTCTTCGATGGGTCTACGTACTTAACCACCAAAAATCAAACGCCCGATTGTGTACTGCTCCCCTGTGGCTCAACATTATCTTGCGCGCTCGACAGTGAGCCTGTTGCGATTGTCACTCTTCCGAACAACAACCACAACGATGTCCCAAAGTCACAATCCCTGCCATTCAATGCCTCTTCCACAGCTGTGTCGGCAACCGTAAGCACTGACTTAATACCTGATAAACTGAAGATTTGCTCGCCCTGTTAAATAGACACTCTTCTCTATTTGACGTGAACTCGCCCACCCTCAGCATGACTACCACCGCTACACAGCATCCATACTGACGGCTCTCGTATTGTACATCGGCGTCCATATCGCGTGTCTCAGGCAGAACGCAAGATAATCGAGAAAAACGTCTCAGACATGCTACGACGCAACATCATACATCCTTCCTCGAGTCTATGGTCATCCCCAATTGTTCTCGTTCAAAAGAAAGATGGGACAGTGCGTTTCTGCGTCGATTACCGTGCGCTAAACAAAATAACGTGCAAGGACGTTTATCCCCTCCCTCGGATCGACGATGCACTTTATTCATTACAGGGCGCAGAGTATTTTTCTAGCCTCGACCTTAGCTCAGGCTACTGACAGATACCAATGTCGGAGTCTGATAAACAGAAGACCGCCTTTTCAACGCCAGATGGTTTGTACGAGTTTAATTTGATGCCTTTTGCACTCTGTAATGCGCCCGCCCCCTTCGAACGCATGATAGACGGCGTATTGCGTGGTTTGAAATGAAAAACGTATCTGTGGTATCTCGATGACATTGTAGTGTTTTCATACACGTTCTTGCAGCATCTACAACGTCTTGACAAAGTCCTCACATGCCTTGCAAAAGCCAGTCTACAGCTTAAGACCTTTGCTAGCAAGACCATCAATGTTCTCGGCCACTTTGTCAGCAAAGAAGCAATTCGGCCCGACCCCGAGAAGCTTGCCGCCGTCCTCCATTTTTCTCGTCAACTACGTCAAAAGGACCTGTGCAGCTTTCTTGGGCTATCTTATTACTTCCGGCGCTTCATACGTGGCTTCGCGGAACTTCCTTCTCCGCTCCATCAACTCCTCGCAAGGAACGTCCCCTTCATTAGGTCCGAAGACTGCGAAAGCGCTTTCACGGCATTGAAGCAAGCCCTCACGTCGGATCCTGTACTGTGCCACTTCAATTCCACCGCACACACCATCCTTCACACCGACGCAAGTAGTCATAATCTTGGTGGGGTACTCTTGCAGCATGACAAAATCTCACGCGAAGGCGTCGTCGCTTACGCAAGTCGTGCTCTCACCGCTCCAGAAAAGAACTACACTATCACCGAGCAGGTGTGCCTTGCTGTTGTATGGGCAGTGCAAAGATCCCGACCATATCTTCACGGCCATCATTTTATCGTCATGACCGACCATAGCGCCCTATGCTGGCTTTCATCGCTGGAAAACTTATCGGGTCGCCTCGGCCGCTGGGCGCTTCGCTTGCAGGAGTATGATTTCAATGTCGACTACAGATCTGGGAAGAAGCATCAAGATGCTGATACTCTATAGGGCTGTCTTTTGACCAGCGGAAGCCACTCACCATCGATGCTCCAAAACGACAGCAGCTCTCCAATCGCAGCGCTAAGTTCATCACCTGCCACCCTATTCGTCGTTGTTTCCCAACAACTTGTCGACCAATACTGCCGCACCAACCGCTTCACCGGCTCTAGTACTCCTCCAAACGCCAGACTCCGTCGACAACTTAAACAATTTAAGCTTGTCGGTGATGCTTTATGTCGCTACATTGACCACATTGATGGCAACAAGTGGGTACCCGTCATCCCACGTTCTCTGCAACGTGAAGTTCTGGAAGCCTTTTATGATGATCCAACCGCCGCTCATCTAAGCTATCACAAGACTTACGACAAAATACGAAGTCGTTTTTGGCCTGGCCTCTCTTTAGCCGTCGCTAAGTATGTCGCCTTCTGTGCCCATTGCCAATGGCGAAAACGACCGACAACTGCTCCGGCTGGTTTCATGCAACCTCTTCCTTTTCACGCCTCGCCTTTTGAAGTCGTTGGAATTGACTTGTATGGCCCTCTTCCTATATCATCCAATGGGAATCGCTGGATTGTCATGGCCGTCGACCACCTTGCTCGCTACGCAGAAACAGCTTCTATATCATCCGGGACTCCCTCTGAGATTGCCGATTTCATTCTTCGCCACATCTTTTTGCGTCATGGAGCTCCACGCATTCTCTTGAGTGATCGTGGCAAAGTCTTTCTCTCTTCCATTGTCGAGCAAGTTTTGAATGCCTCGAACACTGTTCACAAGACCACTTCTAGCTACCACCCGCAGACCAACGGATTGACTGAACAGTTTCATCGGACCCTATCGGACATGATCGCCATGTACATTTATCCCAACCACACGAACTGGGATGCGATTCCACCCTTCGTGACATTTGCCTATAATACGGCTGCTCAACGCACTACCGGCTTTTCTCCATTTTTTCTCGTCCATGGTCACTCGCCGAGTTTCGCTCTGGATGTCTCTTTCCTTTCGGCGCCTGCACCATCGACGGCTCCTTTCTCTGAAAAATTTCTATCTCGTCTCGCGCACTTTCGTTACCAGGCCCGTGACAACACCGGCCTCTCTCAAAACACTCGAAAATCTCGCTACGACTCGTCTCGACGTGTTGTGAGTTTTCCCCCTGGTGACGAAGTTCTTCTATGGGCTCCACTACGCGTCCCCGACCTATGCGACAAATTCATCAATCTCTTCATTGGGCTGTACACGGTAGTCGAACAGACATCTGTCAATTACCGCGTTTCTTCTCTTAGCGCCAATCCTGATCATCGTTGCCGAGGAACAGAGATAGTGCACGTATCTCGTTTAAAGCCTTATGGGCGACGCATTTATTAATACTGTCAAGCGACTGGACGGCCGCTTTCACCGCACGGGGGAATTAGTGTGAGCGCGACAAGCGAATGGCTCTTTATTCTCTTTGATAACATCATCACCTGTACATCCTCTTCATCTGTAAATATCATCATCAGCGTGATTTTAGCTCAAGCTTTTCTGAATAAACCGGTTCCTAACAATGTTAATAAATCATTTTCCTAAAGCTTTGTTACCGCCTGTTACACCGCCAGTGATTCTCAGCGCCAATCGTGCCTGCAGTGTTCAGTAAGCTTCGAGGGCGTAGTTGACCTTTTCGTTACGATTATGCCCACTTAGCGAACATTGCATATTATACTATAACTTCGTGGCCGCTAGCGATAACACGAAGATATTCGACGTCACGTGTATGTGTGCCGGCACGCGTCACCGCATATCAGTTGATTGACGACCGATGTTCTGTTCGGCGTTATCAGTGCTAGTGTGTATCGCTGTATTCTGACCTTTCTTTCAACGGCCACAATTGGAACCTAATAATTTATTGACATGTCATGTTTAACGTTCAAAAACCACCATATGATTATGAGAGACACCGTAGTGGATTGTTCCGGAAATTTTGGCCACCTGGGGTTCTTTAACGTGCACAGAAATCTAAGCCCACGAGCCTACAGCGTTTCCGCTTCTATCGGAAATGCAGCCGCCGAAGCCGGGATTCGAACTGTGACCTGCGGGTCAGCAGCCGAGTACCTTAGCCACTAGACCACCGCGGCGGGGAAAGGTGAACCTAATAAACAGGTTAAGTTGGGAATTACTGTCTGCTCCTTTTATCCCAATCACTATCCCATAACGTTATAGGCGTTCGCACCTGTTATGCTGTTTAACGTGAACACGGCCACGTTGACGCCTTGTGACACGTCTTTATCACGACTACTACTACTGTGATCTTAAGTTAACCATTGTGCACATCTTTGACATGTGGCGGAAAACAGCGTATTGTTCATTGCGCGTTAAGAAGGCATCAGTAAGCACGCACACTGATACTCAATATGCATACCTTCAAAGATCATCACTTATGGAGAGAAAGAGTATGGCGTGCGTTCCTCAAACATACGGCAGCATTCAAGCATACTGCGCTTTAGCAACGAGGGATGGTGAGATTCCTAGCTCAAGCTGCGAACGCGTGCTGGCGCACCACGCCCAGCTGGCCTCACTTTCGCTCCACCAAGTCACGACATTAGGCCTGTCGCCCGTCGACATCGCTGCCTTGCTGCAGTGCTTACTGCTGCAGTTTTTTCTAACAAGTCGATGCTAATATACTCGTACTAGTCAGCGGTGAAACATCGTTGGGGCGCGTGGAAGTTGCATGATTTCTCCACCACGGTGGTCCAGTGGGTAACATATGTGGCTGCTGACCGGCAGGTCGCGGGCTCGAATACCGACTACGGCGGCTGCATTTTCGATGGAGGCGGAAATGCTGTAGGACCACGTGCTCAGATTCGGGTGCATGTTAAAGCACCCCAGGTGCTAAAAAGTTTTGGAGCCCGTCAGTACGGCTTCTTTCATAATCATATGATGGTTTTGAGAAATGAAACCCCGCATATCGATGTATCATTTATGTTGCACGACTTACCAACGACCGGTTACGCGCTAACACAAAGTGAAAGGTAAACAACGTGACTGTGTTAGCGACTCTCCGATACGCACGTGGTCAGGGTTTTTTTACTGCTATTGGTTAGTTTTAAAAGTATGAAGTTGAATTTTTATTCCGCATCAAGAAAACAATACGAGGAAACCAGGTAAAACTTTTGGGAACAGCTTGAGTAGCCCTGACCCCCTAGTACATAGGGCAGCACAGAATACGTGAGGCAAAAAACAACAAAAAAGGGGTTTCACAAGGAGTTATCAAAAAAGAAAAAGAGGCACAGCTTTGCCGCAAAGGCGAAGCAACTGTTATGAAAAAATGTGGTACTTTTATAAACAGGCTAATGTCGTTCGACATTACAATCATTAAACAATCTAATAGTAGTATTCTGCACTTACTAATGCGTACCAACTGTGATTCCAGTAGTTATTGGCCACCGTTAGCCTATAGAGGCATGAAGTTATAGTTTATGATGACCATTGTCTAGCGTAAGTCTACAGAAGCCGGACATGAGAGTTTCTGATGACCATTTCCTAGCGTTAGGCAATACACCAGAACCCAGCGAGCTGAATGCGCACCGCAATAATGACTGTTGTTGCACCATCTGTCGCAAGCGCGGCGAACAATAAAAAACAACTGCGATGCCAGCAGACTCTCCGCGAATCGAACACGAGACTTTGTTACGTGAGTGCCACAGTAAGCATGTTTCGCGCCTTCCTTCTCGTGAAAATTAGTACCGTTTGTCTGTACAACATTGAGAAGACTTTCCTCGACAGATCAGAATGGCTACAGCATGTGCAGGGCAGACTGCAGAAGAAACTTCATCAGGTACGTACGTGTTACATTTCTATTATTCTTGCGCGGTGTCTGCATGGACGCATGAGTTGTGATATCCGTTATTGCTGGAATTCGGCCTAAGAAAAAGTACAGCCATGCTTTGGTGCCGCATACTACAGGTTGCTGCAAAGTATTGTGAAAACTCAGCATACAAGTGCTGATCGCGTAATATAGCCTAATTGGTGTACTCCAGGCGATTCCGCAGAGAGCAATTTTTCTCATATGAGCGCTCTTGCAACAACGTTTCTTGCTAACAAAAGCGTGTAATGAGAGTTATCCGCTGTATCTTTCATCGATTCTTTTTGAAAGTTGTGTGCGCGAAATTTGTATAACCAGATTCTTCACAAAGGACATGCGCTGTGCTGCCCTTAAATGGTGTAAGCACGGGCCTATGCCGATGTTCCAATCATGTTGTGCAAGCACATGGAAGAAATTTAGCTGTTTGACATATCTCATAGGCGTGTTGTGAGAGATAGGGCGGGGAAAAAAACGTTTATTAGGCGTCCAGTGAGCGAACGTGGGAGGGTCCCTTGTTGCAGGAACCCTCTACCTAATTTTTTTTTCAGAGTGAGTCAATGGAGGCGAATGGGGCCTGATTTTCTTCATGTATTCTCCTGCGTGCGCGCACGTGTATGTAGTAGTACTGCACGAATTTAAACCAGACAATTTAAGGCAAAGTAACGCACATGCTTTCACTTTCACCATCTTAGTGTGGGTCATATAGGTGCAACATTTACTTAAACGCGTAGATCAAACCCACATTACTTCTAGAGACGGGATTCTTCGTGACATGACGTGGTTACTTCGGGCAATTGCGCTCACCAGCCATTATACTTAAAAAAAACATGAGGGCTAGTGTGAATCCAAAAACCTGTACACTCACGAGATGTAAAGTGTTCGGGAATATGAAGCGAACGGTGTTGGACTTTTCGAAACTGCTCACCTTACTATGCCCACAGAATGTTTAGGCCTTTAACAGGGGAGCTGTCTTCAAACTTTTTGTTGCACCGGGTAGTGTGAGCAAAATTATCTAGGACGGGCACGAGCTCGTTTCATTCCCTCTTCTTTTTCTGGTTGGCTCCCAGAACATGTGTGCTGATTTGCCCGGCATGACATACAATTTATATGATTGGTGAGTCTGTTACATGAATAGTTCTCTGGTTAAATTCTGTAATAACTACACGCCTGACTGAAATGACCTGACAATAAATAATAATAAAAAAGATTATGCTAGTGGTCACGTGTCTAAATAACGTGTAACATCTAGTCCTGTGACTAAATGCACATTAAATCTGGTCACGTGATTACAGTCATTTGGTCGCGTGACAAATGTAACATTTCGTCACGTGGCTAATATCATGTTACAACCATTAATGTTACCGAAACAATGTAAGCATTATTGTGACAAAAAAACATGTTACTGATCACAGTATTGAATAGCATGTAACGTCTAGTCCTGTGACTAAAACTACAATTGATGTAGTCATATGACTACAGTCATGTAACATTTACTCATGTGACTAAAAGCGTTTTACAACCATTATGTGACTGAAATAACGTAAGTATTATTGGAAAAAAATCATGTAACTTGTCAGGTTACTATGTATCACGTAACGTCTTGTCCTGTGAATAAAACAACATTAGATCTAGTCAGGTGACTACAGTCATGCAATATTTAGTCACGTCATTAAGACAATGTTCTATCACCTAATATGCAGTCATGACATTAAATCTTGTAACAACTAGTCACATGATTACAATCACTTTACGTTGCAAGTAGTCATGCCACTAAGAATAAGGTGACATCTAATCCGTGAGTATAATAACGTAAGATCGCATAACTATACACATTTGACCAAAGATGACATTTCACAAAAAACAAGTGACACCTGGTCACATGAGTAAAATAATATAACAGCCAGTCACGACTGAGGAGCCATGCGCGCATGAGAGAGGCTTAAAGCAAGGTTAAAGGCAAGTGGTGCGTGAAATCGACAGATCCACCGATGCTCGATTGGTTATGCTGACGTCAACACAAACGCTACCTAACGAAGAAAGGGGTGCCTAAGAGCTGCGCTTTAAAAGTACATAACATCGTGCGGCTGCTAGTCGCGTTAGATGCTGGCACCAAGACCATAAATGCATACATACTGCGAGAAACCGGCCAAAACCGGAAAATAGCTGAGCTTAGAAGTACTACTAGCAAGTACCATGCTTAGAAGTATTAGCAAGAACCTAGCGAAAGCATGGTTGAACACTAACTCTGTTATTGACTGCAGCTTTGCCCTACTAGTGCAACCTTCGTGTTACTTTTTAGTAGCAGTAACATGTACCCGTCTTTATATTGTAAAAAAAAAAAACATTGGTGCGAGTGTTATTTGCTTATGTTTTACTGTTATGTATTCTGTACAGATGCTTTATTACGACCACCTAATTTTGGTGACATCGAAGACTTGAACGAGAAGATGAAGATGTGGCCACCTGTTCAAGAACACCATTTCATCTAATACCTTTTAAAGAACAAGAAATGTGACCTTGAAGATGTGAATGTCATCAAAAGGACTGAGCCTACAACTATGTTGAAAGTGGGAATGAGGCTGCTTGTTTGTGCACGAGGATGCATCGATGCACTACATCTTCATCAAAGGAGATGTTAAAGGTCCCAGTCACTAAGTGCACCCCCACACAAAGCATGGGGTGTCCTCAGCCCAGTGGCAGTGTCGTCACTGGAGACTGTTCCTGTATGGCAGGTGCAGCATGGGCTTGCAGCCACATTCGTTCGTTGTTTTACATGTTTCCATCTGATGCGTTTAGGTGCTGGTCATTTTGTCTACCTTAATTATAAAAGTCAATTTTTAGGATGCCACTTCTTTAGGTGCTGAATGAACAGAAGAAAATTAGTGTACAACTGTGACCTATGCTTCAGC